>NC_053431.1:124403651-125054025 GCF_007990345.1 Gossypium hirsutum
TTGAACATACCTAATGTTTTTTTTGACTTTTTATATTTTTTTTTTTTTTTTCTATATCGGAACTTACACTCGAGTCCATGTAACCAAGTTCTTAATCATGAAACAATTTCCTTCATAGTTTGTTTTAGGCAAGAAGAGGTATTTCCTTATGGTAAGGGTTTACAATCACATGTTTTCCTCGATAATGTTGTACACGGAAGTAACCGACCTAGGATGAAAACATTAGAATCCCATTGTAATTTGGAAGGTTACCTTTGAATTGATGTTTCAGCTTAACTGTTTTGCAGACGGGAACAAAAACCTACATGAGTGAAGCGCAAAGAAGTGCACTCAATGCTCTTCTTTTCCGCACAGGTTGACCAGTCCAAGGACATAGTCCTTGCTCTTGCTACAAACCGTCCTGGTGATCTTGATTCAGCTGTGGCCGATCGCATTGATGAAGTACTGGAATTCCCTTTGCCTGGGGAAGATGAACGCTTCAAACTCCTAAAGCTCTATCTAGACAAGTACATAGCTCAGGCTGGTTCAAGAAACCCGGTTTGCTTCAAATCTTTTCAAAAGCAGCAGCAAGATTGAGATCAAAGGACTGACCGACGATATCTTAAAGAGAAGCTGCAGCAAAGACTGAAGGATTTTCCGGAAGGGAAATAGCCAAACTGATGGCGAGCGTTCAAGCAGCTGTTTATGGGAGTGAGAGCTGTGTGCTTGACCCGAAACCTATTCCGGGAAGTGGTAGATTATAAGGTTGCAGAACATCAACAAAGAAGAAAACTGGCTGGCGCAGATGGAGATCGCGCATGATTCAATTTCGGGTTTCTTTGGGGGTGAGTTTAGCTGATTAGAAGGCCCGATTTTTGGAGTATAGGGCATCATGTTGTCATTGTTTTCCCTCATGTAATTTGGGGTTAGAGGTACAAATATATATTGATGCTGAAGTTTTTAATAGGTTAAAATTTGTTTCCCATAAATCCTATGGTTATCCTATAACCATAGCCTATGTTAACCAGATTCGTGTTTTCATCAAGTATGTGTCCATTTACATATAACTATCAAGTTTTGAATTTTTATTAAATTAATTATTATTTAAAATTTAACTTAAGTAAATAATTGAAATAAAATTAGGAAAAGGAATTTATTGAAGATTTAATTGAAATAAAATTTGACATAAGTAAAGTTTTATTGAAGAATTAAATTTGATTTAGAAAGGATTTTTTTTAATAATTTAGAGAGAATTTTTTAAATTAGGAAAAGGAATTTATAAGAATTTAACATATTGCGTGCATATAAAATTAGGTTAAAATATGCTATAGGTCCATGTATTCATTGTAAATTTAGAATTTAGTCTTTTTACTTTTCAGATTTTAAAATTTAAGTCGAGTTGTTAATATTATTAAATTTTTTATGATATTTTGAAATACAGAAAATAAAGTCTCCCACTTGGTAGTAATGTACATTTAAAAAATGATATTATAATAAATTTGAATTTAACAAAATAAGATTGACAGTTAGACTTAAATTTTAAAATTTAAAAGTAAAGAGATTAAATTCTTAGAAATAAAAATAAAAGAACTAAATTCTAAATTTATAAAGAATACATGAACCTATTGTATATTTTAACCATAAAAATATATATTTTTTAAAAGAGTTGCGATCAATTCGATGAAATCCAAATAATTAAATGCGATATTATTTTTGTTTATTTGTTTTACAAAAAAATTCTCTAAAAATTACAGTCCTACTCGGTACTCCAACACAATTAGGATTAGTGAAAAGCTTCAATCTTCTTACATATATATATATATGGCAATATCAAAACCCCAAGTTTTGTATTCTCCAAGGGAAAAAAAAAACTACAAATATACACAGAGCAACATCAAAACACCAGTTTTGTAACAATGGCGGCGGCTTTAGTTTCTGATGATAATTTCCTGGATGAGTATGAAAACAAGGCATTACCAATTGGGTATAGATTTGTTCCTCGAGATCATGAGTTGATTTCCTTTTATCTCTTCAACAAAATCAAGGGATTTCAGCTTCCTTTTGATGTTATCAAAAACATTGATTTTTATTACTTGGATCCGTTTCATTTTTCACCTTGTAAGTTGTTATCTAAACATTAAAGCTTATGTTTATCCGACTTTCGATATTCTTTAATGAAGATTTGTTTATACTTCTTCCGTGAGCATGGATGTTAGAGAGGAGATAAGCTCAAACAACGCGATTGTCTCATGAGTGTTAGAGAAGATCGATGAACCATACGAGTTGTTCATGATTCAACTTGATTTGCCTTAAATGTCCCATAGTATATAGAGTATGAGTTGAATTCTAACTATGTGTAATTTGCATGGTTTGTGTTCTTAAGCATCCAATGAGACACTTTTACTCTCGAAACTCGAACTTTTAACAGAGATGAGAAGCAACATTAGTTAAACAGAAGCATAAATAAATTGTTGTATTTGTTTTACAGGTGAATTTAAGCATGGTAGGAAGAATAATGAAGCTATTACTTCACCAAAACGAAGGAAATAAGGTCGAAAATGGATCGAATAGAACGACATACGAGAAATGGTTACTGGAAATCTTGTGGAAAGGCGGAGGAGATCAAACATAGGGATAGAATAATTGGGTTGAAGAGATTGTTTTGTGTTTCATTGGAGAATCCCAGAATTAGGGTTTGGGAAATGGGTGATGCATGAATTCAGCATTCACCCTACCTTTCTGGTACCTCATCCACTACTTGATGAAAAAATCAAGGCCAAGGTATATTTATATATTTAATTTGCAATAAATATATAATATGTAATAATAATTTGTAATACATAAAAATAGAAATACTAATGGGTCGGGCCACGTGAATCAGTCCGAAGGTCTGCCCGAAAGTGAGAGGTTTTGAGTAAAAATATAGGCCTGAAAAATCGGATTGCCTAAAAAATAAGGCTTGTTTAGAAAACGGACCAGGTCTCAGATAAGGCTTTTTTGCCCGAGCCTAGCCTGACCCAAAAATGAAAAAAAAAACTGTTTTTTTACTGTTTCTTGCTGTTTTTTTTAATTGTTTTGTTATTATTTTGTTATTGTTTTCTCATTATTTTGTTACCATTTCATTAATATGTTGCTATTATTTTATTGTTATTATATAACTCTTATTTTATTGTTAATTTTGTTACTATTTTAGAGTTATTTGTTTGTTAAGTTGCATTTACCTTAAATAACACATTTTTTTAAATTTATTTTTAATTTGTTGAGAAATATTGATTTTAATATTTTTAGTATTCTGGATGTATTATATTTAAAAAAATTTAAATAAAAATAATATAAAAAAATTTAACATGGGTGGGTTGAACTCGAGTTTTGACATTTTTATCTGGGTCGAACCTAACAAATGAGCCTAAAATTTTAGTTGAACCTGACTTAAACCCAACCCGACCCAGCCCATTAACACCTCAACATAAAAATGAAAAATTAATTGAGAAAGTAGATCTTCTTATATGAAATATAAATTAATATTTTAAATATATTTAATTTTTAAAAACAAAACAAAACAATTTATTATTTTTCTGATTTTTTTTGGTTTGTTTTCAGATTCATCGGTGTGTAATTTGCAGAATCGTAAACAGAGAATGCTCTTATGGAGTATAGTTGAATAGGTTTTTTTTTAATTAAATCCATTTCTTTCGGCAATTATTATTATTCAAGATCAATGTTAAATAGTTTATACTATCAATCGAGTTTTAGTTCAGTTGGTATTAATATTGTTAGCCGTATAAGAGAACATGATTAAAGCGCATTATCATTTTATTTAAGGATTAAAAAAAGATTATGTGTAATATTAAGCATTATATCAAAAAATAAAAAATAAGAATTGTAATGTTATATTTGTATTATTCCAATTTTTTATTTTTTAAAAATATTTATGTTTGATATTTATTTAAAATAACTATGCTACATTACTTTTAAATAGTATTAAAAATTAAATATATTCATATAAATTATTTATACTTGCCATTTACTTTTTATAATATTTCATGTATAATTGGTAAAGATGGACATTCTAAATTTTGAATATTTAAATTTAAGAATTATTATACGCTATACGTATAGTTTTTAAATTTCATTTACTATGTGTGAATAATTAGATTCTATTTTTTTTAATTAAACCCAAAGATTTATTATTAAATTATGGCTAAATAATTAAATTTTTACAAATATCAGAGTCAATAAATATACGAAAAAAAATGGACAATAAAAATTATTTAATTTAAAATAATGGCTACACCTAACATTTAAGACTCAACCATGGCAAAAGAATACATTAAGTAATAATATATTTGAGCCCAACCCGAATCATTTTGTACTTTCGTAATGTATTATTGTTTGATATAATCACATAAAATTATATATAATAATACATAATATTATAATATAAATATTAAATCTATTTAAAAAATTGATAAAAATATATAAAATTATTGATATTAACTTAAAATAATAACATATTTAAAATGGAATTATATTAGCCACAAGAAATGTGAATGAACTTAAAGAAAATTTGAAATCCGACTTAAATAAATATAAAATTCGCAAATATTATAAATAAACTCAAATTGAATTTAACCTAATTCGAGTACGAACCGTTTTAAGTTTTATAATATTGTTTAAAATAAAATAAACACGATTGAATCAAGTTAAATAAATTGATTGAAGTTATGGTTAGATCGATTGAGTTATTTTCCCTATTTTTAAAATATATTTTTAAAAATATTAATAATTTATTTAATTAAATTAAAAATTAATAATTTGATGAAATTCCATTACCGGTCCGGTTTTCAAAATTTGATAGGGTGAAGTGGATTTTATCCGCTCCTTAATTTTCAATTCCCAATAGATTCACTTAACTAACTGAAACTCTTATTTTCCCCCGATACAAACGGAAAATATAGTTTGCCTCCATTTTTTCACTGAACCTAAGCACCGTGAGTACATATACAATGGAGTCCCTCAAGTCTACCTTCCTCTCCAGTACAACCTATCTCCTCCCTTCATTTACCCTCCCAAAACCACCTTCCAAACCCCCCAGACTTCGCATACGCTCCTCAGTCCGCCCGGACCCATTTTCCCTCAGCGACGGCAACCCCACAAAACCCAAACCCAAGTCCAAAAACCCCAAGAACCCACTCTCCGATGACAACGCGCGTCGAATCATTAAGAAGAAGGCCCAGTACTTAAGCGCGTTGAGGCGTAACCAAGGTCCACGCGCCATGACTCCGAAATGGATAAAGAGGACCCCAGAGCAGATGGTGAAGTATTTGGAAGATGAGAGGAATGGGGAGTTGTATGGGAAGCACGTAGTGGCGGCGATAAAGGCTGTTAGAGCTATGGGGGAAAGAAAAGAAGGGGAAGTTGATGTGAGGAGGGTGATGGGGAGTTTTGTTGGGAAATTGAGCTTCAGGGATATGTGTGTGGTTTTGAAAGAACAAAGGAATTGGAGGCAAGTTAGGGATTTTTTTGCTTGGATGAAGTTACAGGTCAGTTGTTTTAGGTGCTTTTCTGCTACTTAATACGCTTCTTTTAGTTGTTAATATTGATTATTTTAAGTTGAAATTTTGTGGGAACTCATATTTGCTTGAACTTAACATTGAAAATGCTAAACATGAATAGGAATAGTGTAGCCTCTCTACGTTTAATTTTTAATTTTCAAGCGAAGAGATAAAATTTTAAATATTGTAATGTTGAATGTCTAAAAATTTTGACTTAGAACACGATAAGGACTTCAATCTTACTATCATTTACAGTTTTACCTATTTGCTTCGAAATTAAATGTAAGACTAAATTGCTCGCTTTTATAACAGAGGGATGAATTTGCTCCTAAGTTTAACCTGAAATCTTTGCTGTTGAAGTTTGTATCATTTATATTATACCCAATGTCATTATTTCCATGTCTCTGTGTTTGGATTCAGACTGTTTAGCATGTTCCAACGAATGGACTAACTTGCTTCAAATTTATATTATTTCCAATACAAGTAAATTAAGGTTTAAATTTCTCTCTCAAAAAAAGGAGAAAGGTTAAAATTTTTTATAATGTAGTTATTCAAAAATAGTTTAGTACTTGTTTCTATATCTGAATATGGTGTTTTCTTTTTTGCTTTTAAATGTGTTATGTTTAACTTTCTTGAAGAGACGGAAAGTAATTATGTTGCTGTCTCCCAAAACATGGACTTTAATAGATTGTAATTATAGATTTGTGCTTTAACAGTTGAGCTATCGCCCGAGTGTTATTGTTTATACGATTGTTTTGCGTGCTTATGGGCAAGTTGGGAAAATCAAACTGACTGAACAGACTTTCCTGGAGATACTTGAAGTGGGATGTGAACCCGATGAAGTAGCTTGTGGTACCATGTTGTGTACATATGCTAGATGGGGACGACACAAGGCTATGCAGTCCTTTTATTCTGCTGTGCAAGAAAGGGGAATCACACTTTCGACTGCTGTTTACAACTTTATGCTGTCTTCTTTGCAAAAGAAATCACTCCATGAAAAGGTCATAGATTTATGGAGGCAGTTGGTTGATAAAGGGGTGGCACCCGATAGGTTCACTTATACAGTAGTAATTCACTCACTTGTTAAAGGTGGTCTTTGTGAAGAGGCTTTCAAGGCTTTTGATGAGATGAAGAAACTTGAATTTGTCCCTGAGGAAGCATCTTATAGCCTGCTTATTAGTTCACACACTAAAGACGGTAAATGGCAGGATGCACTAAATTTATATGAAGATATGAGATCCAGGGGAATAGTTCCAAGCAACTACACTTGTGCTTCTCTTTTAACTTTGTACTATAAGAATGAAGATTATTCACAAGCTCTATCTCTTTTCACAGAGATGGAAAGAAATAAAATTGCAGTTGATGAAGTTATTTATGGCTTGCTAATTAGAATATATGGCAAACTTGGCCTTTATGAGGATGCACAAAGAACGTTTGAAGAGATTGATCAGCTTGGCCTACTAAGTGATGAGAAAACATATTTAGCAATGGCACAAGTCCATCTTAATTCAGGAAATGCTAAGAGGGCTCTGGATATTATTGAAATGATGAAATCTAGAGACATTTGGTTCTCAAGATTTGCTTATATTGTTTCATTGCAATGTTATGTCATGAGTGAAAATCTGGATGCTGCTGAAGTTACATTTCAGGCTTTAGCCAAGACTGGACTTCCTGATTCTGGTTCTTGCAATGATATGCTCAGATTGTATATTAAACTCAACTTGACAGGAAGGGCCAAGAAATTTATTGTCCAGATAAGGGAAGATCAAGTAGCTTTTGATGAGGAGTTATATAGGACGGTTGTAAGAATATATTGCAAGGAGGGAATGCTAGAAGACATTGGTCAATTGACTAAAGAGATGGTTACTAATGATTCGTATAAAGATAACAAGTTTATTCAAACATTTTTTAAAGCTATATGTGGAGAACCCCTCAGACATCAGAAAGTTAAAGGCAATGTGGCCTCTAACCAACTTGACTCCATTGCTCTGGGGTATTTACTTAGGTTGTATTTGGAATGTAAGGATTTCAATAATTTGGAAGAAATATTAAAGTTGTTGCTTGAGACTGCTGGTAGCATGTCTGTATTAACTCAACTAATAAGCAACTTTCTGAAAGAAGGTAAAATTTTGTTTACTATTGTAATAAATATATTTTTCATTAAAGTAAAGAAACATCTTTTAAATTTCTTTAAAAGATTTTCTATTTGTTCGTTCCGTGTGATTGGAACTGCAATTTGGGGTGGTGTGTTTCACTTGAGTGTTGGTTTTGCTTTCTTGAATAGGTGATCTGTCCAACATGAAAGCTCTTAATGATCAAGTTGTCAGACTAGGTTGCAGTGTGGATGATGCAACAATTGCATCTATTATTGGTATATACGGGAAGGAACAGAAGCTAAAACAGGCCCAAGATGTCTTCACTGCAGTTGCAGATTCTCCCACTTGTGGGAAATTGATATATAACTCAATGATTGATGCGTATATTAAATGTGGTAAATCTGAGGCAGCATATTCTCTGTACAAAGAAGCATTCAAAAAGGGGCACGATCTAGGTGCCATTGCCATCAGCAAAGTTGTCTACTCTCTGACTACTTCTGGTATTAGTTTATATAACTCCAGAAGACCTACAAAGCATTTTAAATACTTAATGAGGGGTCATACTTATAGTATATGGTTTATATGAGAATCTTCTAAGTAAAAAAATAATTTGGGTTCAAAATTCATTGTTTATAATGTCTATAAAGTTGTAGGTTCTTTGTGTAAATAGTTCAATAATTTATCGTAAGAGTTAGACCAAACAAGTATCCTTGAAATTTACCCCGTAAAGTTATTGTCTAACAACAGTTGGAATATTTTTTAGAGAAATACCTTTTTGTTGTAAAAGAAAATTCAGTGTTTTCTTTTTATCTTTTACTGTTGATCTCATGCTAGTATCCTAAGGTACTCAGTTAAAATGTTGAGAAATCTTATGGTTTTATGTGTTTCACAGTTTAGTATGCTGTCGTCGCTGATATCCTGCATCACTTTCTATGAGTAACAAGATTAATCTTTCTCCAGGAAAACATCAAGAGGCAAAAGAGATGATACACTTGAGTTTTCAGGACAATTTGGAACTTGATACTGTAGCATACAATACATTTATCAAGGCAATGTTAGAAGCAGGTGCTTAAAACTATCTTGGTTCACTGCATAATGTGTCTCGCTGGTCAAAGTTGGCAATAACTAGTTGTTTGAATTTTATAGGTAAATTAAATTTTGCAACCAGCATTTATGAGCACATGCTTTCCAAGGGAGTTTCTCCATCAATTCAGACTTATAACACATTGATTAGGTAAGAGGTTGACCATGAGAAATAATTTGTCAATACTTGAATGTTGATGTGACAGTTGCAGCTTATTGGTGCAGCGTGTATGGACGAGCCCGCAAGCTGGACAAGGCAGTGGAGATGTTCAACCTTGCTCACAGCTCTGGCATGACTCTGGATGAGAAGGCATATATGAATCTTATTTGCTATTATGGGAAGGCTGGTAATGCTTTATTTCTTGTCAGTGAAGGCAAATTGGCAATATTAATTAGCAATTTATACCAATGGAACTTTAACTTTTCCTAAAACACTTTATCCCCTACAATTTTAACTTTTAATATCTAAACCCTGAAATTTTCATAAGTTTCCGCGTCATACCTTCTATGTGAAGCTGTTCAAACGAAAAAAGAAAAATTGCTTGAAAGAATCAAATGATAACCATTTGAATTTCTCATAATTTCTTTTTCGTATCTTCTCTATCCATTCTCCCAAACTTCATTTTTCTCTGTTTTGTACACTGCCTCTGCCCCATTTACTTTTATAATTCTTGCTGCTAACATCGTCCTTTATCTTCTACCCTTATTCCTCCCAGAAAGGGGCATTATTACTGCTTATGGTTGTTTTATCAAGTTTTTTCTAGATATTGGTAGAAATATCTTAGATTTTATTAGCTTGATTCATAATTATAGGAGAAAAATATTTTGTATGTATTTCGATGTAGTAGCTGTATGTAGATCATGCATTTTAAAATGAACACATTGCACCTTGAAGTAGGTTGTGCTATTATTTCTTGGCTTCGTCCTAGATTGCCCTTTTTTTTTTTTTTACGACAAGAAGAAAGTTAATGCAAATATTTTTTTTCCATCATTTTGGATTACTTTTTATCCATTCATAGAAGAATCCAGCTGCTGAATATTATTGCCATAAAGGCTTTAATCAAAATGTTGAGCAAATTTACCCCAAATGGGATAATTGATCATATATGCCTGATTATTGACTAAAACTGCTAGATAGTCAAGACAGCAGTTTGATTTCCGTGTTACAGTATCATCACTAATTTAATATTTTGCAGGTAAGAGGGATGAAGCTTTCTCATTGTTCATTAGAATGCAAGAAGAAGGGATAAATCCAGGAATGGTATGCTTATGTCATTTTTAAGTAATTATGAAGAAGCTAAGAAAGAAACCTAAGAACCATTTGGTTCCTAATAATGTTGAAGGATGATTTTTTGCAATAGCCTTTGTTGATACATCAACTCTTTTTGCTACTTGGAGTCCTAATTGAAGCATGAGACACCACATTAAAACTGTGCAAGTGTCTGTCGTTATGTATGTTTGCATATATGATGCGGTTTTTGGCATTACACATTATTTTTAAATGACATGATAGAAGATCCATACATAGAAAAATGTATTAATCTGTTAATCCTCAATTTTAAGTAAAATTTTTACTTGAACTATTATCTACTCATTTGGTGCTACTGTTTGCCTTCCGGGGAAATGCAGGTCAGCTACAAAATTATGATCAATATGTACGCCAGTGAAGGTCTATGTGACGAAGTTGAGAAGCTTATTGAAGCCATGCAGAGAGATGGTTGCTCGCTTGACAACTCCACATATCTTTCCCTTATTCAGGCTTATACCAAGTGTTTGAAATATGCAGAAGCAGAGCAAACTATAAGTTGTATGAGAAGAATGGGCATCCCTCCAACTTGTGCTCATTTTAATCTTTTATTGTATGCTTTTGCAAACGTAGGGATGATGAGCGAAGCAGAGAGAGTTTATAAGGAACTAATTACAACTGGTATAAGTCCTGACCTGGCAGGTTACCGTGCCATGGTAAGAGGTTACATTGACTATGGATTGGTGGAAGAAGGCATCAACTTTTTTGAGCAGATTCAGGATACTGCCGAACCAGATAAGTATATCATGAGTGCAGCCGTGCATATTTACAAGTATGCGGGAAAGGAACCTGAAGCTAGCAGTGTTCAGGATTCCATGAATAATTTTGGGATCCCATTTTTGGAAAACCTCAAAGTTGGAGCCAAGATGAAAATCCCTTGATCTTTAAGAGTACCATTCCAGCACAATGCTTCGAATTTGGAAATTATCTTCATTTCTAACCAATACCAGCTTTTTTTCCTTCTTTTGAAGAAGGCCATTATTTACCAGGTTAGCCCATCTCTGTGTTTTCTTTTTCCTGCATCAGATATATTTTATTGTTCTTGTGGTCTTCCCCAGAAATTGGTTCATATGCCTATTTATGTAGGCAAACACTTTCGTTTCAACTTTACAAAATCACGACTTTTGTTGTTCATTTCCCAAAATCCCTTCTGGATGTTGCAATCTGCATATTTTCCTTTATGTAGTCATGATTCATGAATTTTTTTTTGGGATACATTACAAATTGGGGGAGGAGATTACATCAACAGGGTTTGAACCTTGGTCATTGGGTTGCTAAACCAGGGGCTTAACCACTGCTCCACTGTGCTGTTGGCATGAAATGTTTCTAAAGCCACATCATTTTTGTATGGAAGTTGTAACAAAACTATCATTAGCGGGGAAATTGGAGTCTTGGGTTCTTGTACTCCAGTAAACATCTCAAGTTGTTGATAGGTGAACCATTCATCAATCTGAACCATCTTTCTAGTATAATCTTTATATTCGTTCTTTTTACAATTGTTTGATTGATATTTAACAATGTCTAAGAATCACTTTTAACATGGAAATCTCTTCATCAATACATCTCACCTGATATTTGCTTACAGGGGATCTGAAGATTGATGGACCATTAGGCCTTAGATTATTCCAAGTTATTTTTCACTCGGTGGAGTTATGGACATGAGGAAGAACCTTAAGGATTTCAAAGCAGTTGTTTATCTCTGCTGTTGAAATCACCAGACTCTTGTATTTTTGCACCAATTTCTTTAACCATTTGAACAGAATTAAGCTTTAATATCTTTTTTAACTGCTAGAATCCACAACTTGAACACCCATACTTGCACTGTTATTGTAGGCAACTGGAGGTCTTTCTTTTAAAACTACCTTAACAACCATATTGGAACACTGCCATGTTAGCTTCAGCAAGCAAACGGAATCTTCTCCTCTGAACTGCCCAATTGTTGTAATTCTATGGTGAGGATGTTATTCTACTTTTCTTCTGAATGAAAAATAAAAAATAAAAAAAAATCAAGATTTTTATGTGCTTTTGAACTTTAAATAATGAATAAAATATTCTCCTTTCGAAATTTCTACTGACTTCCCTCTCCTGCCTTTTCTTCAAGAAACGGAAAAGGGCAAGGTGAGGAGGTTCAGATTATTGGTCAATTAACATGAGTCTTTCTTATCTGTATTGCAGACTTAATATTTCTTCTTTTATATTGTTTGTTTACTTTCATTTTTGTCCCCTTTATGTTATATCGATGATTGTGCTTTCTGCCCATTGTTTAGGTACCTGAGTTTATTCTATCTATGCTATTTGGGGGCATTGTGGTCAAATGAAAATGCTAACATGAAAGCAACTCTTGCATCCGTATTGAAAGGGCTGGTGAAGAATTATACTCTTTGTTGCTTCCTTCAAGAACCTTGACAGGAATCAGAGCTGGCAGCAGCCCTATTCAACTGAGGGAACTTCAGGTCGGTGGCATTCATAAAGTTAGGTGAAAAGAAAACCCAAGTATTACCGAGACTCTTATAACAATGTTCAAAAACTAGTTTTGGCCGGAAAACTTGATCAATCAATCGATATTTAGCTTGTTAAAAAGAACATTTCAAGTATTATTTGCTCATTGGAGCTCTCAAGTTCAATGCCTTTGCTTTTGGATGATTTTTCTTTAGTTTGATATGACATTTATGTTACCCCATGCATTGCCTGCTTGATTTATGTCACCTTAAGCTCGGGTGAATTTCAGACTTGGATATGTTCTTTTTTGTACGTTAAAATATCCGCATACCCATGGTTGTATGGTAATGTAATATAACATACGAACATGATAATACTTGTGTTTAGGAACCTGGAAATTTAAGTGAAGTGAATTTTACCTGATTTCAATTTTTCGTTTTCAATTTTTCATAGCTTTGTTTACCTTTACAGCTCATCTCTAAGTTATTTTCTTTCTGAAAAATATGAAGAACTTCCCTGCATATATGAACTTACATAGGGACATATTCTACAAAGCATTCAGCCAGGAGATACATACTACTGTCTTTTTACCTAAATGTTGCAGAATATGAAGAACTTCCCTGCATATTTGAACTTACATAGGGACATATTCTACAAAGCATTCAGCCATTGAACAAGTAGCACAGTGCCGAAACCTATAGACATTTCACCTCGATTTCCTCGAGAGTTAACCCCTTCGTCTCCGGTACAATGAAGAATATAAAGACGAGAGATAATATAGCTATCACTCCAAACACATAAAACACAATCCCAGCTCCAAGCCATGCCTACAGTCAAAACAGAAACTACAGTAACCACTGGCAGTACCTAAAGAAAATGGTATTCTGAAGAGGGAAAAAAAGAAAACGAAAAATAATGCCATAATCTATCTTAACAAAAGTTTAGAGAACATTAGTGCTAAACAATATCTTCCATCCTTCATGATTCAAAAAATAAGGCATGTATATATTAATATAGGAGAGCTAAAGCAAACTACGATGCTTTGACTTTTCATTTCCTTGAAGGACTCATGTTCGGCACACATTTGGAATGTGTATGGGGTACAATCTTCTAAATATATGGAAAACATAGAAAAGAATTACGATTGAGGCAATATATATGATGGAAATGCTTAAGTACCTTCAAAGGAGAAAATGCAAATGTTACGAGTGCATTTGCTCCGAAATTCACAAGTACAGCAACACTAAGTCCTCGCCCTCTGAGGCGTAGGGGAAAAACCTCTGAGATCATCAGCCAACCAATAGGACCAAACGATAGCTGCATCATAAATATAGTAAGCATGGAAGCCAAAACTAAATAGATTTGAATCCAAAATTTGTTTAACACAAACCATACTTGATAGGTATAGAGCTACACATTCTTGTATTATAAGCAAGGTAACAACAAAAGCTACTGAAAATATGGTCACATATGTACAGCATCGCATGCAATATGTCTTATAAACAGAGTGCCATAGAATAGTGAGGCAAGAACTTTCATGATGCATATTTTTCACTACCATTTTAATGAATTTCCTATAATGGAATCCAAACAACAATAGTTACACGGAAGTACAGCCTGGATGCAACAAAGTTTCAGTCTAACCAATATCTACAGAAACCAATAAGATAATGAAGGCATTAATGAGATATACTATAGATGAGCACTGTAACATTAGAAGTACGTATGGTGAAAAAGATCATTAAAATGAAGAAAGGAAAGATAATATTGATAACCTGATAACACCCGACATACAACAGCAGTGCAACAACAGCAATAGCCGCCAAATCATCCAGGAAAAGGTAATATGATCCAAGAAGGAACAAAGAAATAACCTGTCACACAGACAAATAACATATTTCATAATAGGAAATTGTTTTTAATTTCTTGCTAGCATTTCAAGTCAAATAATTGAACCCAGATTTGAATTATTTAATTGCAGTAAGCAAGCAGAAACATGGATCCAATGGAATGACCTCACAAACTTGATTAAAGAACATGTAAATTTTTTCCTCTAACAGTTCAAGAAACAAAGAGGTAAAAGGACTTACCATCCCGGAAACACCACCCAATAAAAGAGGTCTCCTCCCGAGCCTATCGACGACTACAACGGCTACTCCTGTCATAATCAACTATAACAACAACAAAAAATGTCAAGACTTTCTGGTTGAGACAGCTACCAAGTACCAATTAGAGAAAAGATTTGCCAATCATGCAGAAGGTAGCAATGGAAACCATCTTATAGGCATAAAATTTACTTAAAAAACAAAATAACTTTTTTGTTCATGACAGTTGTCGGCATCTTGATAGCAGACCACATGTGTTTCTTTACATGGATGCACGAACAATTGGAGAAATGGAGATAACAAATCATGCAAGAAAGAATATATCAAAAATCTTCCCAAGCACTAAAGGTCTGTAGTTTCTCAGAGGACTCCACCATACATTTGGTGGAATATCTTTCATATGGTTGACTAGCAAAGTCAAGCATCTTGTGTCAGCTAAGTAAAATGAAACTTTGCAGTAGAGATGCACATACTCTCAAAGTCATGAAGCAATAGAACATAGATATATAAACATCTGGAAAGTTCAATATGATAAGATAGCATTTACAAAACTTTCAACAAGTTTATCTATCTATGAAAAGAATCTACCTTAAGTAAACCAAGTAAAATTGAGACTCGGGTAGCATCAGATGCTGCAGAAAATCCTGCACTCTATTAGATTTCTCTCGGTTAGGATGAAGTACATGTCTTCTTCTAAATCCATCAAAAACTCGCTTTAAATTTGGCAATGAGTACCATCAATGTAAATCAGTTTCATACCTGAAGGATTGATGCAGCATAATAGAGCACACTTGGTTGACCAGTGATCTATCATGAAATTGAGGATACAAAGTCAGTCAAACTGTAGGTGCAAAATATCTACATAAGGGGTAGCTCCTTAGTTAATGATGAATACCTGTTGAAACAAAACTAAACCTGCACCTATAATCATGGCTTTCAAGCATTTTCCATGGAATATTTCCCCTAGTGTGACCTCTTTTTCTTCACCAACATAAGAAAGCTCAGTCAAAATCTCATCTACCTGCTGAGAAGCTGAGTCACCAATAGATTGACCCCTGAGTCGGCATAAACAACATACTGCAGTTTCTCTTAACTCCTGCATATTGCCTTTTCCCTGAATGGCACGTAATAGCAGCCATCTGGGTGATGCTGGAAGCCAGCACATTCCAATTCCCATGATCACTGCCAAAGGGGTACTAGCTCCGTACATATAGCGCCAGCCAGAAACTGTTTCAACTAAGAGGCTGCCAATTCCATAACCAGCCTGCAAAATATCCAGTAGCTTACTGTTTGCATGTTAAATTAAAAGGGAAATTCAAAGCAGATATTGGTGGATTAGACTTCATGCTATAATGACTTAAAACAAAATGAAAAACCCTGAGAGATGAATTGAAGCACTTACAACCATCCCAAGAACTATAAAGAACTCTTTGAGAGAAATCAGTAGGCCACGAATCTGACTTGGAGCTGTCTCAGCAATGTACATTGGGGCAGCATGCATTGCCTGGAAGTGAATAAACTTAAAATTCATTCACTCATTCACAGAAGAACAGCTAGCTTATTTTAAAAACAAAAGTAAATTCTTCTTTATAGTTATAGATGATTCTTTTTCAATGACTACGTTGTCTGCTAGCTAATTGTTGAAAATTTGCAGTTTCCCTTAATATAAGAATACAACAATGTACTGAACTTTTACCTTGTTACATAATTTGTTTAAATGATATGCTGTTGTGCATTGAGGTTATACATGTACATGGTTGTAAACAGAAATATAAACCCAAAAGAAGTGTACGCTACAACATGGTCATCCAGAAGATTCATAAGCTAATGCCTGAGTATCTAGTATATTACCAGTCCAATCCCTATGCCATACACAAAACGTCCAATCACCATAACTACTAAGTTAGGTGCAAATGCTGTCACAAGCGCTCCTACAAGGTACATGATGGAAGCCATAATCAACTCCCTTCGTCGTCCTATAATTCAGATAAGTCATTGCAATTTCATCAGAAAAAGCCTTATAATTGAGTTCAAAGATACGGTTCCCATCACAAGTTATGAAAAAAAGAAACTGACCTAGAAAGTCGGCAATATTAAAAGCCAAGACTGAGCCAATTAAGGCCCCATATAATGAGCCACTAGTCTGTGGAAAGCAACAAAAATAATAATTTGCATGGTAAGTTCTTTGCATTGCTACTTACAAACATGTGCTTCAACAAGAAACAGAAAGTTTGCACTAATGATTGGTAATGTCAATAAATAATGAGAGACAATTAGGCACTCACAATGAGACCAACTTCAACCGAAGACAAGTCATACCATGAAATTCCACTTAGGGTAGCTGACTGCAAGAAAAAATGAGGATTAAATGCCAGAAACATGGTATAATAGCAAGTTCGAAGAATTAATTGCCACAGACCCAAATAGAACAACAATAAAAGCATGATAATTAACAATATTTACTGCAGCTCACTACTACGTAAAAAGTATACCTCAATTGAAATTGTGGCACAGGATGTAGCACCAATATCATAACCATATAGAAGTCCTCCAAGAGCGGGGAAGAGAAATCTGAAATCAGAAGACATTCCTTCGGTAAGAAAAATATAATCACACAAACGTTTAGGCTCCTTGAAGTTACAATAAATGATCAGCTAATCACAGTTTAGGCCTTGTATTAGCTCCAGTTTGACTGCTGGCTTTGAAAATTCCATGGATTGTACCCTAAGTTGTTTGTTTTAATGAGGTTATTGAGGAAGGATCTAGACTCAAGAGTATTTATTAGAGCTAACATTTTACTAGAAGCTTCTTCCGTTTTTGTTGAAGCTGCATTTACATTGTTACACCGTAGAATCACTTCTTTAAATCATGAGGTATCTCCAGATATGATGAAATAATTTCGTGTGAAACAACAAAGGAAGAAGCTAAAAATCCCATCAGAAAACCTTGGATTGCAACTCAATTCTTAATCAAATCCAAGCTATTTCAAGTACATTTAATTAAATAACAGCCATGTTCATAGTAATATATAAGTCAAAATATCTTTTCACTAGTTTAGCTAACGGAAATGAAACATTTAATAGAACAATAATAACCATTTCCCCCTCATTCCCATACATGAACTTCTTTCATACTAGGCCAAAAGACAAAATCTTTAAGCAGCATCCAATTAAACATTTGCCATAGCATAAATTTGCCAAGTAGTTACTATATGTTGGAATCATGGTAAGAAAGATATGGTTGCCAATATTTTAACAAATGCGTTGATGTTTCATGTTTCTCATTGCATATATCAATACAATCAATACAAAAACCGAAGGATAAACAAAAATCTCAAAGAGAAACTCACGGAAGGATAGCAGTGGAAGCAGAATAGCTTTCAGAAGTGTGAATCCCATTAATAAGGGGTTCATGTTCTGGACCAATCTCACCAGAAGACCTTCCCACCTAATAAAATCAACAATTCATTCAACAACTCTAAAATTAACTCATACAGCTAAAAGGGTAGTCTTTTGGTTAATTACAGAGAAATCAGGGTACTCTTAAAGGATATATATTCACAAATTAAAGATATCATAATGTCTTCTATTACTTTGAGTCCAAATAAAAAAAAAACTTATAGAAATCAATCTATCTTATGCACTAATATGGGGTTCTTTAATTTATTTTCCAGCTCTTTCAAAGAAGAAAGAAATTTGATAAGCAATACCCAATACTTGTCCTTCATTTTCTTACACGTTCATGCATTTTCTTAGTAACCAAACAGGTAAGAAAAGAAAAACCCAGATTGAGAAATGAAGAGAGAAACAAAACCTTTCCAAGAGAGGAAAGCCCAGGTTGCTCATGATCTGATGCCATGCTTCTTCTAGAAAAGAATCTGAAACTGCAACAGAGTTGACGCTTGTAAGAGCGACTAATTAGTACGATTTTGAGCTCTTTTCTTGCTGGGAAACCAAACAACAAAAAAACAGATAAAGCTCGTTTGACAATTTGTTGGAATAAATTTTTTATTTATATGAAAATAATTTTTATGGTAGAAAACTAGAAATTACCATTAAAAAAGAAAAATATTGAAACTTGAATGTTGGGTGTCAGGCGGTAGTTGTTGAGTTGATTTTTGAAACGTTAAAAATTTTTATTTTTGGATTTCTTTTACTATGACACATTTAGATTAGGCTTGGATTGAATCAAATCGAATAAAAAGATTTTATCCACTCATCATAATTAAAATATACGATCTCATGTGAGTTAATTTTTTATTAGCTTAATTGTTTTAATTATCTTTGATTCTTATCATCATGTATTTTAAAATTAAAAAATATATTAAATATAAAAAAATATAATTTTTCAATAAAAATTATTTTAAAAATAAAATATAAAATTAATACCAACAAAAAAAATTTAACACTAAAATATTTTATAATATGATCAATAATTCAATTTTAACAGAAATTGATAAAAATTGAGCATGATTAAAAAAAATTGAGGTTTAGGGAAGTAAAAGTTTTAAAAATGAAAGCAAAAAGATTCGAGTTGGTTTTGAGGGAAAACAAAAAGTTTTGAGATTCGATATTTGGCTTATTTGAATTTGAAAAATCAACTTGAATCGTATTCGAAATTTGAAGCTTTTTTTAAGTCAAATTGAATTGTGCTCACCCCAAATAAGAAAGACATGATTTTTCAACTGATTCTTAGAGTTTAATTGATTTATTTATTCAATTTAATTAATTCTAAACTATTCATAAGTTCAATCTAATCCTTCTCTAATATATACCTTAATCAATTTTTGATACATCTAATCTATTTGATTTAATTCTATTTAAAATTTTCAAAGGAGAGTTATCTCATTCAAACTTACTGCAACTATTTTGAAAAAAAAAAAAAGATAAGTATTATTTCAGCTTTATAAACTCTTTTGTCCAAAATATATATAAATTCCTCTAACAAACCACTCAAAACAAATCCAACCTCTCATGAAAGATTATAAGGCTAACAACAACTTGAGTTTTGCTTAAACCATAAGCAACTTAAATATGAATTGCTAGAGGTGAGCTCAAATTTGAAAAAATCATCTTGAAATATAACACTTCGTTATTTTATCTTCTCTTAGGATCATATTAAATCAACTTAGGCGTAGCCTTAAGTTCGACAATTTATCATTTTACTCTTGATTTTATATGATAATATGTTTCTATCATAGAACTTATAACAAGTTCCGTGTTCTTTGTAAAAACTCATTTTTACACAAGGTTTAGATTGATAAATATTAATTAAAAACCATAAAAATAATACATCTGAATCACTAAAAGTAAAATTAATTATAACAAATTATAAATCAAACATAGAATAATTTGGACAGGATCTATATATAATATAATTAAAATGAAATTAACTTAAATGGAGCGATAATTAAAACTCTTTCCATATATTTATTTAAAACGAACTTAAATTTAGATTCGAATTGTATTGCCCGTATCACTATCCTTAATATTATATCAAAATAAATTTAAACTCATAGTTTGATATTTATTTTTATCATTAATGAAAGAATGTGGTGGAAAATAAGGAAACGTTCATGGCATTAACTTCTGACTTGTTTGATCAAATGGGACCCGTATTTACATAATTTCTTCTATCCCAACTGGATCCGTCTATATAATTTGATATTAAAAATAGATAAAACAAAAATAAATATTTTGAACTTTATGTAATGCAATCATTAATATATTAAAATTATATCTTAAAATTAATTATTTTTCGGTCTATGAATAAAAAGTTTGTGATTACTTTCACAGTCTTCAATTTTTAAACTTAAATTTTCTTTTTTCTAAAAGTACATTATAGTTTATCACTACACCTATGATTCCATAGGCGTATTTATATATTTTGATCATTAAATTAAAATCATAAAGAAATTTAAGATAAATTACAAATTTAATCACTCACCCGAATTTTAAAAAATATATTAATACAGTTACTTTTTTTAGTCTTTGAATCACTACTTTCCTCTCTCAACACACTCCTTTTAAACTCTCAATTTGTAAAGGCATTCATTTCTTGCTCTCTTTAAACTCAGTAGGAAGAAGATTAGGAGTTAAAAGAAGTCAATTATTCAAGTAGTCAAATAATATTAACCGGAAACTACGTGGATTCAATGTATTTGTTCAATAAGCTGTTATTACGTACAAGCTTCAAAACATATATAAATTCTAATTTGTTCATTGGGAAACATTTTTTTAAGCGAGCGGAAACTGTTATTGTAAACATTGACAAAGTGTTTACTGCTCAAGTTCTTAGGGGGAATATTTAGAGGTTAATCTTTAGGTAAAAATGTAAGATCTCTATATTTTGGGATAAAAGATAGTCGAATTATTTACTGAGTTAGACTTCACAGACATAAGAAAACCAAACTACTAAACAAACCTCTCTATTATTTCCGTTTTATTTACATAATTTTTTGCAGTGCCAAATCGTAGTGACCACTGCAACTATCACTTTCATTGAATTTTCATTCTAAGCCAATAAACAATTTAAAATAGCAACACTTATATATTATTATATACTCTTTTCGTCTCAATTAAAATTTTATATGAGACAAAATTAATTAAAACAGATATAAATATTTTTCTCAAAAAAATAAAATTAAAAATATGACAACGTTATAAATATAAAAAATATTAGAAATTATATAAATATTTAAAAAAATACGAGTTTTGGTATTTATTGGCTTAGAAAGGTAGGAAGACCAACCAATTTTGTCATTTATGGCACATGAATTAAACCAACAACTTGAAACCTTTAACGGCTATCGTTAGTCCAAGTTTCATTTTTTCACGGGCTCAGTTGGGCCCAAATTTAATTCTCAAGGTTAGGTGGTTTCCAACAATAGTAACTGAGCAGAGCCCAGTTTGAATATTAATAAATTCGAGCTCGAGTTTAGCTTGAAATTTAGAGTTTAATATTTAGCTCAAACTCGATTAAATATTTATTTTAAGCTCGAGTTGTTCGAGTTTGAGTTCAACTTGATTATTATTGAATCAAATTCGATTTTTTTCGAGTTGAAATCGAATATTTTGTGCGCACTAATTTCTCATTCACACCCTTAGTCTTCAAACCAATTCATTACTCATGTAATATTAAAAAATTTCATAAATTAAGCTTTACCTTGGCAAAAGGAAAAGCCTTGAATTCTTAACGTCTAAGATTGAGTTCCACCATGCCCAAATGTTAGGTGAGTTATTTTTCAGATTGTTTTAGATTTAAGTAGGGACCAAGTCAAAAAATTATTTTAGGAGGGTCAAGATTAAATTATATTTTTTAATGGAGGTCAAAGTAATAATTTTATCAATGTATTAACATATTATTTCATAATTTTTAAAGGGACTATAAAGAAAATTTACCATTTTAAAGAGTTAAAGTGTAATTTAACCATGAGATTAACTTAAAAATTCAAAAAAATTACCATTTGGTGACGGGCCTTGCCTCCCTTAATGCCATCCCCCGATCTAACTCCCACCATATATAAATCATGTTTAGATTTATTTTGATTTAACTCTGGATATATTTTGATATTCATTCTATTATATTTCATACTGAATTTATTTTAATTTTAGTTGACTAGACAAGAATTATTTACAATTTATAGTATACTTATATTTATGATTTTTCTTATAATAATTATATTTGCAAAGTGTTAAAAAAATGTTTATATTAATATTTATGTATTTTTATAATTAAATCAACAAAAATAATTGAGTCAAAGTCATGCTGGCCCAAATTATAAAATGCTTTTATCTTAAGTCGAACTCAAACAGGCCCAAACTATTGGGCTTGATGGATTAAAGTACAAAAAATCTAAAGTATAAAAAATAAAAAAAATTAAATACAAATTAATTGAAAAATTAATGATATTAACTATTTGGACTAGTTAATAACATCATAAAAATGTAGGGACCAAATTACATTAGAAATTAAAGTGTAGCGATCAAATATCAAATTTAGACATAATAGAGGGACCAATATTGAAATTTAATCATTTTTCAATAACTGCAAAAAATGGAGTTAAGAATAGCACAAACCTAAAAGAAATAAGAAACCATATGGAGTATTCAAATTATATAGGCTAAATGATAACTTTGGCCACTAATTTTTACATGTTTTGTAACGCCCCCTAACCCGAGACCGTCACCGGAGTCGAGCATGAGACATTACTAAACTTATTTTAGCATTTAAACAAGTTCAAACAATTCTCGTAGTAAACTGTCCATCTGCGTCACAGTCGCTAAAAAAATCATATCTTGAGTTACGAAACTCGAAATCTAATTCCGTAATTTTTTACTGAAACTATACTCATATATCTACTTACTAATTTTTTTCTAGAATTTTTGGTCGGGCCAATTAGTACAGTTTATTAGTTAAAGTTTCCCCTGTTTCAGTGTTCGACTGCTCTGACCTCTGTTTACTACGAATCAAAATTCTTCCTGCACAGAGATCCAATGACCATTTCGTTTGTTTCTCTTAAAAATAGACTCAATAAGGAATCCATAAATATAAATTTTGAGTCCTAATTATTTTTACACAATTTATGATGAATTTCTAAAGTCAAAACAGGGAATCCAAAAATCGCTCTGACCCTGTTTCACCAAAACGTAAATATATCATAAAATACAACTCTTTTACCTATTTTGTTTCTTCAATTCCATATTTTATTCATCATCTAATTCTATTTCTACTATTTTTAGTGATTTTCAAATTCACGTCACTGATGCTGTATGACACTGTTTTATAGCCAATTTCACCATTTTATGGTTTTTCATGGATTAGGAAATTCATTAAGCATACATAACACTAAATATAAATTTTGATTACCCATTCCAATAGCTAATCATCAACAAGCATTTCCACATCACTCATTCACCGTATAATAAGATTATATACACAAAAGGATCATAATGCTATAATGCCATATTCCCAAAATATGCAAACCACTATACCGAGATGGTCCGTTGATAGTGTGAACGTGCCTCCGACAGTCCCGATCTCCAAGCCGGCTTGTCAAAACTACAAGGAATGGAAGGGATGTAAATAGCAAGTAACATAATCATACAATAATACGAAATCCACATTTGCATAATATCACCAAAGCATTCATATCATCTTTCTCATTCATGATCCTACCATATTATTGTTATATTGAAGTCTCAACCCGAGGGTTAAGTACATACCTGTACAAATTTTCTCATTCACCACACTTACCAAAATGTCACCTTCGGTTTAGGTACTCACCTTATTCACTTAAGATTTACCCGTTGAACACATCGGAATATGATTCGAATACACGGATTTCATGCACATAAGTGCCATACCCGCAGCTAGACAAACTCAATAGCCTGCGGAAATTATGTAGCCAAGCTACCATGTAACCCGCCCATAAGTGAACTCGGACTCAACTTAACGAGCTCAGGCGTTCGCATCCATAAGTGAACTCGGACTCAACTCAACGAGTTCGGATGCCTAATTACATCTCACGAACTCGGACTCAACTCAGCGAGCTCAGAACTCAAATATCTTAGTGACATGTCACTTGTATTCTAATCTATTCCCAAGGTTCAAACGGGCTTTTTCCTCGATCACACATCTTTTCCGTCTTCCACGGAATGTCGGAACCGGTACTTGGTAGCAATTCATATTTATCAAGTAGTAAACATAATTTGCATATTACTTAACAATAACCACAAAGCTTAATATTTCATGATAATAATCATCATATCATATAAATAACATTAAATTACTTAAAATGACAATTATGTTACTACATTTATGCCTGAACTTACCTCGGTACAAAGTAAAGAAATTTTGCAATTTAGTTCATAATCTTTTCCTTTCCCCGATCAAGGTCGATTCCACTTCTTTCTTGGTCTAAAATAACACATTTGGCTTATTTAATACTCACATTTATCAAAATAGTCCTTAAATCTAACTTTTCAAAATTACAATTTTGACCCTAAACTTTTGCATATTTACACTTTTGCCCCAAAGCCCAAAATTTAATTTTTTTCCAAAATTATTATGTTTTATGACATTCTGATCATTTTTCCCTTCTATGGAAACATCAAATTCTCACTCTAACATGTAGTTATAAACATTAGGTATTTTTACCGATTATGTCATTTTACTCGTTTTCACGTAAAATCGCTTAGCAAAAGTTGTTTAACACAATTTAAAGCTTCATATTCTACCATAAAACATCAAGATAAATACATTTCACCTATGGGTATTTTTCAAAATATAAACCCTAGGTTAAATTATTGCTAGAATAACCTAAATAAAGTTACCGGGACTCCAAAAACGTAAAGAACATTAAAAACGGGGCTTGAAATCACTTACTATGGAGCTTGGAAGCTTGAAACAAACCCTAGCTATAGAGAACCCTTGAAATTTCGTCCTAATGAAGAAGATGGACATATTTTGCCATCTTTTTCCTTTTTTTTTAATCTTTTAATTACCAAATGACTAAAATACCCTTCATTAAAAACTTTGGTTATTTCTACCTATATATGTCCATTTTTTTCCATGAAAACCTAATGGTATAATTACCATTTAAGGACCTCTACTTTAATTATGCTCTTCAATTAAATCCTTTAACATCTAAAACTCATATTTATCAACTTTTGCAATTAAGTCCTAATAGGCAAATTAGACATGCAATTCATGAAATTTTCTATCGATATTCTAACACATGCATCTAATCACTCAATAAATTATAAAAATTAATCGGAATAAAATTTTCTACTTCAGAATTGTGGTTTCGAAATCACTATTCCGTTTAGGCCCTAATTCGGGATATCACATGTTTTGTCAAAATGACCCTAACTGTATTTTTGAGCATTTTTTGGCCATCAACCTTTGTTCTTTTTTTCAATCTACTTTTTCTAATAGATTTAATGAAAGTACTGTTAAAATAGTTAACGGGGATGATGTGGAATACTTTTAATGATATGTAATTTATTACTAAGATAACCCAATAAGATAATTACATGTGGGAATAATAAAATAAATAAATAATACAGTAAATTAAAAACAACTCTTAATTTAAAGAAAATAAACTTAATTATCTAAAAAAATTAACTTAGTAGAAAAACTTCTCAATAAACAAACGTATGAAAAATTGAAACCTTTTGAAAGAAAAAGAATTGAAACTTTGAATTTATTCATTAAATCTGTTAGAATAAGCAGATTGAAAAAAAAAAAGTTGATAGCCAAAAAAAACTCAAAAATACAATTAGGGCTATTTTGACAAAACATGCAAACATTAGTGGCCAAATTCATCATTAAGCCAATTATATATACTCACGTGATGTTTTAATCGTTACGATATTACAATTATATAATATATAAAATAATTCTATAATACAAGTCAAATACACGAGTTTATATACCGTTTATACGATATATATAATTAATAAATAAAATATTAATTTCATTCTAAATAAAATTATATTATCTAATTCATTAATAATATATCAATACATCAAATATAAAATTTTTCCTTCAAACAATAATATATTTTGTTTGAAGAACTCAAAGAAAGAAAAAAAAATCAAATGGTTGAATCAAAATTCCATTGAATTAAAAATTGTCTGATTTGTTTTTTCTAACCTCTATATGTCACACCTTGATTTAAAAAAAATTTTGTTGGGTTCGGAATTTAATTGTATATTTTTAGATAGTAAAAATATAATTTTATTATTATAATTTTTAAAAAATTAAATTAAATTTTTATTATTTTTGAGCGTCTAAAGTGCAATTCTACCATTATTTATTTAAAATTTTATAAATTATAAAAAGATCTAAATAAAAAATTTGTGTTTTAGAAGAACCAAGGGCCTATTAACCACCCTAACTTAGCCATTAAATTACATATTATAAATAATAATTAAAAAGATACCAACAAGTAGACATATCACATCCACTAAAATACAACTTAAGTCAAAAACAAACATTGAATTGACTCAATCTTAATATAACTTTAATTTAAAATGGCCAGATTCAGCTCATCACAAATTTATGAGTCAAAGATTGACCACGTCATAAATTTATAAATTTATAAGTCTATCCTTTCTTCCAAAAGGCTGGATAAATTGTTTTGAAAGAGCTTTTGAGACCCATTTCGAATAAATCTTTCACTCCATTCTCTCGGTTAGTAACGATATTGATGAAGGTTAAGGAATTGCTGAATGGTTTGTTGGTGTGTAAGGATAAAAATAAACTTAAATCAATGCTACTTTTTTTAAGTTTTTTTTCGCCCACACTTATATTATGATGTATAAAAGAGTTATTTGCAAATGAACCTCAAGGATATAATGAAGTTTAATGATTGTCTACGTTTTGTATTGACCGAAACAATCCACTGAGCATTGAGCGAAGCATAACAAGGACATCAATTTCTATAAAGAATTTCTGTAGTAATTCTTTATAGAACAATTTAGGAATATAAAAGATGACGAGAGAATAAAAAAAACTTTATTTCTACGTTTTTTGGTGTATCATACAAATGAAAATTCACTCATTTTGACATCTTTTAACAATAAACATAATTATTTAATAGATGTCTAATTGAATAATCATAACTCTTTGTTAATAAATAAATAATATAACTCTTGATAACAAGAGACATAACTAATCACTATAAATAACGACTCTTGATTAATAACCAAGTGATATAATTTTTGAGTCATTTGTAACTTTTCAATTATAACAATTGAAACATTATAAATATTTTAAAAAATTTAAAAATGTTCCACGCAAGTGATCAAGCCATTGTTTTTTTATTGATTTCTGAGTTAAATAATAAATGTGAGTTTGATGAAAGCATGGTTTCAATCCACGGCTAAGGGTGTTCAATCGGTTAACTGACCTGAACTAATATTAATCGAACTTTTTAAACCCTTAACCATTAACTGAACTGAACTTTTTCGATTAATTCAGTCGATTAACTAAAATTTATATATAAACTTTTTATTTTTTGGTTAAAACAAATATAAAACATATAAAAAAATTAACTGAATTAATCAAGTTAATCAAATTTAATATTTATAAAATGTATATAAAAATATAAATTTTAAATTAATTAATCAAATTAACTGTTAACTGAATTTCTAAAAAAATATTAACTGACCCTTACCAAATTAATTTAATTAATTAATTTAATTAATTAACTGATTAACTGAATTAATTCAATTCAATCTATTAAATTAATTTTACTCGAAATTTTCATACCCATATCCACGGTATACTTATACACAGATTTTGTGCAAGAAAGGCTCATCAACCTTATTCTGCACTAAGCCTAATAATTTATCATTTGAAAAAAGAAGTCAGACAAAAATGGTTGGCATAGGAACAATAATTTATTATTCTACACGATTTGTTGTTTCCTCATTGGCAACTTTCCTAAATGTTAAGACATTAAACACATTGTTCGTACATGTGGGTCTTTGCGTCAACATGTTATAATTGTTAACATGTGGGTGGTAGGGTAGGTGATAAAAAGATTTGGAATAACAATGGGTAAAAACCAAATCCTAATTTTATTTTGGTAATTTTGATAGAGAAAAATAGGAAATAGTGGTTCAGATTTTTATGCTACATATGAGATGGAAAAAAAGAACATGATTAGGGATTATGGATGATGTGATAAGAAAGGTCCGTAAAGTGTGTCAACCTTTATTCGTTTGAATATTATGGCAGTGGTGGGGTTTGAATGTACTCGTGATTTGCGAATCTTTTCCTTGAATTTTGTGTGTTCCTTCGGTGGATTTCAAAGTCTTGCGATTTGACGTGATTAGTTTTCTTTCCAATTGTTGGGAAGCAGTTGGTCTAAGAAACAGCTAACATCTTGATCAACGGTGATGTTTTTCTGTTTTCTCTTTCTTCTTTTATGGTGTTCCATTGAAAATTCATCGTGCTTGATTTCAGCTTGTCTGACTTTTTACCTTCTATGAGGCTTATGGCAGTTTTTGTAATCCTCTGTTTGATTTTTCCACATCCTTTGCATGAAAATGAGTTTCTTTAATTTGTTTTTTTTTGTTCGTAGTTGTGCTTGCACAGTGATTTTTTTGCATAAAACTTTTTAAATTCTCTCTTTAGGGTAAATATTTGTTAGTTTAATCCGTTTTCTACTGATGATAATGATTTTTCTTTCTTCCTGAGTGAAATGCTTTTTTTTTTCCTTTTACTTGTTTTGATGCGTTTGGTTAAATTTTTTTGACACCTTCTTATTTTTATTTTACTAGCTTTTACTTTTTCTGTTTAAGTTTCTTTTTCATTTTCGTTATTTGTCGTTGTTTAGTAACTTGTAGCATTATTGCGTCTTGGTTTGCTTTTATATATTCTTTGTCTTTGTATTCTGTTCTCTATCACGTTGATAGGTTGGTCTTGGACTTGAGTTCTGGTTACAATCCTGGTAGTGTCCAGAGGAGTAGTTGGCCTAGGTAGTGGCCTAGTTTTACTATGGTTGAAGATATCAACGTGATGCTTGAAAATCTGAAGTTCTCGGAAGAAGAGTCTGTCCAGGTCATTAGTACCAATGCTGAAAACAATTTTCAAGGTTTTGAGACATTGGCAGTAGGTAAAATAATGGCGGAGGAGAAACTGAATAGGGAGGCGATGTATAAGATTTTCAGGACATTATAGTTTACAAAAGAGGACGTAAACTTTGTAGCCCTGAAAGAAGATGCTATTATTGTAAAATTTGGAAGCATGGAAGACAGAAGCAGAATCCTTAACCTCACACCATGGCTATTCGATAATTTCCTATTTGCTATGGTACCTTTTGTTAAAGGCAAAAACATAGATACCTACAAGCTCAATCTGTCCCCATTTTAGCTACGTGTTTACAATATCCCTTTGAAATACATGGATCGTCAAACTGCGTTAGATGTTGGAAATGCTATAGGGGAGCTAGTGGCGATTGATTGGAAGGATAGAAATGGGGGTTGGACTGAATTGTTAAGGTTGAAAATTAAAATAAATATCTCAAACCCAGTACGTAGGGTTGTGAAATTTATGGGAAGAGACAGAATCGAAATCATATGCGCCCTAAAGTACGAGAGATTACCAACCTTTTGCTACTATTGTGGTCCGATTGGACATACAATAAAAAAGTGTAAGCAAGGACAGAGACTTTGGCTTTAATATTTTAAACCTCTAATATAGAAGCTGGCTCAAAGTTAATTTTGTGGCTTCGAACCAGAAAAGAGGTATAGGGCGAAACGGGATTGAGATAATGGTAAAAAAGACACCCCCCAAATGAGGACAAAAAAGAGAGTAAAACTGACACTCGGAAAGACAGTGGACAAATAGAACAGAAAAGAAAAGAAAAGAAAAGAAAAGGGATGCGAAGAAGAGTCAGTCTTTAACTCTCCATTAGAAAAGAGATGCAACAAACCAATGCATGATAGGTTGATAAGGTTCAAAAAAAAAAGAGACATAGGGGATCAAATGGAGATAACACTAACGAGAGCCCTTTAAAGATTGTGAGGAAGAGATTACTGGAAAATGTTTCACTAAGCAAGGCGGTTGCTGTTCGCCAGCAACTGCCAAGAGCAATGAAAATATTATGCTGGAACTGTCGTGGGATTGGGAACCCTACGACAGTTCGTGAACTTAAGCAACTTCTTGTTGCCAATGATTCTGACATTATCTTTCTCTGTGAAACAAAAACTCATACTAACAAGTTGGCTTCCATGTGCAGCAAATGCAGGATGGAGTGGTGCTTGGCTGTTAATGCTATGGTAAAAGTGGTGGCCTTGCTATGATGTGGAAAGAAGGCATAAAGATTGAAATAAAAAACTATTTAAACAACCATATAGATTCTTGAGTTTAGTTAGATAATGATAACTCCTTTTGCTTCACGGGCTTCTATGGGAATGCTGACCCTAATAAAAGACAAAGCTCTTGGGATATGTTAAGGAAGGTGGAAGATACGGTTAGAGAAAAAAGGATCATTGAGGGAGACTTCAATGCGATTCTGGACAATGCAGAAAAAAAATGGGGGAGGGAGGAAACCTAAAGCTTTAATTGATGACTTCCAAGCAGTTGTGGGTGAGTGGTCTTTGGTTGACCTAAAAACTGACAAAGGATGGTTTACTTGGGCTAACAATAGGGAGGGCAATACTTTTATGAAAGAGGGACTCGACCGCTTTATTATCTCTTCTAGCGATATGGTGTGTTTTCAATTTATGGAGACCAAAGTGATTCACCAGTCTGCTTCTGACCATGATGCTATTTTTTTGGATATAAAGGGCCACAAGACGAGAGAGCTGATAAAAGATCCTAGGCTCAAATTTGGATATGATGTTTGCTGGGCCAAAGAAAATGAAGCTTAGAATATTATAAAGAATACATGGCAAAATGGTGATGTTGATATCATGGGAAAAGTTATGAAGGTGGGCCACGACCTTGTCGATTGGCAGTATAAAAAATACAAAAGAATGCTTAAGCAAATTGGAATTCTTCAGATGAAAATAAATAGCATCATTGACAAACAATGTAGAATGTACAATAACAAGCTAAAAGCTATGAGATTAAAACTTGGGAAGTTACTTGACAAAGAAGAGAAGTACTGGGCCCAACGTTCGAGAATCAATTGGTTAAAGTAGGGTGATAAAAATTCCTGGTTTTTCCATGTTAAAGCCACGAATAGAAGAAAAAAAATAGCATTGAAAGATTGAAAGACATGCAAGGTAATTGGAAGGATACAACTAAAGATATTAGCGAGATGGCCAGAGAGTATTTACAAAATTTATTTGAGTCAAGTTTACATTATAATGAAGTGTTAAACCTTGACTACATTGAAAATTGCATTTCAAGGGAGATAAACGGAAGATTGCTGAAGGTATTCACAAATAATAAGATAGTGGAAACTTTCAATCAAATTGATCACAGAAGCACTGGGAATTGACAGACTATCGGGGAACTTTTACAAAGAAAATTGGGACGTTGTAGGAAAAGATATTATTAATTTGTGTCATGGGATTCTTAGGGATAGAAACGTGGACAGCCTTAACAAGATGATTATTGTCTTAATTCCTAAAGTTAAAGAGCCTATAGATATGACTAATTTCTGTCCGATTAGTCTTTACAGGGTGATATATAAAATCGTGGCCAAGGTGCTTGTAAATCGTTTAAAATATACTTTCCCGAAATGCATTAGCCAAAATCAAAACGCTTTTGTTCCCGAGAGAATGATTCACGACAACATCTTGATCGCCTATGAGCTTATCTACTACCTCCAAAGTACTAAGAATAGGCCCAACAAATGATTAGCGATCAAGCTTGATAGGAGCAAAGCTTATGATAGGGTTGAGTGGAATTTCATTGAAGAGGTTATGTGCAAAATGGGCTATGCCGATGAGTGGATGAAAAAGATCATGAGCTGCGTTTGTTCAGTTCGCTACGTCGTCAAATGCAATTCAACCCTTTCAAAGACTATTGTGTCAGAAATGAGTCTAAGACAAGGAGACCTTCTCTCTCTCTACCTTTTTCTATTCTGCATGGAAGTATTCTCTAAATTGTTAATTCGTGTACAAAATGAAAATATTCTAAAAGGCATTAAAGCAAAGCATAAATGGGCCTCGTATTAATCACTTTTTTTTCGTTGATGATGCTCTCCTCTTTATTCGTAATAAAAAAAAGACACTGAGGAAATTGTCAATATTTTAAATATGTTTTCAAGGGTCTCGGGTCAAAAGACTAATTACGATAAGTATACAATTATGTTTAACATGAAAACCCCTTTAGCCCAAAGATGAAAACCCCTTTGGCCCAAAGACAATTTTTTTGCTCTATGCTTGGTATGCGCATGGTTGACACTCTTGATAGCTACCTAGGATTACCATTACCTGTTACAAAAAAAAAAAGTCAACAACAGCTTTCACTAATATTATTAATCGATGCTCTTGTAGGGTTAATAGTTGGTGAAAGTGTTTGTTATCCTATGGTGGGAAAGAGGTATTTCTTAAAGCCATTTTCCAGTCCATTCCTACTTATGCCTTATCTATTTTTCTTGCCCCGTAAGGGATTATTAAGCATCTTCAGTCAAAAATATGTCGAACGTGGTGGGCAAATAATAAGAAAAACCGTGGTTGGAATATGATAGCCTGGAATCATCTATGTCATCCAAAAGGAATGGACGGCATGGGCTTTCGGGATTTGCACTTATTCAACTTAGCTCTATTAGGAAGACAAGAGTGGAGGCTTATAAACTTCAAGGATACCTTATGTTTCAAGGTCCTGAACGCTAAATATTTTCCTGATGGAGACGTGCTCCTACCAAAACGTTGCAATAAATCGTCGTTTACCTGGTCTAATATTGCAAAAGCTGCAATTGCGTTGAAGGAAGGGTTTATTTGGCAAGTTGGGAACGACAACCTGATAAATATTCGATGGGACCATTGGGGTATGGAAGGGCTAAATGGGGACTTCGTTTGTCAGTCTCTTTTGACTAATAATGAAAGAAGAGTTAATGATTTGTGGGGCCAGGGCCAAAAGTGGTGGAAAAGGGATAGGATCATTGAGCTTTATGGTATTGAGATGGGGGAGTGCATTTGCAATTTACCCATTCCTCCTATTGATGTTAATGATAGCATAACGTGGTTACACAACCCCCATGGTGTCTACACGTCGAAATCTACATATTCCTGGCTTTCTATGAAGAGGATTGGCTATGGCCCTCACTAACTTTTTTGGAGAGTTATTTGGAAGCTCAAAATGCTTCCTAAGATTAAAGTGTTTAGATGGAGAATCGGTCTTGATATCTTACCCACGTACGTCAATATTGGTCACATCCGCCATAATTTCTCTACAACTTTTCTGAGATGTAAGAACAATGAAGAGTCTCTTATTCATGCTTTGAAAAAATGCCCGAAAGTTTGTGAAACCCTTATTATCGGAGGCTTAAACAATAGGCTTCTTGACGGTAATTATGTTCGCTGCACCGACTGGTTGGAAGATATCCTGCGCGAGCTCGATTCCAATACTGCTGCTGACTTCTTCACGCTTCTTTGGAACTACTGGAACAACATGAACAAGATGGGCAATGATGATCCTGCTATGATGGTATGGGAAAGGGCACAGATTCTTAGTAACGATTTTAGAATTTTCAACTTGAATGAACCCTCTGTAATTCGACCTACCCTGGTGTGTAAAGGTTGGAGAAAACATCCCAAAGATTTTATTAAAATTAATGTGGATGCAACAGTATTAAATAGGAATGTCGGCTACGGGGCTATTGTGAGAGACGCTAATGGGTTTGTGATTGCTGGATGCTATATCTTTGAAAATAAGGCCATCGATGTTGTGTGGGCGGAACTGAAAGCATTGACTTTGGGGTTGAAGTTGGCCTTAAGATTAAATATAACCAAGATTATTATGGAGTCTAATAATGCTACTCTTATCAATACAATCAAAACAGCGATAAGGATGCCACTATCTTGGGCTGCTGTCTGAAACAGGAATGCGAGGCTATTAGAAAATTTGGTATGATCCATTTTAATTGGATTGATAGAAATAGTAATGAAGTTGCGGATATGCTCTATAAAATTGCTAGTAAGAATAGATGTGATTTGATGTTTAATATGGATTATCTTTTGAAAATCATCAATGTTATTATTCGAGATACAATAAGATGAGGTTGACCTCTAGGTCGTTTTTATCAAAAAAAAAAGTCCGTTAAATAATTTCTTTAAAATATTCAAAAAGTTAATATCTATTAAAAAATATTTCACCAATCACATCTTGCCATATAGTTAGATTTATTTGTGTCTTTAAAATATTTTTTAATTAAAAAACAATGAAATAATTTGTAAAAATTGGGAAATAATAAATGGGTGAAATGAAAAGATTTGTTATTTTCGCTTCATCTTCTTCATCTCTTCTATCAGGTATACTTAGACCTGATCATGGCAGCCCGGCCCGAAGGCCCACCCGAAATTTGGGAGGGTTTGGAAAAAATATAGGCCCGAAAAATGAGATTGGGCAAAAAATAAGGCCCGTTTAAAAAATGGGCCGGGTCTTGGGTAACCCCTTTACTAAGCCGATCAAACAAATCAGATACAGCCTCGTCTATGTGTCCTAAAGCTTTGGGGAAAACCACTAGTCCATAGATACCTAAAGCGAAGACATCGACCATTTTCTTTAAATCAGGATGTACAAGCACCAAATCTCGCAAACTTTTCCAAGGAACACATTTACTGTCGCCCTTCTGTTGGATCCGGGCAGCGACCCACTGCTCGCTCATCCCAGTGATGTGCATTAATTTCTTTAACAACGGAGGGACACAAGCAGCTCTGGAATAAGCCTTGTCGACTTGAATCTTTGGGCACCGAAGCAAGGTCGTATACTCCTCCACAGTAGGCGTCAAATCTACCTTCCCAAAAGTGAAACAACTGTAGGCAGGATTCCAAAACTGAGCAAGGGCTCGGAATAAATACTTGTCCACTTTGACACTAAGCAGATAAGGTAGGTCACCGTAGTTACAATAGAACAGCTGCTTGGCCTCGACATCCCATTGATCCCAGACTTCTTTCATTTCTCGAAGGTCATTCTGGATTACACTGATACGGGTAAAATCCCACAATTCTGACACGTACCCTTCGGTAAGACTATCGCCTTTCTCCCGTTGTGTCGTTTCAGCCCATATTCGCACAGCCGCATTATCCTCTACTTTATCAACAAACTCCTTTTCCATGATAAGCTTTCTACCAAGAAACTGAACGTAAATCGACACCTCTTTTAGAATGAAGATGCCATGCAATCACAAACAAAGTAAATTAGCATTAAACACAGAATAAGATTTAAAATAAGCGACAAATAAATACAACATTCCTTTAGGTAAGCACTAAAATTTGGAGTAGCTCTACCTAGGTCGGTTCCTAAGGTTCACTACATATGGTATGGCTCTAGAGATAAGGTACCTGAACCAGCAGATTCCTCGATCTTCACCCATTATAGGCTCATACAGACCGAGTTCGGTTCAGGGGAATACATTTCCCTATGGCCATGCGGAGATGAAAATCTCACGAAGACATAGGTACGGATGTATCCCGAAAGCGATTCACTATCCCATGCGGAGGTGAAAACCTCACGAAGGCGTAGTTTCTCACTCCCACTTAAAAGGGTGTGACCAACGGTCATGCAATGCAATGTGCAGAAAGATACAAAAACTTAAACTAACACAGCAATTATAAACCACAACGATGAAAATTGTAATAAAGAGCAATGAAATGCGATGAAAGGATCGTATATTTAAACCAAGTTTTTGATTTTCGACAAAAAGACAAAAATAATCAACTCGTGGCTCGACTCACTTATACGTCCCCAGTGGAGTCGCCAAGCTGTTGACACCATTTTTTTGATGAAAAACGGGGTCGACTTGGGTTTTGAAAAATGAAACGGGAGTCGCCACCAATCCTTTTTTATGAGGTGTGATTGGATCACCTTGAAAAGTGGTTGTTTTTAATAAACGGTTTAGTTTTATTAAAACAACGATTTTGGTCCACAAAATTCAGAAAAATGGGTTCGGGAGTCGGTTACGCACGAGGAAGGATTAGCACCCTCGATACGCCCAAAATTGGTACCTAATTGATTACTTAATGTCTTAATGTCGAAAACTTTGAAGAACTTTAAAAATGCGATCCTTATATAAAAATGAAAATTTTTGGGAAAAGTAGCATATTTCACGTTAATCAAGAAAGAGAATCATATCCAGTAAGTTAGGATACAATGTCTCAAATTCCCAACACGCAAATGAAAAATGCTTATTTAAAAGATATTTTAGCCATCTCGGATTTAAAAATGAGATCACGACCCGTAAGTTAGGACGCAAATTTTAATCCCGAGATCATTTAAAATTTGAGTTTAAAAAGATTCGTCATTTAGATTTATCGTGAAAAATCGAAACCCAGTAAGTTAAGATACGATCCTCTCGAATCTAAAGACGAAATATTATTTATTCAAACAAATTATGTTATGTCGAGTAAAATAAAACACTAAAATCGTAGTAAAAAAATGTGAAAGCAATTTGCATTGTTGTTATTCATGGCAAAATCATAATGAATACAAAAGTATAAAATGATATGAGCAATAGCAACAATAATAAATAAACATTAGTCCTACAATCATATAAAATAACAATGTATATAAACAAATAAATCAAAACTTTCATTCAAAATAATAATAAAATGAAATAAATAGTGAACACAAATAAAACGTAAAGGAATATATATATGTATAGAAATGTAAATTAAAATATGTGTGTATACGTAAGTTACAAAATATATGAAATATATATAAAGTATATTTTAAAATATAAAGAAAAAATAAATATGTATGAAGTGTATGTAAGTATATAAATATGTATATATAATAAAGGTGTATGAAAATATATTTTATATACATGTATTTATAAAAAATGCATATAGATATATATATAGATGGTTTTAAGCTATGAAGTATGAAAAATATGTACATGTATGAATTATAAAATATATAAAATATGTACATATATATATGTAAAAATATGTATATATATATTTATAAAGGTTAGAAATATGTACGTGTATTATAAATATATATGCATGTATAAATAAATTATAAAATAGGTATGTTTATATGTATATATATATTACAAAAAATGTGTATAAGTATATGTAAAAATATATAATAATATATGTATATATCTATAAAAGCAATTATAATAATAATAATAATGCAATAACAATAATAATGTAAAATTTGTAAAGAAAATAAACAAAATCACTAAAGGATTAGATTAAACATTAAACAAGATTCGGGGGGTTCAAAGCGCAAATAAACGAAAGGGGAGGGATTGCTCTGAACACGCATGTAACATGGAGGGACCATCAAAGAAAATTACCCTTCCTTTAAAACGGCGTAGTTCGAGTAAGGACGAAGTTGAAAATACGAAAAAATTTTGGGTAAATTTAAAAGATCAAAAGAACCTAATTTAAAAAGCATTAAAAAGCGGAAGGGCTAAAGGTGCAATTAGCCCTTCCGTCAAAAACACGCGGATCCCTAGATCAGACGGGTCGGGTCGCGGGTCGGATCTCGGTTTAGACGCAAAACGGCGTCGTTTGAGGCCGAATGAAACAGGCCAAAACGACGCCGTTTCATTTAGGTATTTAAACCAATTTTTGTTAAAAAAATCATTCAGCCCCATTCCCCTTTTTTTTTTTAAAACTAAAAACTTCTCAGTTCTCTCTCCCTCTTCCCCTTTCTTGATCTCGGGTCCGGCCGAGGGCCACCTTGTCGGCCGTCGGATCGCCGGCGCCAGTGACGCCGTACACGGTGGCCGGCGAGTGGAGAAAGGCGTGCCCTTAGAGATGCCTATCTTCTAAACCCGAATCCGGCCTCAAAATGACCAAAAACGAATGGGAAAAGGCTGTTAGGCTTCTCTACAGTCGGTTTCCTCACCGGAGAAGGAGTTTCCGACGAGGAGGAAACAACGACCCGCGGTGAGTCTCTTTCTTCTTTATTTTATTTTTTATTTCGTTTAAAAAATCAAAATAAAATAAAATAAATACAACGAAAAAAAGAAAAAAGTAAAGATTGCAATCGAAAACCCAGGAAATCACCTTGAAGCTTGATATTTTTTATTATTCTGTTGAAATTTGTTTTCTTGGTTACAAATCGAAAAAAAAGAGAAAGAAAAACCCCCTCGGTGTTTTTTCAATAGGCCTTATATAGCCAAAATACAAAATAAAAAATCTCCTTTTGCTATCCGTATTTGCTGTTGCTTGTTGGTGTTTGTTGCAGGTACTGGCGGAGCAGTTGGAGCAGGTGAGTCGGTGGCAAGTGGGCGTGGTGACGGCTGTGAACAGAGGGCAGGTGAGGAGGCCAGGAGCAGGTGCGGCACAACAGGGGGCTAGGGTTTCTGCTAGGTGTTTATGTTTTGGGCTGATTGGGTTAGGCTAGTTGGGCCTGGGTAGTTTTTAGGTTAAAATTTGTTATTGGGCCCTGGGTCAAAAATTGGGCTTGTACAATACCTATACCAATCGAGCTAAGACTTAATCGACAATTTAAATATTATATTTATAAAATCTTTTAATTATGATTATAATACAATAAATATATATAAAAATTATTTTATTTATCTTTATGTTTATTTTCATTGTTTTTTTTAAATAGCTGTCTTAAGTTAAAAGGAGAAATTAATTTAAAAATTAAAATAAAAGAATAATAAATTAAAGGGTAAACTACACTCATGCTCACTCTAAAATAGAGTTTATCTTATTTTGGTCACTCTAATTTTTTTCTCAATTTAGATAATTATTTGAATTAGTCACTATCGTTAAAAATTTTGTTAATCCACTAACGGATTGCAAACGTGGCACATTAGCCCATTAAGTTTGGGGCTAATTATAAAGAGGTCCTTAGTTTAAGTCAAGTTTAAAAAAATCATCTGTCAATCACTCAATGGGCTTATGTGCCACATCAGCAATCTATTAGTGGATTAACGAAAATTTTAACGGCAGTGACTTCGAAAAACTATATTAATTAAAGTGACTAAATTGAAAAAAAATAGAGTGACCAAAATAAAGTAAATTTATTTTAAAGTGACTATGAACATAGTTTACCTTAAATTAAAAGAACTCGTTTTGGCATTTTACATATGTACATGACACATATATATTATCAGCTTTATGCTTACAATTTATTTATTTTTTCACTTATCACCCTTCCTCTTGAAAGGTAAATCTATAAAAGTTTACAAATATTGGATGAAAATGTTTATAATTCAACAAACGCAACTGTTTTCTTCCCGTCATGTGCTTTACGGAAGAAATGTTTGACGTAATCTGAATAAAGAACTTGTTTATAAATCGGTTTCTCACCATTTTCGATTAGTTCAGGAAATGGTCCGATCATATCAATAGGTCTTGGGTTCACAAAAATGGGGACGAAGATTCTATTCTTGCTTCCATTGGCCACCACGCGATGTTCGACACTTCTGTACTTGCCGTTGCTAATTATTTGCAATGCGTCTCCAACATTGATCACAAGGGAACCTTTGATTGGAGGAACATGGATCCAATTATCGCTGTCATTTCCTCTAACGAACAGCCCTCCAATTTCGTCTTGAAGGAGAATCGTGAGAGTCAAGACATCAGAGTGTCGACCAACTCCAACAGTGAGTTCGGGATTAGGACATTTGGGATAATAATTAAGGTTAGTCCTCATTGACCCCATCAACAATAATTCTTTTGTTTCGTCAATCTCATGCAAATTTAGGCCATTCATTAGCACTTTTAATAATTGTTTAATGACAACTTCAGATTTCTTCATATAATCTAGCACTTGTTCCCTAAAAAAGAAACAATTAATAAACTTGTTAGTAAATTGCGTGATATCAAGCACTATAGAAAAAGTTGGATCAAACTTGCTGATTGAATCAATGGACATCTAACATGGTCGCATATAAAATAAAAATGTAGGAAATCCATGAAAAACATATAATGACTTGTATAAACTGGTGGTTATATTTTTTGTCAGACACTTGTTTGATACATGTTTAAATAGTATGAACCTAACTTAATATTGTATAAAAGAACATGCCTTAAAAGTTGCTTAATCTAATATTGTATAATTTTTTTGTTAGACACTAGTTTTAACACGGTTTCAAACCCTAATGTTAGATAGAATCTATTGTGATGAAAAAAAGAAAAGTTTTAACACGGTTTCAAACGCTAATGTTAGATAGAATCTATTGTGATGAAAAAAAGAAACTACCTACCTGCAAACGGAAGGCCATAGTGCAAAAGCTTCCTCTTCGGAGACATAAAACAAGCTAAGGTAATCTTTCCATTCAAGAGCCTTCTCGGCTTGAGGGGTAAAACTCGTGCCAAACCTCACGTTGTTCGACGACGAATGTTCCTTGGAGTACTTATTCTTGACCTCAGCCGGTAACGCAAAGAACTTGTAAGTAGCATCTTTAACATTCTTCAAAACTTCAACAGGTACGTCATGGTTAACAATCTGAAAGAAACCCCATTTTGAAGCCGCTTCGCAGATCGATTTTGTCACTTCGGGATCTTCCGGATTCGACATATCGATTACGGGGATCGAATCATGAGCTTGGACATTGGTCATACACATCCTTTCTTCCAAAGGCTGAATATATTGTTTAGGAAGAGCTTTGAGACCCATTTCGGACAAACCCTTCACTCCATTCCCTTGATTAATAACGAAATCGATGAGAGCAGAGGAATCACTGAATGGTTCAGCAACTGTTGGAGCCATTGTTTTCCTACTGATTCTAACTTAAAAAGAACAAAGGTGTACTGGATGAAGAGATTGATAGAGGTTAGAAGAGAAAGCTATGGTGAGAACTAGGTTTCACAATCCACATCTATTTATACACAAACTTTCTGTAAGAAAAGCTCACCAATCTTGTTTTGCGCCAACCCTAATAATTGTTAGGATCGTCCCGATTAAGCAACGAACAAGTAAAAATAGTAGAAGAAATTGAGAAGATGAACACACAAATTTAACGTGGAAAAACCCCTCAAAAGAGGATAAAAAACCACGGGCAAAGATAATTTTACTATAATGGCAAAAGAATGAAGAGTACAAAAGATGGAGATAAAAACTAAACCCCGAAAACCAGAAAAACAAAGAACCCTCAAACGTAAACACAAAATTCTCTGAATGTGTTATGAGTTCTAATCTAATGGGTGTCTCTTAATTCTAAGATTGTAAAGGAGCCTATTTATAGGCTAAATTAGTAAGTCAAATAAACTATACTAATAAATGCTAAATATATTATACTAATAAATACTAAATCTTCTAGAAAGAAAATATATTTTTGTTTAACTTGACTTGCAAGCAATCTCTTAGAATTTGGGTCACACAATTCTAACAATCTCCACCTTGACACAAATTCTTTCAATGCCATCTTTGCCAAAACCCGCCACGGGCCTATCTTGAACTATGCAGGGAATTAATTGAGTCGAATCTATACTTAGAAGCTGGAAGACTTCTAGCCTTCGACTTGTGCACTGCCAAATCAAAACTAACCCGGTTCTGATTTTCACGAATACAGTGCCCTAACTTTTCAAAACCTGCATCCAAAAGAGAACCTCTCTTCAACGAAACGGTCATACCTTTTTCCCTCCTATGACCAAGTTGTCTCCGCTTCAAATGAGTTGACTTTGACTCTGTAACGGACGAGGGACGTCCGATTTCACCGGTCACTGTAGAACCTTCCAGAATATAAAGACTGCCGGTTCTTTTACCTTTTAACAAAACGAGAGCTCCACGAGATACTTTAATGTCGCTCGACTCGATGTTGATTCTGCATCCTTTCAAGTCTAAAATACTCAAGGAGATGAGATTCTTTCGTAAATCAGGTACATACCTGACATCTGAGAGTGTTCTAATCGTCCCATCGTGTATCCTAATTTTAACAGTACCAATACCGATTATTTTACTAGATGAATCGTTTCCCATGTGCACAACTCCATCTTCAACTGAACTGTATGTGGAGAACCATTCTCTATTGGGACACATGTGGAAAGAACATCCTGAATCTAGGATCCACTCAGACGTAAGCTTGGAGTTATCGCTCGTTGACACTAACAAGAAATCATCACCGCCTTCATCGACCAAATTAGCACCAGCCACATCTTCCTCGTTACTCTCAGCAGCTCTTTTATTTCGCAGTTTATAACAATCTGCTTTGACGTGACCTAACTTTTTGCAATAGCGACACCTTTTGTCTCGTTTCTTTGATGCTACCAAAACGGAAGCTTGTCTATCTGCTTTGCTATTCAAATCAAACTCATTGTCGAGTTTGTCTCTACTCAACAAATGACCCTTCACATCTTCGAACGAGAGTTTGTCTCTGCCATAAATCAGGGTCTCCCTGAAAGACTTGTATGAAGAGGGTAAAGAGCACAATAATAGCATAGCTTGATCTTCATCGTCAATATGAACCTCAACGTTCTTTAAATCATTTAAAAGAGTAATGAATTGACTGATGTGATCTTTAAGAAGCTCACCTTCGTTCATGCGAAACGTAAATAGACGTTGTTTCAACACTAAACGGTTAGCCAGAGACTTAGTCGCATAAAGAGTTTCTAACCTTTTCCACAAGGCGAATGAGGTCTTCTCCATCAATAGCTCCTGCAATACTGTATTTGCGAGGCACAACTGGATTGCAGACAAGGCCTTTTCATCAAGCTCTTCCCATTCTGTTTGATTTAGATTCTCAGGCTTTTTCCCTGTAACAACCTTTTTCAAGCCATTTTGAACTAGAATTGCCATCATCCGAACTTGCCACAGATTGAAATTTGTCTCACCATCGAACTTCTCAATTTCAAACCTTGTTGTTGCCATCTCTGACCGGGCTGATCTATGAAAGTTAAACTAGCTCTGATACCACTTGTAAGGATCGTCCCGATTAAGCAACGAACAAGTAAAAATAGTAGAAGAAATTGAGAATATGAACACACAAATTTAACGTGGAAAAACCCCTCAAAAGAGGATAAAAAATCACGGGCAAAGATAATTTTACTATAATGGCAAAAGAATGAAGAGTACAAAAGATGGAGATAAAAACTAAACCCCGAAAACCCGAAAAACAAAGAACCCTCAAACGTAAACACAAAATTCTCTGAATGTGTTATGAGTTCTAATCTAATGGGTGTCTCTTAATTCTAAGATTGTAAAGGAGCCTATTTATAGGCTAAATTAGTAAGTCAAATAAACTATACTAATAAATGCTAAATATATTATACTAATAAATACTAAATCTTCTAAAAAGAAAATATATTTTTGTTTAACTTACTTGCAAGCAATCTCTTAAAATTTGGGTCACACAATTCTAACAATAATATTATATTTTATTTTTTGAAAAAAAAAGTGCGTCAAAAATGGTTGGCATAGTTAGAATATGACTGCACAATTTTGGAGTTTATGGGGCACGTTTTGCACTTTTAGGCTTAAGCAGCTTTCCTATGACTTGTCTTTAAATGTGAAAACGACATGACGTTAGTGGAAAAAACAAACGACATGACATTGTTTTTTTTTCTTGGTAAAAAGTCTCTCATGGACACTCTAAAAAAAAATCAAAGTAATATAATTTATGTCAATTTTGGAAACAAAATTTTAAGGATAATCAATCATAAAGTTAAGATTTTTGTTTATTTTACATCATTTTAATTGGTATAATAATTAATTTAGGCATTAAAAATAATTATTTTTTTGTCTACTTTTAAATATTTTTTTAAGCTAAATTTATTTATATTAAATTTTTAAATTTTTAGATTTTTTTTTAAAAAAATTCATTCATTTTTAGCACCAAATAGATTGAATATATAAACATTGAGGGCTTTTGTTATTATTTCAATTAAGATTATATACCATTGACCAAAAAAATTAACTAATTTAATTAATTGACCTTAGTTGCTTACTTTCAAAATTAATAGGAACTTGAGACGTATTTTTACCTTTTTTTTTGTAAAGGGGTTGTATATTTTGACAGGTTATCCTTTGAGTTATGAAGGACTTCTTTTATTTGCATGTTTGTATTTGTATTATGTTGGTCTTATAATTTTTTAAAAATTTATAAATTTATGTCAGTTGAGTTTTAACTCGATTGATATCGGTATTGTTACTAGTGCAGGAAAACATGGATATGAGTATGTTGAAGTACATTATCATCCTATTTAAGGGTTAGAGAGAGATTATGCGTAGTTCTATGTATTATATTAAAAAGAGTATATATAATAAGAACCTATAATAAAATTAATGTTAAAAAAATTATAAATTTATTAAATCCTTTAATCATGAATATATAATATAGTAGTGAAAACGGATTGTATGAAATAATGATATTATTCATTTTCAATAGTTTTATACCATATCAACAATTTTATTCTAAATTTCAAGAATTTAATTTGGTTTGATTTTTTTAGGATGAGAATTTTGATTTGACATAAAATTATTAAAAAAAGAGATACAAATGATGTGACATCATTATTTCATATTATCATTTTCCAATAGTAAAATACACGTCATGTTTATTTTGTTTCCTCGAAAAAAATTAATATATTTTCTCTCTATATATATAACATTGGTTTGCAAGAAGAATATTGGTAATAAATTAAAAAAAAAAGTACTCGCATGGAGAAATTAATTAAAAATAAATAAAAAAGTTGTCTTAAGGTGCAAGAAGAAATTAATTAAAGAAAGGAGAAAAGAACAATAAATTAAAAAAAGTCATTGTGGCGTTTTACAGTATGCATATTATCAGCTTTTATGCTTATAATTTATTGTTTTCACTTATAACCCATTTTCTCGAAAACTAAATCTACGACTGTTTACAACTATGGGATTAAAATATTTATAATTCAGCAAACGCAACTGTTTTCTTCCCGTCATGTGCTTTACGGAAAAAATGTTTGACGTAATCTGAATAAAGAACTTGTTTATAAATCGGCTTCTCACCATTTTCGATTAATTCGGGCAATGGTCCGATCATGTCACTAGGTCTTGGGTTTACGAAAATAGGGACGGAAATTCTGTTATTGCTTCCGTTGGCAACCACACGATGTTCCACACTCTTGTACTTTCCATTGCTCATTATCTGCAATGCATCTCCGATGTTGATCACGAGAGAACCCTTGATCGGAGGAACATGGATCCAATTATCTCCGTCATTTCCTCTAACAAAAAGTCCACCGATTTCATCTTGAAGGAGAATTGTAAGGGTCGAAACATCAGAGTGTCGACCAACTCCAACAGTGAGTTCGGGGTTAGGACATTTGGGATAATAGTTAAGGTTAGTCCTCATCGAACCCATCAACAAGGATTCTTTGGTTTCATCAATCTCATTCACATTTAGACCCTTCATTAGCACTTTTAATAACTGTTTAATTACGACTTCGGACTTCCTCATATAATCCAGCACTTGCTCCCTATAACCAAAAAAGAAATCGATTAATATGCTTGTTAGCTAATTATGTGCATGTCAAGTACGATTGAGAAAATCAGATTAAATTTGTCGGTTGAATTAATTGAATGAGGTATCTGATATGGTTATATATATAATAAAAAATTAGACAATTAATCAAAGACATATTTAAGATTTTTTAAGAAAATATATGGTTAGGATCTTTTATGATGAAAATATATATTTACCTGCAAACGGAAGGCCATAGTGCAAAAGCTTCCTCTTCAGAGACATAAAACAAGCTAAGGTAATCTTTCCATTCAAGTGCCTTTTCAGCTTGAGGTGTAAAACTCGTGCCGAACCTAACATTGTTTGACAACGAATGTTCCTTGGAATACTTATTCTTAACCTCAGCTGCTAACCCAAAGAATTTGTAAGTAGCATCTTTAACATTTTCCAGAACTTCAATCGGTACATCATGGTTAACAATCTGAAAGAACCCCCATTTCGAAGCCGCTTCGCAGATCGACTTCTTCACTTCGGGGTCATCCGGATTTGACATGTCGATGACGGGGATTGATTCTTGAGCTTGAACGTTGGTCATGCACATCCTTTCTTCCAAAGGCTGGATGTATTGTTTTGGAAGAGCTTTCAGACCCATTTCGGATAAACCCTTCACTCCATTCCCTTGGTTAATAACGAAATCAATGAGAACTGAGGAATCGCTGAATGGTTCGGAAAGTGATGGAGCCATTGTTTTTGGTGAAGAGATTTGGTTTGGATAGTGTTTGCAAGAGAAAGCAATGATGAAAGCTTGGTTTCAATCCACAGCTATTTATACACAATTTCCCGTCTGAAAGCCTCACCAACCCTAATAACATTATAATATTCAAATATTTGAAATTTTAAAAGAAAAAAAATGGTCAAAAATGGTGAGCACTGTCGCAGCTCAATTTTTTGAATTGATTTGCCACTTATTGTAACTTTCCTACAACTTTCTTTTAAATGCTAAAACACGACATTATTCGTACGACTTTGACACCTTTTCAGCTTTAGCCAACCTTCTTACAACTTTCTTTTAAATGTTAAAACACGACATTATTCGTACGACTTTGGCACTAAACTGGAAAAAAATTCATCCATTTTTCTAAAAGATTAATCCATGCTTCTATCATATAAAAGGATCAGTCCCTATACTAAACACATCAATTCATTTTCATTAAAAAATTTATTAAGAAAAAGATTGATCCTTATATTAAAGGGATGAATCCCTTTTTTGTAAAATAATATATTGACTCAATTTAAGTAGCGAACAAGTAAAAAATAGTGAAAGAAATTGAAAAATTAAACACACAAATTTAATGTAAAAAAAACTCATCTAAAGAGGATAAAAAACCACGGGTAATATATTCTATCATACATTCTACTTTTGCATTTGTTTTTAATATATACATGATATTGTATAGGATGAATAGTAGATATAGAGGAAAATGGAAATTTCAAGAGGTTCATAATTGTTTTTCCGGAAAAAATCATATATCTAGTAGGAATTTTATAGAAAGAGCTATTGTTTATAAAAATGAAACTCAAACAACTAAAAGACACTTTGAAAATTAAAGAAGATTAATTCAACTTTCACTATTGCATATATATAGATCGGAGAATCAATATCTCAGAAGATGTTATCAAAATATATATAGATATAAACTTCATGTTAGGTCGTGGAAATTAGCCTATATGTTCATTACTTTAAGTGAAAACTTCAGTTTGATGATGCAATATTAGCAATATTTCTACATGCCTTCGTTGGTAAGTAAAGTACTACGTTGTATCCAATGTTAAATCTCTTTGTGCATTTCATATTTGGTTACTAAAATTTCGCAAATAGCCTTCAAAAAGATATGCCTCAACTTTTCTCTTGAAAAAAAGGTCGTCATTTAGTTAAAAGTCTTGATATGTGACTTAATATTTTTTTTTTATGAATTAAATGTGTAAAGTCCATGATACTTTAGTTGTTTTTTTTTTATGAATATCTATCGATATTCTAATCTTTATTGTACAATTTGTCAATTACAAGATAAAGTTTAACTATTCAAAGGTATTTACATGTGCATTGGTTCAAATTTCAAACTTAGATCATATAAACCTTTAATTTTCTTGCCGTCAAAATTTTATTAATACATTGCTTGATAATGATTTTAGTAAACTTTAGTTATGTTTTTATTATGATTCAATAAAAAATAGTTTACAATTTTATGGGTTATTTCAATTTTAATTGTGAAATTATTTTTTATTACAATATTTCTTAAAAATTTCTTTAATTTTGTTATATATTTTTTATTTTAATTAAATTTCAATTAAATAATATTATTTCTAAATAAATAATTGTCGTTGTCTATTTTTATTATCAATTGGATTATATTTTACTACACAATAAAATTAAACATCGTTATGTATAAGCATTTGAAACCAAATATATCATTGCTAAAATTAACTTTACACAATCACTAAAAGTCGTTATGTAGCATAAAACGTATCCAATTATTATGTCGTTGCAAATTAATATTTCGTAGCTATATAAATATTGTTAGTAAAAGTATTAACAATTATATTATTATTGCGTAAAGAATTTGACAAACACATTTTATGGTTGTTAAAATAAATTTTTGACAATGACATATAGCTGATGTGTAATAATACACAACCAATTAAAATATCATTGCAAAAGAATATTTGGCAACCAATAGTATTATTGTTACGTAAACAATTTGGCAAACATATCTTATGGTTGTTAAAACATTTTTTGTTTTTGGAAATAACATTTAGTCGTCGTGTAATGTAATACACAACCAACTAAAATATCGTTACAAAATAATATTTGACAACCATTATATTGTTGTTACGTAAAAGATTTAGCATCTAAATTTACATTGTTACAAATCCTATTTTGCAACTAGTATATTGTTGTTATATAATAATTTTTGTAACTGAAATATTGCCGTTGAGTTATAAATTTCGTAACCAATTTTGTTGTAACTAAACATTTTTACACAAATAAATAAAGTTATTAAAAAAGCATTATATTTGAAAATGAAAAAAGTTGTTGCAATATATATAATTAAAAATGAGTTTTTAATTTTTAAAGTCGTTGCGCATACTTTAGACAACATAGGTATACGCAACAACTTTGCAACAACTTTTTGTCGTTACAATAAAATTTTAACAACATTAATACAACACTTAATAACAACTTTTAGCATTGGTAATACCCTCTTTTTCTTGTAGCGACAGTTGATAAAAATGGAAGTTTTGGGTTGTAAGTATTGAGGTTTGATACTCATAATGTGTAATTATATGTGTAGGTTTCTAAATCCTATCATGTGTTGTTGCTATGTGTGCTTCGATTTTTAATTATGTTGGTTGGTGTTAGTATGAGTTATTCTAGTCCTTACTTTATTTATGTATAATTGATGCATTAGTCTAAATTATTTTAATTCTCGATCTATTTATACTGTAATAGTTTAATAATTTTTTTTCAAATTTTCTCCCTTTTCCATTCTTAATCTATTGCTTTATTGATTACAAACAGTTTTTTTATTGAAAAGTTACCATAAGTAATTATAATCCAATACCAAAAAGGAAGTATTGACCTTTTCTTTTATTTATTTTTTATTGTTGAAAGTTATAAATTTCTAATTGAGTCGGTGTCATGAGTTAATCAGATAATAATTTAATTAAAATTATTAAAATATTATTTTTATTTAAAATAAATTAAATTATTCGAAAGTACTTTAATCTTTTTATTTAAACCCAAGTTAAATGCATTAGAAAAACTTTAAATTTACCACATAACAAAAGCTTCATCTTTTTTTAGCTCAATCAATTGATTACAAGCGAAATGGAGCAATAAAAACTTCCAGCTCATGTCTGATGGATAGAACTGCAAAAAATAGTAGTATAACTTACAAAGAAATATAACAACAAGCACACTACACTAATACAAATCACCAAAAAAGCAATAGATTACCAATAAGCTTTAAAAAAGTGATTCCTGAACAGTCCAGCGTTTGCAAATGAATTAGCCATACAATTTTCTGACTATTTGTGACCACAAACTTTATCTCCACCATTCTTCTAACAAAAGCTTCATTTTATATTTTATACATTTTAATTTTATTATGCACATTGTATTACCTAAATCAATTGTATATTTTAATAATATTGTTGATTGAGTTGGTCTCACAAGTTAACTCGACATATATCAACTCAAGATTGATGACAACATCCTGATAATCAACTATAGTACATTTAATATTCTTAATCTAATATATTTACGTGTCTAAATTGTAAGCACTAAATTTTTGTCCGACTAGAATTCGTGTTTAAGTTCCAAAATTTTAAAAAAATAAAATAAAAAATAAAAAAATTTCAAAAAAAATACATCTTAGACCCCTAAACTTTCCTTAAATTACATTTAGCCCCAGAGGTTTTGCTGCATTTGTGATTTGGTCCTTCAGACAGATTACGTGATTTGGGGCACCCACTTCCTAGATTTTCAGGCCAAAAACATAGGTGGTTGTTCCTTCTTCACCCACTACCTGCAAATGGCATAAAAAATAAGCAAAATGGTAGAAATGAAAAAGGAACACACAAAAAAAAGAGAGGATTCTCCCATTTGAAAAAAAAAAGAGCAAAAAAATTCCAGCAAAAAAAAACCCAAAAAAAAACATTAGCAATCAAGAGAAAAACACAGAAAGGTGGATCTTCGATTTCATTTTATTTGTTTTCATTTCGTTTTAACTTATTCTTAGTTTCCTTTCAAATTTACTGCAAATCAATAAACAAAAAGGGGGTTGTATTACACAGATTATTAATAAAAAAGAGAACAAAAAAGGTTGTTTTCATATTTTCTTTCCTTGATTTTTTTTCTTTCTTTAGATTTTTTTATTTTATTTTCTGTGTTAAATCTTTTAAAAAAATAAAAATAAAAAACAAAAGAGGGACTGAAAACTTACCTATTCTTCGCGTCCCGCCCCCATCGGAGATTCCCCGATCCAAAAGGGCGACGAAACCCCTCAGGTTTCTCGTTTAGGCCATGGAAAAGAAGAGGGGGACGAGTACTCGGAGGGCGAAATAGGAGCTTTCTCACTTGACCTTGGCGAGAGAGAGGTTTGTTTCAGAGAAATGAAAAGGGGGAAGGAAAGAGTTTTTGGTTTTTTTTCTCTTGAAAAAAAGGACCAAAATAGAAAAGTAGGAAACTTTTTTAAAATCATTTGAAAAGGTATCCTGAGTGTAGTGGGGGGTTGTGAATTCTCCCTAAAAGGGATATTTGTGCGTTTAGTCCTTTCAATTCGCAACTCCATTCAATCGGCCCCCATTTCCAATTTTCTTTTGTTTTTTTTTTGAATTCTAACCCTCAGATTTCGTTTGGTTTTTTATTAGGTCCTTGATTAACTTTCCAGTATTTATAATTTTGTACCCCAAATTTTAACTCGTTTTCAATCATGTCCTAAATCTATTTAATCCATTTATTAACTTTTAAAAAAATATATTTCACCTATGTGTTATTTAAAATATTTTATATGTTATTTACTTTACATCTATTCCAACTTATTTAATGTATTGTTTGTTTAAATTCTTATTATTTATTTTAACTTGCTTTATGCATATATTTTATATTGGTCTATTTTATATATATTATTATTCCTTACCTACTATATATATGTGTACATATATTCTATTTTTAAATTGTTTTGTACATTGTTGATTAAATTTTTTTTCTCATTATTTATTTTAAATTCATTTATTAATTATTTTGAAATTTGTTTTACGTTTTAGTCATTTTAGTTTGCGTTATAATATTTTTAATTCACTTGTCTTTGATTATTAATGATTAGTATTCAAGTTACATATGTTATGTGATTATTGCCATTGTGTATGGTATAATTAGTTTATTCATATTTTCGTTATTGCCATTTGCTTGTATAATATTGTATTTGTGTTGTTATTATGTACTCTATGTTATATTTTTGTTTTATCTAGTTTAAATCATATCATACATTAACCCAACATACTTGCCCGACTTGGATCGCTTGATTTTTTTATTCCAAACAAATAATGTACGTCGTTCAAATGCCATATTCGCTACTACTCAAAAACGAAATTTTCCAAATAAGGCAATGTTATGCATTTTGAGATATCAAGGAATTGTGCCCTAACTTATGGGGTTTCGATTTTCTCGTTATTTCTAAATAGCTAAATATCCTTTTCGAGTTTTAAAACACACGAAACTCAATTTAAATTAAAAGACAATCTTGTGCTCGGGAATTCATGGTATTGTGTCATAACTTACGGGATGTGATACTCCGATATCTCGAGATAAGGAAATCTTTAAACAAATCGATTTAAGTTAATTCAAGAATTTTAAAATCGGTATTAATAGAAAAGATCGTATTTCAAGTCCCTTCCAGATTTTTAATTTTCGACATTAAGACACTAACTAATCAATTCGGTACTAATTTTTTGGGCATGTCGAGGGTGCTAATCCTTCCTCGCACGTAACCGACTCCCGAACTTATTCTCTCAAGTTTCATAGACCAAAGGCTCTGTTTTAGTAAACTAAAATTGATTTATTAAAACAAAGGTGATCCGATCACACCTAATAAAAGATTGGTGGCGACTCCCGTTTTAATTTTCACTTTCAAACAAAGTCGATCCCCGTTTTCAAAAGAATGGTTTCGACATAAATTTTGTTTACTCACAATTTAATCAAATTTCTTTTATTTTAATATCGTACACATTACACGTGTAATTATTAATTAGTTTCAAATAATATGTTTTATTATTTATTGTACGTTATTTATAAATATATTTTTACATTTTAAATATGTAGTTTTGACATGCATATACGTATAATAACATTTTTTAAGTATATTCTATTTGTATTTTACTATTTGTGTAATTAATTATTATTATTGTTATTATTATTATAATTTTGCTCCATTTGTCACGTATTGAGTATTGACCCTTTTATTATTCTTTACCGAACGATTTTTCAATGAATATTAATTTAATCACTTCCATCAATTCTCCCTTTCACTTTACGTTGCTTTCCGTCCTTAGATAAACATCAACGTTAAAAAAATTTATATTTTATTGTGAATAATTATATTAAGATAGAATATTAAAAAGTATAATTTCTAGACACTAATAAAATAAAGTCGTATTGTTAAATTTTAAAGATAATAATGTGTTATTATATACTCATTTATATTTAATATCTTTTCTAACTTAATTTAACTTTAATTAAATTACTTAAAATAATTACTTTTTTAAACTATAAACAAATATTTTTTCTTCTTTTACAAATTTTAATCATTTTTTTCATAAGTTAATATTTTTATTTTCGTGCCATCAATTTTGAAAAAAAGAATTAGTAATTTTCGTGCAACTTTTTCCATGTTATTATTGACACATAATTTTGGTAATTACTTTATCGAAAACCCTGAATCTTGAACTTAAACCCGAAATCTTAAATCTTGAACCTCGAGGTTTAAGGTTTGGGTTCAGGATTTAAGGTTTAAGGTTTTGATTTGGGTTTGGATTTTAGGTTCGAGATTCAATGTTCATGTTTAGGATTCAAGAGTTTGGGGTTGCAAATTCGAGATTTAAGGTTCGGGCTCAATGTTCAAGGGTTCAAGGTCACATGTTACTAGTTTGGTGTTTAGGGTTCAGTTTTAAAATTTAAGGGTTGGGGTTATTGTTTAGGGTTTATGATTTGAGGTTTTAGAATTAGAACACTAGTTTATAGTTTAAGATTTAGGTTTTGAGGTTCTAGACTTAGGGTTCATGGTTTTGGGTTTAAGGTTGAGAATAAAATTTTTTTTTATCAAAATCATGTGTCAATGACAGAGAAAAATAGTTGAAATGTTATTAAATAATTGAAAAAGGATAATTTTACTATTTTGTATATATGAGGGGTAAGTTCATATTTAATTTTATTATTTGGATAAAATATTAATAAATCTTTAAAACTTTTTCATTAAAATTCTCTCTTAAATTTTGGTTTTTAATTTTTTTATCAAATAATAGTTTTTAACGTTTAATAAGTCCTTAGATTAATTATATAAAAATTTATTTCAAATAAAAAGATAAAAGGTTAAATTATGCTATTAGTCCTTGTACTTTGCAAAAATTATGAATTTAGCCCATGTACTTTAATTTGATCAATTTTAGCCCTATTTGGTCAATTTTAGTCTTGACTCAAGAAGTAGCAATTAAATCAGTTTAGTTAAATTTAATTTCTAGTCCTATACTATGCATAAAGTTGTAGATTTCATTCATATATTCTCCAATTGAATCATCTTAAGTATCTATACTTTTCGAATTTTGAAATTTCAGTATTGATACAAATGACAGTCATTAATCTATTAACTAGACATTTAGCGAGTAATATGAGAAAATAACAAGTTGGCATTACATTACGCATAATGAATTTAACAATTATCATTTAATAACGACTGAATTTTGAAATTTTGAAAAGTACAATGATTAAAAATGATCAAATTAAAGTACAGAGACTAAATCCACAACTTCATTTAAGTACAGAGGCTAATAGTAAAATTTAATCACAAATAAAAAATTTACATGTCGGATCAACTCGGATCGAAATATCAAAAAATTACAATATGGTCCATTATTCAATTTAAATAAAAAAAATGTTATTGGATCTGAACCTATTTAAATATAAAATATTTAACCTTATCTGAGATCATATATAATATTCTAAATGATAAAACCAAATGAATATTCCATCTTTTAATATGACCTTTTCAACAAAACAAAATATTTTCTTTTTATTTGTGTTTATTTGACTACAGTTCTATGCATACAGGGTAAAGTTTGAAATATTACCAAATATCTTTATCCTTAAATCAAGATTTTGGTTATGCAATTTTTTTAAAATATTACTTATTCAATGATATATTTAATGTTTTTATCTTCATCTTACTGTTTATATCTCCTAATTCTCTCATTGGTTATAAGCACTATAGTTTAATTTAAAAATTAAACATAATTAAAATTATTATATTTATTATTTATTTTTTAAAGTATTTATATTATTTATAATTTTAAAATATGATATCAATTGATCAATTTCTTTTCAAGCGTTCTGGACCCTAAAATGGAACTCGATTAATGGGTGAGAATAATAGAATAGATGTCACACAACTCAATAATATTAAATTCATGGATAAAGTTACGTATGGTCTAAACTAAATTTTGATCACCGAAAATTACTATATTCATTAAACTGTAAATAGCTATTATATTAGTTTTTATATAGAAATACACATAATAAAATTTAAACTCGAGCCTTTAAAAAAAACTTATTTATTATTTTATTAATTTTTATAAATATTTCATATTTTTTATATTCATACATTTTAAAACATTAAAAAAAAACAGAGTTTGATTCAAACTTGTTTGAATTGGGTTGAAGTAATTTGAGGTTGATTAAACAAACATCAATGCTAATATTATTATATATTTGTTTACTGCTCCAGATCTTGTCTGGAAAAATGTGAATTATGATTATTATCATTATAATAAACTATGCTGGAAAACTAGCTGACGTTTCTAGGATTCCATTCTTTGTTCATTGAATTTGGTAAATACCCAATATTTCATTTTTAAAATTTAGATGCATTTTCTAAACCATCAAAGGACTGATTCGATGAACGGCTGAAAACGTTAGGTTCTGATTTGAATAAATAAAAAAATTAGAACTAAAGTGATAAGTTTGAAGAATACTGGGATGGAGAAATTAATTAAAAAAGAAAAGAACAACAAGACAACTTACATAACACATTATCACCTTTTATGTTTATAGTTTACATTTCAGCAAATTCTATTGTTTTCTTCCCGTCGTGTCCTTTACGGAAGAAATGTTTGACGTAATCTGAATAAAGAACTTGTTTATAAATTGGTTTCTCACCATCTTTGATCAGTTCAGGAAGTGGCCCGATCATATCACTAGGTCTCGGGTTCACGAAAATGGGGACAGAGATTCTGTTATTGTATCCGTTGGCAACCACACGATGTTCCACGCTCTTGTACTTGCCGTTGCTCATTATTTGCAATGCATCTCCTACGTTGATCACAAGGGAACCCTTGATCGGAGGAACATGGATCCAATTATCACAATTGTTTTCTCTTACGAAAAGCCCTCCGATTTCATCTTGAAGGAGGATTGTGAGGGTTGAGACGTCGGAGTGTCGGCCAACTCCAACAGTGAGTTCAGGGTTAGGACATTTAGGATAATAGTTAAGGTTAGTCCTCATAGAACCCATCAATAGTGATTCCTTTGTTTCATCAATCTCGTTCACATTTAAACCCTTCATTAGCATTTTTAATAATTGTTTAATTACAACTTCGGATTTCCTCATATAATCTAGCACTTGTTCCCTGAAAATAAAAATGAAGAAGAAGAAGCTCATTAATATACATGTTAGCAAACTGTGTGCATGTCAAGCACTATTAACTTATACAGTCTACCTGCAAGCGAGAGGCCATAGAGCAGAAGCTTCTTCTTCGGAGACATAAAACAAGCTAAGGTAATCTTTCCATTCAAGTGCCTTCTCAGCTTGAGGGGTAAAACTCGTGCCGAATCTCACATTGTTTGACGACGAATGTTCCTTCGAATACTTGTTCTTAACCTCAGCCGATAATCCAAAGAATTTATAAGTAGCATCTTTAACATTCTCCAAAACTTCAATCGGTACATCATGGTTAATAATCTGAAAGAACCCCCATTTCGAAGCCGCTTCGCAGATCAATTTCTCCACATCAGGATCGTCCGGATTCGACATATCAATAATGGGGATCGATTCCTGAGCTTTGATATTGATCATGCACATCCTTTCTTCCAAAGGTTGGATATATTGTCTTGGGAGAGATTTGAGACCCATTTCGGACAAACCCTTCACTCCATTCCCTTGATTAATAACGAAGTCGATGAGAGCGGAGGAATCGCTGAATGGTTCAGCACGCGTAGGAGCCATTGTTTCCTATTGATTTCAAGTTAAAAGAATAAAGGTGTGTATTTGACGAAGAGATTGGGATAGTGTTTACAAGAGAAAGTTATGGTGAAACTATGTTTCAATCCACACCTATTTATATACAAAAAAGACTCGCCAACCATGCTTTGAACCGACCCTAAAATATTATGATATTTTATTTTTTATGATCAAAACAAAATCAATGTAGCAGCCCTATTACTGAATTTATGGGGCACGTATTGCATTTTATGCAACTTCATACACCTTTTCTTTTAACATTAGAACATGACATTATTCGTATGATTACATTATACTATGTATAATTTTCATAGGATTATTTGTAAGTTCTTTTTTTTTTCTTTAGTATTTTGTATTTGTTTTATGTTTGTATTAGCTTTATTTTTTATCATTATCATGATCTGTATGACGTTCTTTTAAGTTTTTATTACAACCTTTTCCGCTATTCTCAAACGTCGACTTATTTAGAGTATGAGTTTTAATCCATGAATCGATGGAAAGAATGAAAACTTACTTGAGATTCCATTGAGGACAAACCAATAAACACAATGAAAACTTATTTGCTATTCTAGTGAGAAAACCAATTTCTCTGAGTTAGGAAATTGAAAAGCAAACTCTCTCAAAATTATAAGTTATTTGAAAAATAAATTTCAATGAATTTTGATAAAGTGTCAACCTTTAGTATAGTCTGACATTTTAACTAACTTGTATAATTTAACCAACCCATATATTATTTATTTAAAATAAATTTAATTAATGTACCAGATTAAATTATTTTCTTAATCTAATTTAATTATGTTAAAGTCGTGACAACTTTATTGTGCTAGAATTTATGAGTAAATAAATTTAATTATCTTGTTCAACAAGAAAATGATGACTATTTAATTTAGTTTCCACTTCGAAATTCAATTATTTAATTACAATCAATTAAACAATAATTTAAATAAATTAATTTAATCTCTAAGCATCTTTTGCTCAAAGCGAGAAAATGCATTCATTATTGCTAGTAATATATGCGATCTATTTCTCTAACTCATCATTTTCATATATTTAACTCATCGATTCAAATTCAAGTCATACAAGGCTATACCAAACTAGTAAAATGGTCAATTAAACATATATAATTAGGGTTCAAATAGTTTGTAACTAAGTTCTAAAAACATTATTTAGTCATGAGTCACTCCAGTAAAGTACCAAGATTGAGCTCTCCCTATTACATATCATTACCAAAGTTACTTATTAAGTGATTGTCTAATGGCGTTGTCATATGTGTGTTACTTATTAAGTTACTTATAATATCTTTGAGTTAAATTCATTCACCAAATATAATCTTATTTTATCTCATAATAATCATTACATTTTCATCACGAAAAAGCCAATTACTATCTAAGCCAAGCCCTAAGGATAGTTTGGGAGTGTGGCCGCCCAGGGCCCAAGGCTAGAAAAATAAAATTTTCAACTTTTAACGTGGAAAAAAAAAATCTTTAACCTTTTAAGTTATTTGATCAACGTTATATTGCGTGCAGAAAAAAAAAAAGAAAAGGACCCCCAATTTTTTATTTTATTACTAGTATATGTTTTTATTCTATTGTATTACATTTTATAATTTTTTTTAAAAGGTCTCTCAACTACTAGTAAATTTATATTTTGCTCACTCAATTTTTATTAAAAAAATTACAAGTCGGACATTGAATCATTTGGAAATTTTAGGATTTTAGGGACCTCCTTCAAAAAAAATTTCCCCAATTTGGTACCTAGACCAAACGACCCAATTATTGTTTGACATGTGTACTTTTGTAAAAAAACATATGTACCTAATTTGGACCAAAAAAAACTTAAATACCAAATTAAACATTAAAGTCAAACTTAGGTAATAAAACAAAAAAAAACTTAAATATCAAATTATAACAACTTAAGTACCAAAGTAAACATTAAAACCAATTTTAGATCCCAAATTATGAAAAAAAAAATCAAATAACTAATTAAATATTAATACTAAAATTAAATACCAAATTATATATTAATCCTAAAATTTATTATTAAAACCCATAAAAAGTAGATCTAAACGTACAACTAAAAGAAGTGCCCTGCAAGCCAACACCACATGAAAGCATCTCCACCTAAAATTATTCTTTTCAAATCTAATTTGTCATGATTGCACTTTTAAAGCATTTTAACCTAAATGTTATTTTTCAAATTATTTTTTCCCTCTCACTTCCTTTTTTTTTCCTTCATCAATTACTAATAAAAAATGATAAAAACTATTTAATGATAAAAATGATAATCTAATATTAAATTTTTTTAGTGTATTTTTTACGATTGTAGAAATGTAATTTCATCATTTTAGTAACTTTATACTTTTTAAATGATTAAATTAATTTTTTATCATTTTTACGAGAATAATGTGTAATTTTATCTTTACTAACTTAAAATTTTAAAGGACGTAATATTTTAGAAGTGTCGGGTCAGTACCAGCCCCTAATTATGCCCATGACTTTAAATAAAAAATATAATTGATTAATAATCTTAGTTGATCTAAACCTAATTAAAAATGAAATATTTAACCTTATCTCAAATCTCAACTAATATTCTAATTCAAACCACACTTATAAAACCAAAAGAATATTCGATATTTTAATATTAATCTTTTCAATAAAAAAAATCTTTGGGTAATGTTTGAATATTATGTAATATCTTTATCGATTTATTTTAATTTTCTTATAATTTACCGTTCTATAATTTATATTTTAATAATTCAATGGTAAGATGAGGAATATTATGTGTTATTGAACCGATTTAATATTTATATCATATCGATCGAAAACATTGTGATTATCAATATATATTTAACGATTAATTTTTTACATTAAAAAATAGTTAAATATTTTAAATCGATTAAAAATTCAATATAATTATCTATACGAATAAAAATAAAAGGACGATGAAATTATTATAATATGGTTTAAGGGTCAAAAAGTTCTCGCTAGAAAATTCAATTGAGTCCTTGTCAACAAAAAAAATAATTAATTAAGTTATTCCAAGCATTCTTGGGTCACCATTTGCCAAGTTTGCAAAAAGTAAGGTATTATGTCAACTTTAATAACCTTTAAATCTTAAAATTATAATTATAAAATTATATAAAACTATTTTTTCATATAAATTTATTATATAAACATACAACTATTTCAATCAAGTCAATAGATACCAATTTTTGATGGACTGACTACTCCAAATTTGTGAAGTTATTATCTCTTTTCCACAAGTAATAGAGGATATAGGTTAGGAGAGACAGTCATGAATCTTGATCATATATCATAAAATAAACACTTAACATTTTTAAGCAGAACAAGTGGGTGCAATCCGACAAATAATATTATTGAGAAGGTAACCACGAGTTCCAATCACGAACAAATATAAATAATTTTTTAATATAATTGAGAGAGAAAATCATTACCAAGTGACACGCCACTAACAAAAATTTTGTACAAATGGAAAATCCATAGTCAATGGTCAAGTAATGAGTTCAATAGGCCTCATTTTCACGCGAAACCCTCTTTTAAATTATAAAATAATTTAGTTAATCACATATTCCCAACTTAATTTGACTAAGCTTACATGATTTCCTGATGGGAAATGAAAAAGGCAATTGACTATATTTTCCATTACCATTTAAAGCTGGGAACAGTAAATTCTACAAAGAAATAAAAAACTTTTATTAAATTTTATTTTATGATAAATATAATTATTTTTATAATGTTTAAATAATAAAATTAGTTTAAAAAATCTGTTTTTTCATTTTTTAAATAATTAACTTAAAGTAAATCGGTACAGAAAAATTAAATCAAGTGAAATGTATGTTTGATAATCCAAAATAAAAAAAAACACTTGATGAAATATTTTCTATAAAATATGTGAAAAAAAATATTATTTTTCATATAAAAATAAATTTAAAAAATATAATACATCAAATACACCAAAAAATATTAAAATAAAAATGTTTCTAGAAAATTGAAAATACATTAAAGAAAGCCTTTATACTTAAATAATATTAAGATAGTTGCAACTTAGCAATCAAATGTCTCTAAAATAGTAGCAAAATTAATAATAAAATAAGAGTTATACAATACCAAAACAATAATAATAAAATAGTAGCAATATAATAACAAAATCCCAACAAAACAACACCAAATTGACAGTAAACAGTAGTGGAAAAAAATTAGGCAAATTCAAGTGAGTCCGAGCCCGAGCCAAAAAAAATTTCCTAGACCCAACCCATTTAGAAAATGGGTCTTTTTTTGGTCCGAATCCATTTTCGAACCTTTATTTTTGTCCAAATGCATTTACTTTTCTAGTCAACCTTCGGACCTAGATAGATGACTTCATGATTATGTCTAGTAATATATGCTCTTTTTAATATAATGTTTAGAACTATCCGTAGCCCTTCCCAACCCATAAATAAGAGGATAATGCGCTTTAACGCACTCGACCTCATGTCCTCCTGCATCGACAACAATGTCCATGCTGCAATTTAAAAGTAACTTAGTTTACTCTTTTAACTTTAAATTAAAAATGGTTAATATACAATTTAGTACCTAAACTATACATCATTCATTAATGTGATGTTTATAATTTTTTCCTCTCAATTTGGTACCTATGAAATCACTCCGTTGATCAGTTTGCCTCAAACCGTAATGAAAATCTGACATGGCAGTATGGACCAAGATGATGCTTCCACATGTTGACTAATTCTTTAAATAAAAAATCCACGTGCTTTCTTAAGTACCAAATTAAGAAAAAAAACTACAAGTACCACATTGAAAAATAAGGTAAAATTCAAGTACTAAACTGCATATTAGTCCAATTTAAAAATGTGGTTCACGAAATCTTTTATTATTAATAAATGTTTAGAGTTTAGGGACACATCTAAACTATAATGATAATAAAATATATAAAGTGGGTTAAAGTTTTAGTAAAGCTGTAGATTCTGGTAAACATTTTCACATTCTCACATCTAAGTGGGTTAACATTTTCACAATAATAATAAAATAATAAGATAGATTCTGGTAAAGCTGCTTTAGGTGGTATCTTACGTAATCGAGAAGGTAAGTAGATCTGTGGCTATAATAGATATATGGGGAAATGCTCAGTCTTGGATGTAGAATTAAGGAAAATTCTAGATGGTTTGAACATTATGTTGAATAGAAATTTTGAGAACATTTTGATTCAGACTGATAGTATGGAAGCAACAAAGTTGATGCAGATTATTTATGTCTTCTTCGAATTCTAAACTGATCAAGCAATTCAACAAAAGTTGAAGGAGACTGATAATTGATTTTTACAATATATTCCTAGAGAAAATAATAAGGATATTGATTGTATAGTTAAGATGATCTTTGATAGAATAAAAGGGTTAGTGATATTTGAGGTTCCACCTAGTGTCTTAAGCTAATGTAAACTTTGGTTATTTTCTTCACAAAAAAAGTTTTAGTGTGGTGATTAGCTCCCTAATTATTATTTTAAGCGAATTATGCCTATCGAGCAACAGTCCACAATATGTCGGTTTTTGATAGAGTATGGAAAACAAAATCCTATTGAAGGATAATACTTTCAATTATTAGGGAGATGATATAATGAAATCTTCTTCCAAATAAATCGACTCTCAATAAACATTAATCATATTTTTACAATTTCAAGTGACAAAAAAAACTGTGCGGTGAATTTGAATACAAAAATATTTTAAGGAACTAATCGTACTACACTTTCGAATTATTTTTAATAAGAATAAATTTATATATATTCTAAAGAATGAGAAAATATTTCATAATAATAATATTTTCACTTAAAATAAATTATTCATCTCTCAATTATTGGTGTTTATATTTAATTTACCAAAAAGTACTTATCTACCTCTTTAAATCAACAAAGTAAGAACTAAATTAATGCCAAGTATTTTTCAAACTCACCTAACATAACACTACCAACCAAGGATGCTTTTAAAAAAATATATAGATTTTGGATTTTTTGACAAGATTTCTCAAATTTTTGTTTTTAAATATTATATATAACATTATGATTATGAATTTTTATAAAAAAAATTTAAAAATTTGTTTTTAAAAGATTATGTAAAAGAAATAAAAATCTTCTTTATATAAAAATAAATTATTCTATTTACAGTCGATGTTATATGATCTTTTCTGTTCACATAACATGTACTAATTTCAAGTTCTTTTTCCATTTCTCTTTTACAATTCATTTTTTTCACGAAACAGCTTTAAATGTTATATATCTGTGAACAAATTTGTTCTCCTATCTTTGACACTGAGCTTCAGATCAATTTGGATTTAAAGTGTGTTGTTCTACTTGTCAATGGGTATTAATCCACTATACCGATAATGAATTGTCGCTTGGAACTCGCTAGTTAAACTTTTAAAAAGAAAAATATTATAACCCAATGATTTAAATAAAAACTTTTGAAGAATTTAATGACTTAAATGAAAATTTTTAAATAATTTAATAATTATTTTATTAATTAAAATATAAATTAATAAATAATTTAATAAACTCAAGTATAATTTCACGAGATGACATCATTTTTTATTAAAAGAAGTGAGATGAATTAAGTATTAAGCAGGTGGACCATATTTTTATTATTATAAAAATATATAATTTAATTCTAACACTTTAAAAAAAAATTATTTTTTTAACTCTTCTTAATTGCTAACTCGATCCACCCATAACACTTGGGAACCCGATGAGAAATTAATGAAAGGAAATGATGGAAGATGGGGAGTTGAGGTACTGTAGTGCAGCAGTTGAGATTTTGTCTTTATATTCCCACTCTTTTTTCGTTAGTTTACTTCCATTCTTAAAAGCTGTTGCAGTGATGATTGCAATGGCATACCTCACTTGACATTTACCTGAGTTTTGATTGGTGAAAATAATCTGATTTTTGTAATATTGGCAGACCTGAAGCCATATATTATGGAAATATCAAAACCCTTTTTCCTATTATGAAATTGCAGATTAAATTGAATGTATGACAATAACGTCCTTTGCTAAAATAAGAGGATGGAGAAGGAATATTTTCATTTCATGATTCATTAGTGACAGTAGGAAAAAACTAAAGTGAACAACTCTTCCACTATATTAAAGTTCCATTTGGATTTTCAACACATTGATTTCCAAAATCTTGTGACAATAAAACAAAATTATAATTTTTTGCTTAAAAAAATTATCGATTTAGGGTTAGTTTAATAACGCTTTTTAAAAATGCCTTTTAATCAAAAAGTACTTTTGAGTAAAAGTTAGAATTTTTTATTTCTATTTTTGGTTACTTTTGAAAATTCAAAAGCATCTCGTTTAGTAATGATTTTATTTCAAGAGTGCTTCTGAGAAGCCCTATGTGATGGTTTGATTGTCCAGGTGTTCATCCCTCCAAGTGTGGCTTGAATTTTAATCACATTAATCATGTTTGTTGTTTAGGCTTTACCTTATTTTTGTATTTCACAAAAAAAAAAGTTATGTATCATAATTTAATATTAACTTAAAATATTCAAAAACAAAAAATTTCATGTTCGGAAAAAAAGTTTATAAAAAAATGAATTCATTTTAAAAATAGGTTGCATAGTAGTTTTGTCAAATCGTGATCAATTACATCCATTCAAAAGTTAAAACTTTTGATTAAAAAATATTTGTGTAATTTGAACCCATGAACACCTCTAAACTTAACCCTTAATTGGTATGATTTTTTTAGAATAAATTAATTATTTTAATTGTTGAAATAAATTTCGCCAATTGCATTAAATCATAGTTGGACAATCACAAAGCATTTTAATATCTTATCCCACCTATCTATGAACAAATTTAATATTTATTAACTCGATTAATTAATTATATAATTTAAAGTTGATGTTGTTGAGAGGGTTTCACTTGAATATCATTCCGACCCGAATAAAACTATTTTCATATCATAAAACGGATGAAAACACGTATAATTATACAAAAAAAAATCAAGAATATATTATAATATATTTACTAATAGTATGGCATGTTTAATTATCATAAGCACATTTTGGGGAAATGGAAAGGTACAAAGAATTTTGATTTGTAACCAATATACATATGTAGTAGGGTTTATCATGTTGTAAATGCTTTTACATATAGTAACACTAATAATTAAATAAAATGGTATATTATTTATATTATAAGCTCACCCAATTAATATATATATATATTAATATATCATAATAATAATTAATCTTTAAAAATTTTAACAATATATAATAATATAGATACAAGTTAAATTAAAATTAGACCAACATAAGCTTGTGTAATTTTTTTAATTCTTATTAATTTATCATTAATCCTCAAAATTCAGTAACTAATAATATTCGATAAAAAAACATTATACATTTACTCAAATTTGTAACTTTAAAAATCTAGTCCTAAATATAACATTTAAAAATATCAAACTCGAACACTAAATTATGTAAATTATGTATTATGCCCATATTTTTTTTCTACTTTTCTCAAATCTCATCATTTTTCCTTCTCTCCAATTTTTTCTTACTTTACTAAATAAAGCCTTAATTAGTGGATAAAAGTAGAAAGATGGAAAAATAAAAAAATGATAATCTTTTTGAAAAATGAGTAAAGAAAATATTTTATAGTGGAAATTTGAGAAAAATGACATAGAAACTGATTTTTTATATATTTTCTTTTCTCACTTTTCTCAATTGTCAACCATTCCCATTTGTAACCCACTTTATAGTTCCTTCAGTCGTTGATATTGTCAAAAATTTTCAATTTAGTCCTTTAAATGTTAAAAATTAGGTTAAAATATTTATCCTATCATAAATTGTCACATATAGTAAGATGACATCACAACGTATGACCTCATTCAAAAAATAAAAATAAAAATCTTTAAAATAAAAAATATTAAAAACTTTTTAAAAAGTTAATAAAAATTTTAAGAAACTATTAGAAATTGTAGGAGATTGGAAAATTAGAATTATAAATATACAAATCTTGGGCTTTCAAATTTAAGATAAATTTCACATTCTTTTGACAGCTCTTTCTTTTTTTTCTAGTAATTCTTTGCAATGGAGCCTTCCAAAATCTATGAAGGCATCGAAGAATGGCACACTACAGTGTACATTGGTTGACGACGGCGACGTACACAGTGAACAAGTTGATGATGAAGATGCTTATGGTGGCCATAACAGCGACCATGTTGATGAAAAGCTGACAGTGACGATTCAATAGTGCCTGAAAGTATGAAAGGGTTGATGATAAACAAACATGACAAAGAAGTGAAGACACTCCATCAATGAAAATGACAATGCATAGTTTTTTTTATAGTTTTTTCTACTTCAGAAGAAAAAAAAAACTGCTACAATTTTTATTTTTAATTATTTTAGTAATTTTTAAAAAAATGCAACTCCTATATGTTTTTTTATTTCTAAAAGTTCTGTTTTAGACATTATTGTGACATCGTATAATAATTTATGATTGATTAGATATTCAAGACGAGTTTTTTTTAATGTCCAAAAAGCACTAAAAACAAAAACATCAAACTAAAAATGAAGAGAAATTTTAATAAATTATAACAAACAAAATAGGAAACACAATATACTTTATGCATTAAGCCATATTAATATTATGATGATGTGGAAGCGTGCATAAACATTTTTTGGTTTGCCTTTCATAGATCTAAATTGGCCACTGCCTCATTTTTGTACATATTCTTTCCCATTTGCCCAAACCTTAAATCACCCGAACTCGACTTTTCTGCATTAATTTAATTTCTATTGTTTGTGCATTTTCAAGAAAAATAAGACTATTTGAAGGGTAAGGGATTGTCTATGATAATAATACATCATTTGTATCCCTTTTCTAATAGTTTAATGTCACATAAATATTATCTTTAAAAAAATAAATACAAATAAAATCTTAAAATTCAAGATAAAATTATTAATATGACATTAAATGATTGAAAAGAAATAATATATGTGTTTCCTACAATTCTGTCTCATTTAGACCCATCTTGAGGAATACAGCCGGAATAGTTATCCAGACTCGTACTCCACTCAGCCAAACCAATCCATGGAATTTGCCATTCATGTCACAACCGAAAACCCTATGAGGAATAACTGGAACCAAGTAATAGATAAATAAAGCGCACTATATAACCAAGTTAAAAAGTACATTTTCTTCACTTTGGAAACTATAAAGCTGAAAAGAAAAAAAGACAGCCCCGTATGCCAAACACTGAAACTGAAACCACATAACAATGGCTTTCTGCTTTTAACTCAAATCAAACAGAAAAACGTCTGCACAACTTTCCAAGGTTAGTTTTGGCCTTTTAACCTAGGTATGAATCTAAGAATACCTCGAAATGAGTCATCTAAATGGTACAAATATCAAGCTGTGTGATGAGACTTTATAATGACTCGGATTGTATTTAGAAATATTTATATATCCCTACCTAAATATATTCTACACATTTCTGGTTGACATACAGGGAGCATCTCCAGCAGCCCGACTTGTGAAGCAATGGCAACTGCAGCTTAGTAACAATGGGCAAAAAATGGTGCATCTGTTTACATTCAGGGATGCACAACCTTAAACTCCCATGTCAAAATTCAAGAAATTGGCTTCCAAGGCAAAAATTGGCTACATCTACGAGTCCAACATCTCGTCTTGTATTTCATTTGGGGCAATCAGCCCTGGGATTGAAAGCATCCGTTGTCGTTCTCTTTCCCTCTGTAAAGCAGCTTCTTCTGCGTAGAGATCTTTATTGTCCTGCAGAAAATACAGCTAAAAGATCAGATCTTTCATGGAAGCAAACCACATAAAACTCCACCTTGAATATCATCAATCTCTCTACAAACTCGTAAGCTAAGAAGGTTTGCTTTTCCCCCTTATGGAGCATTTAGTTTTTACCTGAGCTGAAAATTCTTTTGATTGCACAAGAAAGTCCCGTATGTGATTCTTAAATGTTGACAGATCATTTCTTGACTCAAATAGTCCATTCACCAATTGAGTGACCTGAGATTCGAATAGATCAGATTATATCATCACTGTAGATAACACAATAAATTGATTGGATGTGAACCTTTTATTATACCTCAGCTGCTGTCATGTTGGGAAATGATGTACTAAGAAGTTTTATCGTGTATTCACGAACAAACATTCCGTTATTTGGATACTGATATGGAACTGTAGCAGCATCCCACAAGGGCTCAGTCAACAAACTGCTCTCAACCTGAAAATATATTTCATTAACTAAGATTAACCAGATCCAAAATCGAAGCAAACAAGGCAAAGCACTTACCAGGCAGAACAGCTGCTGTAGAATCAAGACGTGCAACTTAAAGCCAGGTTTGTGAAATGTGTCTGTCAAGACGGCAAAAATTTCTTGCTCAATAGTCAGAAAGTAGGTTCGGTAGAACTGGTTACAAAATTCAGAAGCCTGCCAAGTTACCAAAACCGAGAACTCAGCATCCGGTTAATAAATCAACACGGATATAAAATATGCAAAACCATAACATTGTCAGACCTGAAAGTTTTTCAGCATCTCCAGTAGAAGATTTAAACCAGTTTCGGCAATATTTCTCTCCGTATGTCGGAATGCCCAAACAATTGAATCCATAACAAGTTTTAGTTGCTGATGAAGATGCATGAAAAAAAGAATTAATAATAAACAACAATCGACATAAAACTCTTTCAAACATCCAACAAAACCAAATCGGAATTAGATTATCCATTAATAGCTGGGGAAAAAAAGGAAAAAAATGCTTAGACTGAAAAAGAAATTTAAAGCAACATATCATTTTTAATTACAGGCCAGCAATAATAGATCAGTGAAAAAACTCTATCAACAACCTGACTTGACAACTGAATAAGTGCATGGAAACAATGAGTAGCAATGGCACGAAGCAATGAAAAGAATTTTAGGCGATGCTCTGGGTAATCTTCGAAATTTTTGGTTATCATCTGCAGGACATGGCAACAAAAGAAATTATAAGCAAAGCAGCTTAAGAATAAACCCATGTTAGTACAACTCTTCATTGTCTCGAAATGGTTGCACCCATGCTATTCAGACAGATATGGGAGTAGAGTCCTCATATACGTAGCAATTATAGAAAAAAATTAACAATAACCATTTCACAAACATAAAGGTATCCAACACTCACCCCAAGTCCTAGTAATATAGCAACAAACTATAACATTTCAGCTTTAACTGACAGCAACATCAGACTTTCAGCAAGGATATTATCAAATAATGCATTTATGACAGGTGAAATATCCTCTATTTCACATGGTAAGATTCCAGATTTTATCAAATCTTAAGGAAATGAGAAAACGATCTAGAAATATTATACCATTAAAAATAAAATAACAGAATACAACTTTTGTGGAACCTGCATTTTATTTAATGATGTGTCTACAGGAATTCATACTCAATCTTGACGTGCTTGTTCTGATAATTGCACAACTTAATACATTTATAATTCCCATTCAAGAAATTTTGCCTTCAGACAACATCCTAAGCTCATCATCCTCATGCGTGGAATAAATATATAAATAAAAGACTCACCTCCAACGTGCACTGGAAAACAGCTTCAAATATACGGGGAACATCATCTATCATTGCAGCTTTGTACCTTCATGCATAAACAACAGGACCAAAAAGATAAGAAATGCAAGATATACTAAAACTGACAACAAAAATAAACAATACTAAAGAGAAATGGCATTACTTCAGCAATAACGAGTATGATATACAGAAGGTAAACGTTGCTATGTTTTGGGCACAAATAGAATGTTGTACTTAGCCTTAAACAATTTAAATCCAAAAATAAGAAAATAAAACTATTTTCACTAACAAGGGACTAAGAAAAGGATAGTTCTTTCAGCAGCACCAACCTTAGCAAGATTAATGTGCAAAGACAACAAGGGCTTCTAATATAACTTTCAGTAGGGCCTTAGAAGAAATATGAAAATCAAGCATACGTGATTCCATAATAAGAACTTATCTGAAGGACTAATAAGTGCTTCATGAACTTGACAAGTTGTTGATTAATGTTAAATACTAAATTATTAAAAATGGAAGATCGTATAAAACAGCTACCATACTTGTTGATTATTGTTGCAAAAAGTGACAAAACTTCAGATTCTCTAGCATCGGGCAAATTCCTAGCATAGTCACCAAGAACTGGATCCATCATTGGGGGCACAAATTGTTTCCCAATTTGTGGTTGGTCTTCTGCCTTGTCCAAAAATGTCTCAATGAGCTTAAGAGTCTCTCTCTTGACAGATCTGCCTCATAAAGCACAATAAATACACGAGAAATTTTTGGACAAAACAAACAAAGAAAAGCATGCCTGTAAAATTTGGTCTCACCGTAGGAGTTTGACATAGGATGTTTTTGAAGCAAAGGGTCCACCTTCTGCAATACTAGTTGATATAAGCTCACTGTACATTCTGTCCAATTCATTACAGCACCAGAAATTACCCATATTAGCAAGAAAAGAGAAATAGTGCATTTCCACATTCAAACTCGCATTTTGAACAATTAAATCAGATTTACCTGTATACATTGAGCATGTCCAGGAATATTAAAGAAATCTGGGATAAGAAATATGTTCCAAGAGAACTGGCCACACTAGTATTTGTCTGCAAGGTGAAGACTCAGTCTAAGTCTCACTAAATCCCAATAAGCACTGAATTATAACCACAGCATGTATACATCAGAAATAACAAGTCTGCAAGGAAAGAACCTTCCTAAATCCACCAACAAAGACTTCAGTCAACAGATACATGGAAATAAACCATTAACTTATCACAACAATTAACAATCCTGCCCTCCATCCATTTACATGAAAAACTTTCAACAATGAACTACCTTATAGATTTCTATTTTTTAATCTGTACAATGCAATAGAACCAGACAAAAAAGCATAGGTTTATATTTCAGCAAAAGGCAGGTTCCTACCAATAATATGAAAAATTAACAAGGCAAATTATGCTCCATAAGAAAATCAACAGAAATGAAGACACTTCATATAAAATATGAATACCTGCAGTATGTTTAGTACAGTTCTTATCACATCCTGATCTTTAAGGACATCAACACTCTGACGTGCCTGCCCAATAATTTCACCCCATTTCTGCATAACAAGCTATACCTTAAGAAACAGACTACCAGCACAACCTCAGCACATTTGCCTGCAATGACACAGGCAAATGGACATATACGAGCAAAAAAAGAAAGGTAACCATTCCTCTATCGATGACAAACCTGGTTGGGGAGCGCCATCAGTCTCTGCAAATATTCATCTCTCTTATGGGGATCAGATTCAGCTTGAATCATATGCCCAACCTGAAATTTAAATTAAAATAGAAAAAGGAAAAATTAGCTCATCCAGCGACGGAATGGACATGCAAGGATCTGAACAGTAGTGGCATTTAAAAGAGGCATACAGATTCATAAAAGGTATGGATCTGATGAGGCTCTAGATCAGCAACTGTTGTTGCAAGAGCAGATAGAAGTTCAGATACAAATGGTTCATTTTCTCCAACCTGAAATTAACAATATAGAATTCATCAATATAACAGGCTTCAACACAGGTGTGCAAAAACATACAAGCAATATGTACGAAATAATAACCGTAGAGTTTAAATGCCAAAGTAGATGATACCTGAACAATCACAAATTTTCGCTTGCATTTCTGAACAATTTTCAAGAATGTGTCACAGGCCATATCCTGAAGAGCGCGGCATGTTATATTAGGACATTATAGTACAAACAATAGCTACAATCTCGTATTATCATCAACAGTAGCAAAATCATAACATAATTATATGATTGTTAACACAATTATATAAAAGGCAAATTTGTACTTATTGGTATACATTCAATTATACTTTGCTTGTCATACCCAATAACAAATATATATTACAATGACGAGCACATCAGCAATGTTAACCATACAAAATTCACCATCAATTCAAACATTTCAGAAGATAAGATTTATTTCCTGTTGTTACAGTTAGTTTACCTGAACTCCTGGATGTGTTTCATGCATGAACTCAAACAGCTTATTTACAACAGTTTTCAGAAATTTCCAGTGAGCCCTTAAAAACCTTGGATACTGTCCAACGACATACCTACAATAAAACCAAGGCAAACATTAAATTAATATAAGCAACTTGGTAAATAAGATTCATTTGGGATCTCAGAATCACAAATAAGCCCATGACACAACAAAGGTGACCAAAAATAGTCATGCCATCCAAATAAACGCACAGATTGTAAAGAAATGTAGCATGCTTAAAATGGAAATTGTAGTCATGAAAATCAACAAAACAGTCTACAAATACGCTTGAAATTATATATCTTACATAATGTTACTAGCAATAACAGCTTTATTGTCTTTCCCTTTAGTGATTTCACACAAATTCAGCAAATCACGAATGACCATTACCAAAAACCTGTTTTCCTGCCATGAGCACCAAACATTTTAACATACATCAGCATAATGCATATAAGTAGGAGGGGCAAGCAAGTCATGCAAGTAGAAGCATAAGTGACTAATCACATCATGTATAACGATCAACATTTCTTGGTCTAAATGATACCTGATCTTCCATCATGGAACCAGAAATAGATCCTATTGCCCAGCATAATGTGTTCAAATTGTTCCAAGTCCAATCCTCACCACTCAATTGCTTGCTCAATTTCTTTAGCATCTGGATCACATAGATAATGAAACAAATCCAAATTTAATCATATAATTTAAAAAACTGACAGTTTAGAAAAAAAAAAGAATAGAAAATAGTTACTACATAAGACCCCAGAGGGGAAACGGAGGGAGAGAAGAAGAAAACAAAACAAAAACAAAGATCCAAGACTGAACTATAGTGGACGCCTACATTCTCCCTAGGTTCTCAGAATTAGAGAGATATATTTTTTTCCTCTGATGCACCCATGGTGCTTGGATGGATGGGGCTGCAGCCCAAAAAATTTTAACTTTCCTTGTCCAGGACTGAACCAAGCTGATCCACTAACCCATTTCACCATTTTAAAAATAGTATATATCAATTTTTTATATATTTATATAATTAAACTTAAATAAAATATTAGTTTATTATTAATTATCAACTCGGGCAGGGCCCACACGAATACCGTATCAAAGGCTTGGCCCACCACCTAGCTCTTGACAGGTCTATGTTGTTTACAAATGATGAAGGAAAGATAACTTTTTCATTTTTATCAGCAAACACAATACACGCCCAGACTCGGGAAAATTAGATCAGAAAGCAGTACAAGACATCATTTAACTTTAAGAGAGCAGAAAAATATAAATGTCTCTTAGTACTATACCTGCTTTTCAGTATCCTCATGATCTAGGTGAGACAAATAGATCAAAGTCTCCCTCATAATCTGCAACATAAAACTTCATGAACAACGGAAACCAGGAAAAAACAACTGATTCTTAATACGTGTATATATATCATAATAACAAAACATAAACTTCTAAAACATCAGCTGTTGGTACAATAAAGCTTTGAAGTGTTTGCACTGCATAGTGCTGTGTAATGTTTTGAAAATAAAAGAAATTTTTATTTACAGCATCCTTAGACAAGCTAAACACATCTAGTAGACATCATACAAAGTGAAGCATACAAATAATATCAAGAAGAAAACCAATAGAACTTTCTTAAGAAGAAACCAAAATGGGAATTAAATTTCATGGAAGTTATTCATCTATATTCATCACCTTATACTGAACAAGAACATCATTATCTTTCATTGTCTCTCGAACAATATTTCCATTTTCATCTTCGACTATCAGAACCTCCTCAGGCTTAGCCATACGACAGATCATGAGCATTCTCAACTTTGACATCGTACCAGCATAAAGTTGGCGGCGTTGCAGAAGCTGGGCACCGAGGCCATCAACCATACCAGAAAGCAACGGCACCTGTCCAACTCAACCATTAACAAGAAATGAGTGACCCTTCTACAGTAATCTAGAGCTGGCAATATTGTAGTAGTTCAATATTCACTGAAAATACAGCCAACAACATCTATTTACAACAATAATCAAAAACTAACTCCATGCTATCCAGAATTAATACCAATTTCCATATTGATCAATATAGGAAGTAGAGTACTTTAGAGGGGGGGAAAGGGGAGAGAGAGGGGGATCTTATCTAACAAGTCATCCATCTAAACATACAGTTCAACATGATTTTCTTTCAAACTTCCTAATATATATCAATAGTTGGATTTCAGGGAATAAAGGTGTGCCCCTATGCCATTTGTATCCAGTAGGCATACCTCAGTAAACCCAGAGAATAATGAAGATATTGATAAAAATGGCAAAGAGAAAAGTTATACGATGTTCTTGATAACACTTGAGCTATAATGAAGATTCAAAGCAGTCTTTCTGCATTCCATATACTTCATAATAAATGCTTAAAAGTATCATAAATAATCTCAATACCTGCAGTCCCATCATGTTTGCAGTTACTGCAGGATTATCCATGTTATGATGTGCATCAAATAGCTCCAAGACCAAGGAGTTCCAATAGTCCAGGCAAACCTATTTGACCAGACGACAAGCAACATAATACTTTAGAAACCAAGTTCAAAAAGGTTAAAAGGGGAACAAGCAGATATGACAAATAATTTACAAAAACTAGCATTGAATTGCCATGGTACCTTAAAGACCTCTGTATCATCCACATAAGATATGTTAATAAGGTACTCCAGACCCATTAACAGCATAGAAATATTGTCTTGTGCAGTCTCTAGCACCCGAATGTGAAACTGAAAACAAAAAACAATTTTAGTAACTCATATCATCAAAACCAAAACAAGAAAAGAAGATCACAAAGATCGTATATTTGAATTTGATCATTCTCTGCATAAAAATACATATAGGAGATCATCAACCAACTTAGACTTGGGACTTGGTGGGTGCTAAACTAATCTCTCTCATCAGTCATCTTTCACCTAGTGATAAAGAGGAGCTTCATTGATTTTATAGGCAATTTACCTTGTAGAATGAAGTGAAGAACAGTGCCAAGTTCTGAATGAATGCCTGGAGGTAACATAAAAAAATGAGTTTATTAGACAAATTTGAAGTATATTAAAATGTAAACAGACAAGAACTGTCTGACAGAAAATATACCTGTTCTTCACTGCTTCCCTGTGCATAAGCCTCAGGGATGTTTGTGGTTGGTGGGAGAATACTCTAAAACAGATCAAAAACATACCCACACATTAACCAGAGAACAAATGGAAACAAAAGGGAAAAAAAAAACACAATGAAGAAAAGCAACATCAAATCTACATGTCAACCCAATAAAATAAAAAATTGTAAGCCAAAAAGAAAAATGTACAAAATCTGGAAACCTAAGCTCGAAGTGCAAATCTCAATTGAACTTATAAAGCACATGCCAACACACCTGTAGCTGGACCATGAATATGTTGTACATCTTAACATACTGCACATTATAATAGTCCCCAAAACTTAAGGCCGCAACCTGCAATCAACCACAAATATAAAATAAAGCTCTATCTTAGAGTGAAAACAATATAACTTGACTCATTTAAGAATATCTTCTTTTTTTTTTAAAAAAAAAACCTCTGTTAGACATTGGAGGGTGAGATTTCGATATGATGGCACAGGGAATAATTTTAGGAGCGTTTCCAGCTGTAAGACATATAAATACAGCATGAGATGTGAAACAAATGATAACAACAATATACAAGAACTTCACCAAAAAAGCTTCATGCATGACATATTTGATAGCTAATCCATTTGAAAGATCAAGAATTATTTACCAATGTTGACTCAAAAATATAGCCCAGAGGAATCCATGAAAGAAATGCATGCAACGTGGATAGCATAGCCCGTATAAGCTCGGTTCTCTGAGAAGCTGATAGTACATACAAGCATAGCTCATGAATGAGTTGAAACTCGCTGCAGAGAACCAATACAATATTTAGCGAGATGGACTGCACAAAAACATAAACCATGCTTGAAAGAATAAACATTGCTTAATGCAGAGCAGCAAGGTGAATACGCGAATTAATAATAGAATGCAAAGGAGAGACATTCAACCCACTTCTTTTTTTCTTTTTAATACTGGCAAAAATTATATTCATCAGATTACAGTTCATTTAATAGTTTTTTACATGTAGATTAAAAAAATCTGGACATTACATAGCTTAGAGGGAGAGGACAAACTTGCTATTTGGGAATTAGCGGGCAGGGAATCACTTTGGCACTGTTCCTTTCAGACCAGTTTTTCACTTACAGTTTGAACTAATTTCAGATCATGTTGCCAATTTTTTACGGTCCAAGCCATGAGCTCATATGCCCAAACATGCCACGTCAACAAATCATAGTTGTTAATGTGATACTCAAGTGGCGCATATCCAAGGGAAGAAAGATGTGCTTGAAATTTAATCAGAATTCTCTTTCAGAAAATATTGATTTTACATATGACACTATTCAACCAGAATATAATTTTTTTCACAACAGGAACAAAATACAAACAGAGAACTTACCAATGAAGATCCAAGAATAGTGCAGAATAAAAACATTTATCAAACAGAAACTAAAACATAAAGGAAATCTCAAAATTGACATCCAGGAAAATAACCCTAATACCTCAAAATAGGAAAAATAGTTTCACCTGTTCAGCGATTGTTTAAGCTCTTTGATTTTTTGCTGAGTCATTTCACCTCTTGAGAAATCAAAAACTTCTTCACTTAGAAGCTAACCACAGAAAAGCTCATGTTACCATCAGATTCTGCAACTAGTTTTACTAAGAAAGAATTCAAATACAAAACTTACTTTCAGTATTGCCATGCAATTTTCGCATATTGTTTCACTAGTTTTTGCAGCTGCAACAAGATCAGGAATGAAGCTTCGCCATCTAGCAGGCCAATCATGCTTTAAGATCTGTATATCCAATAAGCATATAATGTTTTGGACAACAATTACCAAATAAATGAAATTATTGTAATATTTAATACCCTCTCATCTTAGACTATGGAAGTAATATGAGTGACACCTTCAAACATGAAATTCATAGAAACTCACCAGTTGGGTAACCATGAAAGATATCGAAATAATATTTTTGGTTTTATAACTAGTAAACATCATCATTGATTAGGGCTGTAAATGAACAGTGTGTTCGACAAACTACCTGTGAACCGTTCATGTAATGGTCGTATATGTTTGTTTATTAAACTAAATAAACGAGCATGAACAAATAACTTATGCTCAATTAATAAATGTAACAGTTTGAACAGAGGTGTGTTCGGTTCATTTATGTTCACGAACAAGCTCGTTTACTTAAAGATGATATTTTCCTATGAAAAATACTTAACAATATTTTAACACTATTTTTATATTTAAATTTAGTTTTTTCTTTTTTTTCTTTTGGCTTACTGTTTGTGAACATGTTCGCTTAATGTTCACAAACATATAAATGAACATGTTCACAAACATTAAATGAACCAAGCCTAAACATACCAAATAGCAAATGAACCAAGTTCAACTGAACATGAACAACTTCAAAAATAAACAAACATACACAAACAAAGCTTTGTTCATTTGAGCCAGGTTCATTTACGCCCCTACCATAGATAAATAATAACAATAAAAAATAAAAAGGGCAGACAGATTAAGCCCCAATTGCAGCCTCCTAAGTTGTTTCAAACTCAATGAACTATAAAGCAATCCTGTAAACTATTAAGAAATACATTTTTAACAAGGCAGAAAGTTATACCTGGACCAATATGATATTAAGCTTGTTGACATACAGCCTTTCTGCTCGAAAGGAGGCCTCATCGCTTGACAACTAGCACAGGAAAAAGGACATGCAAGAATTAAATGCAAAGAGGATGAAATGTACAAATTTTTCAGATTCCTCAGTCCTAAAGAGAAAACAACAATTAATATATATTTCACCTGGACAATGACTTCAGAAATGTAATTTTTCATTCCATCTCGCTGCTCAGCAGGCAACGCGTTCCACCTATACTTGATAACACCTTCAAGAACCTATAGGCAAAGCACAAGAAAAGCTCCCCAAAATCATCACTAATTTGCAATACTCTAGTCATTTGTTAGAAAAAGTTCTTGCAAACTATCAATCAACTAGCTAACTACAAGAGCAAGGGCAAACTATAGGTACAAGCACCACCAGACAACAAACGAAAGTCAACTAGAGCTCCCTTGGGCCAGATTGATGTACTTGTTATTATAGATCAAAGAGAAAACAGTCATTTTGACTGACCTGCAAGGCAAAGAACTTGGTGTTCAGGCTCTTTGTCTGCTGCAAAATGTGCACAACTTGAAGCCACATATCTGGATTGTTTTGCAGATGTCGTAAGATTTGATCTGCTTGTGCTCTCTGTGATGTTGTGTACAAGGAAAAAATTGTCAAAAAGCAATATTGGTAAGACCAAGCCAAAACATAACTATAGGCCAATGAAGCATGTCATATATGAAAAATAGAAAGCAGGCTCGTAAAATTCCGGAAATATGATAGTTGTAGTGACTATCTGATCATTCAAGCACTTTTAACAATGTTGCAAGCATGTCATATATGAAAAATAGAAAGGAGACTCGTTAAATTCCGGAAATATGATAGTTGTAGTGACTATCTGATCATTCAAGCACTTTTAACAATGTTGCAACAAAAAAAAATGATAATGCTTGACCAAAACAAGGTGGAGACGGAGTATTACTGACATGTAAATGAGATGTTAGACTTCTGGTTTTCTTTTAGGCTAGGCTCAGGAGTTTTTATGTTTTATTTTTTATTTTTTAAAGAGGGTAGAGAATAGACTTCAGATTGTTAATCACTAAGGAAACATTAAATATTTAAAGGTCTTTTGCTCCTACAAACAAGGGTACCTCGTTAACAACTTTAACCGAAACGTGCATTTAACTACTGAGTTTAACTTCAAAAAGGTTGTCAAAAACATAATAAACACACGACAGAAAATTAAACTCCAGAACAAAATTTTAAGCGACGATTTGCCAGTTTTTAGAAGAATGTTTATCAAAACTATAAAATTGACACTTTACAGAACTTGCTTATTCCTAGAATTTATCAAGGGCGGCAACCTACAGTACTAAAGTCATAGACAGTCAGCTCTTTCTACAATTCTCCAGTGTGTACAACCAAACAGAACATGTTTAACTAAAGAGAAACCGAAGCAGAACTCTAAGAATTGAGAAAAAAAAAATTGCATACACCTAATCAACTCAGCTTATTAGATTGACAAAAGAACACAAATTATATTACGAGAGAATAAAATGAAATAAATGAAATTCAACTTTCTCTTCTTTTTTGGCCAAACTTTCTCTTGTTGTTTAGTACTGATAAAATTATATAAGTTGTCTACGAATTTAAAGTGCATATTCATCAATGAACTAATTGAGTGACAATTTTTACTCCTGTAATCATGCAGCACCACTGCATTTAGCCCACATTATCCAGCAGACCAGAAAGAAATTTAAAGCCATAATATAAAAGTAAAAAAAAAACAGCATTACTCCCCGTTAAACCCTAGAAATTCAAACAAACAAACAAAAAATCCCATGTCCCCCAGCTTCTCCACTTTTTAGTAAATGCCAAGTTAAATTAAACCTTATAAACCCAAAATCTCCCACACTCTTCCTTACTTTCTCGGGAACCAAACAGAAAACAACTTTCAACTAAAACACGTTTCCCCGCTCATTCCCACTCAAAAGAGTGAAGTAATGACAACAGAAAAAACTAAATATAGAAAGAACTTTTAAAAAAGAAAAGACCCAACCTCTTCTTTAGATCCGGTGCCATAAAAGGCCGCGACGGTGGCGTCCAGTAAGGGAACATCAATCGGCTGACTCAAATCCTTAAGCTTCTCAGCCGCCATATTTAAAAGAAAAAAAGAACTCCTATCGCACTTTGCTCAAACAATAAATAAATAACCCCCAACACTAAAATCTCTACCACTATAAATGTTACTCCAGAAAAACCCTAGAGACTGTACGCACCAAACCCTAATAGGTGATAAAGAAGAAGGGACTGAAAACGAAAAAAAAATGGATTTCCTTCTATAAAAAAAAAGATAAGGGGAATGGAGGGATTTTGGCTTTCGAAGAATGAAAATTGAAATTTTAATTTTCAGAGATCGAATTAATTTATATATAATCTTAGAGATTTTATTTTTATTTTTATTTTTAAAGAGACGGCTTAAAGTTGAAGCAGAAAGGAGCGAAAATGAAGAGCGAAGAGCGTTGAAGAGAGTTCGAAAACGTTTTCGAAGGGTTTTTTTCAGGGTAAAATATGTCCCAAGCCTCTAAACTCTTCATAAACATGGAATTTAGTCCTTATACTTTTATTTCTAGGAAGTTAGTCCCTCTATTTTTCATGTTTTAAAATTAAAGTTTAAATTTATCACTATTAAATTTAAGTTTATTACAACATCATTTTTAGTATTTTTTACTCTTTCAAAATGTCATACTCACAAATATAATAATAATGTTAATAATTAGACCTGAATTTTAAAATTTAAAAAAGTATAAGACTGAATTTTTAGAAATAAAATATAGGGACTAAATTTTAAAATTGTAAATAGTACAATGACCTATGAAATATTTAACCTTTTTCATTTTAAAAGTTTATATAAAAATTAAATGATTATTTTATTAAAATGATAGAATTAAATGTCTATTAAAATTTTATTAAAAATTAAATGATTTTTTATTAAATGGTATAATTAAATCTAAAAAATGTTTAAAATTTATTGTATCAGTATTTAAATCTTGAGTTTTTATTTATTTTATATTAACATGTAAAAAGAGATAAACATGTTTATAATAATTACTAATTCAATTTTAAAGATAATACAGAAATTTATAATATTTAGGAAAATCATAAATTTATAAAATTTAAATACCATACAAATAGATATGTTAAGAGTGTTTTTTTATATTGATATGTACCCGTATTGGTATATTTTAATATTTTTTTTTAAGTTTATCTATATTTTTTGAATAATTTTTAATATTATTATATATATGCAAATATATCTCGATTGCATATATATAAATATACTTCGATAACAAATCGATCAACATGCTTTTGAATCGGTGAGTTATCAATACACTCCTTTTTTTATTAATATATATTTTTATAAAATTAATATAATTGTATTTAGCATAATTGCTCATAATTTGTGTGGATGTCGTACCGGAATAAAGTGATTAATGTCATAGTATTTTTAGAATGATACGAGCACAATTGTCTACGGAAAGCATTCATTGCACTTATATGTTTTCCTATCGTTAAGTGGCATCGAACTAATCAGATTATACAATAGCTTAAGTTGGTTCAAGGTTTTCCAAAATAGTTGCGTATCCATTAGTGTTTATCATGTTACTAGAGATACATAAACCCACATTGGCAACATACTACATGTAGAATAGGATGAACAAACAATCATGTCCATGTGATGGAGGATGATTTTCTCGGATCACGAATTGATACAAACTAACGAGTCATTGATAGATACATCAACGATTGTGTGTCCGCGTCAACTTTTTCCCACTCCATATTTGCATATCAATCAGGTATGTTGTCTTATCAAAGTCATTTGGTGGTTAATCTTTTAAACTCAAACTCATTCGTTGATTAAAACAATAAAAACAAATGACAAATTGATTCAAGTTTTTAGATTTCGCTTATAATATAATAATAAGATAACCTAAAGGATGGGTGGTACTTAGATTGCAGCCTATATTCCATCATCTTAACGTTATTTGAGAATACGAGATTATGAAAATGTGGAAATGTTTTGGATCAAAATAAGGCAATTTTAATCCCGAATGGGGAATTACAATGTGAAATATTACACAATATAAACCAAACACACCATTAAATTACGTCACGTTGAAAATTTCAAACAACAAACCATAACATCGACATTTCTAATAAGTGCACCAATACAACTAATAATTATCTTATAAGTATGTAATGACCCGATTTTCATCAATGTCGAAAAATTCATCTTCAAAAGTGAGTTCTTTGCCAATTTATGAAATTATACGTTGTCACTCGATTGTACTGATAATATGTGAAAAATCACGTGATATATGACTTAAGAATCATGGGGATAAATTCTATTTGCTACATACCATTTAGTTATTACTTCATGTTATAATAAATATACGAAAGTGCAGTTACAAAGCTTGGATACTTAGTGATGTTAATATAATTTGAATTCAATTACCTTTGTAGATTTTCACATGTCGGTTTGAATTAAATTTAAATAATAAAAAGATTTTAAAAATTTAAAATTAATTATAAAATTTAAATAAAAATATAGTTTTAATGTTGTTCAATTTTAAATTATAAAATATTTTTAATAATTTTTTTACAATCTTATTAGAAATTTAATTATATCCTACTAATATATTTTAAAGTACTTAAATTCATATCCTTTTATATTGATAATAATATTTATAACCTTCGACGACCATTTTTATCATATTTAAACACCCAAAAACGAGTGAAGAAACTTTTTTTTTTTTTAACCGGGCCACGGGATAAACTTGGACACTTCTACTATTGATTAGCATGTGAGCAACGTGAAGGGGATTGTCAAATAAGCTAGAACCTGCTTGAATGGAAATAAAATATTAAAATAAAGAAAAACTTTTCAGCTCTCAGCTGGACCCAACCACAATCCATTGTATTGCACCCTCGTTCTTCATATTCTTAAAAAGGGGTTAATATACTATTTCACCCTTAATTTTCAGTTCGGTACTTAAATTATTTTTAATTCAAATTGATACTTGAGTTTAATTTTAATCTTGACTTTAGCCCTTTTCAATTTTATATTTCAAAATTTTATCCTAATTAAATGCTCAAATTTAATTTTAATGTTTAATTTGATATTTTAATTATTTTTGTTTTAATTAATTTCTTATGTTTTTTTTAATAGAATACTTGTGTCAAATATTCATTATATAGTTGATTTGTCTGAGTGAAAAAGATTATATGAAACACAAACATCACATCATCCTATCTCCTTTACCAATTATTTAATGCTATTTCAGCATCTTTTTCTATGTCATTAACACATCATTTTAGTAATTTTTTAAACTTAAACCTTAGATCCTAAAACTTTAGACATTTGACCCTAGAGCGTGAATCAAAGTTCAAGTTAAAAAAATTATTAAAATGATGTGTCAATAATATGAAAAAAGATACAGAAATAACATTAAATAATTAGAATTAACATTAAATAATTGTAAGGAATATAGAATGATGTGACATTTCTGTTTTATATAATCTTTTCCCTCGTTTAGGTACTAAATAAAATCTTGCAAACAAAATTAAGTATTAAATTAAATATTAAAGTCAAATTTAAGTATTAAATGATATATTAACCCTTCTGCAAAAAAGCCAAAAGCGAAAATATAAAGAAAAAATAACGTTTCAAACATTCTTCAACGCTCCCTTGGTTCTCTCCCTCGTTACTTTCTGCTTCGATTTTAAGCTGCCACCCCCCCTTTTTTTTTCACAAAACGAACAATTCACTCTCTAAAATCACATATAAATTTTTACCATTCCTTCAATTATTTCCTTCATTCTCAGCAAAACCCAAAACCCTCCTCTTTTTTTTTTCTCTAGAAGATTCTCTCGTTTTCTTTTTCGTTTTTATTTGTTGTCACTTTTATCGCTGTAGGGTTTGGTGCGTACAGTTTATAGGGTTTTTGTTGACATTTCTGGTGGAAGAGATCGTAGTGTTGGGGTTTATTTGTTTTTTTGGGGAAGTGAAGTGCGAGAGAAAGATAGGGGAGTTCATTTATTCTATTTATCTATTTTTTAAAAAATATGGCGGCTGAGAGGCTTAAGGATTTGAGTCAGCCGATTGATGTACCATTACTTGATGCTACGGTTGCAGCTTTTTATGGCACCGGATCTAAAGAAGAGGTTCGTTTTTTTAAAAGATATTTTCTGTCCATTTACTTTCTTTTTTCTGTTTCCTTTGCTTCACTCTTTGACTGGAAATGAGTGTTTGAATGTGTTTTTAGTTGAGACTGGTTTTCTGATTGGTTTCCTAGAAAGTAAAGGAAGAGTGTTGGAGATTTTGGTTGATAGACTTTAATATAGCTGGGCATTTTACTTCAAATTGGAGATAAGTTCCGGGAAGTGTGGAGGATTTTTTTTCGAATTTCTAGGGTTTAATAGGGAGAACTTTAATTTTCTTTCTGGGTTTCCGGATTATGTGAGAAAATGCGGCGAGTGTGGGGATGGGAGAGCTTTCAGTGAATGAACCTTGCTTTTGGGAAGTGGCATATGATTGCAGAAGTAAAAAATTGGCATTCAATTAGGCCTTTTTGAATTTTACATGTGCATATAAATTAGAACTAAGAAAACTTGTTAGAATTCTTGTTCAACTATTGGAAAAAATGAAGGTTGAAGGTTTTTAGCTGATATGATTTATGGTTCAGAACATGGTAAGCTTTTGGCCTTATTTTGGGTTTTAGTCCTTCTGTTTGATATAACTATGATAAATGTAAAAAGAAAACGACTTGTCTCTTATGTTTCTCTTCCCTTGACCAATCTTTCGAATCTCTCTGAATATTAATAGAGTTGGAGAAAAATGAAACCAAATATTGGGTTGTTTATTGTTAGTTCATTGATGGGATGGATAGGAGCTTTAAATTTATAGATAACTCATTTAATTTTTCAGGACTATACAACAAAAGAAAAGTTGAATTTCGTTTAATTTATTTCACTTTCTCTTATCATTTATTTTCTTTCCTCTTTTATGCTATATATCAAATGAGCCAAGTTTATATGATTTATTCCTCTTTTTTCCTTTTTTTTTTACAAAAAAATTCTGCTTTGGGTTCTTTGTAGTTGGATGCATTTTTTAATTTGGTTGCTACTTGTTCATGCTTTGTAGAAAGAGCTGACCGGCTATGACCTTAATTCTGTAGGTTGCTGGCCATGATAAATTCTAGGTATAAGCAAGTTCTGTTAAGTCTTAAGATTTCATAGTGGTGATAAACATTTTTCTAGAAACTGGCAAGTGGTCATATCAAAACTTTGTTCTGCAGTTAAATTTTCTGTTGTGTGTTAAATGTTTTCGACAACCTTTTTGAAGTTAAACTGAGTAGTTAAATGTGCTTTTCGATCAAAGTTGTTTATGTGGTACCCTGGTTTTTTGAGCAAAAGACCTTTAAATATTAATGTTTCCTAACAAATTAACAACCTTAAGTCTATTCTATACCCTCTTGAAACAGAGGTAAAGAAAAGTCCCAAGTCTAGCCTAAGAATCCTAAGTCTAGCATCTCATTTACATTTCGGTATACTTCTTATTCCACCTTGTTGCTCAAACATTATCAGTCTTTTTGGTTGCACTATTGATAAAAGTGAATGGTTTGTCAGATGGTTTCTACTAACATATATCCGGAATTTTACGTCCCATTGTATTTTTCATATGTGACATGCTTCATTCACCTATAGTTATGTTCTGGCTTGGTCTTCCCATTATTTGTTGACAATTTTTTCCTTAATTCTACATAACTTCACAGAGAGCAACTGCAGATCAGATCTTACGATATCTGCAAAATAATCCAGATATGTGGCTTCAAGTTGTGCACATCCTGCAGCAGACAAAGAGCCTGAATACCAAATTCTTTGCCTTGCAGGTCAGTCAAAACGACTGTTTTCTCTATGATCTATAATAACAAGTACATCAAACTGGCCCAAGGGAGCTCTAGTTGACATCCATATGTTGTCTGGTGGTGTTTGTACCTATAGTTTGCTATTGCTCTTGTAGTTGGCTAGTTGATTGATAGTTTGCAAGAACTTTTTCTAACAAATGACTAGAGTATTGCAAATTAGTGATGATTTTGGGGAGCTTTTCTTGTGCTTTGCCTACAGGTTCTTGAAGGTGTTATCAAGTATAGGTGGAATGCGTTGCCTGTTGAGCAGCGAGATGGAATGAAAAATTACATTTCTGAAGTCATTGTCCAGGTAAAATATTTCTTAATTGCTGTTTCTCTTTAGGACTGAGGAATCTGAAAAATTTGTACCTTTCGTTCCATTTTAATTCTTCTCTCTTTGTGTTATCATCCTGAAATGTCCTGCTCTAGTTGTCAAGTAACGAGGCCTCCTTCCGAGCAGAAAGGCTGTATGTCAACAAGCTTAATATCATACTGGTTCAGGTATAACTTATCTGCCTCAAAAAATATACTTCTTAAAAGAAGACAAGCTTGTTTTAGATTTCATTGAGTTTGTAACAAATTAGGAGGTCCTCTGTCGGGGCTTTATCCGACTGCCCTTTTATTCTTTTATTTAATTCTTTTACCAATGACAATGTTTACTAGTTATGACATCAAAGTATTCTTTCCATATTCTTCATGGTTACCCTACTGATGTGTTTCTACGAATTTCTCATTTTAAGGTTTCACAAATATTAACCTTTTAGTCTAAATGCTGTCTAAAACAATATATGCGTACTGGATGTACAGATCTTAAAGCATGATTGGCCTGCTAGATGGCAAAGCTTCATTCCTGATCTTGTTGCAGCTGCGAAAACTAGTGAAACAATATGCGAAAATTGCATGGCAATACTGAAAGTAAGTTTTGTATTAGGATTTTTTCTTGGTAAAATTGGTTGCAGAATCTGGATGGTAATATGAGCTTTTCTGTGGTTAGCTTCTAAGCGAAGAAGTTTTTGATTTCTCAAGAGGTGAAATGACTCAACAGAAAATCAAAGAGCTTAAACAATCGCTGAACAGGTGAAACAATTGTTTTTTTTTTTTGAAGTATTAGGAATTGACTTTTGTGGATCTCAATTTTAAGCGTAAAACTGGTTTGAAAATGAACAGGGCCAAAATGACCCCCCTGCCCTCTAAATATCAAGCTTGTCTTCTTCCTCTAAGCTGTATATCCTGATATATATTTTCTAATCTACATGTAAAAAATTGTTAAATGAACTCTACTCATTATTGTTGGTAGGAAAAAATGTAGGTTGAGGCCTGAAGGTCTCTCCTTAAGATTCTATTATCAATTCTTGTATTCACCTTGCTGGTCTGTATTAAGCAAGTCAAGGTCTTGCTGATGATAGTTTTATCAAGCATGGTTTATTTTTTGTGCAATCCATTTTTCTAAGTGTTGTATTTGTTTTCTACAGTGAGTTTCAACTCATTCATGAGTTATGCTTATACGTGCTATCAGCTTCTCAGAGAATAGAGCTTATACGGGCTACACTATCCACCTTGCATGCGTTTCTTTCCTGGATTCCTCTGGGCTATATTTTTGAATCAACTTTGGTTAGTAATTCTGGATTCTCAAATGACTTAGCTGTCAGTATGTCACGCGTACTACTCTTTTGATGAAGTTGTTCATATTTTTTATTGTCATTTGTTTCTCCTCTCATGCTGTATTTACATATCTTACAGTTGGAAACTCTCCTAAAGTTTTTCCCTGTGCCATCATCTCGGAATCTCACACTCCAATGTTTAACAGAGGTATTGTTTAATAAGATTTTCTTAAATGAATAAAGTTATATTGTTGTCACTCTAAGAGGGTGGAGCTTTATTTTATATTTTGGTTTATTGCAGGTTGCATCCCTAAACTTTGGGGACTATTATAATGTGCAGTATGTTAAGATGTACAATATATTCATGGTCCAGCTGCAGGTGTGTCAGCATGTGCTTTATAAGTTCATTGAGATTTGCACTTAGAGCTTAAATTCCAGATTTTAAATTTTTTTTGTTAAGTTGATATATAGATTTGATGTTGCTTTTCTTCATCGTGTTTTTTCTCTTTTTCCCTTTGTTCACTGGTTAATATGTGGGTACTTTCTGGGGTGTTTTTAGACTATTTTGCCACCAACTACAAACAGCCCTGAGGCTTATGCACATGGAAGCAGTGAGGAACAGGTATACATTTTGGTACACCTGAAATTTGTCTAATGAATTCCTCTCCCCCCTCCCCTCTAATTATTGTTTTAATGTTTTTACACCAGGCATTCATTCAGAATTTAGCACTGTTCTTCACTTCATTCTACAAGGTAAGCTGCCTATGAAATGAACGAGGCTCCTTTTTGTCATAAGGCGAAAGATGGTTGATCATTGGTAATAGTTTAGCACCCACCAATTTCTGTGCCTGAGTTGGTTTATGGGTGCCTATATGCATTTTGATGCAAAGAATGATGCAAATATTGTAATTCTAATGGATGATTTTTAAGATTGGCTTTTTTCTTTTGTGATTAATCATATGTTAAATATTGGATTGATCAAGCTTAAAATGTTTTGAACTAGTTGCAGTTTATTTTTTGATAAATTGTGTTACTAAAATTATTCTTTGTTTTTAGTTTCACATTCGGGTGCTAGAGTCTTCACAAGAAAATATTTCTGCGCTGTTAATGGGTCTGGAATATCTTATCAACATATCTTATGTGGATGACACAGAGGTCTTTAAGGTACCATGGCAATTCAATATCCTTTATTTGTAAATTTTGTTGTATCTGCTTGTTCCGTTTTTAACCTTTTGGAACTTGGTTTCTGAAGTATTATTTTGCTGATTATCTGGTTAAATAGGTTTGCCTGGACTATTGGAACTCCTTGATCTTGGAGCTATTTGACTCACATCATAACATGGACAATCCTGCTGTAACTGCAAACATGATGGGACTGCAGGTACCCGGATTATTTATGTTACCTTTTCATTTATTTTGAAATAGTGGGAATTCAGAAAAAGTACTGCAAATCTTCATTACAGCGCAAGTGTTATCATGTGCATCGCGCCTTGTAACTCTTCTTTTTGCCACTTTTTTGGTGGCATCTTTCTCCTTTTCTTCTCTGGTTTCTGTCTGAGAGTATGCCAGCTAGACATAATTGGTGTCAAATCCAGCAATGATATATATTAGGAAGTGAAAGAAAAAAATCATGTTGGACTACATATTTTTGCATGTTTAGATGGATGACTTGTTAGATAAGACCTCTCTCTCTGTAAATCTTTTCTATCTTCTGTGGAGATTGATATGAAATTGTTATTGTTAATTCTAGACAGCACTCTGCTAGTATCTGATTACTGCAGAAGGGTCAGTCATTTATTTTAATGAATTGAGTCTGACAGGTGTCTTTGCTTCCTGGTATTGTTGATGGCCTTTGTGCCCAGCTTCTGCAACGACGCCGACTTTATGCTGGTACAATGTCAAAGTTAAGAATGCTTATGATCTGTCGTATGGCTAAGCCTGAGGAGGTTCTGATAGTTGAAGATGAAAATGGCAACATTGTTCGAGAGACAATGAAAGATAATGATGTTCTTGTTCAATATAAGGTGATAGATCTCAAATGTAGTCTGTGATGCTTAATCTAAATGACTAACTTTCATGACATATAATTCCCATTTACAAGTGCTTAATCTTTTACTCCCCTGAAATGGTACTGGCTGATTGTGGCCAACTGGATTGAATGATAGTTTGTGGCTTTCTTCTTAAGAAAGGTTTTTTTTTTCTTCTTGCAATGATTTGTATACTTCACCTGTAAAGATATCTACTAGGTGCTTTTATCTTGTATAAAGATGCCTGTAAATGGAACTCTTCTATCTTCAGAACAATATGTTGGAGTTGATATGTAGAGCAAACACGTCAAAGCTTTATGCCAACAGCTTTTACAGTATTAGCTTGTGTTTTGTTATTGTCTTATGTGAAAATTTAGTTTTTCTCTTCCCGTATTCTGTTGTTAATGAAGTTAAATATTGCAGATCATGAGGGAGACTTTGATCTATTTGTCTCACCTAGATCACGAGGATACTGAAAAGCAGGTATAGTCCTCTGAGACATTTAAATTTTCTGTTTTCATAAAGTTAAATGATGTTATGTACTGCTTTCCGACCTAATTCTCCTGAAGCTTGGAGTGTATTTGGTCATGAATCAAAATGAAACTTTTTTTTTCTCTATATCTTCCCTAAACAACAATATGGATTCTATAAAAAAAAAACAAAAACAAAAAACAATATAGAGCTGTAAAGGTCCAGGCTACCTGCCTGCCCCATATGGGTGAGGCCTTGGATAAGGTATTTATGAATTCATGCCTACCCAGCTCAAATGAATAATAATAAACATTATTTTATCTAAATATACCTATAAAAATATATAAATACTAATATAAAATATCTTTTAATATATTTACTTTTTTAAAATAGTGAAATGGGTTAGTGGGTTGGCCTGATTTGAGCCTGAGCAAGGAATGTAAAATTTTTTCGCGCCGCAGTCTGCCCCTTTGTGCATCAGATAAAAAAGAAGCCATCTCTCCAATTTTGAGAACCTAGGGAGAATGAAGGATTCCACTATAGTTTAGTCTTGGAGCTTAGTTTACCCTCTAGGGATCTTATTTATTAGCTATTTTCTATTATTTATTCTTTTTTGAAGTTCATGGCAGATGTTAAATTATTCAATTAAATTTGGATTTGTTTTGTTGTCTATGTAATGCAGATGCTAAAGAAATTGAGCAAGCAATTGAGTGGTGAGGATTGGACTTGGAACAATTTGAACACATTATGTTGGGCAATAGGATCCATTTCTGGTTCCATGATGGAAGAGCAGGTATCCTTTACACCAAGAAATGTTGACCATTAGACACAATGTGATCAGTGACATGCATTTACTTGCATCAGTTGCTGTCCCCTCCTTGTATGCATAATTCTGATATATGTTAAAATTTTGGTGTTCATGGCAGGAAAATAGGTTTTTGGTGATGGTCATTCGTGATTTGCTGAATTTGTGTGAAATCACTAAAGGGAAAGACAATAAAGCTGTTATTGCTAGTAACATAATGTAAGATATATAATTTCAAGGGTATCTGTAGACTGTCCTGTTGATTTCTCTCTGGAATCTATACCTTTTCAAGCATCTACTTTTCTTTTAAAACCTGGGTTTTATATGGATGGCATGACTATTTTTGGTCATCTTTAGTATGCCATGTGCTTATTGGTGAATTGGGGATCCTGAAGGAACTTATTTGCTGCTTGTTTTCTTCTTGCTATATTTTAAAATTGCTTGTATTAATTTAATGTTTGTTATTGGTTTTATTCCAGGTATGTTGTTGGACAGTATCCAAGGTTTTTAAGGGCTCACTGGAAGTTCCTGAAAACTGTTGTGAATAAGTTGTTTGAGTTCATGCATGAAACACATCCTGGAGTTCAGGTAAACTAAAAACAAATCATTTTTATCTTCTGAAATGTTTGATCAAATAATTCTATGGCGAAAAGAAGTTCCTGAAAACTGTTGTCAATAAGCTGTTTGAGTTCATGCATGAGACACATCCTGGATTACAGGTAAACTAATTGTAAAACGGAGCAACTTATATCTTTTGAAATTTTTGATCCAATGGTTCATGGTGAAAACATTTGTATGCTTAACATCATCGATGTGCTTGTCATTGTAGTATATATTTTTTTGTTTATTATGGTGCTTTGCAAAGTGTAATTGAAAGTATACCAACAAGTTCAGAATTGCCTTTTATCTAATTTCGTTAATGATCATCTCATTATGTTATGACTTTGCTTCTGATGATGATAAGACAATATTATGGCTGTTATTCATACTATAATGTCCTAATATAACAAGCTGGCTGTGTCAGGATATGGCCTGTGACACATTCTTGAAAATTGTTCAGAAATGCAAGCGAAAATTTGTGATTGTTCAGGTATCATCTACTTCGGCGTTTTGCCTCTTATGGTTATAATATCTTATCTGTGCACGTGCATGCATGCATGTCAGAACCTGTTATATTGATGAACTGTATCTTGTTAATTCAGGTTGGAGAAAATGAACCATTTGTTTCTGAACTTCTGTCTGCTCTTGCAACAACAGTTGCTGATCTAGAGCCTCATCAGATTCATTCCTTTTATGAATCTGTATGTCTCTTTTCAATGCCTCTACTGTCCAGATCTTTGCATGTCTAATCTGTTGCTGAATGAGCTCAATTCTCCTTTTTGTGTTTTTCTTAATTTTAAATTTTAGGTTGGTCATATGATTCAAGCAGAATCTGATCCCCATAAGAGGGATGAATACTTGCAGAGACTGATGGCACTTCCCAACCAGGTTTGTTATTGATAGACATAAGGTTACCTTTTTTGTTTGCTCGTATATGTGCATGTGTCTGTCATTGCATGCAAATGTGGTGAGGTTGTGCTGGTAGTTTGATTCTGAAGATGCTGCTTGTTATGCAGAAATGGGGTGAAATTATAGGGCAGGCACGTCAAAGTGTTGACTTCCTTAAAGATCAGGATGTGATAAGGACTGTGCTGAACATACTGCAGGTATTCTTATTCTAATATGAAGTGTTTATTTTTTATTTCTTTTGTTGAACTTTATGGAACATATTATTTTTTCACATGGTTGGCAGGTATCTGCCTTAAGCTGAAAAATAAGCATGTTTACTTTTATCTGGTTCTATTGTATTGACAAAAAAAAAAATAGAAATTAAAAAGGTAGTTCGCTCAAAAGCTTGTTATTTATGTGGAGGGGAGGATTCTCAATTGCTATGATAAATTAATTATTTATGCCCATGCATCTGTTGATGGATTCTTAGGTGGTGGATTAGAGCTATTCTTTCCTTGCAGACTTGATATTTGTGATGTATGCATCCTGTGGTTATAATTCAATGCTTATTGGGATTTTGTGAGGCTTAGAATGAGTCTTCACCTTGCAGACAAATACTAGTGTGGCCAGTTCTCTTGGAACATATTTCTTATCTCAGATTTCTTTAATATTCCTGGATATGCTCAATGTGTACAGGTAAATTTCATTTGTTCAAATTGCAAAATTGAGCATGGAAATTCTGTAAACTGTCTTCTTTGCTAACATGAATAGTTTATGATTCTGCAATAAATTGGACAGAATGTACAGTGAGCTTATATCAAGTAGTATTGCAGAAGGTGTACCCTTTGCTTCAAAAACATCCTATGTGAAACTTCTACGGTGAGATCAATTTTTACAGACATCCTTTTCTTTGTTTGTTTCATCCTATAGTCTCTCATTTATTTATTATGCTTTATGAGGCAGATCTGTTAAGAGGGAGACTCTTAAGCTCATTGAGACATTTTTAGATAAGGCAGAAGATCAACCGCAAATTGGGAAACAATTTGTGCCCCCAATGATGGATCCAGTTCTTGGTGATTATGCTAGGAATTTGCCAGATGCTAGAGAGTCTGAAGTTTTATCACTTTTTGCTACAATAATAAACAAGTATGATAACCATTTAATACAGTATTCCATTTTCAATAATGTGATATTTAACACTAATCAGCAACTTCTTGAATAAATGGAGCACTTCTTGGTCCTTCAGATGTAAAGGTTAGGATGTATTTGGTATTTGTTGATTAGTGCATATTTATGTCTGTTTTTCTTATTTAATTATACGGCCCAGATGACAAGAGGTATGGGAAGCACTTTTTGTTTTTACACATTAATTTTGCTAAGACTGTTGCCTCTGAAGCAGCTATCTTTTCCTTGTTAGTCCAAATACTTTTATTTTATTTATTTGTTTTAAATTGGTGCTTCATTCCCATATGCTGTGACCTTTGTCTAAAACTCTTCAAGCCATTGCATAGTTAATTGTTTTAAGGCTAAGTGCAACATTGTATCTATGTAAAACATAGCAACATTGACCGTCTGTTTATCACACTGGTACTGGCGTATAGTATTTCCATTTCTTGTTAGCATCATTGGTGGTTGTCATTTCAAGTATCAAATCTTTGCATTTCTTGTAATTTTGGTCCTGTTATTTATGCATGAAGGTACAAAGCTGCAATGATAGATGATGTTCCCCGTATATTTGAAGCTGTTTTCCAGTGCACGCTGGAGGTGAGTTTTATTTATATATTTATTTTATGCATGTTACTGAAAGGAGGAAGAGCTTAGGATTTGGTACTAAATGGAAAAGCACCCTAAAAAGAATTCTGATACTGTGTATTAAGTCATGAGAAATTACTGGAGCAAGCATGTTAAGAATGGGTGCTGAAATGCAGCATACATGTCACTAAGCAAACTGAAGGTCCCGCAGAAGTTATGGTCTGTTATATCTTAATGGTGGAATTTTTCTTGATTGTTTTCACATTTCCTTGAGATATGATAAATTCTGGATCCTTACCATGTGAATTAGGTGCTGACATTTAACTGCCATAAAGGCATTATTTGATAATATTTTTGCTGAAAGTCTGATGCTGATGATCCGTTGAAGCTGAAATGTTATAGTTTGTTCATGTGTTACTAGGACTCGGGGTGAGTGTCGGATACCCGTATGTGTCCGAAATGGGTATGCTTAATTTTCTTTTCAAGTTCTCTTCTACATTTGGAAGATTGTATCCTGGTTCCCATGTCTGAATAGTGTGGGAAATGGATGCTTTTGGGAAAACGAAGAATCGGAATAACACAGGTTTTTTTCTTAAGCTGCTTTGCCTATTATTCATTGTTGCCATGGCCTGCAGATGATAACCAAAAATTTTGAAGATTACCCGGAACATCGCCTCAAGTTCTTTTCATTGCTTCGTGCCATTGCTACTCATTGTTTCCCTGCACTTATTCAGTTGTCAAGTCAGGTTAGTAATGATTTCTTTTTTTTGCTGATCAAATTATAGCTGTCCTATAATTAAAAGCTTGAAATAATTCTTTAAATTTCTTTTTCGGTCTAAACTTTTGAAAGAGTTTCATGTCAATTGTTAATTACTGGTTTTTGTTTTTCATGCATTTGCATCAGCAACTAAAGCTAGTTATGGATTCAATCATTTGGGCATTTCGGCATACAGAGAAGAATATTGCAGAAACTGGTTTAAATCTTCTATTGGAGATGCTGAGAAACTTTCAGGTTTGACAATGTTGTAGTTTTTGCATATTTGATTAGTGTGTTGATTTATGAACCAGATGCTGAGTTTTCGGTTTTGGTAACTTGGCAGGCTTCTGAATTTTGTAACCAGTTCTATCGAACCTACTTTTTGACAATTGAGCAAGAAATATTTGCCGTCTTGACAGACACATTTCACAAACCTGGCTTCAAGTTGCATGTCTTGATTTTACAGCAGCTGTTCTGCCTGGTTAAGTATCGTACTTGGCCTTGATTGCTCCAACTTTGGATCAGTTTTATCTTACTTAACAAATTGTTCTCAGGTTGAGAATGGTTTATTGACTGAGCCTTTGTGGGATGCTGCTACGGTTCCATTTCAGTATCCAAATAATGAAATGTTTGTTCGTGAATACACAATAAAACTTCTTACTACATCATTCCCCAACATGACTGCAGCTGAGGTAAATAATTGGTTCAGATAATTCTTTTATCTATCGAGTTGATATAATCTGATCTATGCGGATTTCAGGTCACTCAATTAGTGAATGGACTATTTGAGTCAAGAAATGATTTGCCAACATTTAAGAATCACATACGGGATTTTCTTGTGCAATCAAAAGAATTTTCAGCTCAGGTAAAAGCTTAGAAAGAGGAAAATGAACAAACCTTCTTAGCTTACAAGCTCGTAGATAGATCTATGCTATCAATGGTGGAGTTTTCTGTGGTTTGCTTCAATGAACGAGCTGATTGTTTTAGCTGTATTTTCTGCAGGACAATAAAGATCTCTATGCGGAAGAGGCTGCTGTACAGAGGGAAAAAGAGCGGCAACGGATGCTTTCAATCCCAGGTCTCATAGCCCCAAACGAAATACAAGATGAGATGTTGGACTCGTAGACGTGGCCTAATTTTGCCTTAGCCAAGTTCTTAAGTTTTGACATGGGAGTTAAGGTTGTGGCCGTATCCCAGAATATAAACAGATGCACCATTTTTTGCCCATTGTTACTCATCTCTCCTTTATCAAAAATGGTGAGTCACGAAGTTGCCATTGCTCACAAGTGCGGTTGCTAGAGATGCTGCATGTATGTCAACTAGAAAAGTGTAGAACATTTAGGTAGGGATCTATATCTCTCTCTATATCCGATCCTGAATCGTATTATAGAAGTTCCATAGCTACAGCTTGATATTTGTACCGTTTAGATGACTGGTTTTGAAGTAATGTTGGTTTCATACAAGGTTAAAAAGGGAACACTAACCTCTGAAAGTTGTGCAGAATATTATCGGTTTCTTTTTTGAGTTGATTTAAGTTGAATTCCATTATTACGTGGTTTCAGTGTTAAGTTAACAGAAGGCTTTGTAGTTTCTTTTTTTTTAAAAAAAAAACCTTATACATGTTTTATATAACAGGAAAATAATTTCATATTCAATTTTATAGATAAATTGGCAGGCCCAAATTTTACATAAATTTAAGAAATTGAGCAAAGCTACTTCGGTGTAGAGGTGAAGGAAGAGAAGATTTGCTTCCAAAGGCATGAGCTTGATTCGGACATTTTTTTCTTCAAAAATCACAATAAATCGTCATCAAAGCAATCAAAAATTAAAAAATTAAAGAAATTTCAAGTCAAACAGAGTAAGAGAGTGAGCATAATATTGAAAGGAAAAAAAAAACATAGCAGCTTCGTTTTTTGAGAAAGAGATATCTTGGTTCACTGTGTTGGGTGGGTTATGGATTGGTTAGATGGAAAAGAAGGATGTGAATAAATGAGATTCCTATTCCTTATTACACTGAATAGGGGTTAATGAATTGTATTAATATTAATTATCTTTTTTTTATATAATACTTAAAATTACTCATAATTCCTTTCAACCTCCCTTAAATACAAGGTAATGTACTTTAATGTATTTAAACTCATAATCTCTTGTGACAACAACATTCGAGCTAAGACTTAATTAATAATATTTTAATAATTTTAAAGTTTAAATAATTAAAAAATCAATTAAACTTTCATAAAAAATAATTAAACATTATTCATGTCACCTATCACGTCATTACTTAATGACTCCTTAGGGTGTATTTGGATAAATGATTTGGGTAGATATTTTATTTTTATCAAGGTCTAAAAATAAATTTACTTGATTAAAAATAATGAGAAATTTCAAAATTTGTGAAGGAATTTCAAGAAGGGATTTAAGTAACTCAAATTCCTTTTCAATTTTCACCAAGTGAGGTGGTTTATCAAAATTCCTCGTAAATATGATATATACTTTTAAATTTTAATTTATTAAAAATATGTACAAATTTATACAAATCTAATAATATTTATATTGAATATTTTTATACTACTTATTTTTCCTTTTATAATTATTTTTTATTTTGTAAATTTTTAATAACTTTATTTTTCTTAAAATAATTATTTATCCAACAAAATAATTACAAATGCAAACATTTTATATCAATGAATTCTAAAATTTTTAAAATTCTTTATCCAATCACACTTTTAGAGGCTTCAAGAGAAATTATATTTCAGTGATTTAACTTTTGAATGTTCAATTGATTATCATTTCTAATTAAGAGTTTGATTGATTTTTAATTATTTTACCAAATTTGTTTTAGTGTTTAAGCTTTTTTTTCACTTATTATGTTTAAAATTTTTAAAGAGTAAACTACACTCATTGTCACTGAACTATTAATAAATTTACATTTCAATCACTCAACTTCAAAAAATTTAAATTTGTTTTGTAAATTCATGATGTTCAAACCTCTTTAATAAAAAAAATTAAACTATAGAAGAGAAGAATGATAATGAGAGCTTTTGATTAGCACGGATGGTGTGATAAGAGAATGCCATACAACAACGATTTTAACAGCCAAATAATTTAAATAAAAACTTTTGAAAAATTTAGGGGTCATTTTGTAACTTTTTGAAGTTGAATGACCAAAATATAAGCTTACTAATAACCTTTGATACAATTTACCATTTTTTAACAATATTAGAGTAGTGCAACTGCCAAAACCAGGATTTCGTAATCCGGTTTGGCCCGAACGGCTCCGGTGGTACCCCCGGCCCATAGACAGAACCCATTCGGCAAATAAACGCGACCTTTTCTCCCTTAAAAAAGAAACTTCCCTTATACTTCTGTATTTAAAAATCTGATCTTCGGAAAAAAAAAAAAAAAAGAGACAGCAGCCAAATTTTTTTTTTCCTTCTATAAAATTATCTCTTCGATCAATCTAAATTTCCAACTTTTCTCATCACAGAGAGAAACAAAAAATCAAAAACAGAAGTAAAAGAAAAAAATTGTTTTTTGAAGGTAGAAAAGAAAAATCGAAGCTTAAAAGAAGCATGGGTCAAGCTTTCCGCAAGCTCTTTGATACCTTTTTCGGTAACACAGAGATGAGGGTACTTCTTCTTTTTTTCTCTGTTTAATTCTTTTTCTTTGTTTTAGTTTTTTTTTTGAACTGATTCTTTTGGTAATTGTTCGTTTAAAAAAAATCTGAAATTTCCGGTTTATAGTTAATGTAGAACTGAAGAAATTTGTTACTGTTAATTGTAGTTTGAAAGGAAGATCATAAATTTTAGTTGAATTCTGCAAGTATTTACATTTATAATGATGTTGATAGAAAGGAAGATCATAAATTTTAGTTGAATTCTGCCAGTATTTACATTTATAATGTTGTTGATAGAAAGGAAGATCATAAATTTTAGTTGAATTCTGCAAGTATTTACATTTATAATGTTGTTGATAGGAAGGAAGATAATCCCAAATATATTGTATTGTAACTATTTATTATAGCTTGTTTTAGCTGGAATAGACCTGGAAATTTTGACTCCCAACCCTAAAATCTGACCTGATCAACCTGCAGATAAACCTGATTCGATTTGATCATAAAAAGTCAAACCCGAACATGATCATTGCAAAAAATGATCCGAATAAATAACCCAAACTGGAAAAAAAAAATTCCAGTTAGACTGGAAAAATCGGTTGAGCTAGCGGTTGAACCAGGTTTTATAAATTTTTTGAAATTTTTAATGATTTTTTTAATAGTTTATTTAAGGTTAAAATATGCTATATGTCCCTAAGCTCTTGAAATTTGGAATTTAGTCCTTGTAGTTTTATTTCTAGGAATTTAGTCCCTTTTCAAATTGCAAAATTCAAATCTAGTTGTTAACAATGTTAAAATTATTTTATTAAATTCAGGTTCATTGCAAAATTTAACAGCTTTAACTGTTGGACCTGAATTTTGAAATCTGAAAAATAGAGGGACTAAATTTCAAAATTGTGAAGAGTATTAGGACTTATGGCATATTTTAACCTTTATTTAACTGAAACTGGACCAGTGGTCGGACCAGGAACCAGTGGCTTAACTGGTTCAACCATCAGTCTGGTTCCAAAAACATCGGATAAAAGTACCCCTGCATTGTTTTCTTCTCCCTAGGCAAGGCTCAAAATATATGTACCTTTGTGTACAACTTTGATACAGGTTCTGTTTCTAATAAGCATGTACGATAGATAATGCATAAGGAGAACATTTTATATTAGCAGTCCGTTTTCCATATGAATCTAGCATGCAAACCAGTGCATTGTTGTTAAATTAGTATATTGTTTTCTCCTATCTGACTTACGGATTAGCATATTTCTCATGTCTTTTTATACCGCAATTGTTTTCTTTTTTTTCTGCTTTATATTCTCTGTCCTTACATTTACTTTTTCTTGAGCTGATATAGGTTGTGATGCTAGGCCTCGACGCAGCTGGCAAAACAACTATATTATATAAGCTACACATTGGAGAAGTTCTATCAACTGTTCCCACTATCGGTATGCAACTTGGTTTTAGATATGGTTGATTTAAATGATTGAGGCTCTCACATTTTGATGGTTTTCTGTTATGTTTGTCCACGGAGGAGCTGTTATTCAAACAAAGTGGTCGTGTGAAATCTATTTCAGTGTGTATATCAGTTGAGTTGGATGGACAAGTTGATATAACGACTGAGTTCTTGTGTGGTTGTCTTGTCCAGGTTTCAATGTCGAGAAAGTTCAATATAAGAATGTGATGTTCACGGTTTGGGATGTTGGTGGCCAAGAGAAACTAAGGCCACTCTGGAGGCACTACTTCAACAACACGGATGGACTGGTAATAATTAACTCTCTCAAAGGAAAAAAAGGAACTTTTCTCCCTTTAACGACACAGATGGACCGGTAATGAAAATCCTCTCTCTCTCTCTCTACTATATTTGTCTCTGCAGATCTACGTTGTTGATTCCTTGGACCGAGAGAGGATTCGCCAAGCTAAACAGGAATTTCAGGTTGTAAATTTAGAATGAGCACAAACTTGTTAGCGGTTTAGGTTTTAACATAGTATCTTTCTAGTTCTTAATAAATTTTTTTTTTCCAGGCCATAATCAATGATCCGTTTATGAGCAATGCTATCATCTTGGTGTTCGCCAACAAGCAGGACTTGGTATGATTCAGTTAGCTGTTTTAGACCCGTCTTTTTTTTTTTCTGTATATAGCAAAATGCATGCAGTATTTGCTTGAACTACTCTGAACACATGCAATTTTTTAGTTGCTGGAAGTACCAATGTCAAGGATATTTTAGTTTCGAAAAATAGGTTCTGCTGTTGTTTGCATAGATCCTCCATTTTCTTGTGGTCAGTGAGAAGTGTCGTCTATAGCTGCATTTTTGATGACTTCATTCATTTCATTGTTTTGTTTCGTATTATTGGCTTTCGATTAACATAATGCGATGCTTCGTTAGCAGTGTACCAAACATTAAGAATGTGTCTGAATAGAATGTAATCCTTAGCTCCAAGGCCCTTAGATTGACATGTTTCGCCTTGTTCTGCTTCTTGAAGAAGGCCTCATTTTTATCATTGTTTGAAAACTGTAATTCCCTTAAATGGATCATGCAAGGCATAATAATGGATAAAGCATATGAAGTTGCAGTATGGGTGCTTTTCTTCCCTGAACTAAACATTACTGAATATTGCTTTTGGCGGATGAATTTATAATACATAGATGTTGGCATGTTGCTGTTAGACTGTTACTCAGATTTGGGTGTGAGTGTTGAATACGGATACGTATCCCAAAAAAGTTTATTAAGTTTTTTCCTTTTATTGGTAGGTCCTTAGGAGGTGCTATATCCCCATGCTTATGTCCAAATATACGTCTAATTCATGTAATTGATATTATATATAAAGTAGAAGAAAAAGAACCAGAGTAACTTAGTTATCAGGTTCTGATTAAAATTTTCATATTTTGAGCTTTCTGGTTGAAACGAATAAACTATTACTGCCTTTTAGCTTCATTGTGCATAAACCGAAGCTTTATCGATGAAGTATGCCTTTTCCACTTATCTGATCTTGTGTTCCTCCTTCCAGAAAGGTGCCATGACCCCAATGGAGGTATCGGAGGGATTGGGTCTATTCGATATAAAGAATCGGAAATGGCACATACAAGGTACTTGCGCGCTTCGAGGAGATGGCCTGTATGAAGGATTAGACTGGCTATCAGAAACTCTCAAGGAGATGAGAGCTGCCGGATATTCGTCGCTGGGTGCATCATCGATCTAATCATTATCATACAGGTTGGAACTTGGAACCCCTTCCCTTGCTTTATATGTATGGCATGGCATTAAATCAGAGCTTGTCAATGAGAAAAATAATATCAGTACCATAAATGACTTGATTTAATCTCTTCAGGTACTACATCATCATCATAATCATCATGAGAGGCAGTGAAAGCCAGATGTTTGTAAAAGCCATAAATGACTTGCTTGTAAAAGCCATGTGTTACCAATGGGAAATTAAAACCCAGATGTTGTAATATTTGTTTTGTTAGTGTAAAGCTGATGAAAGTTAGACAAGAATAAATTCCTCCATTGTGTATATTAACAAAGCTGGTTACTCTACAATGTTCAATGGAAATTGTTACTCTCTCTAGGAATATTTACAATTATTTTACAATATAATTATAATTGTGCAAGTAAAATTTTGAATCACCATTTTGGTATGTGATTACTTTGTGTCACTATCAGATTGCAAATTAATTAATAATGTGTGAGTATTGATTTGAATGGGGAGATGATTAAAGCTTTTGTCAGATACTCGTATAATATGTATTTAAGTCTTGTTATTCTCATCTTTTATTCTTGCTAGTTGGATGCTTTTTTTTTACTGATAATTTTAAAAAACTTTTATTTTATTAAATGAAATAATATAAAAATAATTTGTATAAAAATATTCAAAGAAAAACTTATATTTTATTAAATGAAACAATATAAAATTAATTTGTACAAAAATAAATCAATACATGTATCGGTCAGAATCAGTGCCAAATGGGGGTGGTCGACGGTTACACGTTGAATTTCTTCTTGGTTTAACTTCCGGCCAGGGTTGTGGTTGTTCGAGACCAGCTTCTGATTGTGGGCGTTGGGAAGATGACTCACCTTGAAAGAAAAAGGATCTCGTAGGTGTTTGCATCACCCACGATGCTGGTTATTGGAAATGAGTTGAGCTCTTTGATGGTGCCTTGTGTGGTCCCTCCTGCGGTGATGGCCTATATATCATCGATTGAGTTGAATTCATTGAGAAATGAGATGCACCGGGCCATATATTCCAACATGACATAGGAGTGGAAAAAGGATACATATAAGGGTTAGAATATGCACTTGGCATAATCTGAAAGGGCTGTGGTGTAGGCATCGCTGCTTGCTCTTTTGGGGCCAGTGATTGCGTGAGTGTTGTTGATAGACCCGCCACGCCACCCCTTGTCCTTGGATTTAAAGGGCCCTTTCGTTCCCTTTTGGGACAGATTTGCTGACGCCTCTCCTCTTCCGAGAGCAAATATGGTTTGCCATGGATCCTAAACCATAGCATGTAATCCGGATTACACGCTAACTCCGGAACGATAATCGGTTCACGAGTAGGTATATTATTGTACTAATTTTCCTATATTTCGATATATTTCGAGTGGAAGAGCGGCCAATGTGTATCTGGTCGTCGTAAATCGATTTTGTGCTCATCATCGAGCACCTCAAGTGCCATGGGAATCGGTTGTCGGAATCTGAATTGTCGCAACACTCTATCCGTCTGGTGCATCTCGATGGTAGCGTAGCTAACCAATGGGACCCTAACGTGCTAGATGTTCGAATTCTGTAGGAATTCATCTGGAATTACTGTCCGAATTGCCGGATCCTTGTATTGTGTCCATTGAAACTATATGAAAGTGATAAAAATATTAGTTATATACATAATACTAAATACGAAATCAACTATGTTATGTATATACAGTTCAAAATGAAATAAATACTTACATGCGCTTCCGATCGTTGGTCTAATAGAAGCCGTATGTCTTCAAGAGCGGTAGGTATTCCCTTATAACTTGGGGAATGGTTCCACCTATTTAAATAAAATTTTAGCATAATATTTTATTTTAAATCTTTTTAATAATTGTAAAATCTAATATAAAATTTACCTTGTTACGAGTGGGAATGTATACGGGTGGTTCACTTGAGGACGTAAAAATTAAAAGCGAAACCGAGCCCATGATTGTAGTAGTGCAAGGCAACCTCCGATTTTAATTTTATTTGGTTGTGTCGCCCGACACATCTCCCGGTATAATGTCGCCAACACGGTAGACTCTCAACTGAGTTCTCCAGCTGCTCTAAAATCGATGAGTTTCAGCAACCACCTCAGATGTACAAAGTTTCGTGACTTGTCTGGCATCAAATAACCTCTAATGATCTGAAGGATGTACGCCCGAGCGTATTGTACTATTTGTACTTCAATCGAATCATCCCCCAGCACCGGGAATGTCTCTCGTAACCAACTCATATCGATCCAACCTCCATAAATATTATCTGGAATCGCACCCAAAAGATCATAACATATGGCTCCCCAATCAACAGATTGAGCGGACCCGGTAAGTATAGACCCATCCACTGATAACCCTAACTGTAACTGCACGTCCTCCAAAGTGATGGTACACTTCCCACATGGAATATGGAATGTGTGCGTCTCAGGTCTCCACCTCTCCACAAAAGTGCTGATGAGTTTCAGGTCCAACTTGCACCCTCGGCCTATATTGGCCACGTGCCAAAAACCAGCTTCCCTCAAGTAATTTTCAATCAATGGTGATGGAGGACCAGGTAAATTAAGAATAAAACATTGTAACACTCGATCTACCGGCTATTATAAAAAAAATTAAAAATATTAATTAAATTATAAAAATTAAATAAAAAAATTAAATAATATTAAAAAAATTGAAATTAACCCTTACCATTTGCATTTGGTTGATGGAGATATGTTTATCATCGAGACGAATTAATTGTCTGGTCATTGCTAACACGATCAAATTTCTTAGAAATTATAAAAAATAATAATTCAAACAAAAATAAAAAATTTAAAGAGCTTTGAGAGCTTTTTTGAGAAATTTAGAGAGAAATTTGGAAGAATAATAAATTTTGGTGTAAAATGAGTTTTTTTTTAAGGGGGAAGGGGGAGTTATTCTTTTTTTTCTTAACCGTTGGATGCCCAATGATCAAATTTTTAAACAGCCGTTAGAGGTGACCGTTGGAGAAAAACACGACCAAAAACGCGTCATTGTCAACGCTTTTTAGTAAAACGCTCCCACATCAATGCGTTTTTAAGTTTTCGGTCCCTACCCGTTATTACTTTTTAAAACAGCCCATTTCTATAAATAATTTCGGAAATGGGCCTTTATTGGTACTAAACCCAATTAACCTATACTAAATCATTTGAAATGTCATTAGTGAAATTAAATTTAGTTTTCCTGTAGTGTATTTATTTTTCGAACGAGTTTACTTATATTAGTTTTGTACACTTTCATAATATGTATTCTGTATTACTAAAATTTTAATAGTTTTAACGGTTAAATTGAATAACATATTGTACTACTATCAAATCAATCCAAGTATTATCTTTAGTAATATATAAAATAACAAATTTATACAACAAATTCATGGTAAAATTTAATAATATAATTATACATAAAAATTGACAATATACATATGTATTTAAAATTAAAGATTAATGATTGTGTTGTTGAATGATAAAATCCAAAAAAAAACCCATATTTGGTAAATTTCAATAATAAAAGGTAGTTACAACCTCAATTTTGTGTGGCATTTTTATTTTAATTAAATTATTATGCCTATTTAAGAAATATTTCCTTTTAAAAATTATGCTTTTATGGTACATTCTTAGTTGCCATACATTAACCATTTTAGCAAAGCCCTAGTCCTATATATACACTTCCATTTTCTGTATATCTATTCTATTTCTTCTTTTTCTGAAAATCTATCAATGTCAGTCCTCCTTACCTTCTTTTCCCCATTTTTTCCACCAAAAAAAATATGATATTTTCATTATTTTTTTGTATTATTTTGGTCTTTTTCTTTTCTTTTTCATCTACATGTATACAAATATTCATTCTTTTATTTAACTTTTAAAATGTTGCAAAAATTTTGTTGGGGCAGATGTAGATTTCTCTTTATTAATAGGATGTATAAATTTGATTAAATTTTAACTTTTATGCGTCATTTTTATTTAAATTAGAACGAATCGATTAGTCGAACCGATTGAATCGAAAATAAATTGTATATCAATTTAAATAAAAAATTTACTCAAACTTTTAAGTTAAAGGTTTAGAGTTTTAGTTTTTTAAATGTGAAATTTGAGTTGGGTTCATGCATCATTCATGCATAAATATTTTATGAATTTAAATTATCATGATATTGAAAAAACCTCGTATGAAAAATATATATTTTTTAATTTTTTATTTTAATAATTAATTTTTTGAATAATTTAATAATTAACAATATTCTTTTTTGGCAGAAACATTATGACAATCAACACCATTGTGAATGGCTACTCCACCGGAAACCAGAAGACCAAAAAGAGCAAAGTCATTTTCGTTATGGGAGCGACGGCCACCGGAAAATCCAAACTTTCCGTCGACCTCGCCGTTCATTTCAACGGCGAAATCATTAATTCCGACAAGATTCAAGTTTACAAAGGACTCGATATCGTAACCAACAAAGTCACAAACGAAGAAACCAGAGGCATCCCCCATCACTTGCTCGGCATCGTCGACGACCCTGACCAAGATTTCTCCGCCGACGACTTCCTTCGTCACGCGAAGGAAGCCATCGAATCGGTTTTAAGCAACGGCAAAGTCCCCATCGTCGCCGGCGGGTCCAACTCTTACGTCGAACACCTCGTGGATGACCCGAACTTCTGTCGACGTTTTGAATGCTGTTTCATTTGGGTCGACGTTTCTTTACCCGTTTTGCACAAACGGGCTAAGGAACGGGTCGACCAGATGGTGGCGGCCGGACTCGTCGACGAGGTACGAGAAATTTTCGTCGCCAACGTAGATTACGGTCGAGGAATAAGACGAGCTATTGGGTTACCGGAACTGGAAGCCTATTTCACGGTGGAGAAGGACTCCAACGTGGATGAAGCGACGAAAGCGAAAATCTTAGCTAATTGTATCGAAGAAACAAAAAGGAACACCTTAAAGTTGATAGATTCACAGCTGGGGAAGATATGGCGGCTGAGAGAAGAGGTTGGGTGGAAACTGCAAAGGGTCGACGCCACCGCCGTGCATGAAAAATGTGGACGAGATGCTCAACTTGCATGGGAGCAAAGGGTGTTAAAGAAAAGTTTTGAAATAGTGGGGGCATTTTTGAACTAAATGTTTTATTGGAGGACCATTTTAGATTTAATAAATTTAAGGATTATATATGTAGCAATTTTATAAAAATTATGAAAATATTTTGGTTAGATTTTAAAATAATTATGTTATTTTTATTTTATTAGATCGAAATTTTTCTTAAATCATTTTAGATCAATTTTGAGTTTATATTATTTTAAATTTATATTATTTCAATTCAATCTCAATTTGTATTATTTTGGATTTAGAGTTAGTTCATATTCAAACTATTTTAAATTCAGATTGTTTCGAGTTTAAGTTGTTTTAATCGCAAGTTTGAAGCTCGAATTTTAAAAATCAAGTCAATAATTTCATGTTACTTATTCAATCATTTTAGATTTTAATTATATATCGATTAAGCCAAATTTAAGCTTAAATTTGAGTTTATTAAATTAAATTTTAAATGATTCTAATTACCATGTTAAAAATATCATTTGCTTTTTAAAAATTTACTTTTTTTTAATTGATGTATTACATTGTTTTTCACTAATTCAAAAATTATTTAGTGGTAAGGCTTCAACTTACCCTTTGATCTTGTATTCGAATTCCCGCTTATGTAAAGTGAAAAAATTATTTAGAACCCCATGTGATGGCCTGATGATCAAAGGTGTTCACCGCCTCAAATGTGACCTAAGTTCGAGTCGTGTTTGTAACACCCCCTACCCATATCTATTGTCGAAATAGGTACGAGGCATTACCGGAGTTTACTGAACATTTTCGGATAATTCTGAGTCATTTATTATTCATATTTTGAAAATAATCATAACGTCTCTTTATTGGGCCCTCGAAGCCCCAAACATACATTAAAAACCAACCGGAATTAAATCGGGATCATAAAAAAATTTCGCAAAATTTTAAATTTTATTTTCATCTAAGTACTTACTATTTCAATGCTTCTTATAATTAAACATGTTACCATTCAATCAATAGCTTGACACTTGTCTAAGCATCAAGCCACATCATTGTTAGTATACTTGCACATATTTCATATAAATTCAACATTGATATACTTATTTTCTCGACATGTCACACTTGAGTTTTAATAATTGTCTTTACTTACATAATTTTCTTGTATCAACATATCAAAGATAATCATATATGTACATGTCATGAAACATATCATTTTCTTACCGTTTCTTCATAAGTATATATCAATCATTTCATTATATCAATATTTCATGCTCCATCATTTCCATATATTTTATGTATATTTATTCCGGTAAAGTTTATATCAAACTTAACATAAATTATATTCCATGTACTTATTCTTATTTCGTTTATCTATCTTCATAATTATTTCATACAACTATTTTGTACATATATTTCCATATGACTAGTTCTTATAAACATTTCACACAACCATTTTATATAACTATTCGTCATCTGATGCATATTATCTGAATATCAATTGTTCAATAGATGTCATCGCGTCTCCCATCCACGGTCTTATTTATCTTTGACATGATGCCATAGTGTCTTTCAACTATGGTCTTACTCATTTTCTGTCATGTTACCAGGGTATCTTTCAACCATGGTCTTATTCGTTTCATATCACGTTGCCATGGTATCTTTCAACCATGGTCTTATTCATTTCCCGTCATGTTGCCATGGTATCTTTCAACCATGGTCTTATTCATTTCATATCACGTTGCTATGGTATCTTTCAACCATGGTCTTACACATTTCATATCAGGTTGCCATGGTATCTTTCAACCATGGTCTTACACATTTCATATCAGATTGTCATGGTATCTTTCAACCATGGTCTTACACATTTCATATCAGGTTGTCATGGTATCTTTCAACCATGGTCTTACACATTTCATATCAGAGAGCACACTCCCGCGAACCTCATCCTTACAGTGGAATTATTAGTCCAGGCTAAATCGCCTGTAATATAAACTCATAGAGTATTGTAGGGATTACCAGTCGAGGCTAAATCCCCTGCAACGACAATTACTCTAATGAGCTTGGATCTGAATTACCAGTCCAGGCTAAATTCAGACCCTAATTCGGATTACCCGTCCGGGCTAAATCCATTTTACATATATTCTTCAGGAGGGCTATATCAAGATAGGATCACCCGTCCGGGCTAGATCCTTTTTACCGTCAATTCCTTTTCAGAGATCCATCGAATTTTTCTTTCATTCAAACGTGATTTCTTCCCCTTTTTATCAAATTTATCAATGTTTCATCAATTTTCATATAATGAACATTCAAATCATATTCATATCAAAAACATGCATTTCAAGCATTTAAGAATATAATTCAAGTTACACGAACTTAGCTAGCGGAATTGCAAAAATATCAAGATTCAGGGACATTTTGGTAATTTACCATTTTCCCAATTTTCACTCGGACTTAAATTGAAAATTTCATTCAATTTATTAATTTAGATAATAAAACAATTCATTCCCTTCAATTTGGTCATTTTGACATTTTTACAAAATTGCCCCCTGAAGTTTTACTTTTATTCAATTTAGTCCTTAAGCCTAAAACATGCAAATTAGCCATGCTAGCTGAATATTCATATATATTTTCCTCCTCCTCCTCTCCATTCCACATCCTTAATGTATATAACACACTTGGAAGTAACATCATCTATAATTTTTATTATTTACTTTTATAAATATTTAAACTGTCCATCTGTGTCATAGTCACTAAATTATTTATATCTGGAGCTATAGAGCTCCAAATTAAGATCCGCTAATTTTTCCTGAAACTATACTCATATATATTATTTCAATAAAAGTTTCAGAATTTTTGGTTTAGCCAATATGTACAGTTTATTCTTTAAAGCTACCCCTGTTCTGTTGTCTGACAGTTCTGACCCTTCTTCACTAAAAATTGATTATCTCCTTGTACAGAATTCAAATGATATTACTGTTTATTTCTATTGAAAATAGACTCATTCAAGATTCTAAAAATATAAATTTAAGCCCCTAATTATTTCTATAAAATTTTTTATGATTTTCCAAAGTCAGAACAGGGGAGCCGGAATTCATTCTGATCTTGTCTCGCAAAATTCATTATATCTCATGATTTAGAAATCCATTACTTACACCGTTTCTTCTATAAGAAACTAGACTCAATAAGATTTAATATAATATTTTATTCATCCTATAATTAGATTTCTACAATTTTTGGTGATTTTTCAAAGTTAGACTACTGCTACTGTCCAGAACTGTTTTAGTGCAAGATATTAATTACCATGTTATAACACCCTTATTTTCTTTTTCTACACCATTTCTCATCACTTTCTTTTATTTTCTCTTCACTAACATATCAAGAACATAGGACCTTATGTAAGAAAACTCTACTATAACATTATTTCCATGCTTTATTAATAATAACAAACTTAAAAACATATTGAAATCTTGATGTACTTACCTTTTCTTATTGACTTCAATCTTTAACTTGATTTTTCTCTCTCCTCCAGCTTCTATTTCTTGAATCCAACTTGATATTCTTGCTCCCCATCATCTCCTTGCTATCTTTGTCTCTTGATGGCTATAAAAATTCTTTCAATTTTTAGGTGAAAATAATGAATTTTTGGAGGAAGGACTAAATTGTAAGAAAAGGAAAACTTTCTTTCTTCTTCTTCTTCTCACGTTTGTTGCATGAGAAAGGTGATCATATCCTCCTCCCCTTTCTTTCCTTTCATATATATATATTAAATAAAATAATAATAAAATAATAAAATATCATTTAAAAATCAATTTTAAAGTATTAATAAACTAATATTTATTTATTTAATTTATCTAAAATATCTCCAACATTATCATTGTCTCTATATTTCTCTCTCTTCCAATTGACCATTTTGCCCTTCGTGATTTTTTAAAATTCCATTCTTGAGTCATCACTTAATTTGGTAAAATTGCAATTTAGTCCCTCATAATTCTTCACCTATTCAATTTGGTCCTAATTCATCAATTTTCCTTGGTTTCTAGATTATTCCACCCTTAAAATATTTTCACTATTAGTCCTTCAACTTTTCATATTTACACTTTAATCTTTCAAATTTTGAGTATTTACTCTTGGGCCACAAAACTTTTCTTACTTTTACAATTTAATCCTTTCTTGAATCAATACGTCATAATATACTTCCTAATATTGACATAACTCAAAATTTCCCTTTTTTGTCACTTTATTTCCTTATTTTACTATATCACGGATAATATTTTACTATAAAAATTTCCGGGGTATTACAGTGCTAGTCATGTTTGTTGTTTAAACTTTGCCCTGTTATTATAATTTACCAAAATAAAAATGAAATTCTACTAAATAATTATAAATTTTCAAAACCATTATTTTATTTTATTTTATCACATTCAAAATCTATAAATATTTTATTATTTTAGATTCAATATCGAAAAAATAAGTTGCAATAATTTATTTACCCTTTCCTAATATCAATCTATGGCTTAAAAAAGAACTCACTTTAATCAAATGTTTAAAATATTTTTATTTACATTATTTTTATTATAAAAAATTTCATTATAATTACCACTATAATCTTTACATCAAATAGACAATTTTTTTACTAACATATGAACATAGTTATGAAGAAACTTTATTATCTTCCGAATATATGAAAAATTATCGAAAATAAATGACAATTGCAATACCTCAATTCTAACTTTATTTTCAATACCTTGCATATCTTTTCCGATGCTCATGTTCTCAATAGTTTCACTTCCCCCAAAACTACTCACATAATCAATGCAAGTAGTATCAAGTATCACAATTGACTGTACAACCCATTATATGGAAATTATAGATTTGTTGAGTGATTGTGTTTCTCTTTCCTTCCTTGAAGGTTCATTTTCATATTTATTAAGTACGATTCTTTAATTTGACGTACTAGATTCAAATAGGACTTATTCATGCCAACATGTATCCTCCCCTAATATCAACATCTGTCCTCCTAGCATAGATTCGCCAGCATACTGGCGAACTGTTTAATATGCGAGTTGCTAAGTAACGAGTTACATACTCATAAATAATAATTGGTCGGGTCGATTTTAATCGGATAACAAATCAGATTAGAACAAATGATGGCTAGTACTATAACAAGAATAAATAAATAATGAACATTCCAAACGTCGCAAATTCAACCTAACAAAATTTCAATGTTACATTATTTAAAATATCTATTAAAAAAAGTTGTATATATCAAGTATCACAAGTGAAACTGCATGCTATCAGATACATTTTGTTCTGCACATACAAGAGCTACATCTTGACACACCTCATCACATTCACTGCATTCAAGGTAGTACTTTGTGTAGTTCACAAATGTGAGAGGGTGTGGATGATTCTCTTCTTTGTAGATGTTCCTGTTTTTTATAAATAGATATTTTCCAAGAACACATTTCACATGAGCACAAGTATAGCAAGTTATGCAATGATAAAACCGGTGCTTTGGATCCTTTTTTTCACTTACAGATGTTACAGTAGTGATGTTTTGAATGATCACTTGCCTCGAGATACGTGAGTGAAAAAATATGTACATTGCATTTGCGTCCAGCTCTAGTTGATAGTCGAATACACCAAGGATCTACTGAATAATTGCAATCGTTGCAGCCGAATGCCGTTATTATATTGTTACCACAAGCACTGCATTGCCCGTCAAAATCATTGTAGAAAAGAAGGGGGTGTTCATGTCCTGGATATGTTAGAGCATCAGGAGGAAGAGTTGCACATTGAAGGCAAATGTGCTCTTCACATTCATTACATTTATAGGCAAAGCCATTAGAAACGAACTTACATTTTTCGCATCTGAAAATGTAGTCTTAAAGGACAAAGGCTGCTAATTGGTAATCATGATGCCAAATAGGCTTCATCTTTGGTAATTCGGCACATTATTTATGAAGAAAGAATTCACACTGAGAGCAATAGTAGAATGAAGCCAAGATCGGCAACATGTACCCATCACAACATTTATCACTTAGAATTAAGTAGTGATTATGCTTGAAATGCTCTATTATCGTGGCTTCTCCTGCATCATTCCTGTTAAGAACATCAGTGATGGAGTTGAAAGATACATCAAGAGGCTTCTCATCTTCATCTTCTGGTGAAATAGCATAAAACAATGATGAATCTCCCACTGCACAGTTCACATGCAATATGATATTGCACTTCGTACAATAATAACTACCGTATTCCATGTTGACCTCATCATGGCATATTATGCAATCTAATCTTCCAGAATCTTTTTTGTCAAGGCAATACGTGTGAAAAACACGATGGCCATGAAACCTGCTTTTGATAATGCGAGGCAACATGATTGCCATTAGTGCCACACGCATCACAATGAATGGAGCTTGTCTCAGCAGCAAAGAAAATGGATGTTGATGACTTATATCTTCATTGTGATGGTGTGCACATGGAACATCAATAGGCTAGCAAACTTACAAAGCGAACAACCATATACAGACCCCCGTCGTTCAGTCATTTGACATATCTTGTAAGAGAGTTGTTCAGTTTCAAATTTTAGAACGAGAGGGTGCTTTCGATGACACGCATGACTCGCTCGGCTATTTTTGGTGTAAATTAAATCCAAAATCAGGAGAAAAGGTATGATTCGCTAATGGTTCCCAACACACAACGCAGCTAGTAACAATCATTTTAGTGGAAAAAAGTGGGACATTCTCGAGCTCTTCCAAATTATTTTCAGCAATATTAAATGTTAAACAAAGCACATGAAAGCTCAATCCGCAAGAGCAGTGATAAAAGAATTCCTCAAATATTTTATCACAAAAATGGCAAAAGCACATTGATGGTGGTTTTTTCCGACACAAATACTTCAGTAAAACCCAAATATCAAACATGAATAATGAATAGAAGACGCAGACTCAAAGCAACAAAGCTCACAGATAGATTATTTGACTCAAAACACCCCAAAAAATTTAGTTTTTAAAGTTCAACTAGACAAGTGATTAAACCAGGCAAGTCACCAATTTGTCGATCTAACCAATCCGATAAAATATATCATTAAAAAAAAACCTAATCCAATTGGTGTTTAGCCACGTATGTGAGTCAACCAATTTGAAACCCCTCTAAATTGGAACCCTAACTGATTCACGATCAAACCAATTCAACGGGTTGATCTAATCCAATTCAAACAACCATGACTTTTACAAGATTCTTCTAAATCATATCACACTACCATAAGCTTTGATGCATAAAAAATATCAATTTTAGAAAAATGGTTCATCCAAAAGAATGCAGCCATGATTTTCCAGGTATATTAAGTTAATGCTATTTACAGTACAGTGGCTACAATCAACCCTGCAATTCATATAGCATCTAAATCACCATTGATGAAGACATAAAACATAATGAGGTTAGAAATCAACAGAAATTTAAATGAACAATCCAGTTTTTGCCATTAAGCTTCATTATCAGCTCGATTTTGCAGCTTTCACAATCCAGTTGGGCAATTATTTCCCGAGTAATTCCTATCAGCAGTTCTTTTAACCTCGACTTCCTCCGCAATCACTCTCGGCAACTTTTGAAGTAGCCGCTGCTGTTCAGACGGTTTCTGCAGCATTTCCCTTTCATACAGAAATCGTTCCAACGTATAAAACCAGGTAGAGTTAAGGTAAAATCATTTATTGAAATTTGGCACTACCTAACATAAGTTGGAACTTAAAAGGGAGATACTAGTTGAAGGCAATCCATAAAAATCAATACGGAAAGGTTCGATTTGCATCGTCCCGTAAGAAAATTCGACAAGAAGACTTCTATTAAAGACGTGTTCAAAAATTTTAATTGCCAATTCAATAGCTATGATATGACATAACACCGTAAAAGGATATATGTATTTCCGTCCCTTCTCATGCGCGAAATCGATTTTACCCTGCAATTGGACTAATTCTCGCTGAATCCACTGCCAATAAAATTCCAAACAAGGCAAAGAAAATTAAAGAAATCTATAATGGAATGAGCCATAAATAGATACAGATATTAGACTAACACGAGCATCATAAGATTATTCAAACGACTATCGGTATTGAATCAAAAGCAAATTGATTGAATGAATTGAGTTTTCATTAATCATGAGCATTATCATTGCAGCATACAATAGAACAGATTATATCATGCAAACATAAAACTGAACATGCTTTTAAATATATAACATAAGGGCGGAAAAATCTAAGATGTCCATAATCAACACTTCCTCCTCCCTCAATAGTCGCACGTGCATGCATGCATATACAAGGACATAAACAATAACCAAATTTGCATGAGAAAACACTAGAACATTCATTTATTAGCATTGCATTTGTTTCCATATTTCAAACTGCAAGTCCCCAAAAATAATAAAGCAATATAGAGACAACATACATGGAATCGAAATGCAAATAAAAGTTAAAAATGTATAGCATTTCAATAGAATATCAAGAGAATCAGAATAATTACATATACTTACATGCTTTGTTATATCTTCATGCAGACTTTTGGCTTTCTGTTCAAGCTCCACCTGTTAACACAAAATTTTCGGATTAAGCTTCTGAATAACCTTTCTCCACTTGCGATGAATTTTTAATCGATCCAAATTCAATATGTATTAAGAGAAATAAATAAGAACCCATCTTACAAAATAAACTCTCAAACTTTGCCATTTACCGATGGCTTTGCTTCAAGATAAAGTGAGAAATTTATAAAAAGACAAATTGGAAAGTAATAAAATCGATGAATATCTTACACTTAAATGGAAACCCACGTCCGTAAAAAGGAAAGTATTTAATTGTTCTCTTCAACCGAACTTAAAATTGTAAATTGGCAAGTGTAATCATATATAAGTAAAGAACCTAGTCATTCATAACCCTGATCGAAATGACTTTTCACAGCTGCCTCCTAACAAAGTGAAATGTTTTACTAGGTTTTCATTTCTCATTCTTTAAGCAATTATCGATCCTTGAAACATATTCTTTTTAAAAAAATTTTGAGTTAAGCACAATAGTTTCACCAATAACTTGAGTACCATTTTATTCTATTGGATTCATTTCCTTGTAGTTCTAAGAACGGTAACCTTCCGAGAACATAGAGTGGTCATATAAACAAACAAGCAGTAATCACTCATAAAAAAAGGGTTATTGGATAAGTTGTTTCTAGGAAAGTAGGAGTTTCTCGTGTAGGAGCAAAACTTACAACAGTAGGTCTTTTGATAATACCATCTTTTATCCTCTGTTGGAGATCTATGCATTCTTCCTGTTAACACAACATCATGCAACTAAGCATACAATGCAAGAAGTTACCAAAATTCACAATAATATCATATCTCATGTGGAATGAATTTACGATGAACATATCGACTCCAAAATAGCATAGAAACAGATATAACCTGTATCCAACAACACAAGGGATAACTGATACACCAAGGAAGCTCAAGCAGTTATCTGAAATCTGTGAATCAAATGTGGGAAGATAGTGCAGATGAACGCATACACACTCAATTACAATGTAAGCAAAAAGAGGTGTTATCATGGGAAATTCACTCAATGCCAGTACCATCTAACTGTTTATAGAAAGCCAAGGAAATTCCCTCGGTAACTTTAAGAGACTCCACATGCTTGAAACATACAGAGATATATTGCTGGAAATTAAAATTCATGTAACTTTACTGCTATGTTTGAGAACATAAATTTGAAAAATAATCCTGAATGTTACATTTGTATGTGTTTTACATCAATATTCGACATTTTGGAAAAACGAAAAAAGATAAATCTCCTTGACATTTATTACCTCTGAGATGTCATCATCATTAAGCATGTCGATAGGAATATCAACCGGCATGCAAGAAACCTCGAGGAGAATCCCCTTGTTGCTCTCAGCATTTGAGGTTTTCTTTACGCCTGAGAAGTAAAAGATCAAAAATTACAAAAATTAACATAATCTTGAATCGTTTACGAAACAAAGATATTTATAGCTTAGATTTAATGCAAATAAGGGTTAGGTTATAGCAAAAGACTATATGATGTTTAGAGTAAAAGATTATCTATTTTCATATAAAAGAATACCAGTAACTAGCAAAAGCTGAAAAGAAGTCATCCCCAAACAGTTTCCAGGCTTTCTCTTCACTCTAACAAAACTTCCCACAACCTTTTCTTCAAATGTATCAGGATGCATCAACAGCTCCTCCACTAAGCTCCTCCTTAAGTACACAAGTTTGATATTTTCAACAACTACAGAAGCATAACAACTCTTTCGGACTGCATATTCCACCTTGATAGGTACTTTATAGGGGGTCAATGTTCTCGGCCTCTTGCATTCTGAGATAATTTGTTCATCTTCATTCACCGAACGACTTTCACCACCATTCCGCTTTCCATCCAATATCGATGGTTCCAAAGTATTAGCAAAATGACTTTTCAAAAGATCACATAATTTGTTCTTTGGCTCCCGTTTCTTCTGAAAAAAGAGAATACAAATTTGCATCAGAAAGCATTCCTTATGAGATCACAGTGAGAAGGTTTGAACCCTGTCGAACATATTCTCTTACCCGAGACCTCTTTATTTTGTCAAACGAATCATCTGAAGCGTAATCTGAGCAGTTATCAGCATCCGATATTGAGATTACATCATCTTTATCTTTGTTCTTATCATAATCTGAGCCACTGTTATAGTTCTCCCTCTTAGAATAAGCATGATGTAAATCATCAAAGGTCAACTCTTCTTGCTCCATTATTATCAACAAATATTCTTTAAACAAGAATTCATCCGTCGTTGGATCTTGAAAGTCTAGCTTCTCCTGCAGATAAATCCGAAAAATTCAAAGGCCCATTCTGCCGAAAACAAATAGGAGAGAGATAAAGCGCATAATTAACAGAATAGAGAAAACAAAATTATCGATATTCCCATCGTAGCCTTGCGCCCATTTCCCTTAACTGCTTCCTGATTTCCTCTTCTTTACTCATTAATCTTCTACAAACATCAAATTCTATCTACTTAAAAAGAGTTTCATGATCAAAAAGCCTCCGAATATTAAATAACATGGCATTTACAAAATTCAAAGAAAACATGCTAAAGCCAAAGAGAAGGGGGAAAAAGGTTATGAAGCCATTATTAATCGAGTTGCATACTCCCTCAGAGTCGATTTCTGCATTCTTTTCTGCAAGCAGTGCGAGCTCGAAACATGTTTTGCATAGTCCTTTGTCCAACTTAAGACGCACAAACTCATATGCCCCAACACAGAGCCTACAGACAGAATCAGGGCAAGCAAGGCAATAAAACTGAGGGGGGCCACCACATTCAGCACAAGAATGCCTGTCTGGAAACACAAATAATCGAGACCAACATTAAACAGCAGGTCTAAAAGGAATCCGATATGTTATAACAGTGCAAATCACAAGTATATGTAGCAACTGTTGGCAAAGAGGAAGAAAAGACTTACGGCAGATCCAGCTACCTTCAGACTTTAGTACTTTATTTTTCTTACCAATGCAGCTGGGGTGATAAGCTTTTATACAGCCCCTGGAAACAAAGAACACAACGAGTAACGTATACATACATTATTAGGGAATCAGAAATGAGAATCTATATATCGACACACCATCTTAACGATAATACATATTACGTTACCGAGATTTAGGGTGACTGACTTTCACATACAAATATGATCAACTTACACCCCATACCCCTATCCGAATACTTGTCAAGCATGGATAAACGAAAAATCATAGTATAGATTATTTATGACCAAAATTCCAAATTCGAAACCAGTGTAATAGAAAAGCACGAAACTTATTGTACTTATATGAAGTATTCAAGCTGCATAAAAGAAATTCCAACAGCCATTTAAATCCACCATACTAAATGAAAAATAAAAACACATTCAAAGAATTCAACAATGTGAGAACTCTTAAAACAAAGTTTTCTAACAATCAATTTCACTGTTAATAAATTACATGCTTCTTAAATTTTTCCCTAAATATGACAAGAATAAATTACCAACAGTACATCATTAACAATACTATATTAACAAAAGCACTTGTTTTTCTTTTTCCTTTTCCTTTTTTCCTTTACCTTTAATCTTCTTTCGTTTTTCATTATTCTTTTTTCTCTTTTGTTAACCTTTTTCCCTGTCATTTTCCACTAATTTTTTTCTTCTATTCCAACATACAACACAAAGATTTAATCCAAATCTGAATGTTTAGTTAGAACAAACAAAACAAACCCAAAAAATCATTGATCAAAAGCAAAAGAAAAACCCTAAAATTACCCAGAAAAACCCTTCCAAAAAAAACGAAAATTTTACTTCAAAAGAAAAGAAACTCACTTGTGATCACAAAGAAGCAAGTTCCCACCATCTTTACAAACAAAACACCAGTCTTCTGCTTCTTCTTCTTCTTCTTCTGCTTCTTCTTCTTCGTCTTCTTCTTCTTCCACTATCTGCTTCCCTTTGTCTTTGCTCATTGTCAAAAAACTTCAATGTTTCTTCAACGCTGAAGCGTAGGAGGACGAGACAGTGTGCAGAGAGTGTTAAAAAGGTAAAATCTTTGAGCAATTTAAGTCAAAGAAGGTAAAATAATATGATTATTATTGTCAGGTATTATCTGACTTGAAATTAAAAAAACTTTTTAAAGCTCTCATATATATAATATTGTGGTTTTTTATTATTTTAATCATCCAAAAATAAATTGGTGTTAATATTCTATTTGGTACCAGAATTTGGCTTCAAATTCAATTTGGTATTTAAGTCTTTTTGTCCTAATTTAATATCTAGTTTTGACTTTAACGTTCACTTTTGTATTTGAGTTTTTCAATTTGATATACGAGTTTTATTTTAATTAAGTACTTTAAGTTTAATTTTAATATTTAATTTAACACCTTAATTTTTATTAGAATATGCATGTTAATTATTCAATGGACCAAATGATGCTATTTGTTCTAGATACCAAATTGAACATCAAAGTCAAACTTAAGCACCAAATTAAGATAAAAAAATTAGATACCAAATGATATATTAACCCAATAATTTTTTTAATACAATGAAAAGACACATAACTTCAAGTCATCATCAAGAAACCCGAGTCAAAAAATTAAAATAATAAATTTATTAATTTTATAAACATAAAGCATGTAATAATTTATGGATGAATTTACATGTGTTGATATTAATCTTATCTTCTATTTTAAGCCCTTACAAAAAAAAATAATGATAATTTTTTAAATAAAGGGTTAAAATATAAATTTTACAATTTTATTAGCGATGTAAGAAGGGACTGAAACTCAAATTTACCAAACCAAATGAGTCCCAGACATCTACCTACCTTTGGTTCGCGGTGTCCTTAAATTTATATAAATTCCGTATCATTTAGTAATTAATAAAATAAATATTTTATTAGATACAGGGAAATAATTATGTATCAAATTTATAAAAAAATTTAAATTAAAAACAAATATGACATTGAAATGCTGAAATTGAATAATAAAAAATTTTAATATTTTAAATTCAAATTTTATAATATTTTTTTAGATTTATAAAAAATGTAAAAAAACATAAACATAAAAAAAGTAATTACATTTCTTGCATTTTAGTTATCTTAGATTATATATAAATTTAATAATTAGTAATTAAATAAATGTTTCGTAACTTCAATTAAGTCAATATGAGCTCGAGGTACGGATTCCAACATGAAGGAAAGAGAAATGAAACAATAAAAGAATTAAGAGTTAGGAAACTATGACGCAGTCACTTGTGAAGAGCATTTTAATTACATCACTTAAACACCTATAAATAAGATACTTTGGCTCAAACTTTGTACTTTTTGGCCATATTTTCATATTTATATACTTTTACGTTTTTATTGTCTCTATAAAATTTCTAAATTTCTTTTTTTTATTTAAATGGATTTCAAAGTTTTAATTCTTAAAGTTTATGAAATCTAATTGATTTTTTTCTTTCTTTGTTCTTGGGTATTTGTATATCTTCAATTTTAATTATAAATATTCAGGTGTGTTGAATGTTGAATTCAATTTTAATAACTTAAAATATTTGTCTTAGTTAGGATTTAATTGTTTAATTTATTTTAATACGTGTGACAATTGACATTATTGGTTAATTAAACAATTAAATCCTAGGCATTTGTATGGCCAAGCAAAAAAAAAATCCTAAATATTCGTTAGAAGGATATTTATCGATAAGGGGAATAATTAATGTTGTTTGTCTTGATTCTCGAAAAGGTAAGAAAAGATTGGTCGCCTGGCGATTGTAATTAACTATAACCATTTTATAATTGAATAAAGAAATTTGTCTTTGCATCGATAATCATACAATAAATCAAAATTGAGATTTTACCTTTGACCAGACTCTTATCATATTGATTTTGTAACACCCCCTAACCTCGTCCCGTCGCCGGAACAGAACTACGGAGTATTACTAGTCATTACAGTACATTTACACGTAAAACATGAATAAAAACAATATTGTACATCAAATACATCTTAATATATCTTTAATGGGCCCTCGGTACTTAATAAGTACATTTAAAACAAATCGGGGCTCGATCGGAAGCTTAGAAATTTTTTTGTGAAATTTCAAAGTTTCCTCCTATGAACAGTACCACACACTCGTGCGGTCTAGGGGACACGCCGTGTGCCCCTTTCAACATGCCAGTGTGAACACCCCGTGTCACTCACACGGTCTGGACACCCCCGTACCCTCTACCCGTGGAGCTCTCCGTTAATTTACTCATGGCTAATTAATTTCACAAGGCCAAGACACACGCTCGTGTGCTTAGCCAGTATCGATTTATTTTTTATTCAAAACAAGTGCAGTTTTCACACGGCCATGGCACATGCCAGTGGTGCATGGCCGTGTCCCTCACACGGCTGAGACACACGGCTGTGTCTCTGCCTGTGTGGCAACGCTTGAGCATTTTGTTTTGGATATTTTTAGGTGCAGGGGACACACGGCCTAACAACATGCCCGTGTGCTAGCCGTGTGTCTCACACGGTCTGGTCACACGCCCGTATGCCAGGCCATGTACCATCCCTGCAAAACTTAAGCTTCAAGCTAGCAATTTTCTTAACTTTCAACATTAAATCATCCAACCAATGTACCATCATTGGTACCACAATTTATGTCAAATATACGAGATCACCACAACAATCAAACATACTTAGATTTAACTTCAAACATACATATTCCATACCATAGTCCAACATCTTTAATACCATTTACTATTATGTATAAAACAACAACTTAATAGCCTAGGTACATGCCATTTTACCAAAAAGAAAGGTACTTCACCGCTTTGAGTCCGGGATTGGCTTGGATGCTGAGTCCTTAGCTCTTTAGTACCTAATCCTGCGCACGGAAACAAAATCGTACACTAAGTATACACTCAGTGGTATTTCTATATACTAGCACTTAAAGCATTAATAAATCGTTTATACATTTAAACCCCAAGCCTTTACTTTCATGATCTTAACGATTCGTTTACTCATCTTTATCTCTTAGCCTTTAAATGTCGTTAAACAATTCTTTACACATTTCGTATCATTCTATACTTTTCAATAATCATACATCAGTATGTCATTTATATTCGCTAACAATCAACATTCAGTCTTAATTATATAATCTATAGCAATCAGTCTTCAGTACCTTCATTTACCCCTATTAACATAACTCGGACCTGGACGGATACATGGATCCAACCCACACACCAAGATAACATATAGTGTTTCATCAGCCGAAGCTGGAATACACCATAAGGGTAACAGTAACAGTAACAGTAACGGTACACAGAGTACCTCATCGGAACAAATTCGAAACAATAACAGTAACAGTCAGGTATGGAGTACCTCTTCGGAACGAATCCGGAACAGTAACAGTGGTCGACACTTATAATGTCTCATCAACACACAGTCGGAATATCCCTGAACACTTCCAATCCTATGGCATGCCAAGTATATCCGACTAGCCCGACTCTGTTAATAGGGTTTTCATAGCTCGATAATAGATATACTTACCTTTACTTTCATTCATTATACATTTTTGGGAGTCACATTAATAAATATGCAATAAGTTTAGTTTATAGAAATACAAATCGTAATTCTCGAGTTTACTCAATATCCTCGTTCACTTTATTCTTTCCCTTCTTCGATGACATTTCCGATGCTACGTTACCTACATAAAAGTTAACATTTAAAATTATCAATGTATGTTATTTAATAACACATTCTTTATTTTCCATGTAACTTTCACATAAATTCCAATTTAGTCCTATCACCATAATCATTCTTTCTCTTCAAAATTAGTCATTTATTTTCAGTTAATACCTATTATAAGTAAGTTTCAGCTATTAGTATTCAATATAGAACATAAATTCTGAATTTCTTTCAATTTAATCCCTACTATGTCAAAACTTATTTCTCTTTTTTACAATTTAGTCCTTCTCCCACTTCTAACTTAAATTTCTATGAATTAAACTCATAATTCTTAAATTTATCCAACTTAATCAACATCCAACAATTCATGAACTTTCTAATTTTCAACATAATTCATGTAAAGCCTTGTCTTAGGATTCCAAAAACATCAAAATTGCAAGAAAATGGATTAAATTGACTTACCAATCAAACTTGAAACTTCAAAGCCCTAATTTTCCCTTTTCTTTTTCTTTCCCTTTTTCCTTCTTTCTTTCCCTGCTATTCGTGCCTTCTTTCTTTCTTTTTATGTTTTATTTCTTTTATTTTCTTTATTTAATTAATATTTATAATTATATAATATAATATAATTTACTTATAATATAAGTAATTACCTAATAATCATACACTTATATCACTTATTTTAATTCCACATGTATTTCACTATTAACACACACTCGTCACCTTATGGTCTAATTGCTACTTTAGTCTCTTAGCTTTTCTTTATTCTATAATTAAACATTTATTCTTTTTGCAATCTAGTCCCTTTTTCCTAATTAATCTTAATTCAAAATAATTCACTAAATTAGACTCTAATTAATCACTCAACTATCATTCGTAAATATTTCTAATAAATATTTACGAATTCGTTTTACAGAAATAATGACTTAAACCTTTAGTTTTTGATGATCGTAATTGTCGGGTCGTTACAGATTTTCTTAGATTTTAATTGTGATCTATCTTTTAACAATTTTAATTTTAATTTTAAAAACTTCCATGAAAAGACGAATGTGGTAACTAATGCCTTGAGTAGAAATCCATTTACAGCTTTGAAAGCAATAAATACTCATATGAAATTTGAGTCAAATGGGATATTGATAGCTGAATTAAAAGTAAAACCAACTATGTTACAAGCTGTGAAAGATGAACAAGTGGAAGATGGCAAGAGAAACGGATTTGAAGTTGAAAATGAAGGGAGCATGTGATTTTAAAGTAGATTATGTGTAACTAGGGTGATGAACTGAAACAAATAATACTTTGAGAAGCTCATTGTAGTATGTTTGCTATGCATTTTAGAAGTAATAAGATGTATCATTATCTGAAACCCTATTATTGGTGGAAAAGAATGAAAAAATGATATTATTGAATATGTTTTGAAGTGTTTAGTTTGTCAACGGGTAAAAGGATCACAATTCCTGAATGGAAGAGAGAAAGAATCACAATGGATGTTTTGACCATATTTTTAATCCTATATTTGTGCTTATGTTAATGTATACTTTTAATATATGTTAAGTTGTTGCTTGTACTGGAATGATGATGAGTAGTTGAATCTATGGTGAAACAATTTAATACGTGAATAAGGAAATTATGATAACAGTTTAATGAGTATTGTAAAAGTGAAATTGTGGAAAAATATGAAATTTTATGATGACAAGGATTGAATTGTTAACTTGAGAAAATAAGTAGATAAAATAATAGAAGTGAAATACATAGATATTTGATACGTGAACAAGATATTGAGATAAATTATGTGATTAAAGTGTAACAAGAAAGAAAATTGATTTAATATAATTCATTAGTGAATATTGAACTTTTATGACGAAAAGGGACTAAATTAAAAATTTATGAAAATTTATAAGAAAATATTTGATAAGTGAATACCGGTGCTTTGACTCGATGTTCGGGTCAGGTATGGGGGTGTTATAGTGAACAGAGCTTCAACGGTTTGAAAAATGTCTTATGAAAAAAATTGGTAAGACATTTTACTGGAATAAGGAGGTAATTTTACGTTGACCGTTCTATTTTACATGAAATAAACATCGAAAAAAGCTGAAAATATTTTCCGTAAAAGCTTCATTGAATTCAAAAATCCTTTGAAGGGTAAAATTGAATCCTAAATTTTTGAAATGTGAAAATTGTAGATTTTATCATATATTAATTTGATTTCATTATTTTTGATGGGATTAAATAGGCTTTTTTATTTTTTAGTGTCAAAGTATAATTTTGTCTTATGTTAATTTATTGAAAATATACGTAAATTTCACGCTGACATAATATTTTATTTTATATGTCACATCAACAAATTTTTTTGAAAAGTAATATAAATATATAAAAAATAACATGAAATATATATAAATTGTCAAAATATAAAACATAAAAAAATCCAAAATTATCAAAAATGTAGAAAACTTTTAAAAATTATTGAAATTTTAAAAATTAAAGAAAATTATTAAAAATTTATAAAATAGAAAAAAATTCATAAAAATATAAAATATTTAAAAATTATAAAAATATATTTAAAATTATTATAAAATATTTAAAATTATAATAATAGAAAAAAAATTATAATTTATAAAAATATATATATATAGAAAAGTTTTAAAAAATCGTGGCAGATTTGTCTTCTGCTTCTCTAAGTGGCAGATTTGGAAGGTAAATAGCCATAAGATCTCCTCAAAGTCGGAACTCATTACTCCTTAGTCTGTTCAAGAACCCAAAAGACATGTCTTTTAGAGAGTGATAAAATATATTATTATACTTGATTGGTATGTTTATAAAGTTATCTCATGTTCAATGTCTATATGTTAAATGTGGATGACTAGATTATGTTTAGTTTGTATGTGCACTAAAAGTGTGATTATAAACATGATATGCATGTGACAATATACCATGTTAGACGTTAGATTTGTCTTGGTTTTAATGCTTGAATTGGCTGGTATAAGTATGCAAGTGTTGGTATAGGTTCTTGGCATAATTAGGTGAGAAAATGAAGCTAGAAAATGGCTTCGTTTTGTCCACACGAGTAGACACACGAGCGTGTGTCTAGGCCGTGTGTGACACACGGCTTTCCCCATGGGCGTGTGAGTGTGTCCCCTACATCTAAAAATCAAGAAACGAAATGCTTCGAATTGAGCATACGGGCAGAGACACGGGCGTGTGTCTCAGCCATGTGAGGGACACAGCCTTGAACACAGACGTGTGTCATGGTCGTGTGAAAACTGCACCTTAATTTTGAAAAATAAATTCGCCGCACGGCCTAGCACACGGGCATGTGACTTGTCCATGTAACTTCATTTTGTTCATGCCTTGCAAGTCAGAGAGTTACACGGGTAAAGGACACGGGCGTGTATAGCCACACAGCTTAGAATATTGGCACGCCTGCTCACACGGCCTGACCACACCGGCGTGTCCCTAGACCGTGTGAGCAGGCCGTGTGAGCCGTGTGAGCAGGCATGCCCGTGTGCTAGGCCGTGTGGCGAATTTAATTTTTGAAAAATTAGGTGCAAACTTCACACGGCCAGGACATATGCCCATATCCAAGGCCATGTCCCTCACACAGCTGAAACACACAGCCGTGTCTCTGTCCGTGTGCTCAATAACTAAGCATTCTATTTTCTCAAAATTAAGATGCAGGGGACACACGGCTAGACTACACGCCCATGAGGCAAACCGTGTGTCACGCATGGCTTAGACACACGCCCATGTGTCTACCCGTGTGGACAAATTAAAGGCTATTTACTAAGCCATTTGTCACCCTTATTTACTCATACACATACACAACTTCTATGGCATAGATCATAGCATAGTTAAGCAACTAAACATAACCATTTCCATGCCAACATATGCATTGTAATACCCCGAAAATTTTTACAGTAAAATACTATCCGTAATATAGTAAAATAAGGAAATAAAGTGACAATAAGGGAATTTTTGAGTTATGTCAATATTGGGAAGTATATTATGATATATTAATTCAAGAAAGGACTAAATTGCAAAGATGAGAAAAGTCTTGTTGCAAAAGAGTAAATACTCAAAATTTAAGGGGTTGAAGTGTAAATATAAAAAGTTGAAGGACTAATGGTGCAAATATTTTAAGGGTGGAATGGTCTAGAAACCAAGAAAAATTGATGAATTAGGACCAAATTGAATAGGTAAAAAATTATGAGGGACTAAATCGTAATTTTACCAAATTAAGTGATGACTCAAGGATGGAATTCTAAAAGATCATGAGGGCAAAATGGTCAATTAATTAAGAGAGATAATTCTAGAATGTAATGATTATATTGATGACATTTTAAATTAATTAATTAGATAAATATTATTTTATTAATATTTTTATGAGATGTTTATTATTATATTATTATTTATTTAGTATAAAAGGAAGGAAAGATGAAGAATTAATATCACATTTCCTTTCCCATGCAACCAACGTTAGAAGAGAAGGAAAAGAAAGAAATTTTGTTTTCTTTACAATTTGGTCCTTCCACAAAAAATTCACCATTTTCACCTAGAAATCAAAAGAATTTTCATAGCTACTAAGAGAGAAAAATGTTAAGGATACCATGGGGAGTTAGAATATCAACTTGGATTCAAGAAATAGAAGCTGGAGGAGAGAGAAAATCAAGTTAAAAATTAGTATCAATAGAACAAGGTAAGTATATCAAGATTTCAATATGTTTTTAAGTTTGTTATTATTGACAAAGCATGGAAATAATGTTATAGTAGAGTTTTCTTACATAAGGTCCTATGTTCTTGATATGTTAGTGAAGAGAAAATAAGAGAAAGTGATGAGAAATGGTGTAGAAAAAGAAAATAAGGGTGTTATAACATGGTAATTAATATCTTGTACTAAAACAGTTTTGGGCAACAGCAGTAGTTTAGCTTTGAAAAATCATAAAATTTTGTAGAAATCTAATTATAGGATGAATAAAATATGAAATTAAATCTTATTAAGTCTAGTTTCTTATAGAAGAAATTATGTAAGCAATGGAATTGTAAATCATGAGATATGATGAATTTTGTGAGACAAGGTCAGAATGATTTCTGGTTCCCCTGTTCTGACTTTGTAAAATCATAAAAAATTGGATAGAAATAATTATGGGATTAAATTTATATTTTTAGAATCCTTAATAAGTCTATTTTCAATAGAAAAAACGGAAACATCATTCGAATTCTGTACGAGGAGATAATTAATTTTTAGTGAAGAAGGGACCAGAACTGTCAGACAGCAGAACAGTGGTAACTTTAAAGAATAAACTGTACTTATTGGCTAAACCAAAAATTCTGAAAATTTTATGGTAAGAATATATATGAGTCTAGTTTCAGGTAAAATTAGAGGATCTTAATTTGGAGTTCTATAGCTTCAGATATAAATAATTTAGTGACTATGACGCAGATAGACAGCTTGATTATTCATAAAAGTAAATAATAAAAATTATGGATAATGTTACTTACAAGTGTGTTATCTACATTAAGGATGTGGAATGGAGAGGAGGAGAAGGAAAAATGTGTATGAATATTCATCTAGCATGGCTAATTTGTATATTTTAGGCTCAAGGACTAAATTGAATAAAAGTAAAATTTTATGGGTAATTTTGTAAAAATGTCAGAAATGACCAAATTGCATGAAATGGATTATTTTATTATTTAAATTACAAAATTGAATGAAATTATTAATTTAGTTCAAGATCGGGGGAAAACATGTTTTAGGGATTAAATTGAAAAGTGTTGAAATTATGGAAAATTCTGATATTTTATAGAATTCATGAACTGTTATCAATACATATGAGAATAATAGCTGGAAATAAGGATTAAATTGCAATAATTTTATTTTCCCTGACCCTAAGGATGAAATTGTCATTAATTAAAAGTTTAGGGGCAAAATGGTAATTTTGCCTAGAGCATTAATTAAATGCATTAGAATATGAAATGAATGAAAATGATGATCAAATTTATTTGTAAAGGTCCAGACGACTCAAATATGAGACTTGATCGTAGAAAAGAAAAGTTATCGGATTAATGAAATTATAAACACAAACAAGCAATGAGGTAAGTTCGAGTAACTTGAATTATATTCTTAAATGCTTGAAATGTATGTTAATGATGTGAAAATAATTTGAATGTTCATTGTATGAAAATTGATGGAACATTGATATATTTGATAAAAGGGGAAGAAATCTCAGTTGAATAAAAGGAAATTTCGATGGATCACTGAAAAGGAATTGACGGTAAAAAGGATCTAGCCCGGACGGGTGATCCTATCCTGACATAGCCCTCCCGAAGAATACGTGTAAATGGATTTAGCCCGGACGGGTAATCCAAATTAGGGTCTGAATTTAGCCTGGACTGGTAATTCAGATCCAAGCTCATTAGAGTAATTGTCGTTGCAGGGGATTTAGCCTAGACTGGTAATCCCGACAATACTCTATGAGTTTATATTACAGGGGATTTAGCCTGGACTGGTAATCCCACTGTAAGGATGAGGTTTGCGGGAGTGTGCTCTCTGATATGAAATGTGTAAAACCATGGTTGAAAGATACCATGGCAACCTGATATGAAATGTGTAAGACCATGGTTGAAAACCTGATATGAAATGTGTAAGACCATGGTTGAAAGATACCATGGCAACCTGATATGAAATGTGTAAGACCATGGTTGAAAGATACCATGGCAACCTGATATGAAATGAATAAGACCATGGTTGAAAGATACCATGGCAACATGACGGGAAATTAATAAGATCATGGTTGAAAGATACCATGGCAGCATGACATGAAATGAATAAGACCATTGTTGAAAGATACCACGACAACATGACAGAAAATGAGTAAGACCATAGTTGAAAGACACTATGACATCATGTCAAAGATAAATAAGACCGTGGATGAGAGACACGATGACATCTATTGAACAATTGATATTCAGGTAATATGTATCAGATGATGAATGGTTATATGAAATAGTTATGTGAAATGTTTACAAGAACTGGTCATATGGAAATATATGTACAAAATAGTTGCATGAAATAATTATGAAGATAGATAAACAAAATAAGAATAAGTACATGGAATATAATTTATGTTAAGTTTGATATAAACTTTACCGGAATAAATATACATAAAATATATGGAAATGATGGAGCATGAAATATTGATATAACGAAATGATTGATATATACTTATGAAGAAACGGTAAGAGAATGATATGTTTCATGACATGTACATATATGATTATCTTTGTATGTTGATACAAGGACAATTATTAAACTCAAGTGTAACATGTCGAGAAAATAAGTATATAAATGTTGAATTTATATGAAATATATGCAAGTATACTAACAATGATGTTGTTTGACGTTTAGACAAGTGTCAAGCTATTGATTGAATGGTAACACATTTAATTATAAGAAGTACTGAAATGGTAAGTACTTAGATGAAAATAAAATTTAAGATTTTGCGAAAATTTTTTTATAATCCCGATTTAATTCTGGTTGATTTTTAATGTATGTTTCGGGCTTCGAGGGCCCAATAGAGAGACGTTATGATTATTTTCAAAATATGAATAATAAATGACTCGGAATTATCTAAAAATATTCAGTAAACTTCGGTAATGCCTCGTACCTATTCCGGCAATGGATACGGGTAGGGGGTGTTACGTGCATACTCATAACATCATATTTTACCAAGTCCAAACTTGCCAACTCACATTCAATAGGCATTATTAAACTACTTTCCTATCACATATTTTAGCATAAGTTTGTTATCTTATCAATGAGTCACATTTCAACCATCAAACTTTCGTACTACATGCTACAATCTATCATTTACCAAGCAAATAATAACAACATCACAAAAGACATCATCATTTCACAATTTCAACAATTATAAGCTTAGCTTACATACTTGTGTCGTTTCAACTTAATCACATACTCATCTTTGTCCTTGACATACCCGTTGAACCACTTGGAATATTATCAGATACATAAAAGATCTCGCACACTAGGTGCCACAACATCAATCTCATATCACATAAATGCTCGCTCTCGAGCTATCCACGGGCCTGCTCACACAAGCTGTCAGTCGAGACATAACTACACGGTGCTGCTCCCACAAGCTGTCAAGTATCCGCAACACATGCCGAAATACTCAGCCACAGGTAGGACGTACATGACCAGCACCCGGGATGACATAAATCACATAATCACATGTGTTCCCAATGACATGTTCCTAAGGTTCAACCGGGGTTTTCTCACTTGTCGGAACTTCATCGAATATATCCATATGGTCAGTCATACAATTCATGTAATATCAAAGCATTAAAAATACAATTATAACATTACATTATTAACATACGAACTTAACTTGGATGGAAAAAGGCAAAAAGGGCCTAATCGTCAATTATTTTGTTTTTCCCCCGATCTATATCCAAATTTCATTTTTTTATCGATCTATAATATCAAATTTGACTCATTTAATCGTCACACTATTCAATGTAACTCAAAAATCACATTATGGCAAATTTATATTTTTCCCTAATATTTCACATTTTTACAATTTAGTACCTAGGCTCATAAAATGAAATGTATTCATTTTTTTCAAAACCCAAGCCTAGCCGATTCTTATTCAAGCTCATAACAGCCCACATTTTTCATTTATTCACATTTTAGCACACATTTTATAACTTTTTACAAATAAGTCCCTATTTGACATTTCCATCAAAAATCACTTTGTAAATGTTGTTTATCTAACAACAAACATGTATTTTCTACCATTAAACATCAAAATACATGCACATATAACATGGGTAAAATATTAGACTTTGACATCTCTTCAAATTAGTCCTTGATATAGCTAGATTAGGCTACAAGGATCTCAAAAACATAAAAATCATTAAAAACGGGACTAGAATGTAACAGCCTAATTTTCAGTGGTATCGGGAATAGAGATTTGAGATCACCAAATTCGACAGGTGAGTTGAAAATTTAATAAATTAATACCTACGAGTCAAATGTGAATATAAAAGTATTTTTGAATTAGTGAATTTGGTGAATTAAAAGAATTAATTAGGTAAATTGGGTCGATAATGAGGTATCAAGACCTCGACTTCATAAACCGAGCCATAAATATTTTTATAAATATTTATGGAGTGTTGGTGAGGTAGTAATAAAATTTAGTCAGAAAATTTTGACGTTTGGGTGGTTAATTAAATAAAAATGACTAAATTGAAAAAGGTGTAAAAGTTGCAAAAGGATTAAATAGCTCAATTGTCAAATGAGGAAGGACCTAAAGTGAAAATAAGCCCAAAAGAGATATTTTGGGTTGCAATAGCTGAGAAAAATCAGGAAATGGGTGAAATAAGGGCAAAATTTGAAAATTGCCAAAATTGGCTAAATAAAAATGGGACTAAATTGGAATATCTAGAATTCTCTTCATTTCTCTTCATATTCATCAGCTGAAAAATATCCATGGAGGAGGGTTCAAGCTGGTTTTCATACTCTAGCTTCATGTAAGTTTAATTCTTGCCTTCTCCTTGAAATTTTTATGTTTTTGGACTTTTACAATTGGGTCCAACTTACTATTTCATTAGTTTTTGATTCCATGTCTAAGTTTTGACGTTGTTATGGATGAGTTCTGGAAGTATATGATGATTTGGCATGAAATTAGAGCTTTAAATTGTTTATATTCTGATTTTATTGAAAGAATTGAATAGAAAGTGAATGTTTGGGACCTAATTGTAAAAGAGTTTGAAGTTAGAGTTTTATGTAGAAATTCTGAATTTAAATAGTTATGAAATAACTTATAATGTCTAGAAAAAGTATTAATTGATAAAATTATCTTAATTGAGGGGTTAATTGAGCAAGGACTGAATTGTATGAATTGTGAAATTTGGGGCAAAATGGAAATCAACATTTTGCACTAAAACTGTTTTGGACAGCAGCAGTAGTCTAACTTTGAAAAATCACCAAAAATTTTAGAAATGGAATTAGAGGATGAATAAAATATTAAATTAAAGCTTATTGAGTCTAGTTTCTTATAGAAGAAATGATGTAAGCAATGGAATTGTAAATCATGAGATATGATCAATTTTGTGAGACAAGGTCAGAATGATTTCGGGTTCCCCTGTTCTGGATTTGTAAAATCATCAAAAATTGGATAAAAATAATTAGGGGCTTAAATTTATATGTTTAGAATTCTGAATGAGTCTATTTTCAAGAGAAACAAACAAGGACATCATTCGAATCCTGTACGAGAAGATAATTAATTTTTAGTGAAGAAGGGTCGGAACTGTCAGACAGCAGAACAGGGGAGACTTCAATGAATAAACTATATCAATTGGCCCAACCAAAAATTATGAAAATTTTATGGTAAGAAGACATATGAGTCTAGCTTCTGGAAAAATTTATGGATCTTAATTTTGAGTTCTGTAGCTCAAGATAAAAATAATTTAGTGACTATGACACATATGGACAGCTTGAATATTCACATAAGTAGATAGTGAAAATTATGGATAATGTTACCTACAAGTGTGTTGTTTATACTAAGGATGTGGATGGAGAGGAGGAGGAGGAAAAATATACATATATATATAAATGACTCGTGTATAAATTGACCACATGCCCGATTATAATCGATAAGTGTTGAATTAGAAATGATATAATAATTTATTTGGAATATTTATTATGACATTATGATTATCGTTATAATACAAAAATCGAACTTCTGAGTTTATATGGCTAAATTTTAGTGATTATTTGTTAATTTTATGAATTTCATGATGTGTTATTTCATATGTATTGATAAAATCGTGAATAATGTAAAAGCATGAAAATTGAATAAATGATCAAATTGAGCATTTCAGTCCAGTGACAAGATGAATTGAAAGAAAAGACCATGGTTGGACCATGACAACAAGTGATAAGTGATAGCTTCGGCTACACTTATCTAATCAATGACAAGTGAAAAGTGGTAGCTTCGGCTACCTAATCAGTGAAAAGTGGTAGCTTCTGCTACCTGATCAGTGAAAAGTGGTAGCTTCGGCTACCTGATCAGTGAAAAATGGTAGCTCCGGCTACCTGATCAGTGAATAGTGGTAGCTTCGGCTACAAGTGACAAGTGACAAGTGATTTCCGTATAAAACCATATCTGGGATATGGCATCGGTGTGATATATGCTACTATATAAGACCATATCTGGGATATGGCATCAGTGAGATATGTGATTCGTGTAAGACCATAGCTGGGCTATGGCATCGATATATGAATAGGTGTAAGACCATAGCTGGGCTATGGCATCATTATGTGAAGATGTGTAAGACCATAGTTGAACTATGGAATCGAGAAAATGAAGTACCCAATTTCGTAAGATGTTCACTAATTTGAAGAAGTTTGGTAAGTATTACATGGAATTATGTGACATAAGGAAATACGAGTTGATAAGACATGAGCATAAAACTTGGTTGATGAATGAGTTCATTTGTGATTATATATTTCTACGCATTAAGTGTATTATCCGTATGAAATAATCTGAGTTCGAAATAAAATATAATGAAAACGTACTTGAAATACATTGGTATGTCTTGTATATGCTATTTGAATTCATAAATGTGGAAAGTAAATGTATGTGGAAATATGAGATGATGATATCTGTACATGGAATTTATTGATGAATATGTACATCCAAATTTATATGATAGATTTTAGTGAACATTGAAATTGAGCTCAATAAGTGATTTGGAAATTTAAATCGTGATTGGTAGGAAGAGTTAATGAATTGCATATTTATGAATTGTTACACGTATTTGTCTGAAATACGAGGAAGTGATGGTAATTGATTCATGGAAAAATGAAACTATGATATATATAAAAACATAGAATATGTTTGATAAATGTGTTCATTCATAATTATGGAATTATGTACCTCACGTGTGCTATTTGCATAAAGATGATATTTCAAATACTTTGGTGAATAAAGCTTAAATATGAAATAGTATGAAATCGAAACAAATTGTTATGAAAATGTATTTAAATTATCTGTAAGTGTTTCGTGCTTCTCGGTAATGCCTCGTACTCTATTCCGGCGATGAATACGGGTAGGGGGTGTTACAAGAACGGACTTACAATCGAGCTTGGAAGCTTGGTCAAAACCCTAGCTACGGCCTTCTTGGTATTTTTGGTCACGGGAAAGAAGATGGACAAGAATTTTGACCTTATTTTGCTTTTTAATTCATTTAATAACCAAATTACTAAAATGCCCTTAACGAAAAACATTAGAAACATACCTAACCATGTCCACTTTTGTCCACCGATTTAAAAAATGGTCTAATTATCATTTAAGGACCTCCAATTTAAAAATTAATGGCAATTAGACACCTTTAACCTATAGAACTCATATTTTGTACTTATTACAATTTAGTCCTTATTGCTAAATTGAGTGCTCAATCGATAAAATTTCTTAACGAAATTTTCATACAATCATTCTATCATGTCGTAGACCTTAAAGAAATAATAAAATAAAAATTTTTACGTTGGATTTATGGTCCCGAAACTACTATTCTGACTTGACCCAAAAGCGGACTGTTACAATTTTACTGTTCATTATGGGCCTCAATGGACCATTCAAGGGACAATATGATTGATGTTGCATATGATTAATATTTCTAACACGAATTATCTGTGAATGTTTTATAAATTGCGATAATACTCCGTGGCCCTATTTCGGCGACGCATACGAGTTAGGGGTGTTACAATATTACATTGAACTATTATAAAACAAAAGCATTCCTATCTGTATTAGACTTCAAAAGTTTTAAGAGCTCAAAAATTTGAACATTATTCCTATGAAAATTTGAATGTTACGATCCTTGAACGTTATAATTCTTATCAGTTGTCATTTTAACTAGTGAATCTACAATTCTATTCTTCACGCTTAATTTTTTAATATCTAACAGACTACCAATTGAAAGATCCTCATAGGCAAGGTTGAATTCAAATTTGCCAACTGACTATGTTAAATGGTTTTAGCTACTTCTAAATTATCAATTTAGAAGCCCCGCTTTTGTAGGAGAGCCAAGCCATCTAAAATCCCTTGGAGCTTAGCTTCAAACACTGAACAAACCCTTAAATAATGATTATATCCAGAGACTCACCTTCTATTTAATTTTCGCATCACGAAAAAAACGCGCTTTAAGCATATATGAACTTCACTTTCTTTTAGTTGCTAATGGTTCCAATCATGCTAAAATTTAATCTTTTTAGATACAATTACAAGTATGTTCAGTTTGGGTATAATCTATTTTTATGAAATCTGTACTTTGGAAATCGATGTTTGATAAAATCTCTTTCCACGTGATAGTTTATTGAGTTTTCAAATTGGATCGATGATCGAACTGGTTAAACAAATTATTCACTATTTAAAAGCTTAAATTTAAAAAAAAAATTCAGAAAAAGAAAATCAGAAAAAAATAGAAAAAATGGGCACAAGTAAATAAGAAATTGGAAAGTAAACATGGCCATTTACCTATGGCTTTGCTTAAAGATAAAGTGAGAAATTTATAAAAAGACAAATTGGAAAGTAATAAAATCGATGAATATTTTACACTTAAATGATTTACACATGAAACCCACATCCGTAAAAGGAAAGAATTTAATCATTCTCGTCAACCGAACTTAAAATCGTAAATTGGCAAGTGTAATCATATATAAGTAAAGAACCTAGTCATTCATAACCCCAATCAAAATGAATTTTCACAGCTGCCTCCTCACAAAGTGAAATGTTTTGCTAGGTTTTCATTTCTCATTCTTTAAGCAATTATCGATCCTTGAAACCTACTCTTTTTAAACAATTTTTGAGTTAAGCACAATAGTTTCACCAATAACTTGAGTACCATTTTATTCCATTGGATTCATTCATTTCCTCGTAGTTCTAAGAACAGTAACCTTCCGAGAACATAGAGTGGTCATATAAACAAACAAGCATTAATCACTCATAAAAAATGGTTATTGGATAAGTTGTTTCTAGGAAAGTAGGAGTTTCTCGTGTAGGAGCAAAACTTGCAACCCTAGGTCTTTCGATAATACCATCTTTTATCCTCCGTTGCAGATCTATGCATTCTTCCTGTTAACACATCATCATGCAACTAAGCATACAATGCAAGAAGTTACCAAAATTCACAATAATATCATATCTCATGTGGAATGAATTTACCATGAACATATCGACTGCAAAATAGCATAGAAACAGATATAACCTGTATCCAACAACACAATGGATAACTGATACACCAAGGAAGCTCAAGCAGTTATTTGAAATCTGTGAATCAAATGTGGGAAAATAGTGCAGATGAACGCATACACACTCAATTACATTCCCAGCTTGCATTCCCAACTTTTAAAAGTTCACAACTAAGGACCTTATTAACACTCAAAACGACCATAGAATAAGTAAAAGTCACCTCTGGTTCATTAAGGTCCTTAGTTGTGAATTTTAAAAGCTGGGAATGCAAGCTTATCGCGAAATAAGGGATTTGCTCCAATCAGCATCTTAAGCTCTACAAGCATGATATTCCGAGCAGATTTCTTGTCACTGTAGTTTGAAAGCTGCTTATTTTGTCTGATAACAGAATACAAACAGAAAATTTAGCATAATTCAATCAAGTAGCAATTAAGAACAAAGGAAAGCAAGAGTACACACCTAAAGTTATCAAGAGTAAGCAACTGTGTAATCTCTTTAAAATGTTCCTTGTTAAGGGATGCAAAAACCTTCAGATCCTTTACAAGAATTTCAACAGCCTTTGCTCGATCCTGCCTGGTAGAAGATAATGCATAGATTAATCCAACCATACAAAAGAAATATGACCCTTTGCATTATCGCCATTCAATTCAGAAAGTTATAAGCGCAAGAAACACATGGTTCATGAAACCTAAACAACGACAAACAAGAGATTAACAGCAATACAATAACTGCTCACCTGTTGGGAGCTTTCAAATACTTCTGCTTTCTAATTTCAAAGAAAATCTTCGTCGAGCAAGGGTTATCTTCAACCTTAGTGAACCCACATAGATAACGCTTGACTTCATCCCATTCACCCGCCTGGACTTGATCTTCAAAATGTTTCATATTGAAGAAAAAACCAGACTCTTGTTCTAACCTATAATTCGAGCACACCATGCAAAACAAGACATTAAACAAGGACTCGAAATCTAGTCAAAGTCAATGAACTAAAAAGCCTACCACAAAAGGGTACCAATGCTTTTTTAGCTACTAACAGAGCACATTTCTATATTGCTAATCAAAATATCCATGATTTCTCACTATTTGCAACACAAAAAAATAAAAAAAGGCATTAACTACAAGGTTTTTAACAAATCACATAACATGATCTAAAAAAAAACTCTTATGGCATAATCTTCTAACCCATCTCAAAAGCCAAAAAAAACAAAGAAAATTAACATGAATCAATATAACAAAATGAAATAATCAACTTACTTATGAACAGTTTCCTTGAATTTTTCCTCATCAAGGAACTATAATATCAAAAAGACCAGCTCCCTACTTAAGGAAGACATTGTCCCGGGTACTCCTAATCGCTCCAGCTCAAATACTAATGGTGAACCAAGAAATTAATTTTTTAAAACTAACCCAAAAAACCACCACACCAAAAAAAAAAAAAAAAACTAACAATTCATTAAGAACCTAAGAAAATACCCAGAAAATGGCATTTCTTTAACTGCCTTCAAAATCACTCATTAAACACTCCAATTTCACTTTTCCCAACTAACAAGCTGCAAATCAAAATACCAAAACCCTTTCTGGCAAAAACAACAAAAACCCAAATTATTAAAAACAATAAATAAGCAAAAGAACCCTTTAAAAAAAACCCCCTTTTTTCAACCTTTCACATAAACCCTAATTTCATTTCACCTTAAATAAAAGATCCAACAAAGTGTGAGAGAGTTAACTAAAGCTTGAACTTCACTCACAACAACACCAAAAGTCTGAAACTTCTAAGCTTTACTAGAGAAAAAAAAAATTAAAAAGAGTAAAGTTTTGGCCTTTGCTGTAGCACCATGAAAGAGCAAGCAGAGTAAAAAAAAAAACTAAAAACAGGGTTCGGGTTCTTTTTTCCTTGTTTTTTTTCTACAACAATCTTAACTTTTGTCAGAAAAAAAAATAAAAAAAAGGGGAAAACTCAAACTTTGATTCTCTTTCTCTGTCTGTATCTTTTTGTTTGTGAGATTCGGACAAAGCTCTGTTGGACTTTTTTTTTCTTTCTTTTTTTCTTTTTATGTCTCTCATACAAATACAAAATTGTCCGATTAAGTGGTATGACAGTTGCATGTGTAAGAGCCCTATTTTGGCCCGGCCCGTTAGAAACCAAAAATAACCAAATAAAGTCCCAAGACCATTAAATGTCTAGTTACAAAGTTAAATCGGCCCATTTTTCCAAAACCCCATTTACAGACCCATTAACTTAAACCACTAACCCATTACACATTAGGCCTGTTAGCCCAAGACCTAAACTCATGTTTAGGAGAATGGAAACCCTAGGTCACCCTCACGCCGTACCCCCCTCCCATGTGCGCCCTCGGCACGCACGACGCCCGATGGCTGCTTCCCTGCACCAAAATGGCCGGTTTTCACCCCCGTTGACCCTCCATAGACCTGCAAACATAACAAAAAAAGGAGAACCGCAGAGAGCAGAGGAACAGTAGCAAATATAGATTAATTTTTTATATATATTCGGCTATAAGAAGCCTCAAAAAGATTGTATTACGGACACTTACAAAAAAAAACAAGACTAATCAAAAGAACAGATTTTTAAAAGGTGAATATTTTTGTTTGATTTCTATTATGGTTTCCTTTTTTTTCATTTACAAAAAATATAAAAAATAATAATAAAAGGGGTAATACAGCGTACCTCCGATCCACCGTTAGGGGGTACTCTGGTGTCCCTCTCCGACTCGAAGGTCGTTGAACCCCTAGGGGGTTCAGCCAAAGGCCGTGGAAGGGAACGACGAACCAAAAGGCCTCCCCTTTTCTCCTCTGTCGCGGTGGATTGTGAAGGCTTTGTCTTCGGCCCCGTTCGGAGGAGGATAAGAGGATTTGTTTCGCCCGATACTGACAGCAGTTCAGGGTGTGGGCGCGGACGACCACCGATGAGCCCATGGCCGGCCATGGGGGAGGTTAAGAGAAGAGGGAAGGGAGAGAGAGCAAAGAAGCTCTCTGATTTTTTTCTAAAATGGGGGCTGAAAATGAAAAAATAAAGAAGGGTTTTGGCTTAAGTAATAGAGACAAAACGGCGCCGTTTGGATGATTAGGGTTCAGAGGCCAAAACGACGTCGTTTTGGACCTCTGACCCGCGCGACCCGACCCGCTCCCACGGAGGATCCGCGCATTTTGACCGAATGGTCTTTTTACGCATGGGATCCCTATACTTTTTGGAACGTTTCAATGTGGTCCGACCTTTCCTTTTTATTTCGAATTTGCCCCGAATTTTTGTCCAAAGTTCAAATTGGCCCCTTTGTATTTTATTAACTAACATTGCTATCACTTTATAATTGTATTTTAATTTTTATGCTTATGTTCGCTATTACTGTTGTATTTACTTTCATTCTTTATTATTATGGCTGTCATTATTTCTTTTATTATTTTATTATTACTCCTTGGTTTATCGTTATTATTGCCTTATCACTTTATCATTGTTATCACCAATATATTATCATTATCCCTATTAATGTATTGTTATTATTAGTTTCTACCTTATTATTAGTACATTATTACTATTGCCGTAACCATATATATATATATATTTATATTTATTTACATTTATTTACATTATTGTTGTTATTATTATTATTTTGTTCATTTTTAAACACATCATGCATTTTAAATTATTACCAATTTTAAATATTTATATATATATATCATTTCTTTTAAATCATCATATGTAGTATTTATTTTTAGACTCTTATACTTATTTTGATATTTTAGATTATTACATGTCTATATATATTTTTTTTTATTTTAAACATTTTTCTATGCATCATCTTACATCAAATTTCTTTTTTCACATTATTCTTTCTAAATATTTTATATGTCATTTGAACTAAATTCTATTTTAAATTTTTATATATTACTTTGTTACATTATTTTATATGAAAATTATTTTAAACTCTTTTATTATTTATTGTAAACCTTTATTATCATTAATTTTAAGATTATATAGGTATTTATTTTAAAAAACTTTTATAAATATTATTTTGGATTTATATATATTTTCTATTTAAATTATTTTTGAACAATATTTATTTTAAATTTTTCTTTTACACATTTTAAGCTCTTTGGTAAGTTATTTTAAAGTGTTCTTGTTATTTTTATTTTTATTTTTATTTTGTATTATTCATCTTATTCCATTTAACATATTGTTTATCTGAAGTTTGCTTTATATATATTACTTTATTTTATGCCAAAAATATTATATATGTTAATTATTATAAATTGTTTTATATTCTTTACTTTAAATTGCCTTTTCATTTTAAAATCGTTTTTGTATTATTTATTTAAAACTGTCTTATTATTTTGAATTATTTTATGCCCCTTTTTTTAGAGCTCAATTTATTTATTTTAAATATTTTTATTTATCACCCATTATAAGTTATTTCCTTATATTATTACTTATTTTATACTTATATATATATGTGTGTATGCATCATTTGATCTAAAATTTTTGTAAATAAACGTATCATCTTTTCTTAAATCATTATATATATTATTGATTTTAAATATTCATTCTTCACTTTATTTACTTTTAAAACTTAGTTATTATCATGTTAAATAGTTTTTTATATTTTATTCGTTTTAATTTGCTTTATACTATATATTTTTTAGATTATCACATATGTTATTTCATTTATTTATTTTTTATTATTATTTTTTTCCCTCCTTGATTACTAATGTTAACATTTAAATAATGCATGTTGAGTGATTATTGTTATTGCGTGTGTAATGGCCTAAATTCAAGATTATCGGAGTAGTAGTTTCGTAACCACAAACCCGATTTAAAGATAAATTTATTTCAATATTTTTGCATGAAATTTGATATGATAGGAAAATCGTATGAAAATATTGATAGAAAAATTTTACCGATTTAGTGGTTAGTTAGAAAAAGAAATTATTAAAGAAATTGGGTAAAATAAGGTATCGGGACCTATATCTCGTAAAACCGAGTCGAAAATAATTTTATAAATATTTATGAAATGTTAGTAATGTGGTATTAAAATTTCGTTAGGAAATTTTAATGTTTGGATAGTTAATTAAATAAAAAAGACTAAATTGTAAAAGGTGTAAAAGTGGATGGGATGATTAAATAGCTTAAGTGTCTAATGAGAGAGGATTTAAAAGGAAATTAGACCCAAAATTTATTTGGGCTGGACGGCAACGGCATGAAATCAGCAGGAAAATTGATAAATTAAGGGAAAAATTGGAATATTACAAAATTAACTAAATAAAACTAGGACTAAATAGGAAATATCTAGATTTCTCTTCATTTCTCTTAAATTCCAGCAGCTAAAAATGCCATAGAAGGGTTATCTAAGCTGGTATTCCATAATTTTTGCACCAAGTGAGTTAATCCTTGCATTTTTCTTGTAACTTTTGTGTTTCTAAGACTTTTACAACTAGGTCCTACTATTAAATTCATTAGTTTTTGATTTCATGGATGAAATTGAAAGTCACCATGGTTGAGTGCTGTAAGTTTATGATGAAATAGAATGAAATTAAAGCTTTAATTTGTTTATGAGATGATTTTATCAGGTAAGTTCAATAGAAATTGATTTTAGGACCTAATTGTGAAAATATTTGGAATTAAAGTCTATTTCTGAATTTTTTATTCTTAAAGGTTGTAAACTAGTTTAAGGTGATGGAATAAAGTATTAATTGAGAAAAATCAGATAAATTGAGAGACTAATTGAGTAGGGATGAAATTGTTATTTATTAAAAGCTTAAGGGAAAAATGGTAATAAACAGCTTGCACTAAAACAATATTGGACAGTAGCAGTGGACTAACTTTGAAAAATCATCATAAATTGTAGAAATCAAATTAGAAGATGAAAAAAATATGAAATTAAAGCTTATTGATTCTAGGTTCTTATAGAAGAAACGGTGTAAGCAATTGAATTGTAAATTATGAGATATAATAAATTTTGTGAGACAAGGTCATAATGAATTCAGATTCCCCTATTCTGACTTTGCAAAATCACCAAAAATTGGAGAAAAATAATTAGAGGCTTAAAGTTATATTTTTAGAATCCTTAATGAGTCTATTTTCAGGATTAATTAACGATAATATTATCCGAGTTCTGTACTGTGAGATAATTATTTTTTAGTGAAGAAGGGTCGGAACCGTCAGACAGTAGAATAGGGGTGACTTTAAAGAATAAACTGTACTTATTGGCTACACCAAAAATTCTGAAAATTTTATGGTAATAAGATATATGAGTCTAGTTTCAAAGAAAATTAATGGATCTTAATTTGGAGTTACATAGCTCGAGTTATAAATAATTTAGTGATTATGACTCAAATAGACAACTTTGAAGAAACTATAAATAATAACAATAAAATTATAGAAATTGTTGCATATGAACATGAAATGTATTAAATTGATAATTAAATTTATTTATTTAGATCCAGAATATTCAAATACGAAGCTAGATCGAGGAAAGGAAAAAGTTCAGGATTAGTAGATTTTTGTACACGAACAAGTATCAAGGTAAGTTCGTGTAACTTGAATTATATTCTTAAATTGCTTGAGATTGTATGTTATTGATGTGAATATGATTTGAATGTTCATTGTATGGAAATTAATGAAACATTGATATATTTGATAAAATGGGAAGAAATCCCGGTTGAATGAAAGGAAAATTTGATGGATCTCTGAAAAGGAATTGACGGTAAAAAGGATCTAGCCCGAACGGGTGATCCTATCCTGATATAGCTCTCCCGAAGAATATGTGTAAAATGGATTTAGCCCGGACAAGTAATCCGAATTAGGGTCTAAATTTAGCCTGGACTGGTAATTCAGATCCAAGCTCATTAGAGTAATTGTCGTTGCAGAGGATTTAGCCTGGACTGGTAATCCCGACAATACTCTATGAGTTTATATTGTAGGGGATTTAGCATGGACTGGTAATCCCGCTGCAAGGTTGAGGTTCGCGGGAGTGTGCTCTCTAAAATGGAAATGTGCGCACATGAATATGAATTGACAGACCCGGAATTGTACACTAAAAGTGTACCTCTGAAAATCCATTGAAATTCCGATAAATTCAACGGGATAAATATGGAAAAATAACAAGGAAATGGAAATCATGGTATTGATGAGCTCATCAATCATAGTATATATTATTGGTACATGGAAATTATTGTACTAACTTGAATGTTGAGTTTGTGCATGTTAGGGTAATAATGCATTGAATAGATATATGAATGTTTATTGTATTGTATTGAAAATATTAGGTAAGTATAATTCTTGTTACATGAGCTTACTAAGCACAAAGTGCTTACCCTGTTTCCTTTTCCCCTGTTTTGTAGTGTTAAGAGCTCGGAGGTCGGATTTGGTCAGAGACACATCACACTATCAACCTCAGGATTTCGGTGTATAAAAAAAACTTTATTTTGGAAATCAATGGCATGTATAAGCTAATAAAGTAAATGATTCTGTGAAATGAATGTAAGGTCAACCAATGGTATGGCTAATAAATCTTGGTTTTGGTATGCGATGATGTTATCTTATAAATATGCGTGAATATATATGCGTTAACCTATCTTGAAAATATGTTGAATTGGATTGGTTGATGTGGATTATTTTGGGTATCGATTTAATATTGCAGGTAAGGTTAGATATTTATAAAGGGGCTATATTGAATATATAAAAAAAAATCGTAAACTCCGGTAATACCTCGTACCTTATTCTGGCAATGAATACGGGTAGAGGGTATTATATTTGTTGGTATCAGAGCTACAGTTTAGCCGGTTCTCGGATTGACATAGTAAATACGGGATTAGCTATACATGCCATTTAAATTATTATTGATAGTGTGATATCTCCTGACCATTTAAATGTGTTTTTCTTATAGTAAATGTCTACCGACCGAGCTCAATCTGAGGAAGATGGGAGTCATGCTCCGCTTCAGTACAAAGAGAAGAAACTAGCAGTAGAAGGCCCGAGACAGAGGGTCGAGGGGAGGAGGCAAAAACAGCCTTCTTTCAAATAATGAATGAATGGTTTAGTCAATACTTAAAAACTAACCCTGTAGTGCAGCAAGTTCAAGCTCCCCCTCTTGCTCCTCAACCGGTTCCCAAGATCCCACAGGGTACAGGTACTGAATCTGTCAGAAAAGGGAAAGCTCCAGTAGATAAAATTCGAAAATATGGGGCCGAAGAATTTCGAACAGCAGTTGATGATGATTCCGAACGGGCTGAATTCTGGTTAGAAAACATTACTCGGGTTTTGGAGGAATTATCTTGTACACCAGAAGAATGTCTGAAATGTGTCGTCTCACTGCTAAAAGACACAGCTTACCATTGGTGGAATACTAAAGCTTCAGTTGTTCCGAAAGAAGAAATTACATGGGAATTCTTTCAAACTGAGTTCAGAAAGAAATATATCAGCTAGAGGTTTCTCGATCAGAAGAGAAAAGAATTTCTTGAGCTGAAACAGGGTAACAGATCAGTATCTGGGTATGAAAGAGAATTTGTTCGATTGAGTAAATATGCTCGAGAATGGGTACAGTCAAAAGCTGAAACGTGCAAACGATTCGAATAAGGGTTGAATAAAGACATTAAGCTACTGATCGGAATTCTTGAAATTCGAGAGTTTGTTACATTAGCAGAGAGAGCTTATAAAGCAGAAGAATTGAGGAAAGAAAAGAAACAGGCTGAGAGTGAAGCTCGAATTTTTAATAAAAGACCGATGGGAAAATCCCAGTTTTCTGCTCCAAATAAATTGAAGAAGTACCAGGATCGTTCCACCTCAGCCACTGGGTATTCGGGTAGAGAGCGAGGTTCTCAATGTTAATATAAACAAGGGATCGTACTTCAAATCTATTCCCGATTTTTAACTTTCGACATTAAGACACTAACTAATCAATTCGGTACCAATTTTTGGGCGCGTCGGGGGTGCTAATCCTTCCTCGCACGTAACCGACTCCCGAATCCTTTTCTCTCAAGTTTCGTAGACCAAAAACGCCGTTTTAATAAACTAAAACGTTTTATTAAAGCAAGGGTAATCCGATCACACCTAATAAAGATCGGTGGCGACTCCAGTTTGTAATTTTCATTTTCAAATAAATTCGATTCCCCTTTTTTAAAAAAAATAGTTTCGATAGGATGCTTTTTCAAATAATAGCAATGCTAGAATCTATAGAGTTTCAATGGTGAAAAAAAGTGTTAAATTTGTGAAAAAAAAAAGAAATGGTGTTGGTGTAGGCTGCTATACATAGAAATAATTATATATTATATATAATATTATAAAAATACATAAAAAAAATACTAAATTTTATTCAAAATTCATATTAATAAATTATTAGATTGGGCATTTTGTCACCTATTTGTGGGCTACCCTACAGGGTCTAGATGAGGTGTTAACACAATAATTAATTTAATAGCCTTTAATGATTTTTTGACTCAAAGCAACAAATCTCACAAAAAGATTATTGGACTCAAACACCCCAATATGCTTAATGATTTGGCTTGTATTTATTTATCTTTGACTCAAAGCAACGTGTGGTGTTGTTGTGAGTGAAGTTCAAGCTTTAGTTAACTCTCTCACACTTTGTTAAGTAGGGAGTACCCGGGACAACGTCTTCCTTAAGTAGGGAGCCGGTGTTTTTTGATATTACAGTTCTTTGATGAGGAAAACTTCAAGGAAACTGTTCATAAGTAAGTTGATTATTTCATTTTGTTATATTGATTCATGTTAATTTTCTTTGTTTTTTTTTGGCTTTTTAGATAGGTTAGAAGATTATGCCATAAGAGTGTTTTTTTTAGATCATGTTATGTGATTTGTTAAAAACCTTGTAGTTAATGCCTTTTTTTTATTTTTTGTGTAGCAAATGGTGAGAAATCATGGATATTTTGATTAGCAATATAGAAATGTGCTCTGTTAGTAGCTAAAAAAGCATTGGTACCCTTTTGTGGTAGCCTTTTTAGTTCATTGACTTTGACTAGATTTCGAGTCCTTGTTTAATGTCTTGTTTTGCATGGTGTGCTTGAATTATAGGTTAGAACAAGAGTCTGGTTTTTTCTTCAATATGAAACATTTTGAAGATCAAGTCCAGGCGGGTGAATGGGATGAAGTCAAGCGTTATCTATGTGGGTTCACTAAGGTTGAAGATAACCCTTGCTCGACTAAGATTTTCTTTGAAATTAGAAAGCAGAAGTTGTAACACCCCTTACCCGTATCCGTCGTCGGAATAGAGTACGAGGTATTACTGAGGAGTACAAAAACACTTACAAATAATTTAAATACATTTTCATAACAACTTGTCTCGATTTCATACTATTTCATATTAGCTTTACTCACCAAAGTATTTGAAATATCATCTTTATGCAAATAGCACACATGAGGTACATAATTCCATAATTAAGAATGAACACATTTATCAAACATATTCCACATTCATATATCAATGTCTCACATTTCCATATATTAATAACCGTCATTTTTCTTGTTTTTCAGATAATTATGTGTAGCCATTGATAAGCATGCAATTCACTGTTTCTTCCTGTCAATCACAATTTCAAATGACAAATTCGTGTGAATGAGCTCAACCTCATTAGGTGTTTAAATTTTGTCACTTTGATTCACATACTCATAATTTACTAACATATCATGTCAAACACAATCTCTGAATGACAAAATCACATAATTGAGCTCAATAATAATAATGATAACATTACTTACATTTCTTTTTCCACATGTTACATCTATGACTTACCAACTTGTCCATTCAAGAAACAGCTTACTGATTTGAGTACATCGTGATCTGAAGCCCGAAGTCTAGTTGAAGCACGTAAGTGTTAAACGGAAGCCCGAAGGCTAACTGAAGCTCATCAGAGCTGAACTGAAACCCCGAAAGGGTTAACTGAAACTCATATGAGTTAACGGAAGCTCGTAAGAGCTAAACGGAAAGCAAACACGAGAATTCGCAACAAATGCTGAATCTCGATTTACTTGGGTAATTTACCGTCAATTCATCTTTTTCACTGAAATATTGTACTTATTTCCTGCGTTCCGTTTTTTCGAAATTCTCAGTTCAATTTCATAACTTTTGTATATAATTTACTTATTTTCAACAATTAACATACATAAATATTAATCACCATTCATAAAATAATATTGAAATTTAATAATATTAACAAATGGTCACTAAATTTAGTTATATAAACTCACAAGTTCGATTTTTGTGTTATAGCGATAATCGTAATTTCATAATAAATATTCCAAATAAAACATTATATCGTTTCTAATTCAACACTTATCGATTGTAACCAGGCATGTGATCAATTTATACACGAGTCATTCATATATTTTTCCTCCTCTCCATCCACATCCTTGGTATAAATAAGACACTTGTAAGTAACCCTATCCATAATTTTCACTAATTACTTATGTGAATATTCAAGCTATCCACCCGTGTCATAGTCACTGAATTATTTATATCTGAAGCTAAGAAACTCCAAATTAAGATCCGCTAATTTTTCCTGAAACTAGATTCACATATCTTCTTATCATAAAAATTTCATAATTTTTGGTTGGGCCAATTAATACAGTTTTATCATTGAAGTCTCTCCTGTTCTGCTATCTGACAATTCCGACCCTTCTTCACTAAACATTAATTATCTCCTCGTACAGGATTCGAATGATGTTCCCGTTTGTTTCTTTTGAAAATAAACTCATTCAGGATTCTAAACATATAAATTTAAGCCCCTAATTATTTTTATCCAATTTTTGATGATTTTAAAAAGTCAGAACAGGGGAACCCGAAATCATTCTGACCTTGTCTCACAAAATTTATCATATCTCATGATTTACAATTCCATTGCTTACATTATTTCTTCTATAAAAAACTAGACTCAATAAGATTTAATTTCATATTTTATTCATCCTCTAATTCCATTTCTAAAATTTTTGGTGATTTTTCAAAGTTAGACTACTGCTGCTGTCCAAAACAATTTTAGTGCAAAATGTTGATTTCCATTTTGCCCCAAATTCACAATTCATACAATTCAGTCCTTGCTCAATTAACCCCTCAATTAAGATAATTTTCTCAATTAATACTTTTCCTAAACATTATAAGTTATTTCATAACTATTAAAATTCAGAATTTCCACATAAAACTCTAACTTCAAACTCTTTTACAATTAGGTCCCAAACATTCACTTTCTATTCAATTCTTACAATAAAATCAATATATAAACAATTTAAAGCTCTAATTCCATGCCAAATCATCATATACTTCCAGCACATATGTATAGAAACTTTAATTTCTTTCATAGAATCAAAAACTAATGAATTCAACAAGTGGACCTAGTTGTAAAAGTCACAAAAACACAAAAATTTCAAGAAATAATCAAGAATTGAACTTATTTGAAGTAAAAATATGAAAAACCAGCTTAATAGAACTCTTCCATGTCGTTTTTCTGATGAGAATGCAGAAAAATAAAGAGAAATCTAGATAATTCCACTTTAGTCCTACCTTTACTAAGTAAATTTTGCAATTTTGCAATTTTTCCCTTAATTCTCCTTATTTTCTTGCTGATTTCATGCCCTTGCCGTCCAGACCAAATAGACCTTGGGTCTATTTTCCTTTTAAACCCTATTTCTTTTATCAATTAAGCCATTTAATCATTTCTCACAATTTTGCATTTGATACAATTTAGTCCTTTTTGTTCTATTAACTATCAGAACTTTAAAATTTTTTGACGAAACTTTAATACTAACATATTAACACTCCATAAATATTTATAAAAATATTTATGGCTCGATTTAAAATTTCTGAGGTTTCGATACCTCTTTTTCGATTCTAATTATTTTAATATTTATTTTTAGTATACTATTCACTATTTCAAAATTTTTCCTAACTTCAAATTTAATTTATACTCACTAAATTAATAATATTTCCTACTCATTTTTCGGATTTAGTGATCTCGAATCACTGTTCCGACACCATTGAAAATTAGGCTGTTACAAAAGTATTTGAAAGCTCTCAACAGGTGAGCAGTTATTGTATTGCTGTTAATCTCTTGTTTTTCGTTGTTTAGGATTCACGAACTATGTGTTTCTTGCACTTATAACTTTATGAATTGAATGGCGATAATGCAAAGGGTCATATTTCTTTTGTATGGTTGGATTAATCTAAGCATTATCTTCTACCAGGCAGGATTGAGCAAAGGCTGTTGAAATTATTGTAAAGGATCTAAAGGTTTTTGCATCCCTTAACAAGGAACATTTTAAAGAGATTACACAGTTGCTTACTCTTGATAACTTTAGGTGTGTACTCTTGCAAATTTTCTGTTTGTATTCTGTTATCAGACAAAATAAGCAGCTTTCAAAATACAGTGACAATAAATCTGCTCGGAATATCATGCTTGTAGAGCTTAAGATGCTGATTGGAGCAAATCCCTTATTTCGCGATAAGCTTGCATTCCCAGCTTTTAAAAGTTCACAACTAAGGACCTTAATAAACCAGAGGTGACTTTTACTTATTCTATGGTCGTTTTGAGTGTTAATAAGGTCCTTAGTTGTGAACTTTTAAAAGTTGGGAATGCAAGCTGGGAATGTGATTGAGTGTGTATGCGTTCATCTGCACTATTTTCCCATATTTGATTCACAGATTTCAAATAACTGCTTGAGCTTCCTTGGTGTATTAGTTATCCCTTGTGTTGTTGGATACCGGTTATATCTGTTTCTATGCTATTTTGGAGTCGATATGTTCATCGTAAATTCATTCCACATGAGATATGATATTATTGTGAATTTTGGTAACTTCTTGCATTGTATGCTTAGTTGCATGATGATGTGTTAACAGGAAGAATGCATAGATCTGCAACGGAGGATAAAAGATGGTATTATCAAAAGACCTAGTGTTGTAAGTTTTGCTCCTACACGAGAAACTCCTACTTTCCTAGAAACAACTTATCCAATAACCATTTTTTATGAGTGATTAATGCTTGTTTGTTTATATGACCACTCTATGTTCTCGGAAGGTTACTGTTCTTAGAACTACAAGGAAATGAATGAATCCAATGGAATAAAATGGTACTCAAGTTATTGGTGTAACTATTGTGCTTAACTCAAAAATTGTTTAAAAAGAGTAGGTTTCAAGGATCGATAATTGCTTAAAGAATGAGAAATGAAAACCTAGCAAAACATTTCACTTTGTGAGGAGGCAGCTGTGAAAATTCATTTTGATTGGGGTTATGAATGACTAGGTTCTTTACTTATATATGATTACACTTGCCAATTTACGATTTTAAGTTCGATTGAAAAGAACAATTAAATACTTTCCTTTTACGGATGTGAGTTTCATGTGTAAACCATTTAAGTGTAAGATATTCATCGATTTTATTACTTTCCAATTTGTCTTTTTATAAATTTCTCACTTTATCTTGAAGCAAAGCCATAGGTAAATGGCAAAGTTTACTTTCCAATTTCTTATTTATTTGTGCTCATTTTTTCTTTTTCTTTTTTTTTTTCTGATTTTCTTTTTCTGAATTTTTATTTTTTAAAATTTGAGCTTTTAAATAGCGACTATTTTATAACTTTTAAATAATTCAGTGACTATTTTATAACATTTTGAAGTTAAGTGACCAAAACGTAAACTTACTAGTAATTTAGTGACATTGAGTGCAATTTACCCTAAAAACATTCATGCATGTATTTTTAGTCGATTCATATTAGATTTGCTCATTGGTTGGGCTACCCGAGAAATTGGAGAGTTTGAACAAAATATAGGGCCCAAAAAATGGGCTTTGGGTAAAATTTAAAGCCCACTTTCTACATGGGCCAAGTCTTGGACAATATTTCTTGCCCAAGCCCGGCCCGACTTAATCCAAATATATTATATTATAAAAATCATATTATTTATACATGTTAAATAATTATTATATATATTTATATCAATATTAAATCACTACTCAATAACAATTAAATTCATTGTCAAAAATCTAAAAAAAAACTTTTACCCAACTAAATAACTCAACCCAAAATATAAAATTTTAAAGATTATATTTAATACAATAAAATATTTATTTTATTTATTTGTATTTATTAATATAATAAAATATTTATTATATTTATAGTAGTTTTTAATAGAAATATTTTTTAGTGTGTTGAAAAATTTTTATTTTCAAGTTTTTTAATGCATTTGATGTATTATGTTTTTAAAAAATTATTTTTAAATAAAAATAATCTAAAAAAATTAAATATGAGTGAGTTGAGTCAAATCCGAATTTATCTTTCTTAAATTAGACTAAATTTGAGAAAAAAATAAACCTATTTTTCAGATAAGTCCAGCCTGAATTTAAAAAATTAACCTAAATACCATATTAGCCCCTCTAGTTCAAGTTAATAAAATCCAAATTAAGGAATTAATGCAGACTAAAAAGAAATTAAGGACCAAATTGACTGCCCACCTAAATAGGACTCTGTCTCCTACGAAAGTCTCTGTCTGGTCTTTTTAAAGTTTGGACTGTCATGTCATCAGATTCTTTTTTAATACCCTGTGGTCGATTTCATCTTAGAAAGGGCATTTTGGTTATTTGATAGAATCAATTATAACCGGACACGTCACCAATTTGTGGGCTAAAAGCCTATAGGGTCTACATCGTAGGGCAGGCAGGCAGGCATTAAAGGCAGATTTATTTATTATATTTATTTTATTTTATTTTTTTCCATTTCAATGTAAGCACATGTTTGTTTGGAATTTCGAAATTACCAAAAGTATTTGATTGGAATTATTTTTAATTAATATTTCTTTCTCCTTGTACTAATTCCAATTATGAGGTGTACATATTTTTAATAATATTTGGAATTACAGGGTCACAATAATTAATTTAATAGCCTTTAATGATTTTTTTTAATTTTGAAACTTATATTTAAGTAGAAAATAACTTCGAGAAAATAATTTTGGAAAATAATTGATTTGTTAAAAAATTAATATTTTTTAGTATTTTGATAAATCTGTGTAAAATATTTTATATTATTTGATAGATTTCTAAAAATAATTCATAAAAATTATTTTCATTAAAACAAACATATATTTGAGATTCATAATATGTAGTGAATTGATTACAAAGTGATGTTAAGGTAAAAATTATATTAAATAATGAATCTTCATGATGTTAAGGATTAAATTGTGAACTTTGTAAAATTTATAATTGAAACAAGAGAAGTGTGAAATAAGATATTATAATGAATTATTTGATTAAAGTGCTTACATGGTGAAAAATAAATTACATGGTAATGGGGACTAAATAGAAAATTGTACAAAAGTTTAAGTGTGAAACAATTTAATATGTGAATAAGAAAATTATGATAACAGTTTAATAATGTGTTATGAGATGATGAAATATGCATAAAATATTGTAAAAGTGAAATTGTGGAAAAATGCGAAATTTTATGATGACAAGGATTGAATTGTTAACTTGAGAAAATATGTGGATGAAATCATAGAAGTGAAATACATAGAAATTTGATACATGAAACAAGATATTGAGATAAATTATGAGATTAAAGTGTAATAAGAAATAAAATTGATTTAATATAATTCATTAGTGAATATTGAACTTTTATGACGATAATGGACTAAATTGAAATTTTATGAAAATATATATAAGAAAATATTTGATAAGTGAATATCGGTGCTTTGACTCGATGTTCGGGTTTGGTATGGGGTGTTATAGTGAAAATGTCTTATGAAAAAAAATTGGTAAGACATTTTATAGGAATAATGGGGTAATTTTACGTTGACCATCCTATTTTACACGAAACAAACATCGAAAAAAGTTGAAAATATTTTTCGTAAAACTTTCATTGAATTCAAAATAAATTTGAATTCTAAATTTTTGAAATGTGAAAATTGTAGATTTTATCTTATATTATTTTGATTTCATTATTTTTTATGGGATTGAATAGGATTTTTTATTTTTTAGTGTCAATGTATAATTTTGTCTTATGTTAATTTATTAAAAATATATGTAAATTTTACACCGACATGATATTATTTTATTTTATACATTACATCAACAAAACTTTTTAAAAAGTAATATAAATATATAAAAAACAACATGAAATATGTATGAATTGTCAAAATATAAAACATAAAAATATCTGAAATTATTAAAAATGTAGAAAACTTTTAAAAATTTATTGAAAATATTAAAATATATTAAAATCTAAAAAATAAATAAAAGTAATAAAAATTTATCAAATAGAAACAAAATATAAAAATATAAAAACATTTAAAAATTATAAAAATATATTTAAAATTATTATAAAATACAAATAAATACAGAAAATATTTAAAACTATTATAATAGAAAAAATTATAATTTATAAAAAAATATATAGAAAAGTTTTAAAAAAATCGTGGCAGATTTGTCTTCTGCTTCTCTAAGTGGCAGATTTGGAAGGGGAACAGCCATGAGATCTCCTCAAAGTCGAAACCCATTACTCCTTGGTCTGTTCAAGAACCCAAAAGGCTTTCAGTGGCCTGAAGCAACAAATTCTAGTTGTTCTCCATTGCTGATGCCAATTCTTGGAAACATGGAGAAGTCAAAGCTTTTGGGGAGAGTCGAAATGCCATATATATATATTTAATATTTTCTTTTTTCTTTTTTATAAAATTTAAATAATTTTCTACATTTATATTTTTATAAGAAAATTATTAGTTATTATTTTATTATTTTTTCATTGATAATTTTTTTTATCATTATTCTGACATGTGTCACCACGTGGTGGAGTTAGCTCAAAAAAGGGAAAGAAAACAAAGACCGTTAGAAGTTAACGATTAAACGACTCTTTTTCTTTTTATGAATTTTGACAATTCAAGTAATATTAAAAATATAGCCAAATCTCATGTTCGTCTATTATATGTAACATTTTAAGTAATATCTTATTATAGTGGGATCCTGTGAGATGTTTTTAAATCAATGATCGTGGTTAAAAAGACGGAAATGAGGAGATTGTAGTCGTTTGATCAAACCACGTTAGAAACTAAAGAATTGTGTTGGTGGCCTAAAAATTGTTAAATTGGTTACCAAATACATTGTTTAATTTTCTTTAGAAATCAATTTCTCTCATTTAGTGTTGAAACTTGTTGAATTGTTAAAAAATAAATTCACATTTCTTAATGCAAATCTCACGTAGCATGCTTGACAGTGAATTGATGTTTCTTCTTCTCCCTTTTTATTTCAACCGTTGAATTAAAAAGATCTCTCGAAATCTCGTTATAATGAAATATTTAAATAAATGCCATCTCCATTATAATAAATTTATAATGTATTAAATAAGTATGCAACCAAGTCCATTATGCTTAAGCTAAAAAATTTATTTTAAGGCTCGATTCAAATGAAGAATAAGATCAATTTTTTGTTCAAATCTATTTATTGAGCTAATATTTTTATACAAACAAATTCATGTATCAGGTGACCTATCATATTTGGACAAATAACCTGAAAGTTAGGTTTAACATCGAGTATATAAATACCCATAACCTATCTGCTATAAGGGATTGAAGAGGAAATTAGGGACCATGAGTCCTTTGTTTTGAATATTTAGAGTACTAACAAAAATAAAAAGTTTAACTATTACATATTTATTAAAATAAGTTGTTAATATCATAGGAGATATAAATTTAAACTTAGATTTAAAAAATATTAGTAAAACTCTAGGAAAAAATACAATATCTTTTAAAATAAATAAAAAATACAAATATGTTACCTAAGGGAATATATTTCTTATACCTCACATCTAGACACCTCATGCCACACATAGAGCATCACCATGACACCACAAAGGGCAACATCATGTCATTATCGAGGATAATAGATACATCAGATTCAATTTTATTAATGCTCTCAACTTCTCAAGCTTACACCAATCCTACGTTGGGTTGCATTCAAGCCATGCACTAGTTTGAGTCTAAACCATAACCTACCAAGAGAGACAATCATTGTATAAGATACACAATCTAAACCCTTTCTTCTTATAGATACTTATTTTCTAATATCAAAGGGGACATAATACACAGCACAAGAGATCAACCATTAATTATCACTTTGTTAAAACATTACCATACCCTTTGTAGTAGCTCTGTACATCATACACAGCGTGAATTGTCACCATAATTTACCCTAATATCTTCCGCAAGTTAATTATCATAATAATAGGGATAAATATTAAAATTATACACGAATTTTAGTACAAATTATAATATTATAATTAGCTTTAATTTGATGCATTTGTATACATCGAGCTTTAATTTTTGTTCAGTCCACATTTCACTAGCTCGTTATTTATGTGACACAATTTTTCATTAAGCCATGCATAAATTATTGACATGATATTTTAATAGGTTAAAAAATAATGAAATATATTTAAATTATTTTCACATAGATTAGAAAAGATAAACACACTTAGAATAATAGTTTCATATTTCCCCCTAATTTTTTTCTTTTATCTAGGTGGAAATAATTTAAGTTTATTTGTTTCTTTTTTAACTTAATAAAATGTTATGTAAAGAATTTACACATAACTTTATAGAAAATTTTGCCTCATAGATAATAGAGTTAACGAAATGCGAAAATTTAACCAAAACTAAAGTTTAAATGAAAGTGTTGATTAAAACTTTAAATCTCAAACGATGTTGGCGTGGCAATCTGTGTAACAGTCTACACGTATTTCAGGCTAATAAGTTATTATTTTTCTCTATGTCACATCAATGAGTGGTTTAAAAACATAACATATTAAAAAAAGTAAAAAAATTAAAAAAAAATCATAAAAATTCTAAAAGAATTAGCATGAAGTACATGTATATCGTCATGCAGGCTATCATGTTTAAAAATTTAACATTTTAGTTGGTATTTTCGTGTAAAAACAACAATTCTACTCATTTAAAATGTTGAGGGTCAAATTTGACTATTTTCAAAAGGTAGAGACCAAATTTAATTAAAAATAAGAATAAGAGCCAAACTGCAAAAAAAAAATCAAAAGCTAAATTTAATATTATACCTTTAACTTTTATTTATTGTTGATAATTTTTTATTTACCAACATTCGTTACATCGATAAAAAATTTAACATCTCTTAAATAAAGTATCAAATTTGAGTACTAAAATTTAATAAAAGTATTTTTTTGGGGTGTGGTGGAGCGGTAACATCATCCATCCCCATTATTTATTTTGTTACGAGGAAAAGGAAAGCTTTTGTACACTTGGTAAATAAAAGTTCATTGAATGTCTCAAAGTGGGAATATAAAGCAAAACATAAATTCAATATATAGAAACCATAATTATTATTACTATTCTTGTTTGAAATTTTTAAATGAATATATATATCAAATGATGTGTATATTAATAGTAAATAATTAATGAGAATTTATAGTACTAAAAAATAATAATTTTAGTTTAAATATTTGTTAAGTTGGTCCATTTTTTTCGTTGATTTTTTTAAAATGTCGTCCGTTTGAAAGTTAATTGGTCCTCCAATAATCGAAGGTATCCTCACATGAATTTTGTCTCATTTATTTTACTAAAAGTCAACATATCACGATCAGTTATTTTAAGAGTTTGGTTTAAAAAGATGGGAGTGCATCGACTGTAGATGGGTGGCTGTATACCTATATATATATTTGAAGAAGTTACAAATACAAATACAATCACGATTGATAACTATATCCCAAATTATAATAAATCTAAATAGAGCTCACTTACATGTAATTTACATATTTTGGGTTTGAATTTGAGATCATAGAGTTACCAAAGCCTCGACTTTAATTGAGTTGTGTTAAGAATCAACCGAATACTAATTTAGTTAAACAAGAACTATAATAATATTATTTTACGAAGTAAATTATATCATTTCAAGGATATTATTATTAGTTTATATTTAAGAAAAAAACAAACAAAAAGCTATACATACAATAGAGTTTGAAACATAAAACATTATGGGTTTTAAAATTTTTATTTTACCATTTCAACTTATTTGTTTTTATATCTTTTATTATTATTATAAAATATTTAATACTAAAATTTAAACGTTGTACTGAGCTGTTATCACCCTTAATCCGGTCACAAATTTAGTCATGAAATTATAAAAATATCCATTCTTTTAAATTATAATTAATATTATAATAAATTTATCTTTTTATACTTTTATATAAATTTTAAATAAAATAATTAAAAATAAAAGTCCAATAATAAAACACGTGTTTAATAACATTAAAATATAAAATTTTTACCACTTAACTTATATTTATTATTAAATAAAATTTGAAAGGAAATATTTTTCACATTGTGCGATAAAATCTAATATTTATTATTATTTTTCACTTCTATACGTGCAATAATTTAAAATAATTTTTGTTCATGGACTAAGTACGTTGGAGTAGGTTTGAAAATAGAGTTATCTATGAGTTGGGCTGAGTCGAGTTTAATTTGGGCTTTAACAAAATTTTAGATTCAGACCCAACCTGACTAGTATTTTTTTTAATTTTATTTTATGTATACAAAATTTAAAAAATATAATACACTAAATGCACTAAAAATATTAAAATAAATATTTCTCGATAAATTGACAGTAAATTAAAAAAGTTTTTATACTTAATAACACTAAGATAAGTACAACTTAACAAGAAAATTTTATATGATAAAACAAAATTAACAAAAAAAATAAGTGTTATACAATATTCAAACATTAAAAACATAGTAACAACATAATAGTAAAATAATAACAAAATAGTGGTAGAAAGTAGGAAAACAACAGTAAAAATAATAAATTTTTTTGTTATTAAAAATTTAGGCCAGGATGTGCTCAGCTGATTTTCTAAGTTGATATTTTTACCCAGACTTTTTTATGTTCCGGCGAGCTCTACTTTATGGCCGATTCTCTATTCAAAAAACATGTTTTAAAAATATATTATAATTAAACTAAAATAAAAGACATTATAAATTATAAAATATAAATTTCAGCCAAAGTAGACTATAAAAAAAGTGATAAAATCTTAATTTAGAATTTATTATATTGGATGGATCATACTATTATTTTATTCAAAAGTGTTGGACACTTGAACTTCATTTTCTTTAAAATTAAAGGTTGAAAACATAGGGAGTGAAAGAGACAATTATTGTGACACTTTAATAAAGGGACAGCTACACCACACCCCACTAGATCTGTTTTATTTGTATATTGTTCATTGTTATATTTATTTTATTTTATATTTAATAATTTTTATAAATTAATAATTCATTTCCATAAAAAACAATAAATTTTTTTATAAAAACCAAATAAAAATTTTAATTAAAATAATAAATTCGAAGCACTAAAATCTATAGTGTTCTAAGTTTAAATTTCATATCTATATTATATAAAGTTTAATTAATATTATTCTAATAATATTTTTATATATTTATATAAATTTTAAATAAAGAATTAAGAAGTATTATTTAAAAATCGAATATAATATCAATATATTCATATTAAAGCTCTCACCACTTCACTAATAATCATTTATTAATATGAATTTTGAATAAAATCTAGTATTTATTTATGTATTTATATAATATATAATTATTTCTATGTATAGCAGCCTACACCAACACCGTTTCTTTTTATTTATTTTTTCACAAATTTAACACTTTTTTTCACCATTGAAACTCTATAGATTCTAGCATTGCTATTATTTGAAAGAGCATCCAACTGTCATACCACTTAATCGGACAATTTTGTATTTGTATGAGAGACATAAAAAGAAAAAAAGAAAGAAAAAAAAAGTCCAACAGAGCTTTGTCCGAATCTCACAAACAAAAAGATACAGACAGAGAAAGAGAATCAAAGTTTGAGTTTTCCCCTTTTTTTTTAATTTTTTTTTCAGACAAAAGTTAAGGTTGTTGTAGAAAAAAAACAAGGAAAAAAGAACCCTAACCCTGTTTTTAGTTTTTTTTTATTACTCTGCTTGCTCTTTCATGGTGCTACAGCAAAGGCCAAAACTTTACTCTTTTTAATTTTTTTTTCTCTAGTAAAGCTTAGAAGTTTCAGACTTTTGGTGTTGTTGTGAGTGAAGTTCAAGCTTTAGTTAACTCTCTCACACTTTGTTGGATCTTTTATTTAAGGTGAAATGAAATTAGGGTTTATGTGAAAGGTTGAAAAAAAGGGGGGTTTTTTTAAAGGGTTCTTTTGCTTATTTATTGTTTTTAATAATTTGGGTTTTTTTTTGTTTCGGCCAGAAAGGGTTTTGGTATTTTGATTTGCAGCTTATTAGTTGGGAAAAGTGTAATTGGAGTGTTTAATGAGTGATTTTGAAGGCAGTTAAAGAAATGCCATTTTCTGGGTATTTTCTTAGGGTCTTAATGAATTGTTAGGTTTTTTTTTTGTTTGGTGTGGTGGTTTTTTGGGTTAGTTTTAAAAAATTAATTTCTTGGTTCACCATTAATATTTGAGCTGGAGCGATTAGGAGTACCCGGGACAATGTCTTCCTTAAGTAGGGAGCTGGTCTTTTTGATATTACAGTTCCTTGATGAGGAAAAATTCAAGGAAACTGTTCATAAGTAAGTTGATTATTTCATTTTGCTATATTGATTCATGTTAATTTTCTTTGTTTTTTTTTTGGCTTTTGAGATGGGTTAGAAGATTATGCCATAAGAGTGTTTTTTTTAAGATCATGTTATGTGATTTGTTAAAAACCTTGTAGTTAATGCCTTTTTTTATTTTTTGTGTTGCAAATGGTGAGAAATCATGGATATTTTGATTAGCAATATAGAAATGTGCTCTGTTAGTAGCTAAAAAAGCATTGGTACCCTTTTGTGGTAGGCTTTTTAGTTCAGTGACTTTGACTAGATTTCGAGTCCTTGTTTAATCTCTTGTTTTGCATGGTGTGCTCGAATTATAGGTTAGAACAAGAGTCTGGTTTTTTCTTCAATATGAAACATTTTGAAGATCAAGTCCAGGCTGGTGAATGGGATGAAGTCGAGCGATATCTATGTGGGTTCACTAAGGTTGAAGATAACCGTTACTCGATGAAGATTTTCTTTGAAATTAGAAAGCAGAAGTATTTGGAAGCTCTCGACAGGTGAGCACTTATTGTATTGCTGTTAATCTCTTGTTTGTTGATGTTTAGGATTCACGAACTATGTGTTTCGTGCACTTATAACTTTCTGAAGTGAATGGCGTCAAAGATAATGCAAAGGGTCATATTTCTTTTGTATGGTTGGATTAATCTATGCATTATCTTCTACCAGGCAGGATCGAGCAAAGGCTGTTGAAATTCTTGTAAAGGATCTGAAGGTTTTTGCATCCTTTAACGAGGAACTTTTTAAAGAGATTACGCAGTTGCTTACTCTTGATAACTTTAGGTGTGTACTCTTGCATTCCTTTGTTCTTAATTGCTACTTGATTGAATTATGCTAAATTTTCTGTTTGTATTATGTTATCAGACAAAATGAGCAGCTTTCAAAATATGGTGACACGAAATCTGCTCGGAATATCATGCTTGTAGAGCTTAAGAAGCTGATTGAAGCAAATCCCTTATTTCGCGATAAGCTTGCATTCCCAGCTTTTAAAAGTTCACGACTGAGGACCTTAATAAACCAGAGGTGACTTTTACTTATTCTATGGTCGTTTTGAGTGTTTCCGTGTTAATACCTTGATACTTGTGGAAATGGTACATAGAACAATTGATACAATTGACTCTAGATTGGTACGGTCTCTGTGAGCTCATTTTTCTCTGTTGAATTTCAGTCTGAATTGGCAGCATCAGCTTTGCAAGAATCCTCGTCCAAACCCTGACATTAAAACTCTTTTTATGGATCATTCTTGTTCTCCCTCTACTAATGGTGCTCGTCCTCCTCCACCAACTAGCAGTCCTCTTGTCGGACCAATTCCCAAGGCTGGGGCATTCCCTCCCATCGGTGCTCATGTTGTAAGTATTTTGCATTATTTTTTCTCATACAAAATATATACATCATTCTTAAAAAAAATTCTTGGATGACTCCGATGTGCAGCCATTTCAGCCTGTCGTTTCCCCATCTTCTGGTGCTATTGCGGGGTGGATCTCAAGTGGTAATCCTTCTTTACCTCATGCATCTGCTGTGGCGGCAGGTCCTCCTGGTCTTGTCCAGCCTTCTAATGCAGGTAGGAACAATGCAATTGGTTTTTGGTGTCTTTTATAATAATGTTTCGGCAAACTTGCATTATTTGACTATTTTTTGCCTCGATGGTTCAGCTGCATTCCTTAAGCATCCGAGGACACCATCTGGTATGCCAGGAATGGATTATCAGTCAGCCGATTCAGATCATTTGATGAAGCGCATTCGTACTGGCCAACCTGACGAGGTATGGATATATTGTGCAATTTCCCGGGTTTCCTCAGTTTTTTTTACTCATTTAAATACAATGGCTTCTGAAGGTATCCTTTTCTGGTATCGCACATACTCCCAATGTGTACTCACAAGATGACATTCCCAAAACCGTTGTGCGTGCTCTTAATCAAGGCTCTAATGTCATGAGCATGGACTTTCATCCTCATCAACAAACTATTCTCCTAGGTAAATATATATTTTTTCTTCTTCATGTCACTTTGCTATGAACTTCTAAAAATTTTAGCACGTGTTGATGGATTTACTTTTTATTTTAGTTGGCACGAATGTTGGTGACATCAGCCTTTGGGAAGTAGGATCTCGGGAAAGATTGGCCCATAAACTGTTCAAAGTTTGGGATATCTCAGCTGCTTCCATGCCTTTGCAGGTACTCTACAATTTCTTCTGGTTATACCAATTCATCATTCTTTGTCAATTCTTACCAATTGTACCTTCCTAGCATATAAAGCACAGACAAAGATATGCTTGGTACTTGAATGATGATCTGATATCAGTAACCTTTGACCTAACATTGATCTTTCTGTCTTTATTCTACACCAGACTGCTCTATTGAACGACGCTGTGATATCAGTCAACCGATGTGTTTGGGCACCTGATGGACTTATGCTTGGTAAGCTTCGCTTGAAACTTGAATACTGTTTGGTCTCCCTGTCTTCCCTTCCTCGAAGTTGCTTTTATATGTTCTCGAATCAAATATTGCTTTTTCTATAGGTGTTGCATTTTCAAAACATATAGTCCAGATATATCAGTATAATTCAACTGGAGAATTAAGATCGCATTTGGAGGTAAGCCTATCACATGTAACAATATACATTGGAATTCACAAAGAAGAAGGTCATGAACAGCTTATTATATATTTTAGATTGATGCTCATGTTGGAGGTGTTAACGACATAGCATTTGCTTATCCCAACAAGCAATTTTGTATCATTACTTGTGGTGACGATAAGACGATCAAGGTATTAACTTTTGACCCTATTTAATAATTGAAGGTTGAACAAAATGTGTTTATTGATATTGAAATATTTTGTGTTTGGCAGGTATGGGATACTGTAGGTGGACGTAGACTTCATATTTTTGAAGGCCATGAAGCTCCCGTATATTCTGTTTGCCCTCATTATAAGGAAACTATTCAGGTAAATCTGAATTAGAAATTACTATTACCATTCTACTCTTTGTTTCTGCTTCTTGGTATTCGTTCATGGTTGTTCCGCAGAATTTTGGCCTGAAAATTTCATTTCCATCCTCATAGTTTACAAACTGTTTCTCTATGAGCAGTTTATTTTCTCCACTGCCATTGATGGGAAGATTAAAGCTTGGTTATATGATTGCTTGGGGTCTAGAGTGGATTATGATGCTCCTGGACTTTGGTGTACGACAATGGCTTATAGCGCTGATGGAACTAGGTAAAAATGTTAATTTGTTGGAGAGATGGCACTTTCATATATAAATATACACATATTTATTTGGAAGTCTTGGCATGTTTCCACGTATACATGTACATAATTAACCTTGCATTATTCGTGTTTTAGATGCATCGGAACTATTTCAAATTAAGAAGATTGTAATTTATTTTCCCTTGGTTCATCTGACCCTGAAAAATAGTTCATATTAGATGGTGTCTGATCTTGTTTTAAGGCTTATTTTGATGTTATTTATGTTCAAGCTTGATATACATATGAGCAAAAACTTGGATTTATTCCCGTAGGCTTTTCTCTTGTGGAACAAGTAAAGACGGTGAATCCCATTTAGTCGAGTGGAATGAGAGTGAAGGAGCAATCAAAAGAACATATTCTGGTTTTAGGAAGCGTTCATTAGGTGTTGTCCAGTTCGACACAACAAGGAACAGGTTCTTAGCAGCCGGTGATGAATTCCAAATTAAGTTTTGGGACATGGATAATGCTGCCATGTTGACAGCTGTTGACGCAGATGGCGGGTTGCCTGTTAGTATTGTTACAGTTTTTTCCCCACAAGTAGGTTTAAGTTGCTTGTTGTAATAATCCATTTTAATCCTTTTACAGGCCAGTCCAAGACTAAGGTTCAACAAGGAAGGGTCGTTGTTGGCTGTTACAACTAGTGATAATGGTATCAAAATCCTGGCTAACAGTGATGGTTCACGCTTGATACGAATGTTGGAGAGTAGGGGTGTTGATAAAAGTCGAGGCCCTTCTGAACCTGTCAATTCTAAGGTAGTTCTGCTTCGGTTTTAATTATTCCTCGGGTTTCGCAATGCTATGTAAATTCATACACTTGTTTTGCACAGCCATTGATCATTAACGCACTTGGTCCTGTGGGAAATGCTGCCATTCCACCATCCCTTGAACGCCCTGATAGAGTCCCAACTGCTGTATCCATTAGCAGTCTTGTAAGTTCAACCTGCTGTTTCAGTTGCGTTTTATCTTCGGTCTTACCAGGGTTTGTAATTTCATTTGGGTGTCATTCGCAGGGTACAATGGACAACAGCCGGCTTGTTGATGTTAAGCCACGAATTTCCGATGACGCAGACAAGATAAAGGGCTGGCGAATTCCTGACATTATTGATCCCTCTCACCTGAAAGTCCTGCGATTATCTGATGCCATAACAGCAGGAAAGGTAGGTACTTAGAAGAATGTGATTAGTTCTCGGATTTTAGTACATTAGGCATAAATTTTACATGTGTATATCTTCATGTATTCACAAACGTAATTGTTCTATATTTTTTATCCAACTTCTAGGTTTCTATATTCCCGTAATCGAGGGTTACCAATCATTGATTGCAGGTTGTGAGGTTGTTATATACCAACTCTGGTCTTGCTCTTTTGGCCCTTGCATCGAATGCTGTTCACAAGCTTTGGAAATGGCAGCGTAGTGAAAGGAGTCCCTTAGGCAAGGTGTGTCTCGTGTCTTAAAATGAGAAAAGCCGTATCTCTTAGTTATTAACATATATTTTCTAATATTTCATTCATCTCTAAACCTTGAAGGCTACTGCATATGTTGCACCGCAATTGTGGCAGCCACCTAGTGGCACTCCTATGACAAATGATATAAACGAGACTAAACCTGCTGAAGAATCTGCTGCGTGCATTGCATTATCTAAAAATGATTCTTATGTTATGTCTGCCTCGGGAGGGAAGGTTTCTTTGTTCAACATGATGACATTCAAGGTCTACGAATGCAGTTTTCACTTGTTTCCTGTTATATGTTGATTGAAGTTTTTGACATTGCTTACACAGTGGGTTAATTCTTTACAGGTGATGACCACCTTTATGTCCCCTCCTCCGGAAGCCACGTTCTTGGCATTTCATCCAGAAGACAATAATATTATCGCGATTGGCATGGAAGACTCCACAATTCAAATATACAATGTCCGAGTCGATGAGGTGAAACATAATTTTTTAGCTTCTATTTACATAGAAACTTCTCGATTTATATGTGGTTAGGACAACTTTGTTGGAGTAGGAAAATGCTAATGTGTTGCATTTACTAAATCCTTTTTAGCATTTTTTATACAAGTCCTACTATTCATAACCCCCAAACCCTTAAATCGGAGGATAATACGTGGTTAAGTATGCTTGAACCACCGTCCTCATGGTTGTTGCAACAATGGTGCCGAAGCTAAAATATTTCACAGGAAGCCAAAAGCTTATTGTATCATTTCCCTAATAATATTCAGCTTCTGGCCTGATGCTCTGATGTTGTTTTTTGCAGGTCAAAACCAAACTCAAGGGCCACCAAAATCGGATAACCGGACTTGCCTTTTCACAAACTTTGAATTCTCTGGTGTCTTCAGGGGCTGATGCACAGGTTAGTTATTGATTGAATGAATATTGTATAATGCTGTGTCTGAAAGCCATGTTCAACGTATTGGGTAACATGGGACATACCCATATCCAAGATTCACCCCCAGTTCGAGTAACATGGGACAACTGTCAATTTTACAGTTTTCTTATACATAATTTAACTGTTTAATATGACTTCATTTCACTTGCAGTTATGTGTTTGGAGCATAGATGGATGGGAGAAAAAAAAATCGAGGTTCATACAAGCTCCGGCTGGTCGTCAATCTCCGCTTGCAGGAGAAACCAAAGTCCAGTTTCACAATGACCAAACTCATCTATTGGTTGCCCACGAGAGCCAAATAGCCATTTATGACAGCAAGCTTGAATGTTTACGCTCGGTAAGTTGTTTGCCTCGCATTATTTTCCTTGTATTGTAGTTTATCATATTTCTTTGGGGAACTCTTTTACAAGAACATGACTAATGTGGGAATAAGGTAACAAAAACATCAGTTATTACTATTATCGGGATCTACCCGGTCTGAAGGTCCGAACCTGAGTTTTGGTCTTTTGGTAAAATTACCATAGAGGCCTCTATACTAAGAGTCGGGTTGCATTTTGCCCCCTCTAAAATGGGCAAATTAATCTCTGTTAGATCAAAGAGCAAACTGATCTTTCTGTTAAAAATCTCATTTAAAACTACTATTAAAAATTGGTCCTTGTATGGTAGTATGAGGTACGCGTGGCAAGCCACATGTCATTGTCCTATTATTTCATCAACCATATCAGTTTTCAACGGTACAAAGATGAAATTTTTAATAGAAAGGTTGCTTTTTGATTTAGTGTACATGGACTAATTTGTCTATTTTCTGGGTAGAGGGGGCAAAATGTAATCTTGACTCGGGCTTTCATGGTACTTTTACCGTGACCTTTGCTCTTTGGAATAACAGTAGCAGATTTTTTCAGCAAGTTTTTATTTGCTCGTTGAATGTTTCCAGTTATTATTTGGACGAGTTTTTAGCGTTGTCTATGCATGAAAATCATATATATTGTTTTTATTCATTTTCGATATATTGTTTTTATTCATTTTCAATACCCGTTTTGATCGTATGATTTTATAAACAGCTGATCTTCATTTTTGCAGTGGTCTCCAAAAGAGTCATTAAATGCTCCCATTTCGAGTGCAATATATTCTTGCGATGGCTCACTGGTTTATGCCGGTTTTTGTGACGGCGCCATTGGAGTTTTTGATTCCGATAACTTGAGACTCAGATGTCGAATAGCACCTTCGGCTTACATACCTTCGTTATCCGTCAGGTAGCATATATTGTAGTTGTTCGTAACATATAGTAGTTTTACGTACAACTGTTTTAACAGCAAACATTGACAAAAAAATGAACTTTCTCCAGTGGCAGCAACGGTGCAGCCTACGCCGTGGTCATAGCAGCTCACCCATCGGAACCAAACCAGATTGCTCTTGGGATGAGTGATGGAGCGGTTCACGTAATCGAACCCTCTCAAGATAATGGATCCCATAATCCATCAAATTCATCTAATCCTTCATTAACTGTTAAACAACCAACAGAGTTACCTTCTAGGTGAATATTATTAATGTAGATACAAAAAAAAAAAAGAAAAAAAAAGGAAAAAAAAAGGAACTCTTTTTACTTTTGTAATCAATTTGCCTTAAAAACCACTCCCCAATGTTATGTAATAGTCATTGTAATTTTCTTTTACTATGCTTTTTTTTATTTGCCTTTTCTACCAAGCAAACCTTTAAGGCTTATGCCTATGCAAAAATCAGCCGGTTGGACTGAACCTGAGGTCGAACTTCTACAATGTGGCCTTCGGGATATTGGTTCATCTCTCATTACTTGGAAAAAAACCTTGGTTTTTAGGATGCCAAACTAGTTGGAACTGCTTTGATGGATCAATACACATATTTTAATGTTGGTGAATGAATTTTTAGTAGTGAACTAAAAGGTGCATTATTAGCTTAATATTAACAGTGTTTTCAATTTATTGGGATTTTTTATACAATATTTAAATTTACTTATAATATTTTTTCTTTCTTTAATTTGGGGAAAAGAGGTGCTTTTCTTTGAACTAATATAAAACAAAAGCATTCCTATCTGTATTACAGAATTTTGAGAAAATTTGAACGTTACTATCTATTTCCTATGAAAATTTGAATGTTACGATCCTTGAGCGTTATGATCATTTTAGCTAGTGAATCTACAATTCTAGTTTTAATGCTTAATTTTTTAATATCCAACAGACTACCAATTGAAAGATTCTCTTAGGTAAGGTTGAATTCGAATTTACTGACTATGTTGAATGGTCTTGGCTACTTCTAAATTATCAGTTTGGATTCACACTTTATCCAAGCCCCGCTTTTATAAGAGAGCCAAGCCATCTAAAATTTCTTAAGAGTTCAGCTTCAAACACTAAACAAATCCTTAAATAATAATTATATCCAAAGATCCACCTTCTATTTGATTTTCGCAAAAACATGCTTTTAAGCATATATGAACTTCACTTTCTTTTAGTTGCTAATAGTTCAGGTTATGCTAAAATTTAATCTTTTTAGATATAATTACAAGTGTCCTCAGTTTGGGCATAATCTATTTTTATTCTGTACTTTAAAAATTAATGTTTAATAAAATCTCTTTCCACATAATATTTATTGAGTTTTCAAATTGGATTGATGATTGAACTGGTTAAACTAATTATTCACTATTTAAATGCTCAAATTTTAAAAAAATAAAAATTCAGAAAAAGGAAAATCAGAAAAAAATAGAAAAAATGAGCACAATAAATAAGAATCCCATTTAGCAAATCTGTCACATGTTTCAAGTTAGCTTTTGACGGCTTAAGAGGAAACCAAATAAAATGATGATGATGCTAATCCACTATGTCTCTCACCCATACATGCTTTCAACTACTTGAAACGTGATAGATTTGTGAAATGGCTATGTCATCATTATATTTTTAATATCATGTTTAGGTTGATGAGGTGTCATCAAACACCTTACATGAATATATGCAACTTGATTGTAGGTAAAAAGATTTCTTTAACCTTTTTCAATTTTAAATTTGAATAAATTGATTTTTTAAAAAAATTAAAAAAATTAAATTTTTGTCAATTTTAAAAGTTAGTAAATAATTTTCATTGATATTTTTGGCCTATTTTAAAATGTTAAAATTAAGATCAAACTGATATGTTTATATCAATTGATGAAAAACATTGATGCCCCACTTGATTGTTTACATTTTTTTGAAATTGATAGGGATCGAATTGCTTTGATTTTTGTAGAGGACCAATTTACTTTGGTAGAGTTCTTTTTACCCATAGATTTTTACAGTTTAGAATAAAAGGTTGGAATGCAGTTAAAAATTAACCCAGATTTGCAAAGAAAGTGGAGGACTATATTATAGAGAAGGCAAGATAATGAACTGTGTAATAGTGCCTTGTATTATATTGTAAACGCAAGTGTTGGAGAGAAAATCAAAGATTAAATTGTAAAACATCTTTATGAGAGAAAATCAAAGACGAAACTGTAAAACATCTTTTTGATGTTGATGAGCCAAATAAAAAGGTCTCTCTTACATCTTAGGACTCATTATTAGCAAAATAATGGACTGTAAAATGAAAAAAAAAGAAAAAACCAAAACATCATTGTTTTTCCAGTTTTGCTAAAAAAAAAAAAACCATTGGAGACCAACAAACCAAGGTTTGAATCCCTTCATCATCATTATCACATGCTTGTTTCAGTTTTGCTTCTCTGCTTCTTCATTGTTCATACAATTCTGTGGCAATGATTGCAAGGCTGTTCTGCTCTTCCCAAATGGCTGCTGCGCTCATAAAAAATATAATAAAAAACCAAATTACTATCACTGAACCATTTCAAAGCACTATTTCTATGTTACTTGGAGAGTGAAAATAACCTCACCTTATTGAGATTATCATCTTCTTTGTTCTTCATCTTGTCATTGATCTCTAGTTTGTTAAACATCTTGGTTAGCTTCATTAGTTTCCTTAGGCTCAAATCTTCCAAATTCTGCATGGTACCCTCATCAATGACATTCTTGTTTTTCTTCACCTTCTTCACAACATCAATGTTCTCCTTGTTGATGTTCTCCTTTGGGATTGTTGTCTGTTTCTTGCTTGATGATTTCCTTGGTTGAGAAAGTTGAGGTTTCAATGGTGATGGCAATGGTATTGAGGTGGTGGTTGTAATAATCTCAGTTGTCTCTCCAAATTCAACCTCTGGCTTTACACTAACATCGATCAATTCTTCTGGATCCTGCACTTGGATATCATCATCCACAACAGATTGGGAAGCATTGTGGAATGAATTCACAGGGATTGTTTCGGCTTCGGTTACATTTGCATCAACCAATGCTTCTTCATTCACCACATTAGTCATTAGATCCTCATCAGCTACAGATTCATCATCGATGTCTGAATCGCCAAGGACATCATCATCAGATTCTTCGTCCACCATATTAGTCACTGGATCATCACATTCCTCAACATCGATGTCTGAATCTCCAAGGAGCTCATGATCATCATAAGATGCTTCATTTCCCTTTTTCGCTGAGGAATCCATATGATCTTCAGGGAGAACTGAAGGAACATCTTGAGATACTTCGCCCTCGGCATACTCTTCAGCTTTCGGAAGTATGGTTAGATCATCATGTACTGCTTCAATTTCCTGTGGAGCTTGATTAGCATGCTCTTCTACACTAACAGCCTCCACTGGTGAAGAATGATCCAAGACTTCCTCAGATATATCCTCAGCATTTGCAACCAGTACTTCAGGCTTATCAACTACCAATTCCTCACGGGAAACAACAACATCATCGGTGTCATCAGCTACCGATTTCTCAGGTAAGCTCTCGATTTCAGGTGCAACTTCGGAAACAGCAGCATCATTGGTTCCATCAGCTGCCAATTCTTGAGAAACAGCAGCATCATTGGTCTCATCAGCCATCAATTCTTCAGAAACAACAGCATCGTTGGTCTCATCAGCCACCAATTCTTCAGATACAGCAGCATCATTGGTCTCATCAGCTACCAATTCCTCATTTGGTGTGCTCACAGTCTCATATAAGTCTTCAAAGACAGCATTATCATCACAACCTGAAGTGTGACAACCATTTGCAAAGGGAACAAAATAGATGGCTTGAGAAAACAAATTGCACAAATAGGTTGCCATAGTTCAATAAATATTAAAAAAGTTAAAAACAAATAGCTTCCATACTCTTCAAAGACAGCATTATCATCACAACCTGAAGTGTGACAACCATTTGCAAAGGGAACAAAATAGATGGCTTGAGAAAACAAATTGCACAAATAGGTTGTCATAGTTCAATAAATGTTAAAAAAGTTAAAAACAAATAGCTTCCATACCCTTTGGACCTTCAGGCTCATCAATCTTCTCATTAAGGGAGATCAGTGTCCCATTACTTCCTCCATTTTCACACTTGCTATTTTCCTCAACATCATCTTTCAAATCCCTTTCATCTTCAAGAGACGCACTTAAATTTCGAGCCAATGGTAACTCTTCTGTATACATATTCAAATTCATGAGATGGTCAAATGAAAAAACCTGAAAATCAAAATGCCAAATTCATTCAACACAAAGAAAAACATACCAGATTGGCCATTGTTGTTTTGAACTTCACCTTCCACCATTTCATTAACCTTCAGGGGCTCCATTTTTTCACTCTCTTTTAAACTCAGCCCTTCCATACACTTCTCCAGTAACCTCACCGACCGCCTTGTTCCGTAGCCGGTCTGCAATGTATCCTCAACTTTCCTCCTTGTAGATCCCACTCCAGGCTTTCTCCTGCCACTCTGCAAAGCTGGTGTCTCAACCAAATCACTCTTCCTTTGATCCTTAACTTCAGGTTCAGTTTTCTTAGCCCTCTTGCTGGTGTTAGTAGTCACAGCAGGAGTCTCAGTCTCAGTCACATTCAGGTTCTTGTTTTCTTCATCCAATTCAGCTGTTCTTCTTGTCGTTTTTCGGGTTGGGACAGTCGATTGTGCAGTTTGATGCTCTTCCTTGGTAGGTTTTCTCCGAGTTGATGTCCTGAAAATAGTAGAGGGGATTTCTTGTGATGTTTTATTCATGATCTTTTCTGGGGATTGAGATTGATTCTTGAACTCCTCAAGTCCTTCAACCTGTTACATCGATTTATACAGATCATTACAAAAAGGAAATTGGGAATTTTCAAGAAAATGAGCCTTCTAAAAAGAATCAATTAAAGGAAATGATTATTATTACTATTTAAATGAATTATTATTTTTCCATGGTAACCATTTCGGTATCAAAGAAGACAACAATAGGCAAATGGATTCTAAAAAATTCTATTCCTTACAAATCTATTGATTTTCCCTTTTCCCTTGTTTTCTTGGCAACCAAACAGAAAAAGAACCATTCAATCAAAGAATCCAAACTGTAAATTCATTGAAAAATAAACTCTTACACGAATAGCAGAAACCTTAAATGATCGAAATCGTTTCACATGAGAGATATTTAAGATATAAAATTTTCAATCGAATAGAATATACGCAGCCCCAGCTATGATCTTCAAACTCTATCAATTTTTTTTCTTCGATCAATATATATAAAGGTAAAGTTCAAAACAAAGAATAATAATAAATATAAAAAAAAAGATGAAAAAAAAAGGAGCTTACAATCTCAAGAGCTTTGAGAGCATCAGCCATGGCAACATTGGTAATATTAGCTGGGATTTTATTTCTCTTGCAAAGAAACTGAAGCTCTTTCCTTGTGAGGCAATCGAAATCCATTTTTTTCAAAGATCAAAGAAACAAACGGAGATAGTTTGTTTTTCTTTTTCTTGTTTGGTTACTGAAAAAATATCTCTTTTTTTAGATGAAAGGAGGGAAGAAATGCCGGCCTTTTAAAGGTGTAATTTGTAAAGGATGAAAGAGACGTTGGGAGAAAACCCTAGAGATTATTTGACCGTTGGAGCGGCTGCATTTGAAATTTGAATTTAGGGTTTTCGAAATTTTTTAAAAATTGCCGAGTATTAAAATTTTCTTAAAGGATAATAAAATCCCTTTTTTCCTCCTAAATAATAATTAAGCCCAATTTTTTTAAAAAATAAAAATAAAATTAAGGGCATGGTTTTCTTTTTCCTAATTTCACATAAAAGAAACATAAAAACGTATTTTTTGAAATAAAAAAAATATTTAGAATAGTGTTTTTAATAAATATTAAATTTATACATGAACTTTTGTCAAATGTGTAATTTGATATATGAACTTTGATTTGGTGCAATTATACACGTGAAAAATGAATCGGGATTTATATATATATACTTGGAACTTTAATTTTGATTCAACTGTACACATTTAGATAAACAGATACATTTATTTTCATATTGGATTAATTTAATTGTTTTTTGTGTGCAATATATGAACGTAAAATGATGTTAATTTGAAAATGGTGTTAGTGATTTGTGAAAATTGAATCAAATTAAAGTTTCATGTATAAAACCGTACAAAATCGAAGTTCATATATGACATTACACATTAGATCAAAATTCATGTATAGCTTTGATATTTATCTTGTTTCTTTTGCGCTAGATATTAAACTCATTCATCCTTTAATAGATCTAATAAATATTTTAAAAAGGTTAAAATGTGATATTAGTCCCTATACTTAGACAAAATTTAAAATTTAGTCTCTGTATTTAAAAAGTTAAAAATTAAGTTCTCTTACTTTTGAGATTTAAAAATTTTAGACCAATTATTAACATTATTAGTATTTTCTATCAAAATTTATCAACTTAAAGCGTTAATTAGACTATCCTCAATTCTCATATGGTGTTACATATGATTGACAAAGTCAGATAAAGTTTAACAGAAATTACAAACAATTATAATGATTAGATTAAAATTTTTAAAAAGTTGATCCAATTTCCAATGTTATTTGGGCTTTTAAGGCCCAAAACTTGTAAAGCACATTTTAGTTATTCATTATTCTTCATTTGTCTTTTATTATTTATTATTGTAAATTTATTTATAATATGGAAAATAGGCCGAACACTGAAGATTTTCATGAAAAACATAATTAAAAAAATATATAAAAAAGAAAAAGAAAAGAAAAACCCAATAATAATCCTTCAGTAAGAAAAATAATAATGAAAAGAAAATTAATTTTCACAATTTGACCCATGCCAACGCAACCACCAAATTGATTTTAAGACTAATGCACGCCGGAAAATCAACGAAAAAGATTTCCGATCAACTGAATTGTCGCTTGTTATAACTTATAAGCATCTTCATTTACAAAACCAGAATTCTGGATCTGGAATTGAGGTTGTGCCCTGACTATGCCACCTTGATTCGGAATCTCTACATTGCTCGTGCCCTTCTCTTTTAGGGTTTGATAATAAAAGACTCCGAAAATGGAACTTACAGCAGCCAAGACAGCTCCGGTGGCAAACACTCCTGGTTTGATAACATAGCAGTAGTAGCCGCCGTTTTTCACAATTACTTCATCATGTCTATCATTCAGTGCTGCACCGGCTAGCAATAGACCCGTACCAATAATAAATGTAATCCTGCATCAACATGTCCCTGGGTATCAACATTAAGGTTAAAGAAAAAGAAATCCAGAGACTTGAAGATTAGTAAAAAAGTGAAGTCTCTAAGTATTATCAGTAGAGGTGTTCAAGCTAGACCTGTCACCCATATCTAACAGGACTCGGCTCGGTCCATAAACACTTTTAGTTGAAGGTTCGAGTTAAGATGTGATTCTAAAAAACTTTAAAAGCTTGAACCTATCTATCCAAAAGCTCATTTCTTTGTTTAAAGAGTAAATTAAATCAGAGTTAAAAATATAAATTCAAACTCGACAAAAATAAACCAAGCTGAGGTGATTGGGTCAGGTGGTCGAGTCATGAACAACTCTAGGATTGTGATGGAAAATTACCATAAAATAATATAGAAGCAAAAAGCTTTAGTGAGGTGAGGTTCAGCGGTTCTTCTAATGCAGCAAAAACAGCCGGTGGCAACATTTATTATTATTTGAGCCATCAAAATCGTTGCTGCTGATATTATGCTAAAAACAAGCGCAGGGCTCTGAGGATATGAACATTGTCTGAAACTATCTAACTTCACTTGCGAAGCCTAAAAATCATAAACAAGAATTTAAAACAGAACCCAATATGCAAAACATAATTAAGAAAACCTTAATCTATGCAAAAAAAAAATGATGATGTTTTGTGTTTCATTACCTTAACCCTTGTAACTTCAGCAGTGTTAGAGAAACGATATATTAGTCAGTTAGGTTGTTAGTCCAGCTGTAATGCGGTTGGAGTTGTTAGCTTCAGTTATCTCACCTTTCACGTGTATATATTCTTGCTTGTATCAGCATAGAAAACAGATATCAATTTCAGATTAAAAGATTCATTTTCTGCTTTCATTCTCTTCATTGTCTATACTTTCTTTCTATTATTTTAGATCTTCTATCAAGCAGCAAAGCCAGCACCCGCTGATATCATCCCCAAAAGGGCCACAACAAAGCATAATATACCCATTTTGTCCATCTCTGATTATTTTCTCTCCTACACTTTAGTGGGGAAAGAAACTGACAATTTTCTGTTTGGTTGATGAGAAAATGGAAATTGTTTGTTTGTGTATGAATTCTGAAACTATAAAGCTTTTGCTGATTTTGAGTATTGTTTTGTGGTGCCTGCCTTTGAGATGACGACTTTATACAATATTTATAGGATTTTAGGCTAACATTTTTATATTTTAAAGGGTAAAATAGATTTAAGGTCACTAAATTATTAGTAAATTTGTGTTTTGGTCACTTAGCTTTAAAAAGTTATAAAATAGTGGTTGAATTATTCGAAAATTTTTATTTAAGTCATTGGACTATTAAAGTCGCTATTGTATGGTCTTTTTTAATCTCATTTTGCTTCTCTTCTATAGTTCAGTTCTTTTTTCCATTAAATAACTTTGAACGTTAAGAATTTACGAACCAAAATCCAAACAACTAATTTTTTCTTTGATCTCCGGCACTGACCATCAGACAACTTGGATTTAAGGTATGTTGCTTGTAGCTCGCTAGCCGAACTTTAAAAAAAAAAACTTACCAACCTAGTGGTTTGGACAAAAATCTTTAAATAGTTCAGTGAGCATTTTATAACCTTTTGAAGTTCAGTGACTAAAATGTAAATTTACTAATAGTTTAATACATCAGGTGTAGTTTACCCTGTTTAAAAAGGTATAAAGCAACATTTAGCCCTATCTTGGTAAGTTTTTTCAACTTAGTCCCTATTTTTTTAGTTCACATTAGTATTGAAATTTGATAAATTTTCCCAACTTTGGTCCATGCAGTTGTGCCACATCATCTCAAAGACCAAAATTGTGAAAAATTGTTAAGTTCCAATACTAACATGGACCAAAAAAGTTGAAGATCAAATTGAGAAAAGTTGTCAAATTTAGAGACTAAATGGTGTATTATTCCTTTTTTAAAAAAACTTAAATTTCATAAATTAATTGTTTTATTTAATATAAAAGTATTTTAAAGGCATTTATTAATCATTCCCAGTTTTTATATTCTTCTTGTCATTAGGGATGTGAAATAAGATAATTGTTTTCCTTGGTCAAAACGAAAGAATTATTATTTTATACATGTCAAAAATATATTTTTATTGTGGGATTTAAATATTTTATTTTAATATATAGGTTAATACTAAAATTAATTTTAAGATTACAAGTTGGTATAATCATGAATTTTATCCTTCCATTTAATTTTTCATTCTTTTTAGCCTTTAAACTTGTGGAACACATGTCAACATTTAATCAGCTTTATTAAAATTTTAAAAATTCAAAAAAAATTATAAAATTTATTTTTAAAATAATTTAAATTATTAAAAAATATTAAAAAACTTTTTAATATTTTTCAAAATTTAAAAAAATAATTAAATACTAACATGTCATCCACGTGGTAATCCATGTGCATGCTACCTCAGCAAAGTTAAAAAATATTAGCTTATCCATTTATTTTGGGGTGATTTGATAAAAAAACGAGTTTAATCGCTAAAGGAGGCGGAAAATTAAACATAGGACTAAAATAAATTTTTTGTAAACTTGGAGGATAAAAAATTCATTATACCTTGATTTTATATGAATATATATATATAACAATTACTTTCCCCTAAACTAATATTAACTAATGATACCAATTCAAGTACATAAAAAAAATTAGAGCAGAAAAGAGTGGATTAGAAGGTAATAATTAGAGAAGAACGTGCTTTGCAATATCTCCACTCTTGTTCATCTAATTTCAAAGTCAAAGAGTAATTATATTCTTTAAAAATCAAAAGGTAGGTGGCTTTTTTTAAATATATATATATTTCTATACAAAAATGGATAGCGGTAAAAATGGGTGATTTTATTCTGTTTAGAACAAAATAGAGATTCGTCGAAAAGAATAGTCTGATTAATAAGGAAGAGAGAATAAGGTTTTGACAATGGCGAAAAGAGGAGATAAAGATATAAGTTGCTTGGGTTACTCCTTAATCTCTAAGTTTTATATTCTTATTGTCTATTGTCTTGAGCTGTCACGTGTTAAGTTGTGATGTGTTAAGTTGCTATTGGTGAATTATTTAACTTAATACCATAAGCTTAGGTAAAATGATGAGACATGATAATTAAGACTTGATATGATGGCTAATAAATGAGTTTGTTTGTCGAGCAATTTGTAAATCGAGAAGCTCTTCTATTTGTATTGCTGAAAGACTTGACTGCCCGGACCATCAATCAGTGTAACAATTTTTTGAATTATATTAAAATTAATATTTGGTACAATATAATATTTAAGTCTAAATATATTGGAGATCCTTGTATTTTTTTATATTTAAAATTAATTCATATACTTCAATTTTGAGAGAATTCTCGTATATTTTTTTCGGCCCCATCATCCAAATTTTCAAAAACATTATTTATATGGCAACTATAAAAAAGTAAAATAACATTTTTAGTCCTCTCACATTTACTTCCAGCATTGTTAGGTCAAGAGATCATGTAACTGTATACAGTTCAGCAAAGTCAACATTAAATTTGATTGGGAATGTGGATGTTCAAAAACTTTCTGTAAACATTATTTATTTTGCTGAGTAATCTAATAGAGCTGACTTCTAAAATGAAGCCAAAAGTCGTTGGTAAAAGAAACACCGAAGTTTTCTTATATGTTAAATTCTTCCATTAGTCCCTATACTTTGCGAAAGTTATGGATTTAATCTCTGTATTTTAATTTGATCATTGTTAGTCATCACCAAATATTAATTGTTAAATTCGTTAAGTTCTGCTATTTCCAAAATTTGATGCGTTAAACATATTATTATATGTGTAATTCTATGTCAACTTATTATTTCCACGTATTACTCACTAATAAATGAATTAACTACTGTTATTTACGTCAAGACTAAAATATATATTAAAAGTCTAAAAGTATAGGAACGTAGAATGATCCAATTGGAGAATATGGAGCAAATCTACAATTATACATATATTTTAACCTATATTTTATAATATGTATTTTATGCACTAGTTGGGATCTGAATTTGTTAATTATTTCCCACATTGGGGCATAAATTTTTTTTGTCCAACTTTTAAAGAAATATTAGGGACTAACTTGAAAAAAAATAATTCAAGCCTCAATGTGAGAATAGTTGCCAAATTCAAGCCTCAAAGAGTGCATCAACCCTTTTCGAATCAATGGGACTTCTTACGGATTATACGATCTCACTAAAACCTTCCTTACACAATACAAGTTTAAGTTAAAGGCTTTTTTTTTCCTTTAAATTATTAGATACTATTTAAATTCCAATTTTGGTCTCTTTATATTTTGTTTTGAAATTAAATTAGAATGATCAAAATTTAATTTTGGTTTGGCCAAGCATATTCCTCGCAGTGAAAATCTAGTGGCCGATGGTTTGGCCAAGTCAGTTCGATCTAGAAGTCTTAGCTTAAGATTGATTGAGGATCCTCCTATGAGGATTTAGTTTTTGTCTTCTGTATTTTTTCTTTTCCACCAAAAAAAATTAAATTAGAATAATCAAATTTCAATTTTGGTTCCAATACTATGTTGAACTTTTAATTTATTTACTTTAAATTTTTATATAATGTAAGCCTTCCTTATCTCGTGTGGGTCTAACTCTTTTTTTATTTATTTATGAGAAAATGCTTAAATATCAATTTTGATCCCTTTATTTTTTTAAAATTATATAACAATAGTCACAATTTAGTTTTGATCCCTATACTATGCTCAAATTTAATATTTAATATCTATATTTTAAATTTTAACATAATTTGATATCTCAATTTTAATTAAAACACTGACATGAAATTAAGAATTGTTGACTTCAGTAAAATTTTTTGCTAAATTTAGATCCATTGGAATGTCTTTTTTTTTGTCACATGATTATTAAATGAGTATTTTTTTTAATTTCAAAATGTCATGCTAGTAATGAAAAATTTTAACAGTATTAACAACTAGATTTAAAATTTTAAATTAAAAAAAATTAGAGGACTAAAGTTTTGAAAATAAACATATTGGGGCTAAATTTTAAATATATGAAAAGTATAAGAGCACATTGTAACATCTAAATTTTTACTTTATAATTTAGCTCAAAAAATTAATCCAATGTGAAACGTGAATAAAAACCATACTAGTTATATGATAACAATATATATAATAATATAAATATTTTTTATTGACACATGGAAGTGGTGTGAAGATCGGAATTGTTTTCACCCTTGGAGGATAGAGAACTATAAGATGGAGATGGTGGAGTTGAATGGAGAAGAAAAGGGAAGAAGGAGCTGAAAGAGTGTATGTGTGTGTGAACCAGATCTATTTGCTAAGAAGTAAGAGATGTATATAAATGTATTGACCGCCCATGCCACGTGGCCCTTCTTGATAGGTCATTTGTCATCTTTTGTTAGGTTCGCAATATGATGTGAAGTGATCAAGATGCATAGTATATAGGACGAATGATAGATGTATTGTCATTATGATTAGATTATCAATGGTAGTTGTATATTTTTGGCAATCTAGTGGAACATATCCTCCAACGAATGAGGAGGACGTTGGTGAATCACGCTAGACAGCGAGAGTGATAATTCAATGAAGCTATATGTGTAACAATTCATAATATTTGACTCCGTTAAAAAAAACCATGCATGCACAATCAAAAGAATGTCCAATACACAATGTACAAAAATTAACCACCCATTACGTCAGGGAAAATAAAATAACTTTCACAATTCATAATATTTGACCCATGCCAATACAACCACCAAACAGATTTTTAAGACTAGCGCACGTCGGACGAACAGCCGGAGAATCGATCTTCCGATGTCGAAAACTTTTTGATCAATTGAATTGTCGCTTGTTATAAGCATCTCCATTTACAAAACCAGGATTCTCAGAGGGGAATTGAGGTTGTGCCGTGACTATGCCACCTTGATTCGGAATTGGAGCATTGCTCGCATCCTTCGCTTTCGAGTTTAGGGTTTGATAATAGAAGACTCCGAAAATCGAACTTAAAGCGGACAAGACGGCTCCGACGGCAAAGACTCCGGGTTTGATAACATAGCAGTAGATGCCGCCATCTTTGTAAACTTGTTCACCTCGTCGATCATTGAGTGCAGCACCAGTTAGCAATAGGCCGATTGCTGTCATAAATGTTATCCTGCATCAATATTTTGTGGATATAAACATAGAAAAACCTTAGGGTTCTGGGAAAAAATTAAGAAAATCGAAAACCAATTGGAAGAGTCATGTTTGGATTGATTTTGTTAAAATCATATTGGTTTGGATATTACTTTAAAATTATTTGATTTCTATTGGGTTTGTTCGGTTTTGATCACAAATTAAAAACCATAATTCTTCAAATTGAATCGATTTGGACCATATTATGTTTTTTCATACAATATTAAGAGTGAGAGATGAGAGTGACACAATTTAAACCCGTATCAAATGAATGTCGGACAAAAACTTTAATCATTGTTCTATTTCAATTAAGACATCTATTATTATTATTATTATTATTATTTATTTAGTCTAATCTTTACTTTAATATTTAAATGAGGGAAAATGGCTTAATAAAAAAATATTTTTTTTAAAAAAATTTAATAACCTGGGGTTTTGGAAAACAAGAATGTTGCACATTAACCACAGTTTTTGTGTTCTCAAAATCAACTTGACTCGAAATAACTCTTAAGAGTAGGTATTTGATTAACTTGTGATACAAAATTTAATCAGGATTCTAGGTTATGGTGTATATACATACACAAAATGATAAGAAGAGATAAAACAACATTTAGTCCTTGAACTTAGTAAGTATAATGATGTGACATTTTAAGATTGTGTCAAGTCATCACTTGAAATCTTTTAAAAAAAATTATAAAATCTTAAAAATACAAAAAAGAAGAAGAAGAAGAAATAACTAAACTTTAAAAAAGTAAATGATATCGTGAAATAATCTTATAGTGCAACTTCATTACACCTGAACGAAATTCAAATTTAAAAACTAAATTAAGAAAAAGTGTTGCCAAGTTCGAGAAAAAAAGTTCAAGGACTAAAATAATTTTTTTATGAAATTCAAACACTAAATATTATTTTTAAAAAAAAAGAAATCTACAAGTAATGTGATTGAAAAATTACCAAGAAACAATATAGAAGCAAAGAGCTTTAGTCCAATTAGAACTATGAGATTGAGCATTGTTTCTTTTGCAGCAAAAACAGCCAGTGGAGAAATTTATTATTATTTGACCCATCAAAAGCGTTGCTGCTGATATTAAGCTTAGAACCAGTGCTGGGCTTCGTGGATATACACATTCTCCCAGTTCTAGTGTAACTTGTGAAGCCTTTAAAACAAATAAAAGAAAATTAGTAAAAATAACGAAACCCAATATAATTTTAGAAAAACCCCTTAAAATTTACAAATTTGATGTTTTATTTTTACCTTAACCCTTGTAACTTCAGCTGCAAAGCCAGCACCTGCTGATATTATCCCCAAAAGGGCCACAACAAAGCATAAAATTCCCTTTTTCTCCATCTCTTACACTTTTTTCCTGGACAATTTCTGTTTGGCTGATGGGAAAATATGTTACCTAGGAATGTCTGGATTTTGAAACCAAAGCCGCTTTGCTGGTTCTGAATTTTGTGTGATGGCTTTGGGATGACTTTATGCAATATTTATAGGATATTTGGGTAACATATTATATGAATTTATCAAATTATTTATTTATTTTAAATGTAATTCATTAATCAGATTTAGTCTTTTTTTAATATTCTTCTTTGTCATTAAGGTAGTGAACATGTAAGGTAGTCGTTTTTCTTAGTCAAAATGAAAGAATTATTATTTTATACATGTTAGTTATGTTTATTTTGGGATTAAACTGAGTATAATCGTAACTTTGCAAAGGGTTAAAATACCTAGGAGGCCCCTGTGTTATATGGGCTGAATCAAATTAGTGTCTATTATTAAATAGATCAATTTAGTCCTTAAACTATTAAAAAGAATCACATAAGTCAAAATTGCAACAGAGTTGACATTTGTTGTATACAAAATGTCTTGAAAATTATTATTTTACAATTGTAGTTCAATTCCAAACAAAAGATTTCATTTACAGAACCATAAAAACTTTTAAAATTTTAATTATTAAATAGTAAATGATATTTTTTAAATAAAAAATGTTAACTCTATTCCAATTTGGCTTTCTTGATTTTTTAATAGTATAGGGATTAAATTGATGCATTTAATAGTAGAAAGACTAATTTGATTCAAATCTTATGATATAAGGACCTCTCAGGTACATTCACCCTTTGCAAAGGTACGCTAGATTTATTATAAAAAGAAAATTACAAGAAAATAGGAAAATTAATTATTGAGGGGAGGTCAACTCTATTAAGAGAAGTCTACAAAGTGTTATTCGCTAGAAGTCGACGGACTCTCAATAGGTTGATATTATCTTTGGGGTCTTTCCAACTTTGATTAGAACTTGAGTGCCTCAAGGGTCAACTAGTTTAATAGAGCGAGGGCGCCTCTTCAAAAGCCTAAACAAGTGAACCATGTATGATTGCGCATGGTCTAATTCGAACCCATGCCCTAAATCTTATAGGACATTTTTGGTTAAGCATGTTAGTTAGCTTAAGGGCCTTATACGCTAAAGGGCACGAGTTAAAATCCCGTCAAGAGCAAATGTTGAGATACCATTAGTCAATGACCATGCACACACGCATGGTTCATCTTATTAGGCACTTGATGAGGTGTTCTCACTATGTTGAAGTCACTACCTCTTTAAGCTTTTGAGCTCTCACAAAGTTGTGAGATAAAACCCTTACTGAGGACAATATCAACCTATTGAAGGGTTCGTTGTCTCTTGACGGGTAATACTTGACAGACTTTTCCCAACGAAATCGATCTCCCCACAACATTAATTCTAAAAGAAAAAATATATTAAAAAAATAAAAAATGGAACATATATTTTAAAAAGCATAACTTAGACAATTACTATGGTTAAGTATAAAAATTAGTCAAACTTATAATCATTCTTTTGGTACATATAATCATTTAATTTGCTAGCAAAAAGTATTTAGTGATGTAGGGTTGTTGGACCAACCGGCTACACCTATATGGAATAATGTTTTTCTAAAATTAAAATAATTTTTATTTTAGTAGGAATAATTTATGTTCATTTTTGGATGATTCATCACATTCTTTTGAATTCAAAATGTTGTTTATTTCGATTCAACCATTTTTAATTTTTATAAATCAAATTAAATTTGAATTTCAGATTAGAATTAAAATTAATAAATCTACTCGTAATAATCCATATTCTAAACTGTGTTTACTTGCATTGCAAGTGTCACAGGCTGCAATTCAAATACCGTAACCTTTACACAAAAAAAGTCTCATGGAGGTTTACATATTAAATGGCATTCATTTGATCCACTCGAACTGACCGATTCAAAAAACAAGTGATGAAGTCCATTTACTTGAAGCCTTGGTGGCGCAACAAAACATTTATGGAAATTAGGGCTATCTTGGTAAATAGAGAAAGTAATCTTAGAAGATTTGTAATAAGATAAAATTTAATTTTTTTAATCCAGGAAATTAAGTAAATCCCTTAATTGTAAATATGCTTCGATTTTGTTTGTTGATGTAACTCAATCTATGCCGTCGATTTTGGGGGAGGTCAACTATAAATAGAAAGCTTCCCCTTCAGTTGTAATCATCCATTGTTTCCATTATTCTGAGTTAAAGAATATAATGAGAGCATTTACTCAAATACCTTGTGTGCATTGCTTTTCTGTTGGTATTTGCTTTTTTTTTTTGCTTCAGCTATAATTCAGTGCCTTAGGGAAATTCTACTAGAATCCTTATTTTGAGAGAGTTAGGCTGATTTAAGCGCATTTGAAGCAGAGGAATCGCCTAAAGCCGTATGGATTGTGAGACAAAAAGTCTAACCCCATGACACAAGTATAAACTTATATTTATGAATGCATTATATTTCGAGTTCCAATCCTAAACATGAAATAGTAATTATATTATTTTTAGTGATTTTTAAAATTATTTATTAATTATCTTATAATATAATTCATTGAAGATATATCTTATACATGAAACACAAAGTCGTCAAAAGGAATAATTATATTCATTAAAAAGAGGGAATAATTATATTCTTAAAAAAGAAAAAGTGTGGCATTAACATGTTTTTGGTTGGTGAAAGATAGTCAACCTTAAACTAAAAAATAAGTATTTTTTTAAATATTTTTATTTAATATTTATATTTAACATAATTTAAATATAAGTATAAAAAAAACTCAATCCTAAACACCTCTATAGTTTTAAAAATAAAGATAAACTACAGAAATAGTCATCTAATTATAAAAAATTTTAATATAAGTATCCAAAATAAAAAATTTTACAATTTAAGTGCCCACATTATATAGGTCAATTATTTTGATTAGCACTGTTAAAATCACAAACAACAAGCTGACACGGTAGTTAAAAAATTAGTATAATAATAAATTTAGCTAACAACTTTTACATAATATATGGATTTAGTCATAATTTTTAAAAAATTTAATTCCCAAAATTTACAAATGTTCTCATTTTAATCCTAATTCTAAAAAATTCAAAATAAAAATAAAAATAAAAATACATAATATTTTTTTAAAATATAAAAATAAATTTAAATTATTAAATAAAAATAATTAAATTAAATTAAATTAAATAACAAAAAAACCCTTCCCCACCCGCCCCTCTCCCCAACCTTTGTCTCTCTCCCTCTACCCATACCGTCCCTTTCCTTTCTTCATCTTCGCCCTCCTCCTCACCTTCGCCATTATCTCTTTCCTCTTTGCCAAAAAAGGAAAAAATATTATGTTATTGAATAAAAAAGCAAGCAACATAGAAGAAGATGTTTCTTTTCTTCCTAAGAAATAATTAGGGTTAAGGAGTACTGGTCCTACTCCCGTGGAGAAGACGATTTCTCTACTAGTACATGTTGATCATTGAAACACATATTTTGATCAAACAAATATGTTAACACTATCTGAAAAATAAAAATGAATTATGAAATCTGAAATTTACTACGGCATGGTAAATTCATTGCCTTAGAAACGGTTTCACCTTGATCAGTGTAATCGTGTAGTGGACATCGTCTCCTAAAGTTAACATAGTGCTTTAATTTTCGTACATCCGAATATGGAAGATGGAACTAGATTAGTGTTGCTTTTCTCAGGAGAATCACTAGAATCAATTTCCAGAAAAGTTTAGAGAGTTTGGAGAAGTTACAGTCAATATATTATTTTCACAGGAACAGTTGAGGGTTAAATTTGTTATTATATCATTTTTTAACTGCTATATAAAATAAATATTTAAATTATAATTTTTTTTATTTTCAGTGACTAAAATAAAAGTTTTTAATAGTTAAATGGTTATTTTTATAATTTACCTTAAAATTAATTAAGGGTCTGTTTGATTGGCAGTAAAATGTTTTCCGTAAAATGATTTCTGAAAAATGTTTTACTTTTCTGTAAAATGACTTACTGGAAAATATTTTCTGGTGTTTGATTGAATCTGTGTAAAATATTTTCTGCTGTTTGACAGATTTCCTGAAAATATTTTCCGGAAAAGTTATTTTTTACATATATTAATATATATTAATAAATTTTTATATTTTAAATTGTTTTTACATATATTGCAATGATTTATTTATAATAATACTCAATAATAAGCTACAATATTGATCGTTATAAATTAAAAAAAATATTATCCACAATGAGTACTAGTAAGAATATTGAATAATTATAAATTACTTCGAAACCATAATGAGTACTAGAAATAATATTATCCAAATACATAATTAGTAGTACACCACATAATAACAACATTGTCCAAGTGCATAATAGTACAGCACATAAAAGTATCAATATCTTCAACCCTAAATTAACTACCAATGAACTAACAAAACGAGACTGAATTAGGAGTTGACAAAAGTCCAAACATGACAGTCTCAGAAATTTTTCCAACCATAATCATTCTTATAGAAGAACTACAATAATCTGTATTAGTATTTGACGATTATTAGAATGACAGCTCCTTCCACTCCAAAGGAAGCAATGTGTAAGAATCAAGAAACCTTCCATAAAAGATATATCAGATAACAAAGCAATGTTCTAAAAACGGGCACATCAAATTAAAAAGCAAGATTAACAAATCTATTGGGAATTCGAAATTACTATTTATAACCTTGACAAGATAATATGTTCACAAACATGATTCATCAGGATCATCATTTAAAAAAGACATGAACAACCTCCATACATTGCAATAGTTGTTCATGTTTATACAAAACATGCTCATGAACTTCAAACAAATAGAAATAGAAAACTTATATTAGTAAGAACACATAAAAAAGGAATCAAATTATGGACCCAAAGGCAATATACAACTCTTTGAAAAATAAAACAGTAATGCTAGAAACATAGTCTATTTATTGTAGAAAGCCAAAAAGAACTCAATTTGCTCCAAAGGAAAATATCAGCATTGCATGCAATTCTATGTCATAAAAACTTTAAACCAAGATCGAAACAGATACATTCTTCACTAAATTTACAATCTTTCATTTGTAAATTTGTTTAATGAACTTATTGAAACCTTTAATGTAATGTAATGTAACGCAGGTTCTTTATGGGCATAAATGTACTAATGGCTCACCCACCTAAAGCCTGCATATTGATATTTGTCCATGTTTACAGCAGCTACACAGACTTGAGTGCTCTGCCAAGAATTAGGACAACTAAAGAACCCATTAAAATTAGTTCATAACATAATATTTTCCAGAGAGCTAGCAGACAATAATAACATAATTATGTCTTTAGTTCATAACATAATATCTACTCAACAAGTGGAATGTTGTTTGCATGTGAACATATTTTAGATTTCTGGGTAGTCCACTAAAGTGCACAAAATTTAAGAGTAAATGTTGTTTGCATGTGAACATATTTTAGACCTAAGAATCTAGTCACAAAAATAAATTCCAGTATCACACAAACTCCGTATATTATGTAAATTGTTTGATCTTACATCAACCAGTACACAAGTAGGTACTCCAAGAAATAGAAGATAATTTAACTTGCTGAGTACTTTTCTCTTCTACTCTGACATGATTCAATTATTTTCTTATATATTTATATGATCTACCCTCAGGCACAACAAACTTATTACATGGTCATTAGTTCAACACATTCTGCTTACAGGAATTACACATAATTAATTCAACTCATGTCATGAGGGGTAACACTACTGGAGACAATACCACCACTAACAAGTAACATATTCTTAGACTCTTAGTGGATAGAAGTTATGGGCTGCCCATGTTTACAAAACCCTAAAGGATGCAGTTCACCAGATTGATGATTAGAAATTCCAATGGTAACCTATGGAATACATTTCTTTTACAAACTTATACAAAAAAGGATATAGAGGTAAACCTTAAACATTCTTTCAAGTTTGTTTGTAAACTAGCTGCCACACTCTGTCTTCAGCTGCAGCATCGCAAGAACATAACAAATTAACAATTTAATACAATCTTCTGAAGACACACCATTTAATGCGAAGAACATACTGACCTTAGAAATCATGGATTTCTCTGCATCAATAGAAGCACTCTTCCCTAACAGCAGCCTTTTAGCAAGATCTTTCTTATAGAATGCTTCAAAAACATCCTTGCCCTTAATTATCAACAAAAATGCCATTCACAACTCTAGCATTAACTAGTGAGGCAAGAAAGAAAGAAATGCACAAAAGGAAAACTGTTACTTGGGGGAAAAAAGTAGATTTAATCATTTTTGTGGGAAACTCTACCTGGATGAACCTGAATAAAACCAAAACTTTATCAAGTGTACCCTCTAATTCCTCTTCAGAAGTACCCTTATTACCATCACGAAGCTTTTCATCCAGAAACTTAGCAATAAGCTCAGCAGGTCGATTTTATTAAACACAATAAAGTTCGACCATCAGTCAAGTTCAAAATATGATGATCTAAATTAGGAATTTACTTTACTGGTTTAAAGGTAAATGAACATGCAGTTTAAAAATAAAATAATCTCCAAATACAAAGGACAAACATGCTAACCTGACGAAGATTAATTAGATGCTCAAAAGAATCCTTAATGGTGTTGCAAAATGCCTCATTCTTGGAAAAGCTTTCTTCTAATATGGAGTCAAGTGAAGCCTTGAATTCTAACAAGGAAGACACCATGTCCTTGTCTTTCTCTTCATCCATGACAATGCTCTGCCCAGTTCTCCGAATATATGAGCTTATGGCCTGCCTGAGTGATTTGCATTGACCCTTGAAAACAGTGAGTACATCCTCTGAAGGTCCTCGATACGGTGTCCATCCATCAGCATCATAAATCCCTGCACAAATTAGAGAAACCATAGCTACTAAGAAGATGCAAATTCAAGGTGTTCAAAGCACAAAGAACAACCAAAAATTCAATTCACACCTTATCAAGAATGGCAGGTATATGGCGTTCCAGCAGTTGCCTTTTTGCTGTTGCTATAAGCGGCTTTCCCGTAAAAGCATCCAGGTAGAGTAAGCATCTTTCATTTTCTTCATTTAACCTCATCTGAAGGAATACGCACAAAAAGCCATTTCCACCTTCTGGGGTTCCTGATTCAGGGCAGAATTCCCAGACTTGATGAACGCCGGTGTCTGGTGTTAAGAATTGGTGTTGGCTGATGGCAAGCAGAAGATCAGGTGTCAAGGATAGGGGAAGGGGAAGGGGAAGGGAAAGGGAAAGGAAAATTTTCCTGAAAATGTCTTACCGAATCAGAAACGGTAAGACATTTTCCAAAACTAAAGGCTACTATTTCCCGTGTTTGTAATTGATTTTACATAGGGAAAATATTTTCCAACAAACAAAACCGGAAAATGTGGAAAACCAATTCCGGAAAATATTTTCCCCTATCAAACATACCCTAATTGTATTAGTATTGCATACATACCTATGCAAAATACCCTAAATCCATTTCAAAAGGAATTTTTTTATAAGTTTATGTTTGAGTTATTTTATATTTATACAAATTTTAATAACTTAATTACTAACATTACTAGCTAATAAGTGGTGGTTGAGTGTATTGGTAAGACACATTGTACTATTAAGGGGAGAATGTAAATTCGAACCTAAAAAACAATATTATTATTAGGAGTGACAGTTACGAACTCCAAACATAAACCGTAAAATACATAATGCTAAAAAACTAATTAACATTATATACATTTCGATATAATCGTGTATTCGTACATATAATATTTTAATTTTAATTTTAATTTTAGTCATATCTTGTTTTCCAACATTATGAGGTGCAACTGTATACAGTTCAGCAAAGGTCAACCTTAAATTTGATTGGTAATGTGAATGTTGAAAATCATTCTTTTAGCATTTTCTTTTTGGTTTTTTTTTTAATTTTTCCTGATTAATTTAATAGAGTTGACATCTAAAATGAAGCCAAAAATTAAGTGGAAGTGATTATTAATTAATTTTTGCAAAAGAAACAGAAAAGGTTCGTGATAATAATATTATTTCAATATAATTAAAATAAGATAAGCTTATATAAATAAGGCAAAGTCAAAAAATTGCTTGTTAATGATAAATAATAAATATTTAAAGGGTTAAAATGTAATTTTATAATTATATTAATTTATAATTTCATAAATTTTAAAGGGATTAAAATGTATTTGTAGCGACGTAAAAATTGGTTTCAGGGTCGCTAATTGTGGCGATCTAGTGAAAAAGTTTGGAAACTGAAGTTCGATTTTGAAATAAAAGGGGAGTCGCCACCGATCCTTTTTATAGGTGTGATCGGACACCTTATAAATTTATTTTTGAAATGAAAAGAAATGAATTTAAGTCCACGTTAAAATCCAGAGAAAAAAATAGGGTTCGGGAGTCAGTTACGCGCGAGGAAGGTATTAGCACCCTCGCGACGCCCAAAATTGGTATCTCATAAACACTTGTTGTCTTGATTTTCAAAAATACGAGTCCAATGTAAAATTTAGTCTTGATCCGATTGAAAAGACGAGAAATTTTAGTTTATTCTGTTTTTTTTGAGGAGGGTATATCGCTTTAACACGAGTCAATTGACGTTCACCCAACATAGCGATGAACTCGATGACTTAATGTTAAATCGGTACATTGCCTTGATTATTGAAATTAATTATCAAAACAATAATATGATTTTCGAAATACCATGAAACGAAGTTGATATGAAATAAGAATCAATAAGTGGAAGAAATATAAACATATTTGAAACAAAAAACAAATATTACAATAATGTTGAAGGAAAACACTAATAATGCATGCAAAATCGAATGTAATTATCATATCAAATACGATAAATAATGAATATACATACATAAAACATTAAGAACATGTACGTCAAAACACATCTATATATGAGCAATGATACCGTTAGAAATATATTATATATATTATTCGAACTATACATGAAGTGGCAAAAAATGTACATCTATTAATGTTAAAGTATATACGTAGTATCAAGACATGACATAATATATATAGGACATGACATTTAACAGAATTATATATATAGAAGAATATATACAAATAATATGGTATTAAAGGTATATACATAGTATATGGAAGAAAATATGTATGTGGAAATGTATAAGAAATATTATACATAACTAGTAATATTAAAAATATACACATAACATATATAGAACATATACAATACATACATACCTTAGAAGTGATAATAACAATAATAAAAATATTTTATACACTACACAAATACATACACATATATATATAAATAATAGTATTAGAAATATACAATATAATATTAGAAATATATATAATAGTATAAAAGAAAAATATAACTAATAATATTAAAATATATATAATAATATATGTGAAATATAATATTAAAAACTTATATACATAACATATGTGCAAAATACACATAATATTAAAACATTTACATAGTATATACATATTAGAAACAAATAACAACTAATAATAATAATATTAGAAATATAATGAAGTGTATAAAAAAGACAAATATAATATAATAGTAATATTAAAATAAAGTAATTAAGATAGTACTATATATAAAGGTATGGATATATATATGTAAAATATACATATATTAATATTAATAATAATGTTAGAACTAGAAATAGTAATCATTGGTAATAATAGTACCTTAAAAATAATTAGTATATTAATAAAAATAATAATATTAATAATATGTAAAAAATGAAAATAAACGAAGAAAAGGACTAAATCGGACTAAGAACAAAATTTCGGGGCGAATTTAAAAAGAAATAGAGAAATAAAGGACCAAAATGAACACGCGTGAAAGCAATGGGAACTAAGGGCGCAATATTCTCCATTACCAAAACGCAACGTAGCACGGAGGGACTAAATTGTAGGGCGAGAAAATCTTTAGGGCCAAATTAAAAGTAGCAAAAAAAACCTGATTGTGAAATAGTAAAAATGCGGAAGGGCCGATCGCGCAATTAGCCCTTCCGCTTCAAAAACACGCGGACCCTGGCTGGATGGGTCGGGTCGACCCGACTCGAAGCCCTAAACGGCGTCGTTTAGTTTAAACAGAGGGGGGTCCAAAACGGTGCGTTTTGGACCCTATATAAGTCAATTTTTTTTGTTTTTTTCTCATTTTTGCAGCCGAAAGAAAAAAAAGAAAGGTGGGGAGAGAGGAGAGAAGGAAGGAAGGAGGGGGGAAAGCTCCGGCCACGGGGAGGGGGACGGTCCGATTGTCGGACGGTCGCCGGAGCCGGCCACCGTGCACGGTGGCCGGAGAGGTAAATTTTTTTTCCTTTTTTTTTATTTTTTATTTCTTATATTTTTTTATATTATATTTTCATACATTTGACGTATTTAATGTATGTATTTGTGAGAAAATAAACAAAAATGAAAATAAATCTAGAACCACATTCTGTTTTCGATTTGCAATCTTGGTGTTTTGTGCGCCGATTTGGTGGTGTTTTTTTGTGTTGATATCTATTTCGGACTGGTATTCTTGCTCTATCTACTGACTTTTTTGAAATATATGTGTATTCAAAGATCTAAAAAAAAGAACCCCCCTTACAAAGTATTTCCCTTTGGTTTTTATAATCATTTGTCAATATTAATCTAATATTGTTGTCTTTTCGTGTATTTCTTGCAGGGCATGGGCGAACGGTGGTGGCAGAGGCATGGTGGAGCAGGTGGCCAGTGCTGGTGTCAAAAGAAAGTGGGGCGTGATAGCCAAGGGCAGAAGGGCGTGCGGCGCAAGTAGGGAGGCAAGTGGAATTAGGGTTTCCTCTCTGCTAATTTGTTTTGGGCTGCTGGGCTAGGTTAATTTAGGGTATTGGGCTAGTAGTACTTGGGTTAGGCTAATTGGGCTGAAAATATTGTAAACAGGCTTGGGTTAGTAAGGGTTTGAAATGTATTTGGGTTTGGCAAAATTGGGTATGTACAGTATTCACTACTTTTAGAGATCAAAGCTATTACTTGCCCCTTAATCCATAACCTCGTGTATATATACATTTACGAATATAATGCAAATATATAAATATTTTAAAATTTATACAATATAAATTATTAATGCACGAAGATTTAAATTAGAGTAACACTTTTAGTTAAAACCCCATTAATCATTATTAGCTTAGTTTTATACATTTTCCTAATTCTCAATCAACCAAATAAAAATTTATACCAATTATTGAAATAATATTGTTATTATTATTTTTTTTAAAATTAATTCTTTCTTTTCATGAATGGTAACATGCAATTTGGAAATGAAAGATACAATAAACACTTGCCATATGCAATGAATGGTAAGCACTGTCAACATAAATAAAGGCTTCAACCACAACAATAATAGAATAATTACAAGACATTGACGACAGACTTTGTCACAACTCAAGCGTGGTACATTTGGAGTGGCTGCAAGCACGTATTGTGATAAAGGAATTAGCCTTGAAGGGTTCAAAGCAATGGTAGAATCAACAAGAAAATTGAGCATACAAGACAAAAACTTGTATAGGAGTAACAAGGCATGACAAATTTTACTATTTTCATAAGAAAAAGGGAGTTATTAAACGAAGGAAAATAACAGAAATACATAAGACTTAAAACAACACGAGCCCAAACTAACTTATAAAATCATTTATTATTCCGAAATACCCTCTGTTGTAGGCCAATTTTAGCCCGTTTGCAAATTACCCAAACCCATTTAAATTACAAAATCCAATATCCAATACATACTAAACCCCAAATAAAACAACCCAAAATCTACCTAGCCCACCTCCCCAATAAATCCAAACAACCCAAAACAAATAGATCAAAACCCAACTACCATGGCCCAATTTTAGCCTACCCCATCCCCAATCAAATCAGAAAACCCTAATCCCTATGTTTGGCGCCGCACCACCAACTCTCTGCCACCACCTGCCCACTGCAGCACCGCCCTATCACATCCACCGCCCTCTGCACCTGCAAGGAATTAAAAGGAAAGGACAGCAAACAGAAAATAATAAAAGGGAAAGCATTTGTAAAAGGCTATTAAAAGCCATCAAAAGACAGTGTAATGGGGGGGATTCTTGATGAATGAATACAATAGATTCGGCCAATTCAATACCAAGCAATAGATTTCATATATCAAAGACAAATCTAAACAGTAAACACCAAAGCAGTGAACATCAGAATATAAGAATCGTAATCGGAGAAATAGGAGGTGACATTCCGTCCTTTAAGTTTTAAATCTTTTTTCTTTTCCTTTTTTTATACAGGCAAATATAGACACATATATATATAAACAACGAAAAAAGGAAAGAAAAATTACCTTTTTTGAGGTTTTGACCACTGTGGAAGGTGGCCGGCGGCGACGGAGCTACGACGGCGCGCGGTGGCCCTCCTAGCCGATTTCTGGGTTTCCCCAGAGAGAAAAATCCCCTTCCCCTTTGTTTTTTTTAAAAACCCGGAAAAAATGAAAAATTTAAAGGATTTTTTACTTTTAAAGGCCCTCAAAACGACGTCGTTTTGGGGCTGGCCTTCAACACCCAAAATGGCGTCGTTTTACCCCGGATTGGGTCGACCCGACCCCACCCACTCAGGATCCGCGTGTTTTTTATTCAATGGGCTAATTGCGCAACCGATCCTTCCGCTTTTCTTTACTTTGTAATTAAGTTTTTTAAAAGTCTTAAATGTGCCCTGAACTTGCGTTTGGATTCCAATTGAGTCCTGTTTGGTGCTACACGTTTTAGAAAAGGGGTTTATTATCCGATTTGGTTCCTCCCCTTTGCTTGTGCGTTCAATTTAGTCCTTTTCTTGTTTGTTAATTTTCAAACTTGGCCCAGATTTTCTGTTTCAAATTCAATTTAATCTTTTTTCATTATTTAGCTATTTTACTGATAAATTAGTTAGTTTTACTATTTTTATTATTATTTGTATTATTGTTATCATTAATATTTATGACTACTGTTATTATTAATTCTTATATTTTATTACTATTACTATTACTGTATATTTATGACCTTTTTGTTTTCTATGTTATTATTATCTTTATATTTTCTATTACTATTATTAATCTTTTTATTATTACTAACGTTATTATTTTCGATACAATTATTTTATTAACATATTATTATTATTTTTCATCATATTATTATTTCCTATCCTCTATTATTATTGTCATTAGCTTATATCCTTGTCATTAAAGTACCAATATTTTTTATTATTGTTAGTATTACTATTATTTCTTTATCTTTATTTTATATTATATTATATTATTAGTCTCCACTATTATTAATATTTGCTCTAGCTACAATTAATATTTCTAACATGCATATATATATAGTTTTACGTAACATTATTAATAATTATTCTTTTAATATTATTTTTAATACATGTGTATATTCTTTTAATAGATATTATGTATACATTTTTATATATTACTTATATGTATCTTTTTGGTATTATGTATATATTATGTATATATTTTTAATGTTATTAGTTACATATATTTCTTATACTCTTCCATGTATGTATTTTTTATATCATCTTATGTACGTATACAAATACTATATATACAAATACTATGTTATATATATAATATAAAATTTTAATACCATATTATGTATATATTATTATTATATCTATTTTTGTCCCTATTATATTTATTGTTAATACTAGTACATACATTTTATTATATGAGTATATATATACTTTTATATATAGTATTATTTTCATACACCATTATATTTATTATTATACCTATTATTTTCACTATTATCACTTATTATTTTATTTTAATATTATTATGTATATATTTTTCATATATGTTATGTACATACATTTTTCAATATTTATTTTATATATATATATATTATGTATATATTTTAACATTACTAGTTGTAGCGACGTAAAAATTTTGCTTTCAGTCGCTAATTGTGGCGATTTACTGAAAACTTGAAAACTGAAGTTTGATTTTAAAATAAAGAGGGGAGTCGCCACCGATCCTTTTTATAGGTGTGATCGGACACCTGATAAATTTATTTTTAAAACAAAAAGAAGGCCGAGTTTAGGTCTACGTTAAAATCCAGAGAAGAAGTAGGGTTCGGGAGTCAGTTACGCGCGAGGAAGGTATTAGCACCCTCGCGACGCCCAAAATTGGTATCTTGTAAACAAGTGTTGTCTTAATTTTCAAAATACGAGTTCAATGTAAGATTTAATCGTGATCCGATTGAAAAGATGAGAAATTTTAGTTTTTCGATTTTTAGAAAGGTAGTTCCGTCTTTAACACGAGCCGACAAATTTCATCCAACATAGCGATGAAATCTATGGCTTAATGTTAAATCGGTACATTGCCTCATTTATTAAAATTAATTAGAAAACAAGAACATGATTTTCGAAGTAATGCAAAGTAATATTGATAAAAATAAATAAATGAAAGAATATATTGAAGCAAATAATAAATGTGATAATAATTTTAAAAAACGATAAAAATGTATGCGATATTAAACGCAATAATAGTATCAAACATGAAATAAAAACAATGAATATATATAAACATATAATAATAAATGAAGTAACGTAAACATAATATTAAAAATACTAATGGTGCTATATATATATATTAAAGTATGTGTAATGATAAGAGTGAAAAGTGTATACATAGTAATACTAAAATACATACGTAATATATACCTACATAATATATAAAAATGAACATATGCAAGATACATTATAAATACTAATAACATAAAAATTATATACATTAACAATACCACACAAATATATACATATATTTTAAAATAAATACTTAGTAATATTAGAATAAAATAATAAGTAGAAGGATATATGAAAATAATACTATTTATAAAAATATATATATACGCATAATAAAATACGTATACTAATATTAATAATAAATATACTAGGAATAAAATAAATAAAATAATAGTATATATATGATGTGGTATTAAAAAGAGATATATATATGTAATATTATTCAAGAAGATATGAAAAATAAAAATATATAAATAATATGGCATTAGAGGTATATACATAACATATATAAAAATGCAATATTTAAAGATACATACACACAATATATATAAAATGTTAAAATATTTACATAGTGTATACATATTAAAAATAATGCTAAAAGACAACTCTTAATATTACTACATGACTACATACATGTAGCACCCCAAACCCGGCCCAGAAGTTATGGCCGGATCCGGCATGCCACATCAAAAACGTAAAAAAAAAATTCCATTCTAAGTCCAGAAAATCGTACTTGATGTTCAAAAGATTAATTCATTAAAGGTTAAAGTGAATGGAAGCTATGCACTAGGTAGGAAACCGGAAAAGAGGTGGTGAGTCCATTGGATCGCTTAAGTACCAAGCTCCCTTCGGATCCAATCCTAGACATGCATACCGCCATTGCCACACCTTAACGTCATGGATATTTCTAGGAAACCGATTTGATTAAGTCATTTTTAGGAAAAGTGATTAATTTTGGAAAAATACTTTCATTGCGGAAGCTTTGCTTGTTGTCGTTTTATTTTGAAATCAACTGTTGTTTTTGAAAACTCGCCCTAAAGCTATCCAATTTCAACAGTTAAAATAAGTATTACCTATCTTAGTAATACATATTAAAACCATCAAAAATAATTAAGCGGCCTTATTACATTTAAAAGCCCAAAAACTTCAAACGTAAATAAAAGAATGTCCAGTTCACCAGAAGAAAATCAAACTTTCAGAACGGGTGGCCACTCCGAATTCCCTCACAGCTCCAAGCCCACTATGGTTGGGGATTTCCTACGTGGATGAAAATAAAAGGGGTGAGTTTGGGGAAACTCAGTGTGTAAGGAAAACCCATTCAAAGCCCAAGTCAGCTCAAGCCTATTGGGCCTAATCCCATTCAGGTAACAGCGGTACTGGGCCAGAGCCCTTTTTAGATTACAATAAACTGGGCCTTAACCCCTTATTCAGATAACAGTATGGCCCATAGGCCTATTTCAAAATACATGCAACATCAGTAAACATATGCAAGCCCATTTGGGGAGACTACTCAACCCACCAACCACTACACTCCACCCGTACCAGCCATACACTCCATGTGAGGATAGCTCAACCCACCCAGCCCAACATTCCACAATTGCAGCCTTGCTGCTCAGTTAACAGTAAATTGAGGCAAAGCCTCCAGTACGTGGACAAGCCACTTTCAGTACTTCCTCCGTCAATATCCCAATCCCATGCATCAGATAATAACAACATGGCATACAGTAAATAACAACAGTCAAACATGCATTTAGGTCAATTTAACCCTAAGGGTATTTCGGTAATTTATCTACTAGGGGTAAAACTATAAAATTTTCACTTTTAAAGGTATTTCAGTAATTTATCTAGTTTAGGGTTTTTCATGCATATTCCTACCTTTCACGTACTACAGAATCACGTACCGAGGGTTCTTACCGAATTGGGCCCGTTGGCCCATCATTCCAATTTTGGCCCATTAAGCCCAAAAATATCGAGGGCACAGAAATCATGCACTTTGCAGTCCAAACATTGCAGCTTACCAAAAACATTAATCGATTTACCTCATGAGCATTCGCACACTCGTAAATCTACAAAATACCAGTTTTCGGCATTTCGGCTTTTTGGCTTTTGCCGATCTAGACTAAGAAAGAGGGTGTTAGTTACATACCTGTTTGCGACGATATGCTGACGAGATCCACACACGAACCGCCTACAATTGGATTACTAACACGTTAATCTAACTATTCAAATACAAACTACGTATTAACCCCTTACAATATTCGGCCAACCACACCTACAGATCATAGTAAGCTTACAAGAAATCAATAAGCAACTCATTAACAAATTTTTGTCAATGTTTACCACATAATCATAATTTCCCTGCAAGCTGTCTTCCTGAGCAACAATCACTAAATTATTTATAACTGGAGCTAGGAAACTCCAAATCAAGTTCCGTTAATTTTCCCTGAAAATAGACTAATATATCTTCTATCCATAAAATTTTCAGAATTTTTGGTTTATCCAATCAATACCAGATTTTTCTCAAAGTTTCCCATGTTTCACTGTTTGACTAATCTGACCACTCTTCATTACGAATAAAATTTCTCATTATACAGAATTAAAAATATGTTCTTGTTTATTTCATTAGAAACTAGACTCAATAAGCTTTAATTACATAATTTATTCAACTTCTAATTCATCTCCCACAATTTATGGTGATTTTCCAAAGTCACGTTACTGCTGCTGTCCCAAGCAGATTTATTACCAAATCATTCTTTCACACATACCTTGCATGCATGTTATTTAAACATGTATATCACCAATCAATCATCACATATCTATGATTTTACTTAAGAATAATCTCCATTTCATCATTTTAAAGCACAACATGTTAGCTGATTTTTCCCTTTAACATCTAAGGCATATGCATGCTCATTTGTTTGGCTCAACTTCACCTATCTTCCATTTTTCATCAAAAGAACATGAAACAACAACCATTTCATTCATTTTAATTCATGACTAAATGCTCACAACACAACTAAAAATCAAACTATGCTTCAAGAGTTAAGATAGAATCAAGATGAACTCATGAACCTCAAAATAGAAACAAGGTACCAAGAACTTACCTTCAATTTTCCTCCTTCTAATGACCGAATACTCAAGAGCTTTCTCCTCTCCTTTCTCTTCTCTAACTTTCAGCAATGATGAACAAAGATGGACAAAACTTTGTTCTTTTCACCCCTTTTTCTTTTAATAAAACTTCATATTTCATCCATTTAATTCTTTAATACAAAAGACATGAAATTCTTATCATGAAACATTTACCTAACCTATTATCATGAAACATTTACCTAACCTATTATCATGGAACATTTACCTAACCTATTATCATGGAACATTTACCTAACCTATTATCAATTTGTATCAATTTGTACCATAAATTATGGATATCAAGTGCACATTTTGTCTACAACAACATGATGGCTGGCCACTTCATGTAAAATGGGAGGTTTGTCATGCAAATCCTCCTATTTTGCACTCCTATTTATTTGGTCGCTTCAATTTAGCCTATAGCATTTTCAAACATTTTCACATAGGTCCTATTTCATAATTTCACTCACAAATGACAAAATTAAAGCATGAAATTTTGCCAACATTCACAAAATTCCCAAAAATTGGGGCGTTACAATACATATATATTAAAGATATACACACAAAATAGAACACATACTAACATTGATAAGAACATATACAAGAACTAGTATAAAACGTATAACGAATAATACTAAAGATATATACATATAACAAAGTATTCACTATATTAACAATGATAATAATAATAATAGTAATAATATTAAAATACAAAAAAATAATAAAAAATAATAAAAATAATGAAGTAATTAAAAATCATACTATATATATATACATAATAAAGGTATTAAAATAAAGTAATAAAAGATAATACTATATATATACATGTACGTAATACATGTATATTAGAAATAATAATAGGAGTTATAATAATAATATGAATATCATATACATAAAAATAATAATAATAACAATAGATAATGTAATAATAGCAAAAGAGGAGGGCTTATTTGAACACGCACAGAACCATGGGGGATCAAAAGCACAATATTTCAGATTATTAAAACTCTGCGCAGTAGGGGGGCTAATTTGAAAAACGCAAAAAATTATGGGGTCAAATTAAAAACAAATGAAAATCTGATTGCCAAAGTTTGGAAAAGCGGAAGGGCTAAAAGTGAAATTAGACCTTTCCGTAAAAACACGCGGATCCTTGGAGCGGGTCGGGTCACCACGCGGGTCGGCGTCTAAACGATGCCGTTTTGGGGCATTTTACACTTGAATTAAACGATGTCGTTTTGTAATGTTTTAAAAGCAAAATTTTTTACAAAAATTTCATTTTTTTTGTGTTTCTAAAAAAAACAGTTTGAGAGCTCTCCCCTCCCCTCAGCCTTTGCGATTTCAGGTGAGGTTCTGGCGTCCTCCTTCGCCGCTGACGACTGACGCCGGCCACCGTACTCGGTGGCCGGAAAGGTAAAAAAATCTGTTTTTTTTGTTTGTTTTTATTTATTATATATATTTATCGTAGATTTAAAAATGTATGCTATGTATCCCAAAAAAAAAACAGATTTAAAATATTAAAATCACCTTTATTCACGAATCTGATTCTGTTTCGATGTTCAAATGCCTTGATTTGCTGCTTTCGTATTTGTGAAATTATTGTTTCTGATTTTGGTAGTCGAAATCTAATGTTTCATTTTTCTTAAACTGCTTTACATGCGGCTCTTTATAGCCTATTTTTTACAAGCTTTTTTCTTTCTGTGCCATTTCTGTCTCTTCTCTTTACTGTCTCGCAGGTGTAGAGGGTGGTGGATGTGATGGGGCGGTGCTGCAGTGGGCAGGTGGCTGGTGGCCAGTGGAGTGGTTGGGTGGGGAGGCTAATTCGACGTCGAATGCTAGGGTTAGGTGTTTTCTGTTTTGGGTTTGAGGTTTCAAGTGGGTTTGGGTAATTGGGCTTTGTAATTTTAATGGGTTTAAAATGTTGTAAACAGGCCTATGGGTTTAGGGATTGGGTTTAATTGGGCTCCGAGTATGGGTTTGGGTTATTGGGGTTGGGTTATAGATGGGTTTTAGGAAAATGGGCTGATGTATGTTGGGTTTTAGGGTAAAGGTTAATTTGGGTTTTGAGTGGGTTAGTGGGGTTTTGGGGTTTAATATAAAGGGGGCAAAATTGGCCTATAACACTAGTTATATATTTTTACTAGCTTATGTATATACTTCAAATACTATATATAGTATATTTCTAACACTATTACTATATATATATATATTACGTACATACTCTTAATATCATTATTATGCATATATATTCATTATTTTTATTTCTTGTTTGATACTATTATTACGTTTAATATATCGCATGCATTGTTATTGTTTTTAATATTATTGTCGTATTTATTATGTGTTTCGATGTATTTCTAACTCTTTTATTTTTTGTTTCCAGCCCATTTTATATCATTTTGTTATTCACTACTTTAAAGATTTGTTTATTCATTTCAATAAATAAGGCAATGAACCGATTTAACATTAAGTCATCAATTTCATCGCTATGTTGGGTGAAATTCGTCGGCTCGCGTTAAAAACGGGACATCCTTCTAAAAACTTGAAAACTAAAAATTCTTGTTTTTCGATCGGATCACGACTAAATGTCAAATTGAATTCGTATTTTTGAAAATCAAGACAACACATGTTTATACCAATTTTGGGCATCACGAGGGTGCTAATACCTTCCTCGTGCGTAACCGACTCCCGAACCCTATTTTTTTCTGTATTTTCGCGTAGACTCAAATTCAGCCTTCATTTTTGTTCAAGAATATATTTTCTTTTCTAAAAAGATGATTTATTAGGTGTCCAATCACACGTAGAAAAAAGATCGGTGGCGACTCTTTTTTAATAAAATCAAAAGTCGGTTTTTAAATTTTCAATAAATCGCCTCAATTAGCGACCAAAAGTGAAAATTTTATGTCGCTAAAGCTGGCGACTCTACTGGGGACTAGAATTTTGAGAATAGAGTCGAATTAAACGCGTGTTGTCAAAATTTTCAAAATTCCTTATTCAAATTAATACTTAGTCGTGATCCCAAAATTGTGTTTTTGAAAAGTCATGCATTTGCATCGTGTTGTATATATTCTTCTAACTTGTTCTATCTGGTTGTTTTTCAGCTTTAAATTTTTATGGTTTTAGTTTTGGTTTAGTTTTTAAATAAAACGTAAAGGTTTGTGAGTTTCTCCCCACACACCGTGCACTTGCATTTTTGCATAATATGAGCTCTCTACCCGGGTTTCGTCCGTTTAAGTGAAAGTAAACGCTATGCCTTCGTGAGTTAACTCGTCCCTCCGCACAGGCTAGTGAATACTTTCGGGTTACATATGACTTATGCTTTTGTGAGTTAACTTGTCCGTCCGCATAGGCATAAGTAAATGTAATCCCTCGAATTGAACTCGTAAGCCTGTGATGGGCGATGACCAAGGTTCCGTACTAGTCTTAGTAGACGATAGTACAAACAATTCGAGTACCTGTCTAGAACTGAAACCGTATATAGTAAACTATACGAGCCACCTAATTAAAGCCATGTCGAACCTCCGTCCGTTAGTAGTCACCAAAATAAGTGTATGGGAGAAACGACTCTTACCTTTCATTTATACTTTGCAAAGGAATCGGGTCTATTGGACCGGGTAACTTAATTTGTTAGATTTTCCATAATTTTTCTTCAATTCATATTTGTTGTGATTACTAACCAAGGTTGTTTGTCTTTATCTTTATTTTTCATCATGCATTATAGGCATCATATCAGGAGGGTGTTGATTAAAGATCGGTTGCCAAAAATGGGTTTCTAATGGAAGAGTCAATTATACAAACGACCGAGAAAAACGCTGTGGTCCGAGATTGGTCTCTAAGAACCCAGAAAGAAAAAAGGGCCAGTCTAATGGAAGGATGTATTCCCAACCCACCCGAGCACGTTCGTCAGAATAACCTTGATGACTTGACTCAGATTTAGAGACAGTGGGATTCGGACACTAGAGACATCTTCATTAAAAGGTACGGGGATATAGCCAGCCTGATCGCCGTCAACATAGATGAAAGATTGATTCAGGCCATGATCAGATTTTAGGATCCGGCTTACCAGTGTTTCATTTTCAATCAAGAAGATATGACCCCAATCATGGAAGAGTACGCTGCTTTACTTCGTATTGATAATGTGCAATTCTACAAGATTTATATGAAGGAACCCAAGTCAATGACTTTCAAGAAAAAGCTGGTAAAGTTGACTGGCTTGACCGACATATGGGCCGAGAAAAAAATAAAGAAAAAGAATGAAATCAGCTGTATTCCGTGGTTTTCCCTATGGGATTTAGTCCTAAATCATCCCGATATTTTGAAGAGAGTGAATCTGTTCACTTTGGCCATTTACGGATTGGTCGTCTTCCCAAAAGTTCTGGGACATATAGAGGTTGCAGTAGTAGACTTCTTTGAAAAGTTAAAACAAAGAATCAACCCTATCCCAACTATTCTGGCCGAGACCTTCAGATCCCTAAGTAGTTGTAAGAGGAAAGGGTAAGGACGCTTTATCGGATGTGCGCAATTGCTTAACGTTTGGATTTTGAGCCATTTCTGGAAAGTAAAGCGCACACCGTACCACATGTTTTCAAAAACCTTCGTCCCGTTGGAAGCCTATCTTGAGAGAGAATGGCCAAAGGATGTCACTGTATGGCCCAAATTTTACCCGGGGCCCAATAAAACCAAACCCAAATAAACATAACTCAACTACCCAATTAAAACCCAATACAAACCCAAAACTTAGCCCAAAACACTAACCCAACAAAAAAAAAACCAAAACCTAATCCCACCTACTCCACCACCATAATTAGCCACCCACCCCCATTTTGCTCCACTTGCCTACAATGGAAAAGGCAAATAAATTAAAAAAAAAAAGAAGAACAAGTCGTAAAAGCTTATAAAAAGCCACAATCTCAATGTAAAAAGGGGGGGAGAGGAATCTAGGGTATTTTTGGAGAGAAGAGATTTTTTTGAGATTCAAGAAGAGATTTTTGAGATTCAAGAGGGGATTTTTCTTTTTTCGAGATTCAAGAACAAAAAATCAGTATATCAATAGCAATCAAAAATGTTCAAAGGGTTTCATTATATTCACTCCAATCGTAGTAAGAAATAAGGGATAGAATCAAAGCTGCGCGTTTTGGGTCAAAGGGCTATTGTTCGTTTTAGTCCTTCCCGGTTATTTGCGTGTGCGAATTAATCCCTTCTTCTTTTATTTATTACGAATTTGCCCCAAAATATTGCTCTCAGATTTGATTATGTCCGTCCTATTATTTTTATTGTTTCTGTTTACCTTATTTATATTATTATGTTTGCATTTATCTCTTATTTCATTCTAATACTAGTATTATTAGCACTTCTATTGTTTTTACTATTAATTAATGTATGTTTATTATACATGTACGTATGTACATTTCTATATATAAGTATTATTTTTATTACGTCATTTTAATATTACTATTATATCATATTTACTTTCTGCATTTTAATAATAATAATAATATTATTATTATTATATATTAGTGTGTATTTTTATGTACATATATGTATGTATATACTTTTATATATAGTATTGTTTTTTTAAATTTAATATTTTTATTTGCTCTTTGTATTTCTATATTATTATTATTATTATTATTATTATTATTATTATTATATATTAGTGTATATTTTTATGTACATATATGTATGTATATACTTTTATATATAGTATTGTTTTTTAAATTTAATATTTTTATTTGCTCTTTGTATTTCTATATTATTATTATTATAATATGGTAGTGTGTATCTGCATTATATGTATATATATTGATATATAGTATTATTTTTGTTTACTTTATTTTAATATTATTATTACCTTCATTTCATTATTATTATTACTATTATTATATTTTACTATCGTTATTTTTCATACGTATATATGCTATTGTTTATATTATTATTACTATAACTACTATATTTTTTACTACCTCTATTATGTATTACTAATATATTATTACTACTATTGTTACTGTTATTATCATCACTTGTTATTCTCATCACTATTATTATAATTTATTATTGTTACTTATTGCTTTACTATTATTATCTAATATATCATCATTACCATTATTTTCATTATAACTTAATAGATTATTATTATTATTATTATTAGCACTACTTTTATTACTATTATTTAATATATTATTTTTACTATTATCGTCATATTGTTACTATTACTATTATATTATTATGTTATTATATCTTTTACTATTATTATTGTTGTATTTTTCTATTATTGTTATTATATTTTCCTTTATTTTTGTATTTACTTATATATTATTATTTTATATTAACTAATTTGATAACTGTATATTTTTTAGCATATTTATTTTATTTACATATCATTACTTTTATTATTATTTCATCATCTATTCTATTTATAGTTTTTTTTAAATAATTTCAAACATTTAGCTTATTCATTATTTCCCTTTCTTATTATTTATTCGACTCATTTATCTTACCTTTGTATTTATCGTTAGTATTCATATTTGTGTTTATGTTTATCCTGTTATGGTTATCAATTTTTAGTTGTTATGCATTCTTTATTATCTCGTTTCATTACGAATTTAGGTTTTATCCAACCCGATAGTGATTCTTTCACTAAAGTAAATATTTCGCATTTGGTAATCCGAGACAATCGTTCCCTAACTTACTGGATTTCGATTTTTTTTCTCACGTTTAACCTAAATAACAGCTTATTCTTTTAAATCATAATACGAGTGTTAAATAAAATACTTACTCTCTGATATTTGAGGTGTTGTGTCATAACTCACTGGATATGACATCTTATTACCTAGAGATAAGATTTTTTTTTTTGCAAATAAGGCGATGCTTGGTGTTTGGAAATTTCGAGAAAGTAGTGCCCTAACTTATTGGGTTGCCACTTTTCTCGTTGAATTCGAATAATTAAGCACCCTTCTAAGTTTTTTTAAGGTTTTCTAAATGCAAGCCAGTATCTTAGAATTACAAAGCAATATGTCCTAACTTATTGGATATAGCGTTTTGCTGCTTCGAGATAGGAATTGCAAAAAAAGGGATAACTTAATGTTAATACTTTGACGCTAGTGAATCCCAATTTTCAAAGTTAAAATATTTTAAAGAGGACTACATCTTAATTTTTTTTCTTTCGACGTTAAAGACATTTGATAATCAATTAGGTACCAATTTTGGGGCGTTACGAGGGTGCTAATCCTTCCTCGTACGTAACCGACTCCCGAACCCGTTCTTTTACTTCGTGGACCAAAACTAATGATTTTAAAACAAAATGTTTTAAAGGTGATCCAATCACACCTAAAAAGATTGGTGGCGACTCCCGTTTTCATTTTTAAAATCGATTCCCATTTTCCAAAGCTCGATTTGAAAATGGTTTCGACAGCTTGGCGACTCCGCTGGGGACTGTAATAAGAGAGTCAGGCCATGTAATTGATTATCTCTTGTCTTAATGTCGGAAATTAAAAATTTTAAAATTTAATCCTCTTTGCATTACATGTGTTTGTATTATTACATGCTATATTTTGATCGCATTACATTTTGCATGACCGTTGTGGTCACACCCTTAAGTGGGAGTGAGAAGCTACGCCTTCGTGAGGTTTTCGCCTCCGTGCAGGATAGTGGATCACTTTTGGGATACATCCGTACCTATGGTTTCGTGAGATTTTCATCTCCGTGTAGCCATAGGGAAATGTATTCCCCTGGACTGAACTCGATTCAAATAAGCCTATAATGGGTGAGGATCGAGGAATCTGCTGGTTCGGGTACCTCAAACTTTAGAACCAACCCCATGTCGAAGGACCGTATAAGCCCAACTTAGACATCACCCTTATAAGTTATCGTTGAAATTTATTGATATCATGTGATACTGACTATCTCTTTTCTTTTGCTTGCATGTCATTTTGCATTTACAAAGATATCGGTTCATGGTCAGTTTCTAAGTTAGGAAGTTTTATTATGGAGAACGGACTTCTTGATAAAGTGGAAGGCAACGTTAACGTCCACAGATGGTCCGAACAAACTCAACTAGAAAAGGGAGACAGTATAGCTATAGGATATGTGTCGGAGCTGCCAGATTATACTCGTATAAGTGTCACACAGAATAATCTCCAAGAGCTTAAGGAAATTTGGGATCAGTGGGGTAAAGAGACTAAGCAATTATTCTACGGTAACTATGGAGACTTACGTTACCTGCTTGATGCTCAGATAGACGAGCACTTATTCAGAGCCCTTGCTCAGTTTTGGAACCCGGCGTACAGTTGCTTCACTTTTGGGGAAGTAGACATGGTACCTACTGTGGAAGAGTATACTGTTTTACTTCGTTGTCCCCGGTTTCAGAATGATAGGATCTATTCCCGAGCTTCTTATGTCCCTACCTTTTGGAAGAAATTGATGATTATTACGGGGATGAGCGAGCAGTGGGCCACGGCCCGAATTAAAGAAAAGGGTGAGTGCAAGTGCATTTCGTGAGATGCTTTAAAAGATTTGATTCTGACACACCCTGATGAGATAAAGAAGATAGATGTTTTTGCCCTAAGTTTATATGGATTGATGGTCTTCCCTAAGGCTTTGGGATATGTGGATGAGGCAACCACGGATCTTTTTCATCGACTTAGTAAAAAGGTCACTTCTGTCCCTACAATTTTGGCGGAAACATTTAGGTCTTTAGGTGCATGTAGGAGGGCTGGTGCTGGCAGGTTTATAGGGTGTGCTCAGTTGCTTTTGGCTTAGTTCTACAGTCATTTTCGGTTGATAGATAGGGTGGTTTGTCGGGTTTACTTTGAGGATTATTCACCGTTGAAAGATATAGTAGCTTCAACCAGGAGAGTTGATGTTCCAGAAGAGAATTGGATAGCGTTACTTCAGAACCTTCAGTCGAAAGATGTCGAGTGGAGGGCTCCGTGGATGATGCCTGGTGAGGTTCTTTACCGATGCGGTAGTTTTGATTGGGTACCCTTATTGGGGATTTGGGGTGCCATTGGCTATGCCCCTTTGCTCGTACTGAGGCAGCATGGATTGAGACAGTTCATACCAGTGACTCAGGGTTTGGCTCAAAGTGAGTTTGTATATAGATGAGCCGATTACAAGAGGAGGGTTAGTGAAGTTTCTAGTGCTTGGAAGAAGACTTGTCGATTGAGAGGAAAAGCTATTAGCCCCGCTACGACACCGGAATACATAGAATGGAGAGGTAGAAGAGTTAATGATAATATCCCTAAGCCAAGTATAGAAGGAGTTCGACCAATGGAGGAATATTTGCAAGTAAGGCCCTCAAAGTTAGAAATTATGAAACAAGAGTTCGAGAGACAAAGCTTGGAGTTCGAGAGGAGGATAGCAAAGCTCGAAGAAGAAAAGATGTACTTGAGTTTGGACGTTGATGTTCAAAAGATGGAAGTCGAGAAAGAGAGGAAATAAAAAAGGAAGATTGAGGAAGATCGAGATGATCTAAGGGAGCATTACAAAAGGGCACAAGTAGCCTTGAGGAGGGCGAGGGTAGGAGGATCTTCGAATTAGTGGCAGAAGGAGGTTCAAGAAGAAAAGGATAGAGCCGAGTACTGGGAGAAGAAATCCCAAGAAATGCGGGGGCAGAATTTGGCATTAGAGGAAGAGAATAAATGATTGAGGACCAAGGTAATGGAACTTGGAAAATCCCTGCGTTGGCACCAAAACCATAATTCTACGGTCGAGTTAAAGGAGCTAAGAAGCAAGGTTAAAGATTTGGAGGTGGCATTGCATGATGGTGAACTCCGGGTTTAGCAGCTCAAGGCGCAAGAGGATTATCTGAGGGGAGAGCTATATCAGGCTAAAGAACAGGTCAGAAAAATGGATCATGTCATTAGTGAAGCCATAGCCCAGATTCGAGAGGTTGCTGAGTATGTGCAAGGCTTGGCAATTCGAGCTGACGTATTGAGTCTGATGTATTCATCATCGTCGGATGTAGGACGAAAGTTAGCCCTTTTATTAGATAGAGTTAAAGCTTTGGGCCTTAGGGCGAAATTGTATTTGTAATCCTCTTATATGTAAAGATATTCTTTTTCTAAATAAAATTTTCTAAATGAAGTTGAACCAGAATCTATATTCTTTTTGCATTCATGCATTTGCATCTCATAACATTTCATCACATCATTTGCATTCAAAGTTATAGAAAGACCCTGATTAGTTAAAGTTTACTTTCCAGAGAGGTAGAAAAGAAAATCTGGAAATCACATATCCTTACGGCACTCGTACTAAAACTAAGAACATGGATCAAAGGTTTGAGCAATTACAAAAAGATATGCAGGATCAAATGCAAGAGCAGTTAGCCAAAATACAGAATGAAATGAGGGAGCAGATGCTAGAGGCTCAGAGAAACATGATGGTTGAAATGGCTCAGCTACTAAGAGCCACTGATAAAGGAAAAGCTCCCATGGCGATCACTGAAGAGGATAATGAAGGCCCTCCTCTGGGTTTTACTCCGCCTCATGTGCCCCTGCAAACCGAGGCATCTCCTAGAAGGCCATCTATCACAGTAAGGCCTCAATATGGGCCAGTGGATGCTAGAATCCCTATAAATTTCCCATCTGGGTTGGGAAATAATTTGGGTGATAGCTCGATCAACCCTATTACTCCTGATCTTGATTTAATGGAGAAGGAAAGAATGGCCACTGAATCCTCAAAACAATTGGAAGATCGTTGCAGGTGGTTAGAGGAGAAGTTTAGGGTTTTAGAAGGTGCTGGCAATCATCATGGGATTGATGCCAAAGACTTAAGTTTGGTTCCAGATTTGGTGCTTTCTCATAAATTTAAGATGCCAGAGTTTGAAAAATACAATGGGACTACTTGCCCAGAGGCACACATAACAATCTTTTGTAGAAGAATGACTGGTTATGTGAACAACGATCAACTATTGATCCATTGTTTTCAAGACAGCTTAGTGGGAGCGGCGGCTAGGTGGTACAATCAGTTGAGCCGTGCAAGAATCAGTTCATGGAGAGATCTTGCACAGGCTTTCATGCAACAGTATAACCATGTGACTGATATGACGCAGATAGGATCACACTTCAAAACATGGAAAAAAAACCTAATGAAAGTTTTAGGCAATATGCACAACGATGGAGGGAGGTGGCAATGCAAGTACAACCATCATTGTTAGAAAAGGAAACCACCATGTTATTTATTAATACTTTGAAGGCGCCATTCATCACACATATGATTGGGAGTACCACAAAAAGTTTCGCGGATATAATTATGGCGGGTGAGATGATTGAGAATGCCGTGAGAGGCGGTAAAATCGAGGGGGAAGTGGCTAAAAGATCGGCCCCAAGAAGAAATGACAATGAGGTGAATAGTCTCAACTCGAGGGCAATCACAGTTGGTCAACCCAAAGCAGCTATGGTCGAACAATAAAATGCCCAAAGACATGAATCGGGCATAAGACAGAATTCAGAAAGAATACAATTTACGCCTATCCCTGTGATGTATCGTGAGCTTTATCAAAGCTTGTATGATGCACATGCCATTGCTCCATTTCACTTGAAACCACTACAGCCACCGTACCCCAGATGGTATGATGCAAATGCTAAGTGCGAATATCATGCGGGAATACCGGGGCATTCGATCAAAAACTGCACAGGATTCAAGAAGGCAGAGGAGAGGCTTATCAAGATGGGGGTTGTGAAATTCGACAGTACCCCTAATACCGAAAATCCGTTACCAGATCATGGTAATCAAGGAGTGAATGCCATTGATGAAACAAATAAAGGAAAAATCAAGGGAGACATTGCTGAGGTGAAAACACCTATGAAGGTAATATGGGAGGAGATGGTGAAGAGAGGTATACTGACCTCTAGAAAAGGAAGAGAAGGAATAGAGAACCATTGTGAGGTCCATAGGGAAGTCGGTCATATGATCCAAAATTGCGAAAAGTTCAAGGTCATGGTACAAGGCCTTATAGTTAACAAAGAGTTACAGGTTTCTGAAGGTAGTTCTTATGAAAGACAAATATGTGTGCTGGAGAATGAACGAAAAAGAACCAACCAACCGAGAATTATTATTTCCTTGCCAGGGAATAATGAGGAGGGGTCGCAAACTAGGCTCAAAATAGTCATCCGTAAACCCAATCCTTTCCCTTATAAGGATGATAGGAGGGTGCCATGGAGCTATGACTGCAATATAACAATACCTGAGGAGGAGAGTATAGCTAGCACATCTAGGGACACGCAAAATGAAGGTTCTCATACACGAAGTGGGAAACGTTATGACGGGGGGAATATCATAGTAGAGCCCGTAAAGACAAAAGATGTCGAGACTGAAAGGGAGAAGAAACTCAAGTACTCATCAATGAGCCGGTAAAAGAGGAAGAGGCTAAGGAGTTTCTAAAATTCCTGAAACATAGCGAGTATAGCGTAGTCGAGCAATTGCACAAGCAGCCGGCGCGTATATCCGTGTTAGCCCTACTCTTGAATTTTGAGGTGCATCGAGATGCGTTGTTAAAGGTGCATCGAGATGCCGCTATCTACCCTGAATAGATTGCCCATTGACAGTTCGCATATGAAAACGTGTCATAATGTGGTAAGAGCCTTTGATGGAACTGAAAGAAAAGTAATGGGACGAATTGACATCCCTCTGGAGATTGGGCCGAATACGTATGAAGTTGATTTTTTAGTAATGGATATCAAGCCCTCCTACAATTATTTATTAGGGAGACCATGGATACACTCGGCAGGAGCGGTGCCCTCTTCATTGCACCAAAAATTGAAGTTAGTGACAGATGGTCGCTTAATAACCATCAATGCGGAAAAGGACATCATAGCGGCAGTTACCAGCAAGACCCCTTATGTTGAGGCAAATGAAGAGGCTATTGAATGTTCTTTCCGCTCTTTAGAGGTCATCAATGCCACCTTTATTTTAGAGGGAAGCAATGTGCCGGTACCCAAAATGTCTGGAGCCACGATGATGGCCCTACAAATGATGATGGGGAAAGGAGCATTGCCGGGAAAAGGGCTAGGAAGACAGTTGCAAGGAGAGGTTCAAATCCCAAAACTGATTGAGAAGAAGGACCGCTTTGGCTTAGGCTTCAAGCCAGACCACAAGCACAAGAGGCATGAAATAGAGAAGCGCCAAGCGAGAAGAAAGGCGCGTTTGAATGGAAGAGAAGTGGAGTGGGGACCGATGACATTCCCACCTATATCCAAATCCTTCAAATCAGGAGGATTGTTGATAAAGGAAAGTCATCAAGTTAATGCTGTACACGATGAAGGATTGGAGCAAGGAAGCCTCGAGGGCATTCGCCCTTACGAACCGGGGAGCTCTCTGAATAATTGGACTGTGGAAGACCTTCCTGTAGTCTTTAGGAGTTTTTTAGAGTAATTCTCAAAACATGTCTGTTACTTTAGGGCCTAGGAGTAGTAAGATTATATTCGTGAAATAGGCTTATGTTCATCTATAATTATTTAAATAAAACATAACTTTTTATCAATTTAAACGAGTATCGTTCTATTTTTATCGACCAATATTCCTTCAAATTCTAGCAATTTTTATTCTTTTATTCATAGCACATAAACAATCATTCTTTGATTCATTCATTCTTTGTATATTCTTTCATACCCCCACTAGTCCCTAGATATCAATGATATGAGCGCTGATACTACAGCTCCTAATTTCTCTGGCGAGCAAGACATGTGTTTAGAGGAACCTCAGGATTTTGAAGATGTTCAGGATTGTGACGTATCTCTCGATCTGTTAAGAATGGTTAAGCAGGAGGAGAAACAAATCATGCCACATGAGAAAGAGGCAATAGAGAATATAGTTCTAGAGGAAGGGAATGAGTTGAAAATCGGAACCCTAATTGGCGTAGACACAAGGCATGGTCTGATTGAGTTGCTTCGAGAGTTCAATGATATCTTCGCCTGGTCATATCAAGATATGCCTGGATTGAGTACTGACATTGTGGTTCATCGTCTTCCGATAAAACAAGATTGTAAGCCAGTGCAACAGAAGTTGCGAAGAATGAGGCCAGATATCGTTTTGAAGATAAAGGATGAAGTCAAGAAACAGTTTGATGCAGGATTCTTGCAAGAAGTGAAGTACTCCGAATGGGTAGCTAACATTGTGCCAGTCCCCAAGAAGGATGGAAAAGTACGAATGTGTGTTGATTACAGAGACTTGAACAAAGCAAGCCCAAAAGATAATTTTCCTTTACCCCACATTGACACTTTAGTAGATAACACAGCGGGATATTCATTGTTCTCCTTTATGGATGGTTTCTCAGGATACAACCAGATAAAGATGCATCCAGAGGACATGGATAAAACCACCTTTATAACCTTGTGGGGCACCTTTTGCTATAAAGTAATGCCATTTGGACTAAAAAATGCAGGGGCAACGTACCAAAGTGCCATGGTGAACTTGTTCCACGACATGATGCGTAAGGATATTGAGGTATACGTCGATGATATGATTGCCAAGTCCCGTACGGAAAAAAAGCATATTGAGGTCTTGAGAAGATTGTTTGTAAGGTTGAGAAAATTTCAGTTGAAGCTCAATCCAGCAAAGTGTACCTTTGGAGCCAGATCCAGAAAGTTGTTAGGCTTCGTAGCCAGTGAAAAAGGAATTGAAGTCGACTCAGACAAGGTCAAAGCCATACGAGAATTACCTCCACCACGTACTCAAAAAGAAGTTTGAGGATTCCTAGGAAGGTTGAACTACATTGCTCAGTTCATTTCACAACTAACCGAGAAATGTGATCCTATCTTTCGCCTCCTCAGAAAGCACAATCAAGGTATTTGGGATGAGAAATGCCAGAATGCTTTTGAAAAGGTCAAGCAGTATTTGTTGAATGCGCCGGTATTGTCTCCATCCAGCCGAGATAAACCATTAATACTGTACTTATCAGTGTTCAGTAATTCTATGGGATGTGTGCTTGGCCAGCATGATGAGTCAGGGAAAAAGGAAAAGGCAATTTATTATCTCAGTAAGAAGTTCACTGACTGTGAGATGAGATATTCACCAATCGAAAAGTTGTGTTGTGCGCTGATTTGGACAACTCGGAGATTAAGACAGTACATGCTATACCATACCACTTGGCTCATCTCAAAACTTGATCCGTTGAAATACATGATGGAGTCAACAGCTCTAAATGGGAGAATAGCGAGATGGCAAATTTTACTCTCGGAGTTTGATATAGTGTACATAAGTCAGAAGGCTATAAAAGGAAGTGCGGTAGCGGACTTCTTGGCTAGTAGGGCTCTAGAGGATTATGAGCCACTAAACTTTGATTTTCCAAATGAGGAGTTGATGTGTATAGCAATGGCTGAAAATTCTTCTTGGAGGCTCAATTTTGATGGGGCTTCTAATGCAGTCGGAAATGGAATTGGGGCAGTCTTGGTATCTCCGAATGGCGATCATTATCCTTTTATGTGCAAGTTGGACTTTGATTGCACAAACAATATGGCTGAATATGAAGCATGCATCATAGGACTTCAAGCAGCTATAGAGCGAGGTATAAAAACTCTAGAAGTATATGGGGATTCGGCGTTGGTTGTTTATCAGCTTAGAGGTGAATGGGAGACAAGGGACCCTAAATTGATTAGTTATCAAAAGGTAGTTTTGGGGTTACTTGAGGAATTTGATAGCATCACCTTCAATTATCTCCCACGAGAGAAAAATCAGATGACAGATGCTTTAGCAACCTTGGCCTCAATGATCAAGGCAAATAAAGAAGAAGAAATAAAGCCAATTCAAATGAGTGTTTACGAGGCTCCAGCTCATTGTTTTAACATTGAGAGGGAAGGAAATGACAATAACCCCTGGTATCAAGATATATTGCGATACGTGAGAGATCGTAAATACCCTGAACAGGCCAGTGAAAATGACAAACGAACCTTGAGGAGGTTAGCTTGCGACTATGTTTTAGACGGAGATATCTTGTACAAAAGACGAAAAGACCAAGTACTTTTGAGATGTGTCGATGCTGTGGAAGCCAAGTTAATTCTAGAAGAAGTTCACGAAGGTGTATGCGGGATGCATGCAAATGGGTTCACGATGGCAAGGCAAATCATGAGGTTTGGCTATTATTGGGCCACTATGGAAGGGGATTGCATCAGTTACACCAAGAAATGCCATAAGTGCCAGATTTATTGGGATAAAATTCATGTACCACCTTCACATTTGCATGTTATAACTTCTCCATGGCCCTTTTCCATGTGGGGCATGGATGTTATTGGACCAATATCACCGAGAGCTTCGAATGGACATCGGTTTATCTTTGTAGTAATTGACTACTTCACAAAATGGGTAGAGGCTGCTTCTTATGCGAATGTTACTAAGTCAACTATGAGTCGATTCTTGAAGAAGGAGATCATTTGTTGGTATGGAATACCTGAGAAGATCATATCCGACAATGCATTGAACCTAAACAACAAAACGATAGCAGAAGTTTGCGACCAGTTCAAGATTAAACATCACAATTCTTCCCCCTATCGTCCAAAAATGAATGGGGCGGTAGAAGCTGCCAATAAGAATATTAAGAAAATAGTGGGCAAAATGACTGAGACCTATAGAGATTGGCATGAGAAGTTACCGTTTGCACTCCTGGCCTATCGAACATCTGTCAGAACCTCTACTGGGGCAACTCCATTCTCGTTAGTTTACGGGATGGAAGCAGTATTACCTATTGAAGTAGAAATACCTTTTCTTCGAATTTTGACAGAAGTAAAATTAGAAGAAGCTGAGTGGGTTCAATCCCGGTATGACCAGTTGAACTTGATTGAAGAAAAGAGGCTAAAAGCCATTCGACATGGTCAGATGTATCAGAAGCGAATGATGCGAGCTTATGACAAGGAAGTTCGACCAAGAGAATTCCATGAGGGAGACCTTGTACTGAAAAAGATCCTTCCTATTCAAAAGGATTTTAGAAGAAAATGGATGCCGAATTGGGAAGGGCCGTAGGTCGTGAAGAAAGCTTTCTCCGGTGGTGCATTGATCTTAGCAAAAATGGATGGGAAAAGTTTACCTAATCCAGTGAACTCGGACTCAGTTAAAAAATACTTTGTCTAAAGAAAAAGAGAATCTAAGGTGAAAACCCGCAAAGGGCGCCTTGAAAAAAAAATCAAAAACGGAGAGGCCAAGGTGAAAACCCGCAAAAGGCACCTTGTGACCAAAAGGTTCTTGAGTTGAAAACCTGTAAGGGCAGCCCAAATTTTGAAGAGTACACAATGATCTTGCTACAAACTGGGGCATCAACAGAGTACTTGGGATCTTTTAAACATATTTTAAACTCAAGAAAGACTTCATGGAGCTGGTGTATAGGCACTCAAGCGGTGATATCTGGAGGATCTAACTTCTATCTTGTTTTCCATCTTTAGATTCTATTCCTTCCTAAAGATAGGCCTTCGAATTAATTTCCTTTGTATTCTTTCTTCTTAATTCATTCAAATCCAATTATTCTTAAAGATTTATTCATCTTCCATGTTGCATTGAAATAATGATAGATGAACTAAATATGTTTACAAACGAAGTTTTGCGCATTACTCTAAAATTTCTAGACAATAAAAGAAACTAAAACAGGACAATTGTTCGAGAAATTCACGTAAGTAAAGGATGAAGGAACTCGAGGAATTTCTTTCATCCAGTCTAAAAGGAAAATGAACAAAATCAATGATTCAATTTTAAGAAAAGATTGTTTTACAGACATCCTCAGTGGATCGTAGCATTAGAGGAAGGGTACAGGCCTACAGGTTGAGCAAGAATAATGCTTTGAAAAGATAAAAGAAGGAATGAGTGGTGACGTCTAAGATTGGGGTCATATTCGTAAAATTTTACATCATAACATGTTTAATTAGGAATATCCGACTCATTTTGATCATGGCATCCTAATTATCAGGCATAATCATTTTACAGGATGACGCGCCTTAATCCCTTAAGCAGTAGGGTAATAGGCCACACATAGCAGATCTCGCCTTCAGATGTTTATGCTGAAGCGGATTCAAGATGGTTTGGCATCCTTGTGGTTACAAGGAGCAAATCAAAGACATAGCTGATTTGGCTTTCACATGATTACGATGAAGCAAATCTAAGATGATTTGTCGTCTCTGTGTCGTCAGAAAACGAATCGAAGTTTGGCATCTTCACTTTGATGGAGAGCAGACACATAGCAGATCTCACCTTCAGATGATTTCGCAGAAGCAGATCCAAGATGGTTTGGCATCCTTGTGTTTACAAGGAACAAATCGAAGACATAGCTGATTTGGCTTTCACGTGATTACGATGAAGCAAATCTAAGATGATTTGTCGTCTCTGTATTGTCAGAGAACGAATTGAAGTTTGGCATCTTCACTTTGATGGAGAGCAGACACATAGCAGATCTGACCTTCAGATGTTTATGCTGAAACGGATCCAAGATGGTTTGGCATCCTTGTGTTTACAAGGAGCAAGTCGAAGACATAGTTGATTTGGCTTTCACGTGATTACGATAAAGCAAATATAAGATGATTTGTCGTCTCTGTATTGTCAAAGAATGAATCGAAGTTTGGCATCTTCATTTTGATGGAGAGCAGACACATAGCAGATCTCGCCTTCAGACGATTTCACTGAAGCAGATCCAAGATGGTTTGGCATCATTGTGTTTACAAGGAACAAATCGAAGACATAGTTGATTTGGCTTTCACGTGATTACGACAAAGCAAATCTAAGATGATTTGTCGTCTCTGTATCGTCAGAGAACGAATCAAAGTTTGGCATCTTCACTTTGATGGAGAGCAGACACATAGCAGATCTCACCTTCGGATGTTTATGCTGAAGCGGATCCAAGATGGTTTGGCATCCTTATGCTTACAAGGAGCAAATCGAATCATAGTTGATTTGGCTTGCACGTGCTTACGTTAAAGCAAATCTAAGATGATTTGGCATCTCTGTATTGTCAGGGAACAAATCGAAGAAATAGATCTTGTAATATCCCGAATTAGGGCCTAATCGGAATAGTGGTTTCGTGACCATAAATTCGAGATAGAAATAATTATTTTATAATTATTTTTAGGTTTATGATATGATTGCATGATTGTGTGAAAATTTCGTGATGAAATTCTATGCCTAAAGTGCTTAAATTGAAAGTAGGGACTAAATCGAATCAGTTGCAAAACTTGCATTCTAGAAGTTTTTAGTATGAAATTGTTTTGGAATATTAATGAGGAGGTATTAAATAGAAATTTGACCAATTTTAAGTTCATGGACAAAATTAGGACATGGAAGGAATTTTTGGAAAGTTTAGTAGTAAGGGTATTTTGGTCATTTAGTTATTAAAATGAATTAAAAACAAAATTAAAAGCCAATTTTTGTCCATCTTCTTCATTAGGCCGAAATTTCAAGGGTTCTCCATAGCTAGGGTTTGTTTCAAGCTTCCAAGCTCCATAGTAAGTGATTCCAAGCCCCGTTTTTAATGATTTTTACGATTTTGAGATCCCGGTAACTCGATAAAGCTTATGTTAGCAATAATTTAACCTAGGGTTTATATTTGGAAAAATACCCATAGGTGAAATTTGTGTATTTTGATGTTTTGTGATAGAATATGAAGTTTTAAATTATGTTAGACAACTTGTACTACTCGATTTTAAGCAAAAACGAGTAAAATGACTTAATCGGTAAAAATACCTAATAGTCACAAGTACATGTTAGAGTGAGAATTTGATGTTGCCATAGAAGAGAAAAGTGATCAGCATGTTGTAAAACATAAGAATAAGGAATAAATTTTAATCCCGAGCCTAGGGGCAAAAAATGTAAATATGCAAAAGTTTAGGGGTAAAATTGTAATTTTTCCAAAATTTGAGTTAAGGATTAATTTGATAATGTGAGTATTAAATAAGCTAAATGTGTTATTTTAGATCAAGAAAGACGTGGAATCGACCTCAATCGAGGAAAAGAAAAGATTGTGGACTAAATTGCAAAATCTTTGTATTTTGGTACCAAGGTAAGTTCATGTGTAAATAATGTAGCATAATTGTTATTTTTAAGTTATTGATATTAATTATGTGTTATGCTGAATTTCATTATGAAATGTATGCTTTGTGGTTAATTTCAAATAATATGTAAATTATGTGAGCTACTTGTTAAATATAATTGTTACCGAGTATTGATTTCGGCATTCTACGGAAGACGGCAAGGATAAGTGTTCGAGAAAAATCCCGTTTGAACCTTAGGAATAGATTAGGATACAAGTGACATGTCACTAGGATGATTGAGCATCCGAACTCGTTGAGTTGAGTCCGAGTTCACTTATGGATGCGAATGTCCGAACTCGTTGAGTTGAGTCCGAGTTCGTGAGATGTAACTAGGCATCCGAACTCGTTGAGTTGAGTCCGAGTTCACTTATGGATGCGAACGCCTGAGCTCGTTGAGTTGAGTCCGAGTTCGCTTATGGGCGGGTTACATGATTGCTTGATTGCATATATGGCACTTATGTGCAAGTTATCCATGTATCCGAATTATATTCCGATGTGTTCAACGGGTAAAGTTCTACTCAATGGAGGAATATTCGAGATGTAAAGAGAAGTATTGGTGAGTGATGTGAAATTGTTATTTTGGACAGGTATGTATTTAACCCTCGGGTTGAGTATTGATACAACCACGATAAGGTAATAAGATGATGAAAAATGATTAAAAATGTGATATGTGTTTTAGTGATACATGCTAATGTTGATTGGTATGACTGTTTGTTATGTTACTTATTATTTGCATATGAACTTACTAAGCATTTATGCTTACTCCCTCCTTACTCATTGTAGTTTTGGACAAGCCAGCTCAGGAGTCGGGATAGGTCGAAGGCTCAGTCACACTATCCGGAAGACTTTTGGTAATGGCTTGTAAATTTAAGTATGGCATGTATAGCAATATATTTTTTTTGTGTAAATGATCTTATGGTATGGTGATGGAATGGTTGAGGAAATGCTTGATAATGATAAATTATGAAAATATTTAGTTTAGATTATATTTGATGTTAAGGAAAATTATTAAGATACTTAGTGCATAAAAACTCATAAAAGGGATGAAATTTGCCATAAACAGAATACTGCAGCAACACTGACGCGAGTTTAAAAATTTACTAAAAATCATAGAAATTGAACTTGGTGATGGAATACATATCAAATTGAAGCTTATTATGTCTAGTTTCACATGAAACAAATGAAACAGGTAAAGGAATTATATGTTACAAGATATTTGAATTTTAGTGAAACAGGGTCATAGCAGTTTCTGAATCCCCTATTCCAACTTTATAAATTCACCATAAATTTTAAAGATATAATTAGGTAGTGTATTTTATATTCTCAGAATCCTTATTGAGTCTAGTTTCATTAGAAACAAACTTCATAGTCATATGGATTTTTTACAGAGAGAAATGTGGTTCGTAGTAAACAGAGGTCAGACCAGTCAAGTCCTGAAACAGGGGTAACTTTAACTAATAAACTGTACTAATTGGCCCAACCAAAAATTCTATAAAAAAATTAGTAGATAGATATATGAGTCTATATTTAGGGAAAATTTACGGATCTTGATTTTGAGTTTCTTAACTCGAGATATGATTTTTCTTGTGACTGTGATGCAAGTAGCTTAAAAGCTGTGAATGTAGAAATAAATAATCCAAAGTTCTAAATATGTTAAATTAAGCTTAGTAACACCTCATACTCGACTCCGGCGACGGTCTCGGGCGTGGGGGCGTTACATTTAGTGGTATCAGAGCAGGTTTAGTCGGTTCTCGGACTACGTGTTGTATGTACGGATTTTGCTATACATGCCATATGTATGAATTGTGATAGTGTGACGACTTTTGACCTTTTTAAATGATTTTTATATAGTAAATGGATCCCGATCCAGCTGTGGCAGATGAAGTAGAGAGTAATGCGCCAGCTCCGGCTGAAGGGGCAGTGCATGGTACTCTGAGTTTGTTCGTACGAACCCAAATGTACGACCTCCCCCACCTCCCCCAATTCCTCAACCTGTACCCCCGATGCCTCAAGGTATGGATATGATAAAATTTCACAGAACCCCCGTTGACAGAATTCGTAAACAAGGGGCTGAAGAATTTAGAGCAAATATTGATGATGATGCAGAGAAAGCAGAGTTCTGGCTTAAAAATTCTATCCGGGTATTTGATGAATTATCTTGTACACCTGAAGAATGTTTGAAATGTGCTACATCTTTGTTGAGAGATTCAGCCTATAATTGGTGGAAGACTTTGATTTCGGTGGTACCAAAAGAGAGGGTAACCTGGGAATTCTTTCAAGAAGAGTTTCGGAAGAAATATATTAGTGAAAGGTTTATTGATCAGAAATGTAAAGAGTTTCTTGAGCTGAAGCAAGGTAATATGACAGTCTCAGAATATGAAAGAGAGTTTGTTCGATTGAGTAAGTATGCAAGGGAATATGTTCCTATAGAAGCCAAGATGTGCCGACGATTTGAAGACGGGCTCAACGAAGACATTAAAGTATTTGTCGGGATCCTTGAACTAAAAGAAATGGTAGTACTGGTTGATTGAGCTTGCAAGGCTGAAGAACTACTTAAAGAAAGAAAAAGGTAGAGGCTGAGACTAGAAATTGGAAGAAAAGACCGATGAGTAGTTCATTTTCACAGCAACCTAGAAAGTCAAGGAATATGAATCCTCGTTCCCAAGCTTCAGCTGGACAATCATATGGGAATTATAAGAAGCAAAATGTGGGTCCTAAATCTCAGAATACTTCTGCAGCCAGTGTAGGGAACTCGAGATTTGTTAAACCCGAGTGCCAGCGATGTGGTAGAAATCATTTTGGTCCGTGCAGAGCAAATGAATGTTTTCGATGTGGTTCTCCGGATCATTTTATTAGAGACTGCCCAGAGAGAGCTGAGAAAGAAAAATTTCAGAATGTAAAAGCTAGTGGTGCAGACTCGAGGGGAAGGTATCCGAGAAAAGTTGGAAGTGAAACAAGCAGTAAAAATGTAGCCAGGGATGCACCGGTTAGACCTGAAGGAAGGGCTCCGGCTAGAACTTATGCTATTAAAGCGCGTGAAGATGCTTCCTCACCTGATGTGATTACCGGTACATTTTCTCTCTATAATGTTAATGTTATTGCTTTGATTGATCCCGGTTCTACTCATTCATATCTGTGCATGAAATTGGTGTCTAGTATGAATATACCTGTTGAGAACACAGAATTTATGATTAGAGTGTCGAATTCGTTAGGCAAATGTGTGACTGTTGATAAAGTATGTAAGAAATGTCCTTTAATGATTCGGGATCATTACTTTCCGGTCGACTTGATGTTGTTGCCGTTTGATGAGTTTGATGTTATTTTGGGTATGGATTGGTTGACATTGCATGATGCTAAAATAAATTGCAAAGAAAGGTTATAGAATTAAAGTGTGAAAATGGTGAAACTCTGCGGGTTGAATCAGATAAATCAGAGGCATTGTCTAGTGTGATTTCTTCAATGCCGGCTCAAAGATATCTGAGAAAGGGTTATGAAGCTTATTTGGCGTATGTAATTAATACAAAAGAAGTTGAAAAGAAAGTTGAATCAGTGCCGGTTGTGTGTGAATTTGCGGACGTATTTCTAGAAGAATTGCCGGGTTTGCCTCCAGTCAGGGAAGTAGAATTTGGAATTGATTTGATACCGGGAACAGCTCCGATTTCGATTGCTCCGTATAGAATGGCACTAGCAGAGTTGAAGGAATTAAAGTCGCAGTTGCAAGAGTTGACTGATAAAGGTTTTGTGAGACCGAGTTTTTCACCTTGGGGTGCTCCCGTGTTATTTGTGAAAAAGAAGGATGGTTCTATGAGGTTGTGTGTTGATTATCGACAGTTAAACAAGGTGACAATCAAAAACAAGTATCCGTTGCCAAGAATTGATGATTTGTTTGATCAGTTAAAAGGAGCGACATGGTTTTCAAAGATTGACTTGAGATCTGGGTATTACCAATTGCGGGTAAAGGAGTCGGATGTGCCTAAAACTGCTTTTAGAACAAGGTATGGTCATTATGAATTTTTAGTTATGCCATTCGGGTTGACAAATGCTCCTGCTGTGTTTATGGATTTAATGAATCGCATATTTCGGCCATACTTGGACAGATTTGTTGTGGTGTTTATAGATGATATTTTAATTTATTCAAAAAATGAGACAGAGCATGCTGAGCATTTGAGGATAGTTTTGCAAACTTTGAGAGATAAGCAGCTGTATGCTAAGTTTAGTAAAAGTGAATTTTGGCTCCGGGAAGTTGGATTTTTGGGTCATATTGTTTCAGGTGATGGTATACGGGTTGATCCTAGTAAAATTTCAGCCATTGTTGATTGGAAACCACCGAAAAACGTAACTGAAGTTAGAAGTTTCTTGGGGCTAGCTGGGTATTATCGGCGGTTTGTAAATGGATTTTCTATAATTGCTGCTCCTATGACTAGACTACTCCGAAAGGATGTTAAATTTGAATGGACGGACGAATGTCAACAGAGTTTTGAGGAATTGAAAAAGTTATTAACTGAAGCACCAGTGTTGGTACAACCCGAATAAGGTAAAGAATTTGTGGTGTATAGTGATGCTTCTCTAAATGGTTTGGGGTGTGTACTCATGCAAGAAGGAAAAGTGGTGGCTTATGCTTCGAGGCAGTTAAAACCTCATGAGAGGAATTATCCTACTCACGATTTGGAATTGGCTGCAGTGGTGTTTGCTTTGAAGATTTGGCGACATTATTTGTATGGTGAAAAGTGCCGAGTATATACAGATCACAAAAGTCTTAAATACTTGATGTCACAAAAAGACTTGAATTTGAGACAGCGAAGATGGTTGGAGTTATTGAAAGATTATGAGCTTGTTATTGATTATCATCCGGGAAAAGCGAATGTGGTTGCCGATGCTTTAAGTAGAAAGTTGTTGTTTGCTTTGAGAGTTATGAACACTCAGTTGAAAATGTCAGATGACGGTTCAATTCTAGCAGAGTTAAGAGCAAGACCGATGTTTTTACAAGAGATTTCTGAAACTCAGAAAAATGATCAAGATTTGCTAGCCAAAAGAAAACAGTGTGAAGCTGATACGGGATCACATTTCAGAATTGGTTCTGATGGGTGCTTAATGTTTAAAGATCGGATTTGTGTACCAAAGAATGAGGAATTGATTCAAAATATCCTACAGGAAACACATGGTGGTTATTTCTCGATTCATCCGGGTAGTACGAAAATGTATAATGACATGAAGAAAATGTACTGGTGGAGTGGAATGAAAAGAGATATTTCCGAGTTTGTATCAAAGTGCTTAGTTTGTCAACAAGTGAAAGCTGAACACCAGGTACCTTCGGGATTACTTCAGTCTATTATGGTTCCTGAATGGAAATGGGATCGGATTACTATGGATTTTGTTTCAGGATTGCCATTGACTCCGGGAAAGAAAGATGCCATCTGGGTAATAGTTGACAGATTAACTAAGTCGGCTTATTTTATCCCAGTACGTACGGATTATTCTCTTAACAAGTTGGCTGAACTGTATATTATAGAAATTGTTAAATTACACGGAATACCATTATCGATTATTTCAGATAGAGATCCAAGGTTTACCTCGCGGTTTTGGCAAAAGTTGCAAGACGCGTTAGGTACGAAGTTAAATTTCAGTACTGCTTTTCATCCACAAACTGATGGACAATCAGAAAGAATAATTCAGATTCTTGAAGATATGCTTAGATGTTGTGTATTGGAATTTCAAGGAAGTTGGGAAAGATACTTACCGTTGGTGGAATTTGCTTACAATAATAGTTATCAGACGAGCTTGAAAATGGCACCTTATGAAGCATTATATGGTCGTAAGTGTCGAACGCCATTGTATTGGACTGAACTCAAGGAAAATCAGATTTATGGAGTTGATCTAATAAAAGAAACTGAAGAAAAAGTGAAGATAATTCGAGATTGTTTGAAAGCTGCTTCAGATAGACAGAAATCTTATGCAGACCTAAAGCGAAAGGACATTGAATTTCAAGTTGGTGATAAAGTATTTTTAAAGGTGACTCCGTGGAAGAAAGTCCTTAGATTTGGACGGAAGGGCAAATTAAGTCCGCGTTTTGTTGGGCCGTATGAAGTAATTGAAAAAGTTGGACCGGTAGCATATCGGCTAGCATTACCACCTGAATTAGAGAAGATTCATGATGTGTTCCACGTATCTATGTTACGTCGGTATCGTTCGGATCCTTCACATGTAGTTTCACCGACAGAAATTGAACTACAACCAGATATGACCTACGAAGAAGAACCGATTAAGATTTTAGCTCGAGAGGTCAAACAACTAAGGAATAAAAACGTTGCACTTGTGAAGGTGTAACACCCCTAACCCGTCTCCGTCGCCGAATCAGGGTTACGAGGCATTACGAAACCAAGCTCACATAAACATAACTTTAATATCTAATTCCAAATGCAAGTCCAATTCATGAACATATATAATCAAATTCAAGCATGGAAGTTAAACTCTTTTCGCATTGCTATTTACACAATAGGATTCAAAATTATCCAAAACATTATCAAGCCTATACATGCCATAAGATCGAGTTCAAATATTTAACAAAATACCAAAAGAAGTCGATAGTGTGATGGACTGTGCTGATGATCCCCGAGCTCGTAACGCGTCTCCAAATCTATAAAAACGAATGAACGAAAGCAAACGAAGTAAGCTTTTATAGCTTAGTAAGTCTCCAGCATAACTAAATGTATAATTATAAACACATAATTATTATAACCTTTTTAATCTATTCTACTGAAATTTCAACTAACACAACCAACTAACATTCATACATTATTCTACTCAGACCATTTCATTTATAGTCAGATATGTATACCTGTCGGATGAATTCAGTTTAATATATATATTATACAAAACAACATTACAATTGAATGTATACCACCGAGCATATATATACATATTATATACATATCAAACCGATTGTATATGTACACTCATGGTAAGTTCTAAATCAATTCAAATCTAACACAAATATATATACATCAATCACATCTTATATTTGTTTGTATATAAATATACTCATTACGAATTTATACCTGAATACCTAGGTAACACATACATTCGAAATACACATATATATATCTCAAATGCATACATGATTAATTATCAAACACATAGGCTCAACATATATATGTTTAACTACCACATATCACCATATGCATTTATAAATTCAGCAATCACATATATCTAATGTACATATGTATTCATTGATTTCATATAATCACAAATCATAGATATATCCATTGTATATTCTAACACAATTTAAACAGATTCACCGGCATTTTGCTTGCTAGGCTTAAAGCCTGATTCAGTACACCGGCACTTAGCCTGCTAGACATATAGTCTGAAATGTATCACCGGCATTAAGCCTGCTAGACATATAGTCTGAAATGTATCACCGGCATTAAGCCTGCTAGACTTAAAGTCTGAATTACTTCACCGGCATTAAGCCTGCTAGACGTAACGTCTGTATTACATTCAATCACTTTATAATAATTCAAACTAACAATTTCATATCTTCACTACCATTCAAAAACTTTTACGTGAATATACATACAAAATCGAAACTTTCACATACATATATAATTCCATACCAAATTTCGATTCAAGAATTTATACATGTGCATTTATACATATTCGAATCTACCATATGAATGTATAATTTCATACTCAATTTCAAAACAAAAACTTGTACATATATAAATGCACAATCAATCCTCGCATACTTATATAATGACATAACTAAATTCAATACACAACACATACATGTATATTTGCATGCTTATTCGACTTTATATATATATATACATACTTATATAATCATTCAAACCATATATATATATACCTATATCTTATACATACCTTTGATTAATAATAATTTATACAAGATCATACTTGTATATTCGAACATGTTATATACAATATCTATAGTCCAAAGTTTATTCAACTATTATACTTTAAATTATAGCTCAATCATAAGATAAAATTAGTATGCATGTATAAATATTAACTTAATAACTTTTAGTTGCTAATAGACTTACCTCGGATATCAGCAAACACGATCGACTATTCGATTACCTTCGATTTCCCCCGATCCAAATTCGTTTTCTTCGTTCCTTGATCTAAACATAGTCAAATTTAACCCTTTTATTCATCAAATCATTCAATTTTATCCAAAAACACTTAAATGGGCAAATTACCATTTTGCCCCAGACATTTTACACTTTTTGCAATTTAGTCCCTATTGCATAAAACACAAAATACACAAAATCTCACAACACTATAGTTAGGCCGAATCTTCCTTGTATTCATACAAGTCCATACATTTCATTTATTTCACATTTTAGTCCCTCAAAAATTTATTTTCACAATCTAGCCCTAAATACTCAAATTCATCAAAATCCCAAGACAAAACATGTTAATCTAAGACATATCTTTCATTATTCATCATCAAACATCACAAAACACAAACATTCATCAATGGCATAACTCAAGATATTCATCAAAATCAGAAATTCAAGCATGGGTCAGGTAGTATTCAAAGCAACGATCTCAAAAACGTAAAAATCATCAAAAACCGAAACCAAACATACCTTAAATCAAGCATCAAAGATGGTCGAATAGCTTGGTTGTTCTTCTTTTATTTTCTTTTCTTAGTTTCGAATAGATGGTAAGGAAATAAAAGATGATGGTGGTCTTTATTTGTTTAAATTATAATATTATAATATACTATATATTATAACATTTGTAATTAATATAAAAACTATATATATTATACACATAATGCGGCCCACTATTCTTTTTAATGGTTAAATTGCAAAACTAAACCTCCATATTAAAAGAACAACCACTACTCAGCCCCTTTTAAAAATAACCAATAAATTTTTATTTTACGCGATTTAATCCTTTTTATTTAATCGGACACTCAAACGGCGAAATTAAAGCACGAAATTTTTACACTAGTAAATTCACACATAATAAACACAAAAAATAATATAAAAATATATTTTTTTTCAGACTCGGATTTGTGGTCCCGAAACCACTGTTCCGATTAGGGTCAAAATCGGGTTGTTACAGAAGGTGTTGTGGCAAAGGCATGGAGTAGAAGAAGCTACATGGGAATCCGAAGAAAATATGAGAAATCAATACCCACATCTGTTTACCGGTAAGATTTTCGAGGACGAAAATCCTTAAAGGGGGGAGAGTTGTAATATCCCGAATTAGGGCCTAATCGGAATAGTGGTTTCGTGACCATAAATCCGAGATAGAAATAATTATTTTATAATTATTTTTAGGTTTATGATATGATTGCATGATTGTGTGAAAATTTCGTGATGAAATTCTATGCCTAAAGTGCTTAAATTGAAAGTAGGGACTAAATCGAATAAGTTGCAAAACTTGCATTCTAGAAGTTTTTAGTATGAAATTGTTTTGGAATATTAATGAGGAGGTATTAAATAGCAATTTGACCAATTTTAAGTTCATGGACAAAATTAGGACATGGAAGGAATTTTTGGAAAGTTTAGTAGTAAGGGTATTTTGGTCATTTAGTTATTAAAATGAATTAAATCATTAGCCATTTGTCATTTTCAAGGGTTCTCCATAGCTAGGGTTTGTTTCAAGCTTCCAAGCTCCATAGTAAGTGATTCCAAGCCCCGTTTTTAATGATTTTTACGATTTTGAGATCCCGGTAACTCGATAAAGCTTATGTTAGCAATAATTTAACCTAGGGTTTATATTTGGAAAAATACCCATATGTGAAATTTGTGTATTTTGATGTTTTATGATAGAATATGAAGTTTTAAATTATGTTAGACAACTTGTACTACTCGATTTTAAGCAAAAACGAGTAAAATGGCTTAATCGGTAAAAATACCTAATAGTCACAAGTACATGTTAGAGTGAGAATTTGATGTTGCCATAGAAGAGAAAAGTGATCAGCATGTTGTAAAACATAAGAATAAGGAATAAATTTTAATCCCGAGCCTAGGGGCAAAAATGTAAATATGCAAAAGTTTAGGGGTAAAATTGTAATTTTGCCAAAATTTGAGTTAAGGATTAATTTGATAATGTGAGTATTAAATAAGCTAAATGTGTTATTTTAGATCAAGAAAGACGTGGAATCGACCTCAATCGAGGAAAAGAAAAGATTATGGACTAAATTGCAAAATCTTTGTATTTTGGTACCAAGGTAAGTTCATGTGTAAATAATGTAGCATAATTGTTATTTTTAAGTTATTGATATTAATTATGTGTTATGCTGAATTTCATTATGAAATGTATGCTTTGTGGTTAATTTCAAATAATATGTAAATTATGTGAGCTACTTGTTAAATATAATTGTTACCGAGTATTGATTTCGGCATTCTACGGAAGACGGCAAGGATAAGTGTTCGAGAAAAATCCCGTTTGAACCTTAGGAATAGATTAGGATACAAGTGACATGTCACTAGGATGATTGAGCATCCAACTCGTTGAGTTGAGTCCGAGTTCACTTATGGATGCGAATGTCCGAACTCGTTGAGTTGAGTCCGAGTTCGTGAGATGTAACTAGGCATCCGAACTCGTTGAGTTGAGTCCGAGTTCACTTATGGATGCGAACGCCTGAGCTCGTTGAGTTGAGTCCGAGTTCGCTTATGGGCGGGTTACATGATTGCTTGATTGCATATATGGCACTTATGTGCAAGTTATCCATGTATCCGAATTATATTCCGATGTGTTCAACGGGTAAAGTTCTACTCAATGGAGGAATATTCGAGATGTAAAGAGAAGTATTGGTGAGTGATGTGAAATTGTTATTTTGGACAGGTATGTATTTAACCCTCGGGTTGAGTATTGATACAACCACGATAAGGTAATAAGATGATGAAAAATGATTAAAAATGTGATATGTGTTTTAGTGATACATGCTAATGTTGATTGGTATGACTATTTGTTATGTTACTTATTATTTGCATATGAACTTACTAAGCATTTATGCTTACTCCCTCCTTCTTACTCATTGTAGTTTTGGACAAGCCAGCTCAGGAGTCGGGATAGGTCGAAGGCTCAGTCACACTATCCGGAAGACTTTTGGTAATGGCTTGTAAATTTAAGTATGGCATGTATAGCAATATATTTTTTTGTGTAAATGATCTTATGGTATGGTGATGGAATGGTTGAGGAAATGCTTGATAATGATAAATTATGAAAATATTTAGTTTAGATTATATTTGATGTTAAGGAAAATTATTAAGATACTTAGTGCATAAAAACTCATAAAAGGGATGAAATTTGCCATAAACAGAATACTGCAGCAACACTGACGCGAGTTTAAAAATTTACTAAAAATCATAGAAATTGAACTTGGTGATGGAATACATATCAAATTGAAGCTTATTATGTCTAGTTTTACATGAAACAAATGAAACAGGTAAAGGAATTATATGTTACAAGATATTTGAATTTTAGTGAAACAGGGTCATAGCAGTTTCTGAATCCCCTGTTCCAACTTTATAAATTCACCATAAATTTTAAAGATATAATTAGGTAGTGTATTTTATATTCTCAGAATCCTTATTGAGTCTAGTTTCATTAGAAACAAACCTTATAGTCATATGGATTTTTTACAGAGAGAAATGTGGTTCGTAGTAAACAGAGGTCAGACCAGTCAACTCCTGAAACAGGGGTAACTTTAACTAATAAAATGTATTAATTGGCCCAACCAAAAATTCTAGAAAAAAATTAGTAGATTGGTATATGAGTCTAGATTTAGGAAAAATTTACGGATCTTGATTTCGAGTTTCGTAACTCGAGATATGATTTTTCTTGTGACTGTGATGCAAGTAGCTTAAAAGCTGTGAATGTAGAAATAAATAATCCAAAGTTCTAAATATGTTAAATTAAGCTTAGTAACACCTCATACTCGACTCCGGCGACGGTCTCGGGCGTGGGGGCGTTACAGATCTGACATTCCTGTGCTTACAGTGAAGCAGATCGAAGATTTCAGCATGGCATCCCTGTGTTTATAAGGAACAAGTTGAAGACAGCGGATTTGGCATCCCTGTGTTTATGGGGAACAGATCGAAGAAGCAGATCAAGAACTCAAGACTCGGCGAGCCCGGGCAAAATTGGTCCTTTTATAGTCTTTGCTCTGTTCTTGTTACACAACAACAAGCAAAGAGGGGCAGCTGTATGGCCCAAATTTTGCCCGAGGCCCAATAAAACCAAACCCAAATAAACATAACTCAACTACCCAATTAAAACCCAATACAAACCCAAAACTTAGCCCAAAACACTAACCCAACCAAAAAAAAAACCAAAACCTAATCCCACCTACTCCACCACCATAATTAGCCACCCACCCCCATTTTTGCTCCACTTGCCTACAATGGAAAAGGCAAATAAATTAAAAAAAAGAAGAAGAACAAGTTGTAAAAGCTTATAAAAAGCCACAATCTCAATGTAAAAAGGGGGGAGAGGAATCTATGGTATTTTTGGAGAGAAAAGATTTTTTTGAGATTCAAGAAGAGATTTTTGAGATTCAAGAGGGGATTTTTCTTTTTTCGAGATTCAAGAACAAAAAATCAGTATATCAATAGCAATCAAAAAGGTTCAAAGGGTTTCATTATATTCACTCCAATCGTAGTAAGAAATAAGGGATAGAATCAAAGCTGCGCGTTTTGGGTCAAAGGGCTATTGTCCGTTTTAGTCCTTCCCGGTTATTTGCGTGTGCGAATTAATCCCCTCTTCTTTTATTTATTACGAATTTGCCCCAAAATATTGCTCTCAGATTCGATTATGTCCTTCCTATTGTTTTTATTGTTTCTGTTTACCTTATTTATATTATTATGTTTGCATTTATCTCTTATTTCATTCTAATACTAGTATTATTAGCACTTCTATTGTTTTTACTATTAATTAATGTATGTTTATTATACATGTACGTATGTACATTTCTATATATAAGTATTATTTTTATTACGTCATTTTAATATTACTATTATATCATATTTACTTTCTGCATTTTAATAATAATAATAATATTATTATTATTATATATTAGTGTGTATTTTTATGTACATATATGTATGTATATACTTTTATATATAGTATTGTTTTTTTAAATTTAATATTTTTATTTGCTCTTTGTATTTCTATATTATTATTATTATTATTATTATATATTAGTGTATATTTTTATGTACATATATGTATGTATATACTTTTATATATAGTATTGTTTTTTAAATTTAATATTTTTATTTGCTCTTTGTATTTCTATATTATTATAATATGGTAGTGTGTATCTACATTATATGTATATATATATTGATATATAGTATTATTTTTGTTTACTTTATTTTAATATTATTATTACCTTCATTTCATTATTATTATTACTATTATTATATTTTACTATCGTTATTTTTCATACGTATATATGCTATTGTTTATATTATTATTACTATAACTACTATATTTTTTACTACCTCTATTATGTATTACTAATATATTATTACTACTATTGTTACTGTTATTATCATCACTTGTTATTCTCATCACTATTATTATAATTTATTATTGTTACTTATTGCTTTACTATTATTATCTAATATATCATCATTACCATTATTTTCATTATAACTTAATAGATTATTATTATTATTATTATTATTATTATTATTATTAGCACTACTTTTATTACTATTATTTAATATATTTTTTGTACTATTATCGTCATATTGTTACTATTACTATTATATTATTATGTTATTATATCTTTTACTATTATTATTGTTGTATTTTTCTATTATTGTTATTATATTTTCCTTTATTTTTGTATTTACTTATATATTATTATTTTATATTAACTAATTTGATAACTATATATTTTTTAGCATATTTATTTTATTTACATATCATTACTTTTATTATTATTTCATCATCTATTCTATTTATAGTTTTTTTTAAATAATTTCAAACATTTAGCTTATTCATTATTTCCCTTTCTTATTATTTATTCGACTCATTTATCTTACGTTCGTATTTATCGTTAGTATTCATATTTGTGTTTATGTTTATCCTGTTATGGTTATCAATTTTTAGTTGTTATGCATTCTTTATTATCTCGTTTCATTACGAATTTAGGTTTTATCCAACCCAATAGTGATTCTTTCACTAAAGTAAATATTTCATATTTGGTAATCCGAGACAATCGTTCCCTAACTTACTGGATTTCGATTTTTTTTTCTCACGTTTAACCTAAATAACGACATATTCTTTTAAATCATAATACGAGTGTTAAATAAAATACTTACTCTCTGATATTTGAGGTGTTGTGTCCTAACTCACTGGATATGACATCTTATTACCTCGAGATAAGATTTTTTTTTCTTGCAAATAAAGCGATGCTTGGTGTTTGGAAATTTCGAGAAAGTAGTGCCCTAACTTATTGGGTTGCCACTTTTCTCGTTGAATTCGAATAATTAAGCACCCTTCTAAGTTTTTTTAAGGTTTTCTAAATGCAAGCCAGTATCTTAGAATTTCAAAGCAATATGTCCTAACTTATTGGATATAGCGTTTTGCTGCTTCGAGATAGAAATTTCAAAAAAAGGGATAACTTAATGTTAATACTTTGACGCTAGTGAATCCCAATTTTCAAAGTTAAAATATTTTAAAGAGGACTACATCTTAATTTTTTTTTCTTTCGACGTTAAAGACATTTGATAATCAATTAGGTACCAATTTTGGGGCGTTACGAGGGTGCTAATCCTTCCTCGTACGTAACCGACTCCCGAACCCGTTCTTTTACTTCGTGGACCAAAACTAATGATTTTAAAACAAAATGTTTTAAAGGTGATCCAATCACACCTAAAAAGATTGGTGGCGACTCCCGTTTTCATTTTTAAAATCGATTCCCATTTTCCAAAGCTCGATTTGAAAATGGTTTCGACAGTCACCGAAGAGCATTGGGTTTCAGTTTTTCAGAACCTTCGAGCTGAAGATGTAACTTGGAGAGCACCGTGGATCCGCCCTTCGGTTCTGTTATACAAGGTTGGAAACCAAGATTAGGTACCACTGCTCGGATTATGGGAAGGAGTAGGCTATGCCCCGTTATTGGCCCAAAGGCAGTTTTCTTCGTGACAATTCATACCCGCCACTAGAGGATTAGCACAGTCTGAATTTGCTTTCGCAGGCGAGGGTTATATGAAAAGGGTCCGAGATACGGCGAAGTCTTAGAAGAAAATTCATCTGATGGAGTTGGCTCTATACGCTGATACTTTCACCCAGGATTATGATGTATGGAGAAAACAACGAATGAATAGTCAGCAAGTCTCGTCAACGAATTATACCTTCCAGAATCTTTTTTTGGAAGAAATGCCATCCGAGCTAGAAATGGCAAGACTGGAATTTGAACGAGAAAAAGCCAAGATGTCACGGGACCTTAGTGCTCTTTAAGAGGAAAATTACCAGTTGAAGATTGATGTTCAAATTGAAAGATCCAGAGCTGAGAAAGTTCAAAAAGAAGCTGAGATCGTAAGAAATGACTTAAGAGATCTTCATCTGGAAAATAAGAAATTAAGAGGCACTATAAAGAATAGTGGGCTGGGCAAGTCATCAGCGGAATGGAAAGAAGAATTAGGCAACATCAAAGGCGGGATGGAATTCTAGAAAGGGAAAACGAAGAAAGAAGAGGGAAAAGCTGTGCGGGCTATGTTAGAGCTAAGAAAGAAGAATGCAGAATACGAAACTGTGTCTACCGAATTAATAGCTAGTCGATCTAAACGTCGAGAGCTGAAAGAGAAAATACGAGAATTAGAAGAGACGCTGCAAGCTCGTCAACAACAGCTAGATATTCTCCTAGAAGCCTTGCAAGAAAAGAATAGTCAGTATGACAGAGATACTCGTGCCTACGGAAGAACCCTCTATGAAAAGGACGAGAAATTGAGCTTTTTGATCAATGAAATTCGTAAAGCAGCCATGCACGTGGTATAACTATCAGATGAAGCCAAAATTCTCAGTTGCCAGTTCCCCCCGAGCCGAAGATCAAACATATCGAAATTCTTAGAATGAGTGAAGAAATATAGCGATATAGCCAGAAAGTTTGTATGATGAAGACAAAATGTTTTGTAAAAGACTCTTTTGATAAATGAAATGCCTAAATAGGGGTTATCTTAAAATCAACACCAAATTCTTGCATATACATTCATGACTAACATTCACTTGACATTTATTCATTCATTCATTCATTGCATGTACATATCACCCTAATCATTCACTGAAGCTAAAACCGTATAATCCGCAGCTGTGACACTACAAGCCTGGAATCACGTCACTCATATAGGATGCGTCGACAAGTTAGAGTGTAGAGGTTGAATTTAACGAAAGGATTGAGAGGATGGAAAGAATACAAAGGGAGTTACAGGAATAGTTGGCAAAGTCACAACAAGAAACCAGAGATCTGATGGTGAGATCTCGAGAAGAATCACTCGAACAAAGGGACCAAATGGCCAGGATGGTAGAAATGATGTCGGCTCTGGTAAAAGGAAAGGGACCTATGAACCCTGACGTTGTGGAACCACAGTCAAGGGTTAACCTCGATCAGGATCCGCCCCATCCTCTAGGATTTACTCCACCGCACGCCCACGCAACACAAAGAGGGTACGCTCAATGGGAACCTACAGGCCTGGAGCAACGACCTGCGCCATCTGCTAATCTGGGGCAAGGAATATTCGTATCAAACCCGGGGGCTAGTCCTGCTGATCCACCCGTTCCAGATTTGGACGATCCAGCAGAGATAGCCAGGTTGAAATTGGATGATCACGATGCAAAGGAGAAATATAGGAGCCTAGAGGAAAGGCTCAAGGCGATAGAAGGCACTGAAATTGGATGTTCATATATGTTATGTACATACATTTTTCAATATTTATTTTATATATATATATATATATTATGTATATATTTTAACATTACTAGTTATATATTTTTACTATCTTATGTATATACTTCAAATACTATATATAGTATATTTCTAACACTATTACTATTTATATATATATTACGTACATACTCTTAATATCATTATTATGCATATATATTCATTGTTTTTATTTCGTGTTTGATACTATTATTACGTTTAATATATCTCATGCATTGTTATTATTTTTTATATTATTGTTGTATTTATTATGTGCTTCGATGTATTTCTAACTCTTTTATTTTTTGTTTTCCGCCAATTTTATATCATTTTGTTATTCACTACCTTAAAGATTTATTTATTCATTTCAATAAATAAGGCAATGAACCGATTTAACATTAAGTCATCGATTTCATCGCTATATTGGGTGAAATTCGTCGGCTCGCGTTAAAAACGGGATATCCTTCTAAAAACTCGAAAACTAAAAATTCTCGTTTTTCGATCGGATCACAATTAAATGTCAAATTGAATTCGTATTTTTGAAAATCAAGACAACACATGTTTAATGAGATACCAATTTTGGGCGTCACGAGGGTGCTAATACCTTCCTCGTGCGTAACCGACTCCCGAACCCTATTTTTCTCTGAATTTTCGCGTAGACTCAAATTCGGCCTTCATTTTTGTTCAAGAATATATTTTCTTTTCTAAAAAGATGATTTATTAGGTGTCCGATCACACCTAGAAAAAAGATCGGTGGCGACTCCCTTTTTTAATAAAATCAAAAGTCGGTTTTCAAATTTTCAATAAATCGCCTCAATTAGCGACCAAAAGCGAAAATTTTACGTCGCTACACCCTCAAAATAGAAACAAATTAAAAAGTCGGCAAAAAGTCACCATTCGAGTAACTATGGCCAACCCACTCCCCCAAGAAGAATAGTTGGCAACCAATGCGGATTTATCAATGTCAAGCATCCGCATTTGTCCATCACAACTAGTGAAGACAATAAAGATGCACACAAAACATATATGCAAACTGAAGAGGGAGAATGCGCATGGTGTGAAAGAGGGAAAGAGGTGATGGAGGGCAAATGGCACCGGCCGGCAGCTGGACAGTCGCTCACACGGTACCGAAAGATTCTCCCATTAGAGCGACAATTGATGAGTTGAGAGAGAAAAAAAAACTAAATTAATATTGTTATTCTTATGTTGGTAAGAAAGAAAAATAAAATCAAACCATTACAATACTTACTACAAATTATATACAACATGATTTATGAAGTTAAGTTGAACATTGAAAAAACACAATTTTTAAAAATATATCGAATCCTAACGCTGAACCTGAATTTAATTATTGAAAACTAAAATTTCAAAATCATCCATTTGAATTTAATTGTGGATTTGAGGTCCAACTTTAATTTTTGGGTTGCTTTTGAGATTTTGGAACACATTATAGATATATTATATATTTATTCATATCATAATTAACTACATTATTATGGTCATTAATTTTGATTTAAGATTTGAAGCTAGAGGCATAAATTTAAATTTCGTAAACGCTCAAATCCCATCATATAAAAAAATAAAAATACTTCATATTAATATTTATTATTTTATAAAAATAATAAATTTTTAATCCTATCTTATAAAAAATTTAAATTTTATAAAATTCTTTTATAGAATAGGATGTTTTAAGTAACATATAATAATAATAAATATAATCAAATAATAAACATTACCAAGAAATTTTCATAGGATATATATATTTATTAAATAAGTGTGCTTAGAATAGCTTAATGCATTAACTTAAAAAAAATAAAATAAAACAACATAAAAACGATTACATTAAAACAATATATTATTAAGTGATATCAGCTAAGTAGTCAATATCTAATTTGAGTAATTTTTCTACTGAAATTGGGGCTTCAGTAAAAACTTGCATCTCATTGTAATTTGAACTTGTAATTTTAGCCATATGATCAACAATTTTATTGTGATCCCTGAGAATATGTCGAAAACATGCTTTCCATTCATGACTTAAGAAATGATGAATCAGTCTTTTGACATCCTACTATTTGCCGCACTGTAAGCTAAAATAAATTTCACTATTAGAGCATTATCACACTCCATCTCTAACTGCCTAAAGTCAAAATCCCATGCTATTTTTTAGGCCTCTTAAAATGGCTCTTACCTCGACCCTAAACACTGATTCCTCTCCAATTTGCATAGTAAAACAAGACCCCCCTCCAATTGAAGTAGATCCATTAGAGACTGAGACTGCTCCATCAGTATATAGCTTAATCCACCCTCTCTTTGGTATTATCCAACGTTCACCTCCCACTCTTTGGATACGATAAACTTCACTCGATTTTGAATTCTCAAAACTAAAATTCAAGCTAAATGGTTGCTTTTGTTTATGGACTCAATACAAACAATTATTAAAAAAAATTAAAAATAGAGTGGGATCTAAATTATAAATTAATAATACATAGTAATTCTATTATAATATATTTTATTTCATATTTAATTATTTATCTAAATATTACACATTCATTTTCGAGTCTAACAATGTATTTAACCCCAAATTTTAGTCGAGTATCAAATTGATTTAAGGCACAGGCAAGCTGAAGAAAACTAATCAAATGTTTTCCGATCAACTAATTGCTACTTGTTATTAGCATTGTTGTAGGCCAATTTTGGCCTATAAAATACCAAACTCCTAAACCCATTAAAACCCTTAACCCATTAGACCCACTTAAACCCACTTAAACAAATATATATTTTCTTTCTAGAAGATTTAGTATTTATTAGTATAATATATTTAGCATTTATTAGTATAGTTTATTTGACTTACTAATTTAGCCTATAAATAGGCTCTTTTACAATCTTAGAATTAAGAGACACCCATTAGATTAGAACTCATAACACATTCAGAGAATTTTGTGTTTACGTTTGAGGGTTCTTTGTTTTTCGGGTTTTCGGGGTTTAGTTTTTATCTCCATCTTTTGTACTCTTCATTCTTTTGCCATTATAGTAAATTTATCTTTGCCCGTGGTTTTTTATCCTCTTTTGAGGGGTTTTTCCACGTTAAATTTGTGTGTTCATCTTCTCAATTTCTTCTACTATTTTTACTTGTTCATTGCTTAATCGGGACGATCCTAACAAGTGGTATCAGAGCTAGTTTAACTTTCATAGATCAGCCCGTTCAGAGATGGCAGCAACAAGGTTTGAAATTGAGAAGTTCGATGGTGAGACAAATTTCAATCTGTGGCAAGTTCGGATGATGGCAATTCTAGTTCAAAATGGCTTGAAAAAGGTTGTTATAGGGAAAAAGCCTGAGAATCTAAATCAAACAGAATGGGAAGAGCTTGATGAAAAGGCCTTGTCTGCAATCCAGTTGTGCCTCGCGAATACAGTATTGCAGGAGGTATTGATGGAGAAGACCTCATTCGCCTTGTGGAAAAGGTTAGAAACTCTTTATGCGACTAAGTCTCTGGCTAACCGTTTAGTGTTGAAACAACGTCTATTTACGTTTCGCATGAACGAAGGTGAGCTTCTTAAAGATCACATCAGTCAATTCATTACTCTTTTAAATGATTTAAAGAACTTTGAGGTTCATATTGACGATGAAGATCAAGCTATGCTATTATTGTGCTCTTTACCCTCTTCATACAAGTCTTTCAGGGAGACCCTGATTTATGGCAGAGACAAACTCTCGTTCAAATATGAAGGGTCATTTGTTGAGTAGAGACAAACTCGACAATGAGTTTGATTTGAATAGCAAAGCAGATAGACAAGCTTCCGTTTTGGTAGCATCAAAGAAACAAGACAAAAGGTGTCGCTATTGCAAAAAGTTAGGTCACGTCAAAGCAGATTGTTATAAACTGCGAAATAAAAGAGCTGCTGAGAGTAACGAGGAAGATGTAGCTGGTGCTAATTTGGTCGATGAAGGCGGTGATGATTTCTTGTTAGTGTCAACGAGCGATAACTCCAAGCTTACGTCTGAGTGGATCCTAGATTCAGGATGTTCTTTCCACATGTGTCCCAATAGAGAATGGTTCTCCACATACAGTTCAGTTGAAGGTGGAGTTGTGCACATGGGAAACGATTCATCTAGTAAAATAATCGGTATTGGTACTGTTAAATTAGGATACACGATGGGACGATTAGGACACTCTCAGATGTCAGGTATGTACCTGATTTACGAAAGAATCTCATCTCCTTGAGTATTTTAGACTTGAAAGGATGCAGAATCAACATCGAGTCGAGCAACATTAAAGTATCTCGTGGAGCTCTCGTTTTGTTAAAAGGTAAAAGAACCGGCAGTCTTTATATTCTGGAAGGTTCTACAGTGACCAGTGAAATCGGGCGTCCCTCGTCCGTTACGGAGTCAAAGTCAACTCATTTGAAGCGGAGGCAACTTGGTCATAGGAGGGAAAAAGGTATGACCGTTTCGTTGAAGAGAGGTTCTCTTTTGGATGCAGGTTTTGAAAAGTTAGGGCACTGTATTCGTGAAAATCAGACCCGGGTTAGTTTTGATTTGGCAGTGCACAAGTCGAAGGCTAGAAATCTTCCAGCTTCTAAGCATAGATTCGACTCAGTTAATTCCCTGCATAGTTCAAGATAGGCCCGTGGCAGGTTTTGGCAAAGATGGCATTGAAAGAATTCGTGTCAATGTGGAGATTGTTAGAATTGTGTGACCCAAATTCTAAGAGATTGCTTGCAAGTCAAGTTAAACAAATATATATTTTCTTTCTAGAAGATTTAGTATTTATTAGTATAATATATTTAGCATTTATTAGTATAGTTTATTTGACTTACTAATTTAGCCTATAAATAGGCTCCTTTACAATCTTAGAATTAAGAGACACCCATTAGATTAGAACTCATAACACATTCAGAGAATTTTGTGTTTACGTTTGAGGGTTCTTTGTTTTTCGGGTTTTCGGGGTTTAGTTTTTATCTCCATCTTTTGTACTCTTCATTCTTTTGCCATTATAGTAAATTTATCTTTTCCTGTGGTTTTTTATCCTCTTTTGAGGGGTTTTTCCACGTTAAATTTGTGTGTTCATCTTCTCAATTTCTTCTACTATTTTTACTTGTTCGTTGCTTAATCGGGACGATCCTAACAAGCCCAAACACTAAAACCCAAAATCAGAAACAAACAAAAAACCATAAATCTAACCCTAGCCACCTCCTCACTTGCCTCTGACAACCTATACCAGCCTCTGCTCCACCGTTCAACTACCACCTGCACAGCAAACAGAACATGCAACAACAGCAAAAAAGATAGGAAATGGACAGCGTAACAAAAGGGGTTGTAAAAGCCGAATGGAAATTTGTAAAAGGGGTTTTTTTTAACATTAATAGAAAAAGAAAAACAGTTTCAAAATACAACAACAAATATTCATAAATCGTGATTCAAACATCACAAAGATCAAGAGAATATCATCCAAACAACAAAAAACGATTCAAAATCAGAAATCAAAAAATCAAGAGGCAAATACCCAAGGTGATTTTGGTTTTCTTTTCTTTTATTTATTTTTTATTTTTTATCTATTGATTTGCATGCATATTTACATTATAAATATATAAAAAACATAATACAAAAAAAATAAAAAAATAAAAAATTTACCTTTTCCGGCCACCTCTCTCCTTTTTTTTTCTCTCCAGCAACACAAATGAATATTTTCTGAAAAAAAAAGGGCCTTATATAGCCTTCCAAAACGACGTCTTTTTGGGGGTTGCCCTTTAACCCCAAAACGATGTCGTTTTGGCCTAAACTCGATCTGTCCGACCCGACCCGCTAGAGGATCCGCGTGCTTTTTATTAATGGGTTATTTATGCTCGCGGTCCTTCTACTTTTTCACTCTTTTGCAATTAAGTCATTTTTTTATTTTTAATTTGGCCCCATAATTTTTCGTGCTTTTCAATTTAATCCCTGATGATGCGCTGCATCTTGAGGGGAAGGAAATATTGCTGTTTCAGTCCCCTTACGTTTCTCGCTTGTTCAAATAAGCCCTTTCTCTTTCTTTTTATTTCAAATTCGCCCCAAAACTTCATTTTCACTTCGAATTTAGTCCTTTTTTCAGATTTAATTTGATTTTTACGTTATTTTTGCCTCTTTTTTATATTATTTATTATTGTATTTGCCATTATTTATATTATTATTATTATTATATATCTTTAATATATATATGAATATATTTAGGTAATATTATTAACAATTGTATTGTAACATTATTATTATTATTTCTAATATGTATATATTATGTATATTTCTAATACTATAGTGTACATTTCTAACACTATTATTATTTATATATATATGTACGTATTTATGTAGTGTATGAATATTTTTATTATTATTATCATTTATAATATAGGTATATATTCTAACGCCCCAATTTTCGGGAATTCTGTGAATGTTGGCAAAATTTCATGCTTTAATTTTGTCATTTGTGAGTGAAATTATGAAATAGGACCTATGTGAAAATGTTTGAAAATGCTATAGGCTAAATTGAAGTGGCCAAATAAATAGGAGTGCAAAATAGGAGGATTTGCATGACAAACCTCCCATTTTACATGAAGTGGCCAACCATCATGTTGTTGTAGACAAAATGTGCACTTGATATCCATAATCTATGGTACAAATTGATACAAATTGATAATGAGTTAGGTAAATGTTCCGTGATAATGGGTTAGGTAAATGTTTCATGATAATGGGTTAGGTAAATGTTCCATGATAATGGGTTAGGTAAATGTTCCATGATGGGAATTTCATGTCTTTTGTATTAAAGAATTAAATGGATGAAATATGAAATTTTATTAAAAAAAAAGGGGTGAAAAGAACAAAGTTTTGTCCATCTTTGTTCATCATAGCCTAAAGTTAGAGAAGAGAAAGGAGAGGAGAAAGCTCTTGAATGTTCGGTCACTTGGGGAAGAAAATTGAAGATAAGTTCATGGTAGTTTGCTTTTATTTTGAGGTTCATGAGTTCTTCTTGATTCTACCTTAACTCTTGAAGCATATTTTGGTTTTTAGTTGTGTTGTGAGCATTTAGTCATGAATTAAAATGAAGGAAATGGTTGTTGTTTCATGTTCTTTTAATGAAAAATAGAAGATAGGTGAAGTTGAGCCAAACAAATGAGCATGCATGTGCTTAGATGCTAAGGGGAAAAATCGGCTAATATGTTGTGCTTTAAAATGATGAAATGGAGATTATACTTAAGTAAAATCATAGATATGTGATGATTGATTGGTGATATACATGTTTAAAAAAAACATGCATGCAAGTTATGTGTGAAAGAGTGATTTGGTAATAAATCTGCTTGGGATAGCAGCAGTAACGTGACTTTGGAAAATCACCATAAATTGTGGGAGATGAGTTAGAAGCTGCATAAATTATGTAATTAAAGCTTAATGAGTCTAGTTTCAAATGGAATAAACGAGAACATATTTTGAATTCTGTACAATGAGAAATTTGATTCGTAATGAAGAGTGGTCAGATTAGTCAAACAGTGAAACATGCGAAACTTTGAGAAAAATCTGGTATTGATTGGCCAAACCAAAAATTCTGAAAATTTTATGGATATAAGATATATGAGTCTATTTTCATGGAAAATTAACGGCACTTGATTTGGAGTTTCGTAGCTCCAGTTATAAATGATTTAGTGACTGTTGCTCAGGAAGACAGCTTGCAGTGAAATTATGACTATGTGGTAAACATTGACAAAAATTTGTTAATGATGGTTGCTTATTGATTTCTTATAAGCTTACTATGATCTGTAGGTGTGGTTAGCCGAATATTGTAAGGGGTTAATATGTAGTTCGTATTTGAATAGTTAGATTAATGTGTTAGTAATCCAATTGTAGGCAGTTCATGTGTGGATCTCGTCAGCATATCGTCGCACACAGGTGTGTAACTAACACCCTCTTTCTTAGTCTAGATCTGCAAAAGTCGAAAATCCAAAATACTGAATACCAGTATTTTGTAGATTTGCGAGTGTGCGAATGTTCGTGAGGTAAATCGATTAATGTTTTTGGTAAGCTGCAATGTTTGGACTGTAAAGTGCATGATTTCTGTGCCCTCGATATTTTTGGGCTTAATGGGCCAAAATTGGAATGATGGGCCAACGAGCCCAATTCGGTAAGAACCCTCGGTACGTGATTCTGTAGTACGTGAAAGGTAAGAATATGCATGAAAAACCCTAAAATAGATAAATTACTGAAATACCTTTAAAAGTGAAAAATTTATAGTTTTACCCCTAGGAGATAAATTACCGAAATACCCTTAGGGTTAAATTGACTTAAATGCATGTTTGACTGTTGTTATTTACTGCATGCCATGTTGTTATTATCTGATGCATGAGATTGGGATATTGATGGAGGAAGTACTGAAAGTGGCTTGTCCACGTACTGGAGGCTTTGCCTCAATTTACTATTAACTGAGCAGCAAGGCTGCAACTGTGGAGTGTTGGGTTGGGTGGGTTGAGCTATTCCCCACATGGAGTGTAGGATTGGTACGGGTGGAGTGTAGTGGTTGGTGGGTTGAGTAGTCTCCCCAAATGGGCTTGCATATGTTATTGATGTTGCATGTATTTTGAAATGGGTTTATGGGCCATACTGTTATCTGAATAAGGGGCTAAGGCCCAGTTTATTGTAATCTGAAAAGGGCTCTGGTCCAGTACCACTGTTACCTGAATGGGCTTAGGCCCAATAGGCTTGAGCTGACTTGGGCTTTGAATGGGTTTTCCTTACACACTGAGTTTCCCCAAACTCACCCCTTTTATTTTCATCCACGCAGGAAATCCCCAACCATAGTGGGCTTGGAGCTGTGAGAGAATTCGGAGTGGCCACCCGTTCTGAAAGTTTGGTTTTCTTCTGGTGAACTGGACATCCTATTATTTACGTTGAGGTTTGGGTTTTTAAGTGTAATAAGACCGCTTAATTATTTTTGATGGTTTTAATATGTATTACTAAGATAGGTATTACTTATTTTAACTGTTGAAATTGGATAGCTTTAGGGCACGTTTTCAAAAAAGAAAAAAAAACAACAATTGATTTCAAAATAACACGACAACAAGCAAAGCTTCCGCAATGAAAGTATTTTCCAAAATTAATCACTTTTCCTAAAAATGACTTAATCAAATCGGTTTCCTAGAAATATACATGACGTTAAGGTGTGGCAATGGCGGTGTGCATGTCTAGGATTGGATCCGAAGGGAGCTTGGTACTTAAGTAGTCCGATAGACTCACCTCCTCTTTTCCGGTTTCCTACCTGGTGCACAGCTTCCATTCACTTTAACCTATAATGAAATTATCTTTTAAAACACTAAGTAGGTTTTTCTGGATCAACAATATAAAATGTTTTGAACGCTTCGATGTGGCATGTCGGATCCGGCCATAACGTCTAGGCCGGGTTTGGGGTGTTACATATATATTGTATATATTTTATATATATTATGTATATATTTTTAATGTCATTAGTTATATATTTCTTATACTATTCCATGTATGTATTTTTTATTATCTTATGTATACATTCTTAAATACTATGTTATACATGTATATATTTTTAATACCATATTATGTATATATTTTTGTACATAGTATTATTTTCTAATTACTTTATTTTAATATTCTTATTATATTATGTTGACGTATACATAGCGTTACTAATTTTCTTTTATTATTATTATTATTTTTCCCCTGTACATATTGTCGTTTATACGTTCTTATTATTACTATATCTATTATTTATTAGTATTTTACTATTACTATTATTAGTATTATTTTTTTAAATCAATACTTATATGTATATATTATGTTTTTATAATACTATATTTTTTAATACCATATGTATTGTGTATATTCTTAATATTATATATTGTATGTATTTTCTTAATAACTATATTATATGTATATATATAGTATGTACGTATTTTTAATATTATTATGTATTTTTATATATATATATGTATATATGTGTGTATATTTATGTAATATTATTAATAATTGTTTTTTAACATTATTATTATTTCTAATAGGCATATACTATGTAAATATTTTAGTACTATAATATATATACATGTTTTTTTATTATATATATTACGTGTATGTATCTTTTTAGTATTATATCTTTATATATGTCATGTATATATTTCTAATACTATATTACATTTTTTTTACATATTATCATACGTATATATATATTTTTAATAGCTATATTATGTATATATTTTTAATACTATATTATGTACATACTTTTAATATTATTATGTATTTTATTTTAATATATATGTACATATTTATGTAGCATTATTAATATATATTGTATATGTTCATTTGATATATATTATGTATATATTTAATATTATTATGTATACACTTTTCATTCCTATTATTACATATGTACTTTAATATATATATATGGCACTATTAGTTTTTTTAATATTATGTTTACGTTACTTCACCTATTGTTATTATATGTTTATGTATATGTATATGTTCGCCTCTATTTCGTACTTAATACTATTGTTATCATGTTTAATATCGCATACATTGTTATTGTTTTTAATATTATTGTCATATTTATTATTTGCTTCGATGTATTTCTAACTCTTTTATTTTTGTTTCCCGCCCATTTTATATCATTTTGTTGTTCACTACTTTAAAGATTTTTATTTATGTTTTTTACTAATTTCAATAAATAAGGCAATGAACCGATTTAACATTAAGTCATCGATTTCATCGCTATGTTGGGTGAAATTCATCGACTCGTGTTAAAAACGGGACACCCTTCTAAAAAATCGAAAACTAAAAAATTCTCATTTTTCAATCGGATCACGATTAAATGTCAAATTGAATTCGTATTTTTGAAAATCAAGACAACACATGTTTAATAAAGATACCAATTTTGGGCGTCGCGAGGGTACTAATACCTTCCTCGCACGTAACTGACTCCCGAACCCTATTTTTCATTGGCTTTTGACGTAGACCTAAACTCGGCCTTCTTTTTGTTTAAAAAATAAATTTTCTTTTTTTTAAAAAAAAAGAGGATTTGTTAGGTGTCCGATCACACCTAGGAAAAAGGATCGATGGCGACTCCCTTTTTAATAAAATCAAAAGTCGATTTTTAAATTTCCAATAAATCGCCTCAACTAGCGACCAAAGCAAAATTTTTATGTCGCTACAAGCATATCCATGCACAAAGCTAGGATTCTCGAATGCGAACTGAGATTGTGCCATGACTGTGCAACCTTGATTTAGATTCGATGCATTGCTAGCATCATCTTGTTTCGAGTTTAGGGTTAGATAATAGAAGACTCCGAAGCTCGAACTTAAAGCGGCGTAGACGGCTCTGGCTGCAAACAGTCCCGGTTTGATAACATAGCAATAGTAGCGGTCGTCACTCGTAGTTACTTAATCATCTTGGTTATTCAGTGCAATATCTTTTAGCAATAGAACAATAGCTATAATATATGTGATCCTGCATTTATATGTCATCCGATAATTTAGTCTTTGAATTTGGTAACATTTTTATTTTAGTTTTTGAATTTTTTTATTTACATTAGTTCTGAAATTTGGTAACTTTTTTTTCAATTTAATCCCTAAATTTGGATTCTGTTAAAATGTGATAACATGACACTATAATATTGTGTCATATCATCACTTAAAAAATTTTAAATTATTTTTAAAGAATTATAATTTCTTTAATATTTTAATAAATTTTATTGTATATTTTAAATTTTATATAATTTTTTAAAAAGTATTTAAGTGATGATATGACCTTTTAAGAGAGTGCCACGTCATTATATATTAATGGAATCTAAGCACTTCATGCGACGAATATACATATATCTGTAATTTGACCCACCTATTTTAAATATGCTCAATGATAGAGGTCTAAGCAGACATTTTATGCCAAAGCTAATGGTAAGGTTGATGAAAGAATCTAATTAATATGATATTGATACGTTGAAAACTCAATTAAAACGTATTTAAATGTAAAGACTAATTTAGAATTTTGGTAATAGTTTAGGGACTTCCAATGAGATTAACCCATAAAAGTTTAAAAAGAAATTAAGAAAAAAAAAGATAAATCTAGAAATAGCATATTTGAAAATTACCAAGAAATAATATAGAAGGTAAGAGCTTTTGTGTGGTTAGAGCTGTGAGATGGATCGGTTCTCCGGCAACAAAAATAGCCGGCGGTGGTATTAATTATGATTTTTCCGATCAAAAGCGTTCCAGCTGAGATTAAGCTAAGACCAAGCGCAGGGCTCTTAGGATATGAACATTTTCCCGAAACATCAACTTTAACTTGTGAAGCCTAAAAAATGAAAAAGAATCAAAAGACAAGAATTTGAAACAAACCCAATACAGAAAATACAATTAAAACCTTAATATTTGCAAAATTAATGTTTTAATTTACGTCAAGTTACCATGTATAGAGGTGTAATTGAGTCGAGCTAAGCTGAGCCTAGCCTAAATACTAAAAATTTCGAGTTCAAGCTCAAACTTGATTAAGCTTATTTATCAATTTTCGTACTCACATTTGATTAAGCTCATGTTTATCCAAACTCAAGCTCGATAATTACCAAATCATGTTTGAGTTTTTTTAGTCAGACTCGAGTAGCTTGCAAGCACTAATATTTAATTTATATCCCTAACCATGTGTTTTTGGTCAATTTAGTGAAATGTATTTCAATTGGAGTTAACTTTTTTTTTGTTAATTCTGTCAAATAATTTATTGTAGTTTTTTTTAACAAGTTGAATATATGTTTTGATAATATCTACTTTTTTTTTAAATAATACCTAAATCTATATTAACAATAATGTTCCTACCAATTGAGCTAAGACTCAATTGGCTTGTAGCTTATTTTTCTTTAATCAGATGATGATATGACATATATATTTTACCAACTTTTTTAACAATTAACCAAAATTTGAAAACACAAATAAAAATAGTAATTAAATTATAATAGAAAAAAATTAGGGTTTAAGATTTAATTTACATAATGCATTATTTTTTTTTATAGAATTTGACCTTTATTTTTTACCTTAACCCTTGTAACTTCAGCAGCAAAGCCAGCACCTGTTGATATTATCCCCAAAAGGACCACCACAGAGCATAAAATTATTCCCTTTTTCTCCATCTCTTAATCTCTCTCTTACACTTTTTCCTGGAAAAAAAATTGAGATTTTCTGTTTGGTTGATGAGAAAGGGAAAATATGTTAACTAGGAAAAAGGAAAAACCGCTGCTGATTCTGAATATTGTCAATGACGGGTCCTTACGCAAATATTTAGGGTTTTCAGCAAACACGTTATATCAAAGTAATTATTTTATTTAATGTAAAAAATATTTTAAAGGCATTATACATATATATTCTTGTTGTTATTTGGGTAACGAAATAAGATAATTATTTTTTTTAGTACGTGGGAATGAAATAATTATTTTTTTATAATAAATGTTAGGGTCAATCTAGAATTTTTTTAGTAGGGTATGGAATTGAATTATAAAATATTGAAACATCAAAATATAATTTTATCATTTATTAATTTGTGATTTTATCAGTTTTTAACTTATAATTCCATCATTTATGAAAGGACTAAATTACAAAATTTCTATTTCTAGAGGCCAAGGGCCTATCTGCCTCCTTAGATTCGCCTCTGATTTATTTTGAGATTAAAACATTGTCATTCTGATGGCAATGTTCTTTAAATCAGACTGGTGGTTGAACACGGTTCACTGATTCAATTAAAAAATTATTAAAAATTAAAAAAAAAAAAGAAATCAGGGTCAATCATCTTGTTCAATCGGTTTGTACTGTTCCTGAGTCCCCCCGGTTCAAAACTCCTATCCGGACCGATACCCTGGCAAGTTTTCGATCCAACTGGTCCAACTGGCCTATCAGTACCAGTTCAAACAATAGTGATTGACGAAGTCTTAACTCACAGGGGCAAATCTAAAGGGGACAGACAGGGGCATTGGCCCCCCCTCAAATGGAAAATTACATTTTGCCCCCTAAAATGAAAAAAAATTATGTTTAATCCCTTAAAAAATAATGAATAATATAATAATGTTTAATCCCTTTAAAAATTTGTTATTCAATTCCGACCCCTCTTAAAAAAATAATTCTAAATTCATCCTTATTAACTCGATTAATATTGGTATTATTATTATAACATCTTTGAACTATGCGACTTCGAATACACTTAAACATGTAATATTCTCACTTGGACAGTTATGGTTAATTAATATTACTAAGCAGTTCGGTTTTACATTTTCTTCTTTCTTTATAAACTTTTAGCAAATAAGTCCTAATGTCCTATGTCTATATATTGTATTATCTTCGTGTCTTCCAAGGCCACGCAACTGTATATTGTTGAGCAAAGGTCAACCTTAGATATCATCTTCTTATTATTCTTTTAATTTACTGATTACTTTGATAGAGTTGACTTCTAAAATTAATTAATCAATTTCCAATAATAGTAAGAATCAATCAATTCAACTGCTTACGGCAACTAATATTCAAGCATTTTGATAATTTAAAATTTTAAGAATTTTAAAGGGTTTAAATGAAAATTTTTCATTTTAGGGGAAATCGAGATTTCTGTCAGCTCCCTTAATTACGCTTTTGGTTAAGGGATTGATAAGTGCCCTTTAAAGGTATAGTTAAATATTAAAAAAATAAAATAGTTGATAATTTTTTAAGGTTACTTATAGAATAAAATAAGTACATTATTAGTGTACCAAATATTAACCATTAAAAAAACCCTTAAAATTTGTATAATAAAAATTATTAATGCATCAAAACAGATCAAACAAGCATGGACAAGGTTTTAAATTCTGATACTAATAGACCCAACTAACAAATTATGGTCGCTTGTTTTCATAAACTAGAAAGCATGAAGTTGGTGGGAATCTAAACTTGTTAATTGCTTTGAATGGTTTATGTTGAATCGAAGTGTTTGACTCTAGTAAGTATTTCAGTTGTCCTGCCTGATTGTAGTGTTCATTTCGGTTTTCAGTGTAAAATTAGTAAGCAAAGTAAACCATGAATACATAGGATTGTTTACGCAATTTGGATTCTTTATGTTTGCGAAGTCTAGCTTAGCGAATAATTCTATTGTCTTTAATCCACAATACAAGTGAATTATGTCCCATCACTCTCTAAGTAATTCTATTGTCCTAAACACTAAAACACTGCCTTCTAAATTTTCTCCGCAATAAATATAACTGTTTACAACAATTACATTTCACAAAATAAGTTCATCAATGAACAATACAATGCTCTTTATACTCTCATACAAAATCTCTACAAAATAATAACAACTACAAAATAGTAAAAAGAAAACAATATATTAATAAAGTTCAATATAAAGTGAACTAATGGACATTCGCTTTTTAAAAAAGTCTTCAATACAATCATGATCTGTTCTCCATAAAGCAATGGTGTAATTAATTGATTCGAGCCAACTTAATCTCCAAAGATAATTACATTAAAAAAATACTTAAATATTTTTTTTAGGGAAAAGAGTAGTTGATGAGAGAATTCATTGTTATAACATTTAAATTATTTTATTTATTTTTATGTGCATTTACCTCTCAAAACTTCTAACCATATACTTATGAACCAAATATATGCCATCATGGACTACACATTTTCAACATCGTTTACTTGGAAAAACCATGTGAACCACACTTAGCAGTCGAAACATGCAAGAGACCCCACAGGTAGCCATGTTCTTACACACAAGGCTTTCATATTTTACACAAAAACATGCTTCCCAACCTCACTTTAGGGGAAGCAATTCATTAAACTTATACGTGGCTAGTCAACTAGCAAAATTTTACATCAACCAATCAAATATATTAAAAATAGATAAATTTTATTTAATTAATTTTTAGTTGATCCATACCAGTTTGAGGGTCAATTGGTTCAACCTCTTTTTCTAGACTAGTACCCTAATTGATTCCCAGCTCAACTAATCCAACCAATTAGTCTAATTTTGAAAACAATGTATTGATGCTATTCATACAATAAGCATACACCTATTTACCATTTAGTATCCGTGTTTTAAATATGTTTCAGGTTATATTTTTATTAACATTTGACTAGAGCAAAGCCTTGTTTAATAACATGTAGCCCATAGAACGGAGGATGGTAACAGCTGGTTCCAAAGTTCATTTGAACAAGGCACGAGACAATCAAAGGTTACAACACAAGCCAACCCCTTAATAATAGGGACTACAATAGCAAAAACAATATACTAATAAAGTCCAATATAAAGTGAATTAACGGAGATTCGCTCTTAAAAAAGTCTTCAATGTAATCTCGATTGGCTCTCCACAAAGCAAGGGTGTAATTGATTGATCCGAGCAATCCAATCTCTAAGGATCATTGCATTAAAAGGAACTTTTCATGAATTCTTAAGTTTTTTTAGAGAATGATTTAGTTGGCGAAAGAGTTCATTGTAAAAGTACGGAAGTAAGATCGTAAAAATTTAAAGATTAATTGAGCTTAAATTATAAATTTAAGTGAGAGTTTATAAATAATTTTTCGTGAATACCTCGTAGACGTATATTGTTGAACCAAATTGTGTAAACATTTGCTTATGTTTAATTATTCTAATTTTTTCATTTATTGTTTCTCAAATTAACAAAAAACAAGATATTATATGAAACAAATATATGAATTAATTATGAGTTAATTATAGGATGAGTATGTGGTATACACAGTGTATTTTTTTATTCCACAAATAGTTTTAAAAAGTTGACATATATTTTTTTAATATATAATTTTTTTATATATTTTAAGACACTTGTTAACCCTTATTTGTGGAACCTAAAAACTTCACTGATAGTGTATCAAATATTTTCCCTTAAATATATCCCAATATTAATCAATACTATAAATTTCATATAAATGTTATTTTAGGGTACACCCTTTTATATTTAACTCCCAAATGCTTCACAAAACATAAACCACCAAATTGATTTCAAGACTAACACAACCACCACTGGAAAAGCCCTACCAAGTGTTTCTCGATCAACTGAATTGCTGCTTGTTCTTAGCATCTTCATTTACAGAATCGGGATTCTCCAATGGGAACTGAGGTTGTGCCATGGTTATGTCACCTTGATTCGGAACCGGCGCATTAGCGTCTTCCTTCCCTTTCGAGTTTAGGGTTAGATAATACAAGATTCCGAAAATCAAGCTTATAACAGCTAAGACGGCTCCGCAGGCGAAGATTCCGGCTCTAACAAGAGAGCAGTATTCCCAGCTGTTCATCACAGTCGGTTCATTGTGTTGAGCTTGGAACGCGGCAGCTTTTAGCAATAGAGTGAGAGCTAAAATAGATGTGACCCTGCATACAATATGTTTATCTGGTTGTATCAAATAAATTATCAATTACTCATAAAAAATATATTAAAAGATAAAAAAAAATCAGTTTAATCTCTCTAAATCGATATCTCAACCGGTCTAATTCTGAAAACCGTGTATCTATACAATTCATTCGATAAGTCTACACTTATTTACCATTTGACACATGTTTTAAGTATGTTTCACATTATATATATGAACTAACCTTTCACGATTAAGCTAATAACGAAAGACGGATGAAAAAATTTGATTAGTACCATATTAATACTTTAAACTCGAATAAAAGATGTTTAAGTTGAGGGAACCAATTACCAATAAATAATATAGAAGATTAAAGCACATTTCTGAGATTGATCTGTTCTTCTTTTGCAGCATAAACAGCCAGTGGAGAAATTAAGGATCATTTTAGCGATCAAAAGCATTAGGGCTGAAGTTAATCCAAGAACATGCGATGGGCTCTTTGGATATGTACATTCTCCAGAATCATCTAAATGAACTTGTGACCTCTAAAAAAAATAAAACAAGAATATTTTTAATAGAGAATACATATAATTAAAAAACCTTAAAGTTCACAAATTTGATGTTTTTATTTTTATTTTTTATTTTTTATGTTTACCTTAACCCTTGTAGCTTCAGCAGCAAAGCCAGTAATGGCTGATATTATCCCTAAAAGGATCACAACCAAACATAAAATACCCTTTTTGTTCATCTCTTACACTTTCTCGGAATAGAAATAACCTGAGATTTTCTGTTTGGAAGATTAGAAAAAGCTGATTGTGACTGTTGTTTGTAGTGGCTTTCTTTTGGGACGTCCTCATGCAATATTTATAGGGGTTTTGGCTAACATTATATATTATGTTAAAAACATATTATATCAAAGTAATTATTGTATTTAATGTTATAATTTTTTTGGCATAATATCAAATTTAATTCTCAACGTTTACATTCTTTATCAATTTAGCTCTTTTTTTAGTTAAATTCGGTCATTAACTTTTCAAAAAGAGGCAAATTGTATTTTTTGTGGAAATGTTAACTAAAATGTTAATTTTTAATGATATTGGCGTGACAATCCACATGATAATTCATATACATTTCATACTAATATGACACTATTTATTTTATATGTCATGTCAAAAAATAATTTAAAAATAAAAAATATAAAAATTCATTAAAAATAAAAAAAAAGACTAAAATTCATTTTAAAATGTTTGTTAATCGTTTTCAATAACTTAAAATTTATTTTAAATAAAGATGAATGTGTTGATATGAATTGTTAATGCTTGATATTTATAACATCAACTGAAATGGAAATTAATTTGAGCTACTTTAGTAATAAATATAGTATCTTGTACTCGAACTCAATGATTGAATAAGGTATGAAGTAGTAATAAATTTTTTTTCATATTATATTCATCTTTTCCAAGGCCATACAACTGTGTATAGTTCACCAGAGGTCAACCCTAAGCTTAGATATCATCTTATTATTATTTTCTCTTTTAGTTTGCTGATTAATTTGATGGAGTTGACTTTTAAAATTAAGCCAAAAAATTTATGGACAACCCAAGAAAATACGTTTTCTTTTTAGTCAAATTAATTCCATTGGTTTCTTAAGCAAAAGATAAAACTAAGATTTCTTATATTTTATGATATACATTTTCCAGTCATGGTATCAATCAATCCAACATTTACATTAAAATTAGTCATTTTACAACTAAATTTCATTTTACGACTAAATTAAAAAGTAAATTAATCTTTTTTATTAAAATTTTTATCTATTTTTATTGTTAAAAATTGGCGTGGTTAACGAAATAATTAGACAAGTAAACATGGCGTGCCACATGTACCTCGTGTCGACGTACATGGATCAATTTTTAATAAAAAAGGACAAATATAAATCTGTGTTTGATATCAAAATATCAAAATATGTGTTGAATATGAATATAACCCGAGACTAGAAACCAAGTTTGACTTGTTAAAATGGTGAATTTAATTCCAATTTCATTGTATGTCGGACCATTTTATTGTTCTTTTATATGTTTTATTAACCGATACATATATGAACCAATGCATATTGATTGTCTTAACCGTGTGTTATAATTACATTAGAAAATAAGTCAAAATTCACTCCTAAAGTTTGCCTCATTCACCATTTGGGCTTTTATTTATTATTTAGAAAGTATTGGTGGTAGAAATTAAATTTCTGAAGAATTAATTTGTTTGGAATTTAATAGAGGAGTGACCAAAACGATTAAAATTTTTAACGGTAGTACATAAATTGATAAAAGAATTAAAATTATCAAAATAAGAATGCGATAATTTTATAGTAACTATCTGCGTAGTTATCCTTTTTTCCTTTTAATGTTCCACACAACGGTCTAGGCCACGGTTGTATATCAATCGGTATATATTGTTTCGACTCTAAATTGATGCTAAATAGGCAAGCTTTTGGTTCGATCAAAATTTTATTGTACGAGGACAATTTTAGTGTTTCGATCTATTTTAACCAATACCAATATGAATCAATGCGTATTGCTTTATACCAATTGATAAAAATTTTAATATATTTTGTCTTAATCATAGAATTACAGTAAAAAATAAAATTTAATCATTAAAAAGAGTTATTGAACTTAATTAATATTTTAATTAAAAAAATGAATAAAAAATAAAAAGGAATCACCTTTCAAATGTTTGTATTTTTTTTATTACTTTGTCTGTAAAAATTACATTTTTGAATACGGCTTTTATAGCCGAACATTACATATTATTTTTTTGTTTTTTTTTTCCCTTGTTTCTGCCATCTACTGCTTAGCCATCGTTTCCTTCTATTTTTCTGTTTCTTATTTCTGCCATTTCCACTATTTTCGCCTTGTCTTCCTTCTTTTTTTTTTTGCAGGTACCATGGTAATCAACGACGACGATGGGAAGCGCACTCTTGCCATTTTGGTGCAATGGCGGCATGGGTGCTTCGGACCTCGGGAAAAGAGCACGTCGATGTGATATGAGGAGCGGCGCCAAAGGTACTAGGATTTCTTTTGTTTTACTAAAAAATGTTTAGGTTATTGGGCCACTCGGCCACTCGGCCATTAGGTTTTTGTTTTTTTAGGCTTGATATTTTGTAAATGAACTGACATACTTTAGACTTATTTATTTATTTTTGGTTTTGTATTTTGTTTGTTTATTTTTAGATCTTGGGTCGGATGAAATTGGACTTTCACATCTATAATTTACATATAATTTTATAAAATTTTATATTTTTCTATAATTTTCCTATATTTCTTATATTTTATATATTCTTAATAACTTTCTATAATTTTTATTTTTTTAATTTTAGCAAAATTTAAATATTTTTCTATATTTTAAAATAAGTTTTATTTATTTTATTTTCCTACCACGTGTCACAACCATAACGTGACGTGTGGTAGAATTAACTGAAAATAAAAATAAATACTGAAGGCTGTTAACTTTAATGGTCAAAGAAATTTTTTTATGCATTTCGACAATTGAAGCACCCAATTGAATCATAATAATAAAATTAATTTCTTTTTTCTTTAAAAGCTCGAGTGCATTTTATACCTTTAAACATTAAATAAATTGTTTGTTATAGTTACGCATCTTAAATACAACTTCAATTATTTTATTTTTCGAAAAATATTTTACTCATTTTCCAGTATTTGGTAGCCTGAAAACCTTTTCCATTTGAAAAACATTTTCCAAATCACGGGTAAAATCCCTTATATTTTGGGAAAATGTTTACCGTTTCAATTTTTGTAAGACATTTTCCCGTGCTTCTCCTTCATCCAGGTAAGGCCCCTTCTCTTGCTGCTGTTCAATTTCCGTTCTCTTGCTGCTGGTATTTCGTTTCCTTTCTCCCTCTCTTTCTCTCTTTCTCATGCAATCTCTCTCTCTCTCTTTCGCAGGCATTTTCCTCTTCCTGCTATTATTTTATACTCAGATTTTCACTAACTTAAGAAAAAATGGTGCTTCAGAACAAAGCTGGATATTAGGGAATTGGGGATTCAATTTGGATGTGTTAGGCTCATACCTTTTGTGAAGAAGGGCTTATCTCTGTAAGATCCTTTTGCATTTCATATATTATTTTTGTTTATCTGATTACGTTTCTATATCATTTATGTGTTTGGAAAAATGCCTGAATGGGTAAGTCCCAATAGATGATCTTTAATTGTTAGGATTGTTACAATCGACGACTCTTCATTTGATATTTAGATGTTATGTTATCTGATTGCTAGGATCGGTTTTTGGCATCACTGCCTTCTTCCAGGCAGGCCAGTGCAGACTTCTCCAAGCCAGTGTTTACTGCTGTGGCATTTTACTTATGCGCTAAAAAACACAAGGTAATGTGCACTTAATTCATCCTATTAAATGTTTTTATTCCTCTATTTGCCTGTTTTTGACATAAATTATCTACTTCACAGCTTAAGATTGACAAGGTTAGGTTGATTGAAGTTTGTGGCATCTCTGAATCTGAGTTTTCTTGTGTAAGTAACATGTTGTTTTATTTTACTTCCCTAAATGTAATCCTTTTATTGTTAACTTATAAATGTTTAATGCACTGAACATTTGCTTGGAACTTTCAATGCAGGTCTCCACCTCCATGAAAGATCTGTGTCATGATGTTTTTGGGATCTCAAGTGAGAAAAAAGATCCCAAGGAAGTGAAAGGAAACCGAGGTAGGTGTTCATTTGGACTTACCCTAGAATTGGTTGTATATAACCATGTGTATGTAAGCATTTGATGGTATTATTTGTAGTACAATTTTAGTACCATATATTGGCTTTCAATACTAGGGAATTTATTTTCTCTAGACTTTGTTTTGATGTGTCTGCAAAACTGCTAGACGTGTTACCTGAAAAAAGAAAATTTGATGATGGTGGTTATTTATCTGATGGACCAGAGGTAACACTGCATTATCTGTAATATTAGTTTACTAAATGTCGGATGAAGTAGGATTCATTGTTTTCTATATATGAATCCTTGTGTTTTGGCTTTTGTAACAATTTCTGCAACATAATCTGTCTATTTAATTGGTTGTACTGAATAAGTGCTTGGAATAATTGAATGAAATTATTGTTTCATGATCTGAATCAATGATGAGGCTTCTATTATATCATTCAAGAGATTAAAATCTTTAATGTCTAAGCTCTGCATGGGTTTTTCATTGGTCTTGCAGCAGCCTTTCTTGGTGATTCTAAGTCTTTGATGCTTAGTAAGGCAGACAATTATAATTTCTAAGAGAATTTGAACCATTTGAGATTTAATCTCAGCACTAAAAGCTACCAGAAGTTTGTGATATTGTTCTTGAAAACAACATTTGTTTATTTTCTTGTGCATCAAAATATTGTAGGGCTAACCTGAACCTCTTGCAGCTTTCAAGTTACAAGCGAGCAAAGAAAATGGAGAAAGCTGGTTATGAAGAGTGGAAATCATCTGTTCTATCATCTAACAAAAAAAGCACAAAAAATTTCTTAAGGTTGAAGATATTGATACTTTTATGTGGTGTAATATTTAGTTATGCACTTGGACAATGTTGTTATTATGTGGTGTACTACTAATTATGCATTTGGATAATATTATTAATTTCTAGTATTAATTGTGGTTTGGAAGCTAATTTATAATTATTCAATCATTGTTTTTTTATTTTTTAACACAATTACAAATAATTTATTTGACTTTGGTTGTTTTCAATTTATAAAGGTTAATATTGAAGCTTAATAATTGAGTATTATTATATATTTAATTTAATTTATTTATTTATAAATAAATCATTGCAATATATGTAAAAATAATTTAAAATATAAAAATTTATTATTATGTATATAAATTTATTAATATATGTAAAAACAACTTTTACGGAAAATATTTTCAGGAAATTTGCCAAACAACAGAAAATATTTTCAGTAAATCATTTTCCAGAAAAATAAATCATTTTCCAAAAATCATTTTCCGAAAAATATTTTACTGGCAAACAAACAGACCCTTAAATAATATCTTATATTACATATCGATAATATACCTCTCTTTCAACAAAACTCCACGTTATTGATAACACCATATATATATATATATAACAAAGCCATGACTCTTGAGTGGGAATTGAGGTCAACCATGGCTATGCAACCAAATTTTTTTTAAATGGTTTGAAATTTAATTATATATTTTTAGATTAGAATAAATTTATTATGTATTAATTTATAATTTTATTATTTTTAAAGTGATTAAATAAAATAGATTATTTTAAAAGAGGGTAAAGTACTATTTATTATCATTTATAATTTCTGTATTGGAGGGGCATGACCCCTGCTTGTCTCCCCTTAGACGCACCTTTGTACGCCACCTTCATTCGGAATCGGTGCATTGTTAGCGTCCTCCCCTCTCGGATTTAGGGTTTGAAAAAGTAAGACACCGGAAATGAAACTTATAGCAGCAAAGCTAGCTCCAACGGCAAAGATTCCGGCTTTGACGACAGGACAATAGTACATGTCGTTTCTCTCAATTGCTTGATCGTTTTGATCTTTGGACACTGCACCCTTCAGCAATAGAACAATCGCTACAATAAATGTGATCCTGTGTCACGTATAAAATAAAAAAACACGGTAAAAATTATTAAAATTAAAAAAAAAATACTCACTTGATAGTCATGTAACTAAAATATGAAGTTGTAATAAACTTGAATCTAATAAAATAATTTTAACAGTGTAACAGTTGAACCTAGAATTTGAAATTTGAAAAATAAAGGGAATAATTTCTTAAAAATAAAAGTACAGGATTAAATTTTAAATTTATAAAAAAATACATGAACTTATAGCATATTTTAACCAAAATGCATTTCATACAAACTTTTTTATGTAGCTGAAAATTTTTAGAAAAAGGAATTATTAAAAATAATTTAAATAAAAATATATTAATAGTTAAAAATATTTAAAAAGTATTAGTATTTCTTTTAATTTAAATGTAGTTCCTAATTTAAAAGTAGCAAGAGAAATAAGTATCCTTATAATTACAACTTTTTTTCACTTTGGATTTGTTTAACCTTTTTATCCAATTAACTTAATGTTTATTTAACTTTTAATACCAAACTATCATCCAAATTTAAAATTGGTATCTAAACTTTAGAACATGCAAATTAAGTTCTTCAAGTATCGATATCATATCAATCAAGTCTTTCTATCTTTCTAACCATCGGTTTAAATATTAAATGTTACTTCAAATTTCACCTGAAATGTTTTTAAAACACGTTGATCAAACTATAAACATGTGTGCACCTAGTGTACGAGCAACTTGGATCTAACGTATAAAAAACAGTGCCAATAAATTTAAGAGGTTGTTTCTTTAATTTTATTTAACACATTAGATCCAAGCAATTCGTACAATAGGTACACATGTATTTAAACTTTGACCCATGTATTTTAAGTATGCTCCATGCCAAATTTAAAACCTTTTCACCAGACTGACAGAATAGCTTGATTCGTACGATAGTGTTTATTTGAGGACTCAATTACAAACATTTTGAAGCTCAAAACAAATTTAGACTTTGGGTGATAGTTGCAATTAACCCATAATATGTGTATGTGCATGTATAAAGGGAAAATGTACTTTTCGGTACAAGAGCTTGACTTCATTGTTCACATTGGTACTTAAGATTTTTCTTTTTCTTTTTTTGCTTCCACCTCTATTTTTGTAAATCCATTAGAATTAAACGGTGTGGATCAATTAAGTTTAGACACGTAGCACGCATGCCATGTCATCAACTGATGTACCCACATCATCCTGCTTTAACTAAATTAATATATGACAAAAGCCAAATTTAAAAGTACAAATTTAAACATTGAAACCTAACTCAAATACCTAAAATTATATTTACTCATGTATAAAATATAAAATGGTATAAATTAGTTGAACATAATTTTTTTTAATATTATATATTTTTTTAATTTTTTTAATTAAACCAATGAAACTAACAAATTAATAACTTAAATAATTCAACCACTTACCTAATTCTAAAAACATTAAGAAAAAGTAATCAAAATTACCAAGAAGTAATATATAAGAGAATAGCTTTATTCCGATTGTAGTTGGGAGATTGATTAGTTCTTTCCCAATGAGCACAACCGGTGGCGGTATCCATTATTATTTTTGCGGTCAACAGCGTTGCGGCTGAAACTAAGCCAAGTACATGCGCAGGGCTCTTGGGATATGAACAGTCTCCGTACCAATCTATCTCAACTTGTGAAGCCTAAAAAAAATTGAAAGTATTTCTTTAGCACCTTCCAACTTTAATATTGAATAAAATATTTTTTCTTATAAAAATCAAAGCAGGTTAACTATTTAATTATATATATTTTAATTAATATAATAATAAATTAAGCCCTTAATATTTATATATTCGATTAATTTAATTTTAATTTTAAAAAATATAAAATTTTAGAAAATTTAAAAATAAATTTTTATTATATCGAAATTATGTAAAATTAACAAAAAAACAATAATGATGTGATTAATTATTTTTATAAGTTCACTTCTAAAATTGATAGAGATTAAATTTTTCTATTTTTTAGAGTAATTAATTTTCTCGATATCAAAAAAAGATAATGATTTAAAGTATAAAAATCCAATGTAGAATATAGAATATATATATAATTAAAAAAAATCTAAATTTTACAAATTTGAAAATTTTTCTTTACCTTAACCCTTGTAATTTCAGCACCAAAGCCAGTAAAGACTGATATTATCCCCAAAAGGACTGCAACCAAGAATAAAATTCGTTTTTGCTCCATCTCTTACTTTCTCTCTTACACTTTCTTGGGAAAAAAAGGTCTGATATTTTCTGTTTGGTTGATGGGAAAAGGAAAATACGTTTACCCGATAAGGAAAACCCTTTGTTTGACTATTGTTTGTGGTGACTTTGGGGTGTCCTTACGCAATATATATAGGATTTTTGGCTAACATTTATGATACCAAAGCAATTATTTTATGTAAATGTACTAAGAAAATAATATTTTAAATGCAATCCTTAATCAAATTCAGTTTTTATATATTAAGATAATTATTGTTCTTACTCCAAAGTTAATTTTATTTGAAATTAACATATTATATATATTTTTAATATCTATTCTATTATTATGAGAATTGTTATCAATGTAAAAGAACATGTGTTTGAGTACGCTGAAACACATTATTCTCTTATTTATAGATTGGAGATGAGCTATAGGTAGTTCTAGATATCGTGTCAAAAAGAGTATATATGATTATAATCTAAGATAACACGGTATTAATTGTCTCTACGATTACTTTTGAGAAAATAAAATGTATAATTAAATATATGTTGGTTTTACATTTTTCTTTTTTTTTATAATATAAAATTTTTTAAATCTTTCTAAAAAATTAAGAAAATAAAAGTATCTAACTATAAAAATGAAAAAAAAAGGAAAAATTGAAAAGAGAACCGAAGAAAACAAAATTATTTCCATTGGGTTCTTCAAGAATCAACATAAGAAACAACATATTTTATAATTTGCATTTTCCAATATTGGTAACAACAAATCAATGGGATTTTATTTTTCAAGTTAATCAATGCAATATTCTAACATTTTCGATACCGTACAAAAATAAATGGATGAAATAGGATAAAAAAATTATAAAAAATATAAATATGTTAAATAATTATAATACGATAAATACATAAACCATAAATTCTTGTCTTTTATTCTTGCCACTTATTTTATCAACTAAAAAAGATAAACAAATAGAGCGAAAATGAACGGAAAGTAATATGGTTGTCGATTTTTCTTTCTAATAATATCTTTAAATTATCGATATTATATCAATTAAGTCTTTTTGTTATTATTACTTTTAATTTAGCCGTTACATGACACGTCAAATCTTATATAACTAAAATTAAAATGAATATTTTAAAAAAATAAGATGTTTTTACATGATTTTTAAAAGTAAAAACTAAAAGTCATGTAAAATTGAAAGAAAAAGAAAAAGAACAAGAACGAACGTAAAGATTATGTAAAAGTTTCGAAAATTTCAAAAGTAAGATTTAAAAAAAAAATCTACTTTTACAATATTCATTTTTTCTTTATTTTTTCATTTTAAATTATATCAAATAAGATTGGACATATTATTTAATGATTAAGTTAATAGTCTTAATAATGAAAGGACATGATTGGTATAACATCAATAATTTGGGGATGTGATTAGAACGTTTTGAAGTTTGGGGACTAATTCAAAATAAGGGTCATAGTTTGAGAATGTTTGGTGCAATTAACTCTAATGAAAATAGTATGTTCCTCGCCTACCTTTCTCTACCTCTCCATTATTCGGGGGTGTAAAGGAGACTCTAGTTCTCGCAAGTTGCTTGAGTTTGACTCAAAAAAATTCGAACTCGATTCGGCAATTATCAAGTCGAGCTCGAGCAGCTCGAGTTATCAATCAATTCGAACTCAAGCTTAGTAATATCTGACTCGAATGGCTTGTGAGCATATAAAATTTTTCATTTTTAATATATATTTTTACCATTTTTACATTATTAACCCTAATTTTAATTGTTATTTTTTTTAGTATTTTAGCATATTTTAGTGATATTTGATGTCTTTAATATTAGGTGTTTTTCAAGTTAATGAAGAACAATAAAACGGATGAACTAAAAAAGTGTTATTTTAGTGTTTTATAATATGGTAAATTTTTGGAAAAATCAATTTAGGAAATAGTGTTTTTAGGCACCGCTAAAGTTTATAAAAATCGATGATGAAGGATGTCTTCTCTTGATCCTCCCCTACCATAAATATCTTATTATAGTCTGAAAAGGTGTCCATGAAGCTCATATATCGGTGGCCTGCGAAAGCGTCTACAAGTCGATCTATAGATGTGAGCGAGAACTGTCTTTTGGGCATGCTTTGTTTAGGTGGGTGAAGTCTACACCCATCCGCCACCAATTTCTAGATTTAGGCACCATGACTATGTTGGAGACCCAATATGGATAGGTGACTTCCCAAATGAAACCTACAGTTAACAGCTTCTTCATTTCTTCGCTAGTGGTTGCGAACTTCTTATCAGAGAGTTTCCTCTTCTTTTCCTTCATTGGTTGAACACTGGAATCCACTCCAAAGGGGTGCTGGATGATTGACGATGGATCCTTGGCATGTCTGTTGTTGTCCAAGAAAAAATGTCTCGACAATCTATTAACAAGAAATTTAAACTTTCTTTCTCTTCGGGGAAAGGATCGAGGCAATTTGAGTGACCTTTTAAGGCTCCTCCTGGTACAAACTGACGAGCTCTGATGCTTCTATCGGTTGTGTTTTGGGGAGTTGAGTCTCTAGTTAGGCTTCGAGACCTTCTAAATCAATTTATGCTCTCCCAATTACATTAACCCCGGCAATAAGATGGGAGTACAATATGCAACAAGCCGGAGAGGGAGGCAAAGGGTTCCGATCTTTTTCGGTGAGCTGCAGGGAGAAAATATGGCACTTTCGAGCTGCCTTCTGATCAACTTTCATATACCCCTCGCCTATGGGAGTAGGAAATTTCACCGTCGTGCAAAAGGTGGCCACCGCCATCTTTGTAATTCTCATGATTGGCCTCCTGGAAATGGCGTTAGAGGCCATCAGGTGGTCAACCACTAAGAAATCTACCATTTATATGGTGGTGTGCTCACCATCTCCCAGTACCACCGGAAGGACAATAGGTCCCTTAATTGTGATAGGTTGGTTGGCAAAGCCAGAAACTGGGCTTGCAAGCTTGAGCTACACATCCTTGAGCCTCATCTGGTAAAAAGCTTCGGCCGTTAGGATATCCACGGAGTTGCTTGTATCAACCAGGATCCTTTTAACTTGGAAAAATGAGTTATTAGCTGAAACCACCAAAGGATTTTCACCTTCCGCATCTAGAATATCCTTTTCGTCTCGCTCTGAAAATCTAAGGTCCCAATGGGAAGGTTTGGGCTTTTTTAATTGTAGTTGAAATCGATAGAACACTTCCCATATGGGCCTTCCACTTCAAGTTTGACAAAACCCATTCTATGTGCTTTCCTCGTACCAGAACATCAATAATTCCTCTGAATGGTTTTTTCCCCTGTCACTGCCCTATGATCCTGATGTCCCACTTCTCTGTCTTGAGTCATGTTCGCCTGATAGGGGTACTAAGCTAAGAATTAGCGCCCCTTCTGATTGCAGTTTCAATGGCATTCTTCAAATGCACACATTGCTTAGTTCGATGTCCTCGAGCATTGTGGTATTTGCAATGATGATTGGAGTTGCAGCGATGCTCACTAAGCGGGAGATACGGGGCTAGGGAGCAGTTAAGCTCATGGTAAGTTCTAAAGTGGTTGTATGAAGATTTAGGTAGTTGATCCTAACTTCCTCTATAATTGCTGATGCATCACACCAACATCGTTAAAAATTTAATTTTTTTTAGTCAACATTTTCGTTTTAAAAAAATAACGATTTAATTTTTTTTGAAATGTTAATGGTCAAATTTAACTAAAAATAAAAGAATAAGGGTGAAGGGCCAAATTAACAGAAAATGTAAATATTGAGACTAAATATATCATTATGCCAAAACAAATATATGAATTAATTATATCCCATAATAAATCAATAGTATAAATTTCAAATAAAAGTTATTTTCAAGTACAACAATGTGATATTTAACCCCAAATGCCTGCTGAATTCCCAAACTGATGAAGCCAGGAAAAAAAAAACCGAAACAAGTGTTTTCCCGATCAACTGAGTTGCTGCTTGCTGTAAGTATATCCATGTACAAAACCAGGATTCTCTTGTGGGAACTGAGGTTGCGCCATGGCTATGCCACCTTGATTTGGTAACGATGCATTCCCTTTCGAGTTCAGAGTTACATAATAGAATATTCCAGCAATCAAACTTATAACAGCTAATATCGCTCCGACGGCAAAGATCCCGGGCTTGACAACACGGCAATAGTACGTGCGGTCTCTAACAATTGCATTTTTATTTCGTTCGTTGAACGCAGCACCGGTCAGTAGTAAACCGATTGCTATAACAAATGTGATCCTGCATCAAAAATGTTTGTGGCTAAAAACTGAGTAAAAATCGAGAAAATCGAAAATTGAAATAGACTGGTTTGGCTTCAATACTATTTTACTAAATTCATATATTATTTTAGGGTTAAATCATTATTTAAGAATAAAATTTAGTAACAATTCTCACATTAAGATTTAAATTTTTATTTTGTCTAAGTTAGTCCTAGAAGGACTGAACTAGGCAATTGTTCTTACATGAGCTTGAATGTTTTTTTGTCCAAGTTAGCTTCTAAACTTGACAATTTTTACCGCATTGAGATTTGAACTTTAGGACTTTCAAAGAAATATATGAGATTAACTTGAAAAAAAAAAGTTTAAAAGTTCAGACCCAAAAAGTGATTTAAATAATTACTTTGAGTTTATGCATAAATTAAAAAAAACGTAATGATTTGAATTCAATTGAAATTTTCTTATTTAATCTATTATTTTTATAATATAAAATATTTTATATTTAAATTAATAAAATAATTTATAAATATGTATTAAAATATTATTTCTAAAAAAATTAAAAATTGATAAATTAAAAAAATTCAAAATATAAACCAAGTTTTTCGTTGATAAATAAACATCTAATTAATTTACCCGAAAGGAGAAACTGGCATGAACTCAAATCATTAGAAAATAATTAAAAAGAATGGTTGCAATTATAGTGAGAAATTTTAAAATAATTTAAAATGAGAATTATGAGAATTAAAATGATTTTAGTCTTTAAATTAAAATAAATGATTTTAAGTCTTAAATTTTGTATTAACCTACTTCAAAATAAAAACAACAACACTCAATCTCCCCTTTTTTTTTCCTTTCACCGTGCAATTAAAGCCTTAATATTATCCCTTATAAAATGTGTGATTCAAAACGACAAACGGATTAAATCATATATATTTCATAATCTCAACTTACTCATACCAATGAAGCTAGAATTTGCTTATTGAATCTTTTGGTTCTTATTTATTTTGATCTAATACAAAATCTAAAACTTAGTATCATTTATTTTGATCTAATAGTTAAAATCATTGCGGTTCTTATTTTAAAAATTTTCACTATAGTCGATTGAATCTTAGTTCGATTGGCATGGATATTATTGTCAATGTAAGAGGACATGAGTTCGAGTGCGCTGAAGCGCATTATCCTCCTATTTATGGGTTAGGGAGAGATTATGAATAGTTCTAGACATTGTGTCAAAAAGAGTATATATAATCAGAACCTATAATGAGATTGTTAAAGGAATAAAATAAAAATAAAAATTCTCACTATAATTACCATTTTATAGACAATTTTTTTAATTTAAAAAGTGTAAGGGAAATTCTAAAAAAATAAGTGTTAAGAGAAATAAAGATATTTATAATTATCTCTTTTTCCACTTTGGATTGAGTCTATCTCATAACAACAAACTTAATCAAGGTTATGTTTTAAGTTTGTGTTTTTATAGGGATAATTCCTTCAAATATCCCCAAACTATTGTCTCTTTTAGAATTGAATTATAAACTTTAAACTATTCTAATTAAGTCTTCAAAGTATCAATATTGTATAAATCACATCATTCCATCAACTTAACTATCAATTTAGGTGTTAAATGACTGCTCATATTTGTCTTTGAGTATTTTAAAAATACATTGATCAAATTACAAATCTGTGTATACCTATCGTGAGAACAATTTGACGCTGAAGTATTAGAAAAATGTCATTAAAATTTAGGAGAGCTTGCCATATCCAAATAGTTCATACAATAATTACACACATTTACAATTTAACTCGCATGTTATAAAATGTTTCACGTCAGATTTGAGCATGCATAACGCTTAAACTAATCACAAGATTGATAAAAAAGAAGAAGATTTAATTGATATGATTCTAATATTTTGAGAACTCAATTAAAATATTTTGAAATTTATGACAAATTTAAAATTGGATGATACTTTCATGTGTATAGTGCCATTAACACACAATACATACATATAGTTGTTTTTAGGTACTTTATCGATGAAATTGAAAATTTTTCTTAATTCGCGTTTTGATGATGATAATTGTCTTTTGAATTATATTTAAAAATTCAAAATAAATAAATAAATAAATATATGTCATCATCTTGACTTTGCTGGTGGATTTTTTTGTGTTTCCTTTGACGTTGTAAATAATAATAGCCCGTATGTATGCATGCTAGAGATGTTCATAGACCAAATTAAGTCGAGTTAAGGCTCAATTTTTAAAAACATTTCAAGTCTAAGTTCGAACCCGACTCAACAAAGAAACTTATTACTATTTAAAATTAATAAAATAATAAATTTTATTTTTATATTAACCTTTACATATTCTTATAATTAAAATTAAATAAAAACATTGTATTTACATTCGGGCCGAACCTAATCGTGACAAAGCCTCTTTATTCAAGCCGGTCCCAAAGTCGAGCGGGCCACCCGACCATGGACATCTCTAGTATATTTATATAAATATAATATAACATGTTAAAAATAATTCAAGAAAGAAAAAGTAAATCTAGAAGTAGTGTAATTGAAATTTACCAAAAAGCAATATAGAAGACAAGAGGTTTTATCTGGTTAGAGCTCCGGGACGGATCGGTTTTCCGGCAACAAAAACAACCGGTGGCGACATTTATTATTATTTTTGCGATCAAAAGCATGAGGGCTGATATTAAGCCAAGTGCATGCGCTGAGTTCTTTGGATATACACATTGACCGGAATCGTCTATCGTTACTTGCGAAGTCTGCCAAAAAAAAAAAACCTCAATATATAGAAAAACATAATTAGAAAACCTTAAAAATTACAAATTTTGATGCCTTTTTTTTAATTTTATTTTATTTTACCTTAACCCTTGTAGATTCAGCTGCAAAGCCAGTAATGGCTGATATTATCCCCAAAAGGATCACAACCAAGAATATAATTATTCCTTTTTTCTCCATTTCTTTACTTTCTTTTACTTTCCCGGGAAAAAATCTGGGGTTTTCTGTTTGGTTGATGAGAAAAAGAAAAGAAGAAAGTCTGTTACCTAGGAATATCTGAATTCTGAAACCAAAAGCTTTGTTGTTTGTGTGGTGGCTTTCATTGGGATGTCCTTATGCAATATTTATAGGATTTTTTGGCTTAACATATATTAGATTAAAGTAATTATTTTATTTAATGTAAAATAATATTTTAAAGGCATTGATCTATACTATTATTAAATTTTTGACTAAATTGATTTCATATGAGTTAATTAAAAATTAATTCAATTAAAAATATTTAATTTTTTTTCAAAATTAAATAAATATTATTATAAATAATTTTTTTATATTTTTATTGAAAATCCATATAAATTAATTTAAACCTATAAAAATATTGATTTAAACTTAAGATACAAAAATTCTGAAATACTCAATTTTATCATTTCAACTAAAGTTTAATTGCTTTTTTTACACACACATATATATATATAATTTTGATATAATTTTTTTCACCGACATCTTAGGTATGCCATAATATATATAATTTATTATTTGATATATTAGCAGTGGAGGTTTTTTAACTACACAAACAAGATGAAAAATTGTCATATGTCTCATTATTTAGTTTTAAATTTTTTAAAATACCAACTACGAATACATAATGAATTTTTTAACCTCGTTTGTGGAGTTCAAAATTTTCACCGCTGGTATATCAAATAAGTTTTCTATATTTTAGTCTCTAATTGAGTTGATGCCATGAGTCTCTTCTCGTTTCATTATATGAGTTAGAATAACCTTTTATTATGTTATATCATTAGGATAAAATAATCCATCAACCTGCTAGTTCTTTTCATGAGGCACAAACAGGAAAATTTATCCTGGAAGCGGAAAAATTATTGAAACTTCACGAAAGCCTCACAAGGCTTTAGGTACAAAGAACGGGCAAGCTCTTATGGATTGTATCCGAAGACAAGGAAAGAGATGTTTTTACGTCAGCAACAGAAGCCCAAGCTCATGGAATTCTGGATCTTGTAGCGGTTAAATAAATTAAATAACAAATAACAATAACAACGATCTAACATCAATCCACAATTTAATTAAGAATCAAACTCAATTGAAAAATGACTAAAAATACAAATTTTTTGTATAAAATAACAAATTTTTTTTATTTTATATAGTATTTATAAAAATCAATTTATAAATAAAATCAGAAAAATATCCAAACTTACATCAATTTATAAATATATTTGAACCAAAATTTTATTCATATTTTAGGTAAAATATTTTACACTTTACATCGTATTAGTACCATAATCTAGTTTATTATTAAATTATATTTAAAAATGAGGTATTAACCTAAGTTTCTGGCCGGCGAAAACGAGTCAAATCTTAAAACTAAAACAATAAATTAGTTTGTAAGTAACTAAGTAGTTTCAAATTATGTTATCTCATATTTTTATAATTATATTTAATGTATATTCAATTATGAATATAAATATAAAAGATAAATAATACAAATTCTTTTTTAAATGATTATATTAGTATGAATTTATACTCATTAAATATTTATATTAAATATTATTATGGGTAAAGTATTTTGTCTCTTGACTTTACTGAAAGTTCAAATGTTTGAAGAGGTGGCAAATTTATAAGGTGAGAGCTTTAAGGCAACGCAAAGGTGGTTGGCAAGTGTCCCAATCTCTTACAAAATAAATCAATTTTGACCTGTTAAATTAGTACGTGATAAAATTGTATATTGGCCTCAAAAAAATGATATAAACTATCAGAATAATGAAATTACATTTTAACTCTTATAAAAAATATAAACTGAAATTCGCCCTCCTCAAAAAATTTCAAACTTTTGCTTTTGGAGAGCTCTTTTGTCGGAACTATACACGTTATACATGATTGGAATTGAAGACATATCTCATGATTGGAATTGAAGACATATCTCATAATATATAGAACATTTATGGGTGAGAAATGATATGTGACGAGAATTTGAGTCTAATCATATTTATCTTATACGATTTACCTTCTTTGGATATCTTTCGCTCCATGAACTTAATTTATTCAAATATTCAAGTTTTCAACTAAGTGGAGAAAAAAGTTCAACTGGAGACCAAAACTAAGGTCAAAATTTACGAAGAACCCAACGCAACAAATTAATTCCATTGGTTTCTTCAGCGAACGAAACAACAAGCTTTCTGATATTTTATATTAAGCATTTTCCAACAATATAAGGACCAATCAATGAAGCTTCTTGCAGCTGTTATATTTCAATACAATATAAAATAATTAATTAAAATATTATAAGATACTATATATTTTATACACACAAACACGATACAAATAAATAAATAATTTAACTTATTATATGCATAATCATAATTTTAGTTTTTAATTTTCACATTTTTTATCAATTCGATATTTATTATTTTTTTAGATAAATTTGACCATTAACATTTTAAAAAGACTCAAAATTTTCTTTTTTTTTAAAACAAAAATATTACTAAAATATTATTTTTTAAAAATAATTTTTGGCATGACAATTCATGTATTTAGAATTTAGCCATATTGTTAACAAGATTTCTAACTTTGTTGCTTTGATTTTCTTTAATTTAACTCGAATAATTTTATTTGATTCAACTCAATTCGAATTTCATTTCATTCTACTCAATTCGAAAAAAAAATCAAATCGAATTAGAATGATAAAATAGAACCCGTTAACTCTACTAACTCAAATTTTTTTCACTCGATTCTATTAAACATTCACCCTTATAATAAAATATAAAAATACCATAAAAATACACAAGCTAAAGAGAATAGAATTTCGTCTTGACAGTTGGTTGATAATGTTACAAAGGTATTAAGCATGAAAGGATAAACTGATAGAACCAAAAAGGAATGACAAGCAATGAAGCTGCCCTACTCTCTTTGAAATGAATAATTGACTTTGTAATTCACAACCTCCAAATTAAACTCATTCTATCATTTTTTTATATATTATAATACAAAGTATATTTTCATTCCATGTTGAATGAGGTTCCAATATTGAATGCTCAAGGTCAACTTCATTTTTTAAAATATATTTCATATTTTTATTTAAAATTTTGAAGTAAAATATAATCAAGGTCAATAAATTATTAGTAAGTTTATGTTTTGGTAATTTAACTTCAAAAAGTTACAAAATAGTGATTGAAATATTCAAAAGTTTCCATTTATGTTGCTAAACTATTCGAAAGTTTTTTATTTAAGCTACTGGGTTGTTGAAATTTTTTCATAGTCTGACTACCGAGCTTCAAGCGACAATTCGACAATTGGTACGTGGATCAATGCTCATCGATGAGTAGAAGAGCATACCTTAGATCAAGTCTATCTGACGAGTGATGTTGGATACGGGAGAAGAAAGCTAATTGGACTTTAGTTCGTAAAATTTAAAATTGTTTTATGAAAAAAACACTAAACTATAGAAGAGAAAAGAAATGAGAGCTTTCGATTGGTATAGGTGCTGCAAATAGAGAATGTCATACAACAACGATTTTAACAATCTAGTAACTTAAATGAAACTTTTAAATAGTTTAATGACCATTTAATAACTTTTTTTTCAAATTGAGTGAATGAAACATAAATTTACTAAAAAATTAGTAACCTTATGTATAGTTTACCGTTCAAGAATTGAATATTTTTAGGAGTCTTTGGTATATTGAAATATACACTAGACGTATATCTCAATGTGTGGAATATGAATATATTAAGTATATACTCGTACTTATTTTTTAAAGTAAATTTATATTGTTGATTGAATTTGATCTCATTTGACACGATAACACTAATTTAATGTATTTCAATCAATTTCAATCAATATCAGTTTGTATAAATGTATAAACGTGTATTAATATGTTGGGTCAATTTTTTTATATTTTAAATCAATTTTTAACTTTTTTTTCTTAACCATATTTTATAATACATTAAAAAATATAATACAATAATTAAAATAAATTATTGAACATTATTGTCAACTTTATATAAAATTTACATTAATGTAATTAAAGTATATTTTCATGTATATATAATATATCAGCATAATAATAAAATTTGCCCTTAACGTTTATCATCTTTATAGTCTCCTAATCGATATTTTTTTAACAATGTCAATCTTACTGTTTCAATTTTTATCAAGCCTGATTTGAAAGGAAATTGTCAGTCAACTAATAGTCAACTTTTTTTGCTGACATGGAATGATATCTCATTTATGCTTTTGTTGATGTGGCATTATAAAAAAATATAAATTCTAAAATTTATTAAAAATTAAAAAAATAAAAAAAATTAAAATTATGATACTTTTTTAAAAATACCAATCATTTAATGATATCTCATTTATGCTTTTGTTGATGTGGCATTATAAAAAAATATAAATTCTAAAATTTATTAAAAATGAAAAAAATTAAAATTATGATACTTTTTTAAAAATACCAATCATTTAAAAAACTTAAATATTTATTTATTTTTTTCATCCCTGGAATTAAATGAGTTATAGCTTCGATTCACTATATTTTTCTAAAAAATATTAAAATAGACTTTTATTAGTTTTTTTTAATTACATCTGTAACTCAACTATTAATAAATTTATAAATTATGATCACTTAACTAATCTAAATCAAGTCGCTCCATCATATATGAAAAAACTTGAAAACCAAAATGCACGCAAATTCAAACACATCCAACATTAGTTTCGAAATCCAACTAACACAGATTCTAGCAATTTGGAAGTTACTAATGTATATAACTAGAAATATGAAATGGAAACAACTTTTTTAAGTTGCATACTGAATGTAAAAAGTAAAAATCCACAACAACAAAATGATGGCAAGTTATATGAATTTTCTTTTAAGAGCAGAAAAAGCAACCACTGGATAGCAACTTGCCTACACAATCCGCTCCAACTCCCTAGCATAGCTAAGAGTTTGGTTAATCAGTTGTAGGGATGGGATCTCCTTACATGGTGCAGAGTCTTTGGCCTTCTGGAAATACACGGATCCATTCTTCACCTCCCAATCAGGATGCTCCTGCGACAAATGTAATACAGGTCCAAATAAGCTTTGTTTTTTTCCTTTTTCTGAATGTCTTTTGATGAAAATGGGTATTATCGATGTTTACAAGAATGCTTACCTCTTTGATGTATTCCAAAAGTTCTTGATCAGATGAGAAAAGCAACATCTGTCGGGCATCGTTAATTGAAAGATAATCATATGCCTTCTCACTGCATCCAGCTATTTCATCTCTGAAAATGACACGTTTATGAATAAAAAACAATACAACATAGAGCTGATTCTACGAAACTGATGTTGAAATGATCTTAGATTCAAAATGGTCACAAATACAACCATAATTTAAAAGACAGTCTACCATGCTTTAATATTGTTATCCCCCAGAAAATTGTCACATGAAATACAATTGCTTACCTCACTGTTTTTGCCAAGAGATCCATGAAATAAACATAAGTTTCATGAGGAGCATTTTGTCTAGCACTCAAGACACGATTGTAAGCCCCTTCCATGAAGGATTGCTCCAGCTCCACGGCATGCTTGATGCAAGGATTCTCCAGGGCAGTGGCCGAAAGCAGTTCCAGTTCAGTATGGAACTCAGCAATTCTGTTCTGGACAAGAAGTCTCAAGAGATTAAGACCTAGAATCAGGTACTCTTGCTGGGATGGTGGAAGACGGCTACTGCTCCATCAGGAAAAAAGAAAAATAATTACCATCATTTCCTTAATCTGAATAATAGAGGCTTCTACATAAGAAATTTATTCGCACATAAGAGTACACACATTGAAAGGAGTGGAAGTTTCCTTAAGACAATTTGTTCATAGGCCAAGAGTTAAAACAAATCCAATACCATCACACTCATACAAGACACAAAATCCATTTTAATTTCTTTATGTATTAAAAGTCTTACAACATATATATACACACCAAAAAAAAACACTTGTAACTTGATTTTCGAATTAGAAGAATCGATATCCATATTTTACTAATGGTTATGCAGAGCTTTATAGGATGCACCTCTTATCTATTCATCTATCTTAACAGCTAGAGAGAAAGGGGAGGAAATTATATCGAGAACAAAAAACTAGACCCAGAAAGAAAATTAGATATACAGCACAACAGCAAAGCAAAGGTAATAGACATAATTTCCAAACTACAGAGCAAAAAACCTTAAGCATAACCCTAAAAAGACAAGCAACTAACCCAGCATCTGTATAATAGGGCTTCAACTGGAAAAAGTCCCTCTCAAAGGCATCTTGATCCTCAATCTTAACACTAAGGACAACAGCATGTTCGTAAATTTCCCCTGAAATTGTCAGTGAAAAAAAAAAGCAACAATTAAAGAACTGATAATTGATAATTTTCAGACAACCAGAGATTCAATTTCTTAAATGGGTTAAAAATAACTTCATATAGAAGCTGCAACATGCTCAAATGTTTAACTGTTGCTCCCACTCTTCATTTTTTCTTGATATATCCATGTCTAACACAATTCCAAACATGGGTATGAGGATATAACCCTCCAATAACTCTCTGAATACATGAAAAAACTTGGAAGAAAATTCAACATACCCACATCAGAAAATTCAACATTAACATCCGAGTCCTAGTAACATAGATTTAACTACAACCGAAGGCACGCAAAAGAAAAGAAGCTTACTGATCCCAAAAAATGAACCAACCTTGCATGTTCCTAATCATATTTGAGATATGTCCTCACTACGGAACAAAGCTACATCTAGTAAGTTACAATATGTATAAGTGCTGAGGTATTTTCATATAGAATCCTTCAAAATATGTGAAAGCTAGTGCTTGATGGACCAACATAGAAATAAAATAAAAATGAGAAAGCAAAACAATGAACTGAGTCATAAGAATTACTTGCTAAGAGCAATTCGTTAACCGCATTAGGGGTGTTTTCAAATAGCGGAGGAAGGCTCCTAAACTTTGTCAGCAAAACCTGCAATAATAAAAAACCCAAAATCACTTGAGCAACATTTCAAACCCATCAATTTCATCGATCCAATTTCCCAAACTCAAACACAGCAGCTAATTCAAATATCGAAAACAATAAAAACACAACAAAACCCCTAAAATCCCTAAACCCTAAACAAAATCAACCATCCAAATAAACTAACCATCTACAATACGGGATCCATCATCTCGAGACGAATAAGAGCCCTAGAATTTTAGCCCGAAAAGAGAGAATGCATTAGGGTTTGAACAAGTTCAAAACAAATTAAAAACCTTGAGTTGAGAAAGGAGATTGGCGCATGAATCGAAATCTTTTCTAATGAATGCAGCTTTGAATCGCTCGAACATCTGCGACACTTCAGTTAGCTGTGGATCCATTTTTTCTCTCTCTCGCAAGCTTTCGTGTTGCCGAAACAATGGAAAATTCCTTTTTTATTTTTCACTTACATAATATATATAAGGCAAAAAAAAATAATAATATGGAGCTCGACTTTTTCTTTTTCTTTTCCGGTTTTACCTAAACCGGTCCTGTCGGTTGGAATTGGGCTGATCAGATTGGGTCGGGCTGTGGTTTTTTAAGGAAGGGTTCGAATTAAAGGGCTCATCGCCTAAGGCCCAGTTCCAATAAAATTTCAAGTCTAGCTCTCTTTTCAAGATGGTCAGACCAGTCAAAAAAAATCGTTTTACTATTTAAAATTAAAAAAATTTGATATTTTATATATTTTTATATGGTCCAAGTTGGGTCGCAATCCTTGTACAAGTCTAAGGGCTCCTTTGGTTTGTCATTGCATACCAGTGAGGTGCGATTGGGGGGGGGGGGGGGAAATGGCAGCAACCGCACTGATCAGCCCTTTGGTTCAGCATGCCAGTCCGGTGAGAAGCAGCCTCCACCGCGCTGGTCATCCCCAAATTAACTGGAGATTGTTGGTCCGGTAAAAATTTAGCAACTCCAGTTGCTTTTTCTTTTCCTCTTTTACCCATATTATTTCTTTTGTTTCTTTTCCTCTTTTGTTTCTTCTGATCTTTGGTTCCCCTTCTTCTCCCCTTTCTCCTTCCCCTTCCCTTTCCCCTTCCCCTTGGTTTGCTCTGTAACCTCTGTTTGCTCGCTTACACAATAAGTTTATAGATAGATATATGATTTTTTTTGTTTCTGCTTAAAAGGTATGTAGAATGATGAATTTAGTAACTAAGGGTCCGTTTGATTGGTGTAAAATGTTTTCCGGAAAACATTTTCTGAAATTTTTGGTGTTTGATTTGTGGAAAATGAATTCCATAGGAAAATATTTTACAAACACGGGTAAAATCCAAAGCTTTTTTTTGGAAATTGTCTTACCCATTTCTCTACCGTAAGACATTTTCCATTTCTCCTTTCTCTTCTTCAACCTTCTTCAACTCCAGGGAGGATTTCAGCTGATTCGCCACGACTTCCCAATGCGTCCAATGGAAATGTACGATCTCCCTCGTCGTCTTCAACTTTAACGTCACCGGAGAGGGAAAAATCAGATGGCCGAAGCTTGCGATCTCCTTCGTTGTCTCCGATGTTGATCCCGAACCCAGATTCATTATCTCTTTTAGCAGCCATGGACTCAACAACAATGCCAGAAACAGAGACCCCATCATCTTCAACAGGTTCTTTACTTATTCGAGCTCCTTTTAACTCTTGATTCTGATTCTAAATATGAACTTGAAACTGCAAGTACTGTTGGCGGGAGTAGTGTCTATAATTATGAGAATAACAGTGAGTTAGGGGGTTCTGAAGAGGGTTTTTTGAGTGGTAATGAGGAGTTCGAGACTGGTTCAGAGAAGGATAGGCCTTTAGATGGAAACCCAGATGAGGGAATTGAATTGGGTGGTGAAAATAATGGTGGGGCTAGTGAAAGGTACAAAATTTATGTGGCTAACAAAGATGATGATGATTTGGATAGCTTGGAGAATTCAATGGCGAATGAGGAAGAGAGCGGTGGTGTTGATGTTCCTGTTGCTCAGGTGTCAATGGATGATGAAGTGTTATTCTCACAACTTAGCACCAAAACTTTTAGTTTAGAAGTAGAATCAAAATAAGGTATGGGATATCAGTATTCAATCCATTTCTTTTATTACTTAAAATTAACTAGGGTCTTTGTTAAAGGTTTTTTTCTGGTTTTGGGGGGTGATTTTGTTTTCCCAAGTCACCGAGTTTCATGGTTTGTTGCTTTGTTTCTCGGTATTTATTTTTCTTCTTATATATGATGCAAATTGAATGCATTTGAGGTCTGAAATGAGTTTTTTTTAGCTGAATTTTTAGTACCAAGTTTTCTTTGAGATAACATGTATGTTGTTGTAAAAGGTATAATCTTTATGTTCATGCATGTTTGAAAGTAATTGTCTTTTCTTCTTTAAACCCTGCCTTTTATGTTTTTATCCTTGAAATCTTCACTCTTTTAGGGAAATATAAAACAATTTCGTAGTTTCATATTAAATAATGAATGTTTGTTTTGTTTCATTGCAGAAAAACTTCATGTTCTTTTAATTTCACTTACAACTTTTAGTTCTATGTTAGCAGCATAGCGCTGGTTTGATTCTGTAATTTTTTTTCTTTGTTTTACTGTAAAAGCTTTAGCTGCATGAATCTATTAGATGCTTTCTGTCCTTTTAATGAATGAGCTGCTTTTTCTTTCCCTTTCAAGTTCCTATATAAACCTTTTTCATGTTAATTCCTTGCTGATATTTGTTTATGAAACATATTTTACCTGAAGATGAAATAAAATTTTTTATATATCTTGCATCATCCTGCCTGCCTACTATTTCATTCATACAATCTTCTTTGCCAGCTATGTTACGCATGAAATCAATCTATATTTTTACTCTAGGGGCTGAAAACTTGTACTGGTGTCCATCTTATGCATGGCAGACGTGTTAGGTTATTAACACATGTAGGATCTTTCCTGTTTTATGCTATGTACCGTTTTGTTGTCATCATCATTAGTCGGATTAAGAAGATTTGAACTCCTTTTCCTTTCCATTTGGTGCATCTTTTTTCTTGTTTGATTTCATCTGATATAAAAGAAAAGCTGGTGTTACTTGATTTCTCCATCATAAAATACAGCTAATGCCTTTTGTTGACCTTCTATGCAGAATTCATCCGATTCTTCTCTTTGATGTGTTATTCGTGCCAAGCAGCAGTTGTTGGAAATTGTTGGGTGATTTAACTTATTCATAATAACAGTGATATCGGTTAAATACGCAGAAAGGTTTTGCAGTGCTCTGTTGTTGTCTTTTGACTCGTAGAATTAAATAAAAGAAACTTCTGCAATGCAAACGTCTTAGAAACATAAAATTACAGGCAAGTGCATTGATTGGCCCGTGCAAGAGCTGGAGTCCTATTGTTGGCCTCCCAACCAGAGCTTAGAGCCATACCAGTCAGGTTCTGATGATGGCAGCAATAGTGTGCAACATTCAGTTCCTAACCTGGAGCGATACTGCACCCTTGATTCATCGTCCAGTATGCAGAATTCTTCTTCGACAGCCAGTTTTTCACCCGATGGCAGTCTTGTTTCGCAGCAAAACTACACTTACCCATTGGACCTTCATCATTCCTCGGAAAATACGTGTGCTACACCAGTAAGTGGTTCTTGTGTAATAGACAATGAAAACGACTTGGGGCTTATGGTGAGACAATGAAGTAGTTTGTTACGACTTTGGACCTGTGTTTAACAATTCACAGTAGTTCAAATTTAGATGCTACTTTCGAAGCATGTTCCTTTTTAAGGTATATTATGCACTTGGACAATGTTGTTACTATGTGGTGTACTACTAATTATGTATTTGGATAATATTATTAATTTCTAGTACTCATTGTGGTTTCGAAGCAATTTATAATTATTCAATACTAGTTTTTTTAACACAATTACAAATAATTTATTTGATATTAGTTTTTTTCAATTTAACGATTAATATTGTAGCTTAATAATTGAGTATTATTATAAATAAACCATTGCAATATATGTAAAAATAATTTAAAATATAAAAAATTATTAATATATATTAATATATGTAAAAAAAACTTTTCCGGAAAATATTTTCAGGAAATCTGCCAAACAGCAGAAAATATTTTACACAGATTCAAACAAACACCATAAAATATTTTCTGGTAAATCATTTTACAGAAAAGTAAAACATTTTCCAGAAATCATTTTACGAAAAACATTTTACTAGCAATCAAACGGACCCTAAATTTAGTTCAACTTCATTGAAAGTGAAATTTAGGAAGATCGTAACTCTCTTTTTGCTTCGTTTCCCTGTTTCATAGAGGAATGATTTGTTTTTTATTCAGGAGATAATAATTTAATTGAATTATTTAAGCAAACTTTTTTTGTTTTAAAAAATAATAATTAAGTTGTTATTTTCATGTAATTTTTAAGCTGTGATTGAATTTTTGTAAATTCAATATATTTTATTAAATTATATATTTTTATTAAATTATATTTAATAATAATTTTTTAATTTTTAATTTTTAAATAATTTTAAAAACTTCTATGATATATCATTTTTAATCTAATGTCCTTAAAAGTCATTTTCTATTCTCACCTCACCGCTACAGCTGCGTTTGAATCCAAACACACACTCCACTGCTATTTCTAATCTCACTGCTACATTATCCAATCTCACCGCTACAGTACCTAATCTCACCGCCACCGCTGTTTTTAACCTCACCGGAGCTAAACACACCGCCCATCCAAACTAAGCCTAAGTTCTAATTGAGTCTATATAAATTATTAATATTGTATAAAATTATTTATATCCGATTCAGTTTGAAATATGAATTGTAAATTTTTTATTTTTTTTTTAAAAATTTACAAGTACAAGCACATATGCGAGCAAAATCACAATGTGTAGAATCAAATTTTTACAACACAGGCAAACTAAGTGTTGTTTGATAAACTCGAAAACTTATGTATTGAAAATTTATGTATTGAAAATTAAACATTGAATTCAAGTTATAAAAATTGTTTGATATATTTCTTAAAATTAAGTATGGAATATGATTAGTTTGTTTGATAAATGTAATTTTTAAAAATTTAAAGGTAAATTATTTAAAAAATAATGTTAAATAAATGAGATAATATAATTTATTGCCACTAAACTTGACAACTAAATTTACTTTGATACTTGTGCTTTTTTTGTCTGCTTTAGTTCTTGAACTTGAAAACTAGATCCATTTTTATCCCTGAACTTAGATTCTATCAAGATTTGATGATGTGATCAATGTTACTGGAACAAGGTCAATATAACGGTTCGAACAAAGGGGTTCAACTGATTAACTAGAAAATTGCTTGAAATTGGTAAAAATCGAAACCGAGATAAAAATCGACAGTTGAACAAGTTAAATTAGTTTCATAATTTTTTAATTTTTTTATGAATTTTTAATTATTTATTTAATTATTGTTGGTCCGACAGTCGGACCGATTGAACTGATTGAATCAAAAACTAATGATCTAACTTGTTCAATCATCGATCCAATTATTAAAATATGGTATGTGACACAATCTAAGATTGTCACATACCATTAATCTAATCAAATGTTTTTTTAAATGAAATCAAATGTCTAATACATAATAATTAAAATAAATGTCCAAATTCATAAAACATGGAAAAATAAACTTTAAAATAAAGCTGATTCAAAGTTTAAAAAATCGTCATTTCGAATTTGGATCTATATAAAATTTTCTACCCATGTATTTAAAAATAACTTATTCATTCATTTAATTAAAATAGATTTAATCATAAGTCGAGTCGATATAAAATTATAGGTAAACTTTTTAGGCCCGTATTTAATTTGAAATAAATTATTTTTTTATATAAAACAAATTTTAAACATATTAAGAAAACAAATAGGCATAATAAAAAAAATTACTCAAGACTAAACAAGTCTTAATTTTTAGCTAAATTTTTTTTTCAAATTTATATTCTTATTCAAACCTTCTCACTTTTCTAACCAACCCAGACAGATAATTCTAAACATGATTAATTACAGCTCATTTATGAAATATCCAAAACCCATTCAACTTACATAAGTTATTTTGGGGACAAATTTCATTTAAGAAAATTGGGTAAAAAAAAGTGTTACAAAACCATGAGCTGGTCAAACAAGTCAAGAGAACAAATTATCCTCATTAGATGTGTTTCTTGCAGCAGTGAACATAATCTCATATGATTAAATCTCTTGTCAGAATTTGTAAATGTAATCACAATAAATATAAGGGCATAATAGAGCTTTTCTTCTTCAATCTCTCTCACTTCCATTGATTTTAAGAAAAGAAAAATGTTTACTTCATCCATGAATCATCCAAAAGCACTTCATTTTTTCAGGATTATTCTTTCTCAAACTCAAAAGCTTGTAATAACCCTTCCTCTTCTTTGCTTCTTGGGCTTCTTTGTTTCTGCTTTGGTTTTTTCTGCTAATTCTAATTTCTCTGCATTTTTTTTCTGAATTTTCTAAATTTGTTGCAGCCCTTGCCGAAAAGGTTCGTTAGTTTATACGGAGACGATCTATCGAATACTGTAATCGTTAAAGCTCCGACGGGGCCAGAATGGAAAGTAGAGTTGATGAAATGTGATGGTGAGATTTGGTTAGCTAATGGTTGGAAAGACTTCGCGGATTATTTCTCTTTGAAGTATGGGAACCTATTGATCTTTAGATACGAAGGTCATTCGCGGTTTTACGTGTTCATGATATTTGATCAGACTACACTGGAAATCGAATACCCGAACGGTATCGATAACCATGAGGTGGAGCTCCAAATACCGGACGTGGAAGAAGTCGGGAGTGAGGATGTGGTTGAAATAGTCAACAACGTATCGCGATCCCGGAAAACAACGGAGAAAACACGTTCTTCGCCTCGTAAGAGAACAAGAATGCAGGGCGCTACGAATGCGAAAAAATCGGAGTTTCGAATGTCAAGCAGAGATGGAAGTATAGTATATATGATGATATAAATTTACTGATTTAATATGTTCTTTTTGAGCTCAGATTTTGTTCACTATTCTTTCGAATTTGATGTTACTCGACAGGTAAAATCGGTCCGGAACAAGCTGGTGGAGGCACGTCTGCTGCCCAGAGATCATCGGCATCGTCAGCTAACCATTTTGGATCGGAAAAGCCATTCTTTGTAGTTAATATACAGCCATCGTACATTACCGCATTTCGTGCTGTAAGCTCTACCTTGACGCATTGGCATTACATATTGAGTATCAATTGAATGAAATCGTTTCGAGCTAATAATTGCAGAATGTTCCATTTACGTTCGCGAGAACTTATTTCACTTGGAAGGAAGCCGATGTTGTCCTTAAAGATCGAGACGGGAGAACTTGGCCTATTCATCTCAAAGTATACAATAAATATCATTGCACAAGCTTTGGCCGTGGTTGGAAGGCATTTGCAATCGACAATGATTTACGAGTAGGCGACTCTTGCGCCTTTGAACTGCTAGAGGGACCCGAAATATCATTTAGGGTTACTGTTTTCCGGAACCCCGAAGATTCAAATGATCGCCATACTAGCAGTACGTACAATACCTACAAGCATCACTAAGTTAAAGATTTGTATGATTTAGTGACATCTATGTATGTTTTTACGATGGCTGATCCGCGGGTCAGCTCGTGGGAGTAAAATAGGTCATGGTCGGCACAAGAGGGAATTGAATGCTCGGATTCAGACTGAATATGATCATTCTAGTGAAAATGAAACGATTAGATATTCAAAGAGGAACAAAGAATCTCATGTTCCGAGAAGAAAAATTAAGAACGGAGATGGTAAGTCATAAGAAATCGAAGAAATTTCCGGAGTGCTGTTGAATCAAAATTGCACCTAATGTTCTTACCTGCAGGAAAGTTCGATGAGGCGATGCAGAATAAGACTTCAGCCCGGCGAGCTATTCAAAGGCTTCCAAGGAAAGGAACTGCCATTGCTAGAGCTCTTGAAAGAGTAAGCAAACTCAGGTCGGCTCATCCGTTGTTCAAAGTCATTATCACAACAAATTTTCTGCAGAGAGGGTTTCCGGTAAAGATCTTATTCCCGTAAATTTGCATATTTAGCTTCATAAAGATAAAAAGGAACATAAAACTTAGCTTCAATGCATGTAGTCCTTTGAATCTTGAAATATCGAATGTTACGATCATATAAACATCTACTATTTACTTGGGAAGCAAGAAACAATCAGACATCAATCTAAGAAACCAGCATACAACTTGGCTTCAATGCCTGCAATCAGTTGATTCTCGAAATATCGAACATTTCGATCACATCAACATCTCTTACTTGCTAAACAAGCAAGCATCAATCAACCATGAATCAGAAAAACTCGCATACAGCTTAGCTTCGGTGCATGCAGTCAGTTGAATCTTAAAATATCAAACATTTTGATCATATTAGCATCTGCTATTTACTTGGGAAACAAGAAACCATCAGACATCGATCTAAGAAAGTAGCATACAACCTAGCTTCGATGCCTGCTGTCAGTTAAATCTCGAAAATTTGAACATTTCAATCATATCAACAAATACTATTTACTTTGGAAGCAAGAATCAGCATTAAATCTAAAAAACTGACAGTTTATTAGCTTCAATGCCATCAGTTAAATCTCCAAACATCGAATGGACATTTTCGATCATATCAACGTAAACTATTTACTTATGAAGCAAGAATCAGCCATCAATCTAAAAAACTCGCATACAACATTGCATCAATGGTGCATCAATCTCGGTTTTCTTTCTTTTTTGTTCACTATCTAAGCATCATCAACCTTATGCAGAGCATCCCAGAACGCTTTTGCGACGAACACATGGAGCAAATTCCGGAAGATGTGACCCTTAAATATAAGCATAAATCATGGCGTGTAAGGATGATTATTTGCTCAGACAGAGCAGGCCGATTTAGCATCGGCTGGCGGGCATTTGTACAGGGAAATAAGCTCAAAGTTGGAGACGTTTGTGTGTTTAAGATGATCAAGAAAACAAATATTGTTTTCGAAGTCTCCATTTTCAGAGATGGTTTAACTCTTGGTTGAACATCTGCTAAGATTCACCATGAATATGTGACTCGTTTTGTGACTCAGTAATGTAAGTTAGTTTTGTTTGTATAAAAATTTGTATGACGCAGTAGATGTCTCAAAGTTTATGCCTTCTCTTCTTGCTTGAATTTGCTAGCTGATTTAGCGCGTAAATGGCAGGATTGACGGTCAAACCGGTCATATTACTGATGCTCAATTCAAGCATAAAAATTTTACAACTAAAAAATAGAAAAAATCAGTTCAACAGGTTTTTTTTTTTTTGCCTGATTTTGAGTGATTTTACAAGTTAATCAATCTTAACCCTTTCTTTGGATTGATACCTTGATTAGTTTCCAATAGTTTCCAATTCGATCAATTAGTCTAGTCGAATTTAAATACCATTAGAAAACTAGTTCACTATAATAATGTCAATATCATAATTTTCTTATTTTATTAAAAGGAAAATTATACAATAAACAAAAATAAGACAATAAAGGGAAATTATACGCATCAAATAACTTCATTTTCTTGAAAACAAATTACAGATGTCTTATATTAATTTTTTTTTTCATAAATTTGTTGGAAAAACCTTCAATAAGTTCATCTGTGTTAATTTTTGCTTATAAAGTTTGAAAGAGTAAAAAAAGGGTCATCTATTATACAAAAAGATTATTTGAAAATTTTAAGCTCAATAATAAATTAAGTGATGACATACTGTATATTAAAATATTAAAATTTTAATATAGTATTGAGTGACATTGTTACATTAGATAGGGTATTGAATCCTTTTGAACAATTAATATAAATGATAATAGGCATAAATCTTAAATTAATATAAATTTCATATGACTATGACTAATACCGTTATCCATATGGTATTATTTTATGCTTACCTACTAAATATACAAATAATTATATTTTCTCAACATAAATATAATTAATTTTTTAATTAAAACATAATCCTTCCACTAAAAGATTAAAAAAAAAAAAAAGAGAAAGCAACTTAACTTGATTATATCCTTTAATCCATTCAAGTATTTTAAACATTTCTTTTTTGTTTTTCTCCACATAAAATTTATTTAAAATTGTTTATTTGTTTCTCAACTTAAAACTTAAAGTGGCACAGTTTGTAAAATTCAATCAAAATACAAATTTCTCTCAAAAAATAAATCATTTGTACATACAGACAGCAAATCAAATTTCTTATATAACATTACACAAAATTTATGTATATTTTGAGAATCATCCCAAAAAATAATTTTTTTTCTAAACTTTGTATAAATTAAAAAAAAATTGAAAAATAGTTCAAATGATTTGATTTTTTTTTCTAGATAAGTGATTTGAAGATTTTATTCAATTCTATATAGATTTTATTTTTAAAAAGTTACAAATTAATCATAATTTTTGTCCAACATCGAACAGAAATTTCATCATCTAAGCCTCACATCAAAGTTCAAACTAATTGCTAAATGCTATGAAATGAAACATTTTCTATCATCAGGAAAAACTCAGAACTACAAAATATACAGTACAGACACTGATGGCAAATGGAGTAAAAACTGTTTTTCGAGATTAGGAAAAAGGGGGAGGGAGGTGTTCAGACTCATTGGACTATGGCAAGGCGAGAATCATACCTGTATATTTCCAAGACCATCTTGTCATTTCTCCTCAAACTCGACATCGATAATTTCTGGTTCGGACTTTTTTGAACCGGTGCGCCTACTACGTCTGCCAAAGAAGTCTCCTTCTGGTTGCCATACAATGTTTCCACAGCTTGCACAGTGTATCGTTTGGTTTTTATAACCAGCAAACTGTTTCCTACAAGCTGGACAAGCACCCTGTCCGATTTTTATCATAAAAAAGGTCAGTTTGTCATTTTAAACTATGTTTTATTGGTAAAATAAAATTGGTTGAATATAATGAACAAAATTCTGCAATGAAGCAGGTTTTAAAAAATATTTGGAATGGTATCGTGAATAAATGCACCCTAGTTTGCTTCTGCAATCAAATTCCCTTTTCAGACCATATACAAAGTCAAAAAATCTACGCAAATACAATACACCATTCTAGTAAAACTAGCACTATCTTATGCCCCAAAATCATCCTATACTTGAAGAACTCACTAGCATAACATGCAAGAAGTTGCAATCTAATTTAACTGTAATCGTAAAAGATATAGTTTAAGAAGGAGCTACTTTAACTGTAATCATCAGAATAGCAAGTACAATAAATGGAAGACTAGACTTTGAGTTTAATCCTATTGTTCCATATGTTACGGATAGACACTACGTAGTGTCACCTTTTACGGGGATGAAAAGCAATGAAAAATAAACAAATTTTACAACGAATCACATATGTTACAGAAAGTCATCGCTTTTATCTTGCATTTATCTGTGCCATATTATAGCAATAAGTGATAGCTGATACCTTAATAACAAGACTATTGGCAATAGTCCCGATGAGAAGAGGCCCAGCAAATGGTAGTATCCACATGGCAAATATTAAGAATCGAAAAAGCCAACCGGATAATGCAAACCAGAGGAAGAAAATCATCTGCAGATGGATGAAAAAAACTCTATCATGAAATGAGGTAGCAAACGAACTATAACTAATCACCAAAGCACACAATACAATATATCCAGATCCTATCCAAGGTTAAGAATTTCAAAAGAAATTCACTCTCATTTTCTCCGCACTGAAGCAAAACACCTTTAAAAGATTAAAGTTATAGGAGAAAGATTTGGGGAATGAGAAATGAGAGTCATAAGCATATTACCTAGAACAGATTAATATACACAGAACCTAACTCAAATCCAAGGCCACCTATACAAACTTGTGCACAAGTGACATGACATGTAAGACCACATAACACTCACCTTACATTTAGGCCCAAAACAACAAATAAGAATAATATGAATATCCCATGGATTCCAAAATGAAGGCAACTAGCAACTTGGACATATTAACTATTCAACCAAAACCAGACTTACAGTAGGCATAAAGCTCAACTTGAATACAAGCAATCTTAAAACCCAATGACAATGATGTCAGATATCCACTGCTTAATAGACATAAGTTGTTCATCCTCTTTAATTCATAAGAGATAATGAAAACATGATATCGAGTATTGCAAATCAAACCCCTTGAACTTTTAAGGAGTTTTTCCTCACTACAACCCATGTTAACATCATATTTCTTTCATGCTAGAATCACTGTTAAACCAAAAACAAAAGGGGGGTGGATGAACATATGGTTTAGTTATCATAAATGCTCTGCAGAAATTTTTTTCTTTTGGCTATGCTTTCTAGATTTCTTGGATATAAAATGCACTGAACATTTTGAAAGATCAAACATTTAAGGATACAACTTTCATGGAAATAAAAATGCATGACTTTACTTCAAATTAAAGAACAATCTTTGGATTAATCCTTGTATAATAGCAAATTACACAATTCTTTTTATCAAATTAGTACATAATTTTGAAGTTCGCTATTTCTTTTGCATTATTGGAGTTCTTTTAGGAGCAACAAGTAACAAAGAAATGGAGCCTACAAAAATAACTCAAGAAAATAAGTAAAATTGATATTTGGCCTAATCTTACTTACAGCAAAACTTCTTCCTAATGGAGTTTCTAAGAAATCATTCAGCTGCTTCCTGTACTGCAACCATATCCAAAAAATCCTCAAACAAAATGTTAGTATAAAAATTCCAAATGAATAAAAGAAGTTCAATTCTAGACCAAGAAATAAAATAAAACACGAACCCTAGGCCAATTCCTACGAAAATCCATCGTAAATGTTCGCCAACGGATACCAATCTCGAGCTCCCGGTCGAGCTCACGAGCACGGTCAGTGGCGGATTGAACGACGGAGGAGAGTCGGGGGGAAACGGAGTACTGGCGGTTTAACCGTTCAGCGGTTTTTTTAGCTTCGAAGACGAATTGCTCGAAGCGGTCGTTGGCCGTTCGCCAAGCGTCCTTCAAGGCCTCGCCGGAGGCCACGCGGCGAGCGAAGGTGTCGAAGTCGCTCCGCCTAAAGGATTGGACTACTAAAGGACGCCGCCGCTGAGGAAGCGGAGGCCGTCGCTGAAGCGTCATCGAATGCCATGCCGTCGACGGCCGAGCTGTAGACATCACTTAGAATTTCAGATTCTTTTTCTGTTTTTCTGGCTTTCCATTTTTATATTCATTATCATATAAAATTATATTTTATATTTGTTATTGGATTATTTATTTAACAAAGTATTTTAATAAAACTATTTATTAATTAATTATATCTTCTTTTATATTTCCTATCAAATTTGTTTATTTAACAAAGTATTTTCATAAGATTTATTAATTTATAAATTAGATCATTTTTGTTGCTAATAAATTTTTTTGTTATATTTATAAAAAAAAACAAAAAAAAAACGTTTGGTTGGTTAAATCATATTAAAAGTAATGCATGGAATAATGTTTTAAGTATATCAATTAAACTTATTTACTATTTTTTTTAAATAAAAGATTTATTACTACAATTATGTGGTAATAGAATACATCCACAAATACAAATACATACCCGAGCAATTACAGTGTAGAATCAAATTAATATAAAGTACAATAAATTAAGAAGTAAAAAGAATCGAACAAAATTCATATAGCATATGGGCATAATGTGATTGAAGAAGCATATGTCACAGTTATGTACAGTAAGACTTGAATTTGATATTTGTAATGTTTCAAAATATTTTTTATATTATAAATATTCAAGTCTCATCATATGTAATTGATTGAAAATAACTTTAAACTCAAAATAATTGTAGTCGAAAATGATTTGAACCCAAATTTAACCTGAAAGAAAATATATAAAAAATCTAAACTCCAATTAAGTTAATCTATCATTTCAAAGAATGTCAATTAAGCCTTAATTTAATTGATAAAATAGTTATTACAATAATTAGTAAGATGCAATTTAAGGGTAGAAAGATTATGCCTAGTAATAGTTATTCTATAAAAAAAGATAATGTAATTTTGACTCTAAACTTAGTAATTTGATTAATTTTAGTACCTGTATTAAAGGGGATAATATAATTTTTGGTCTACTTTAGCACTTGAACTTAACAATTAAGTCTATTTTGGTTTTTAAACTTGTAAAATATAGAGTGTAATGAGTTAACACTATGAGATTGTGCCACATTATCACTTAAAAATTTAAAAATTTATATAATTTTTTAATTGTTTATATGGTATAATTTTAGTGTCATGTTCAGTATTTTAATAATAAAATAATTGAACAAGTTAGATTATTGATTCTCGATTCAATCGGTTTGATTAACGAACTAATAATAATTAAATAAATAATTAAAAATTCATAAAATTTAAAATAAAAAAATTATATCAAACTGATTTAATCTATTTAACTGTTGTTCTTTTTTCTAAATTTTTAATTTTTATTAATTTCAAGATATTTTTTGAACCATTATCGGTCCGTCAACTTTCAAATGCGTACTGTATAAATTATCCAAAAAAATTAAAAGAAAATTGAAAATAAATAAATAAAAAACGACATAACAAACACAGTCTCGCGGATCTTTGAACAATTTCCCCTGTTTATCTCTATTTTTTCTCTCTCTCTTCCCGCCCTGAATTTTCTGAACCTGTTTATCTTATAAATTTTTTAATTTTCTTAACCAAACATGAGCGTTACCCAGTTCGCAATGGTAAATTTCTTCCTCTTAAACTGTCTTTTTTTTTTAAAAAAAATTTCTGGAATTATGTGTAAGTAGTTGAGGTGTTTTCTTTTTGGCTTAATTGGAACATAAATTCGTTTGAAGCAGTCGATAATCATCAATATTCGCTTTCTGGGTAATTATTATTCACCCATAATCATTGATTTTTAGTGTGCAAAACTGAAAATTTTGTTCTTGTACTTATTGTTTGAAGTCAGTTATTTACTGAATAATTGAATGAGTAAAATTATATATTTTGCTATCTCTTAGTTGAATTTTTGTTCTTCATCGAATTATGTATAAATAGTTTAGGCTTGAAGCACTTGATAATCATCAATTTTCGCTTTCTGAGTAATTATTATTTACTCATAATTATTGATTTTTAGTGTTCAAAACTGAGAATTCTGTTTATCTAGTTATTGTTCGAAGTCAATTACTTACTGAATAATTGAATTAGTAAACCGATACATTGTGCTGTCTCAAAAGTTAATTTTTTTTGTTTTTCATCGAATTGTGTCTAAATACTTTAAGGCTTGAAGCACTTGATAACCATCCGTTTTCGCTTTCTGGGTAATTATTATTTACCATCATTGTTGATTTTTTGTGCTCAAAAACTGAAAAATCTGCTTATTTTACTGAATAATTGCTATATCAAAGTTAATTCTTAAAAGTTGCATAGAAATTATATATACCATTTGCTTTTGGGGGTTTTCCAAAAGTAAATTTTTGGTGGACTAATACTGAGATGCAGGTGGAGGAACTGGCGTTTCTAGTTAAGGACAATCTTCCTTGCAAGCATCTCGTTCTGTCAATGGAGGAGGCTTTTATGAATTTCCTTCAGGATGATACAAGGTAACTGAATAACCTCACATCCCAACACAACAAAATTGTAGGAAGTTCATTCAATGTACAAGTCTCATTCAATTATGATCATTATGAATGAAAAAAGTGTTGGATTGCAGCACAGATGGGATCCTAGAGTTGGAACCTATGAATTCATACAATCGGCTTCTCCTGCATCGTCTTGCAGATATATTTGGGTACTTCTCTTTTTTTTACTAGATAGGCTGATAAAATGCAATATCAGTTAAATCGAATTTGGAGCTGTAGAGCTTTATTAGTTAGCTTTTAGTATTGATGTTTTGTTAAATTGGCTAGATTTGCTCATGAATCAATTGGTGAAGGAGACGATCGGCATTTGATTTTGCAACGATGCCCAGAGACATCAATGTACAGAATTTGTTTGCTTATCATTGGTTTTTGGAAAATTTAGTTATAGCGGTGCTCATGACCTGGCAGCATTTTGTCTTGCAGACCTTCCATTCTTGTTAGTGATATACTATGGCAGTGTGATGAGCCTCAGTCTCTCACAGCATGTCACCATATATTAACAAGAGAAGGAACTACACCAGGTGAAGTTCATGTTCATGATTTCCCTATTGAAGCAAGAAGTCATTGGCAATTTATAAGAAATGAGAATAACATGTATAGCTGAGAATATCTATTTTCTTTACACTCTTTTCCATTGGCTACTTATAGAGGATTAGTAAGCAACTAAGCATTCCATACAAGTTACTATGGGCCTTTTCCCATTTGGAACTATACGGAATACAGATAGGGAAAATTGATGAGAGAACGGAATGGGAGGATTAGCTTGTCACTCTTGTTTGGTTAAAAAATGGAATGGAAGGAAAGAGGCACATTTAAGTTTATTTTACAATCATATTCATACCCCTTTTATGTACCAAAGAAAAGTGAAATAAGGACGAGGAAGGATTCCAAGATCTTACCAAGTTGGAGGGTTTAAAAAATGGGGGACTATGATGGGTTTGGGAAGGATACATCTATCCCACCATTTCAATGTCCTCTATTATTCACTTTCCAAAACAAGGGAGTCGGTGCCCTTTCTTGCAATATGCATACCAATATTTTTTCAGTCATTAAGTACAATTTTTTGTCATTGTGTGCTCCAAGGAAAAAGGAGTAGATTTTGAAGAGCATATCTAGCAAAACAAAACTAATTACCTTAATAAAATATCAGTTTGTTCTTTGTCTCTTTTGTTTATGAAATTTGGTTCTCTTTGGATTATCTCCAATGGCTGGAACACACTATTTATTTATCCATTTTATGTCAAGTTGTGTTGGCTAGTTTTTAGTTTGTCTTTCTTATCATTATTTTTGTAATCGCTAGAAATTACAATAAGTAACACGCGTTACTCAACGATTTTCTGAAGATGTTTAATTATTTAGAGGTCTCTCCAGGATTTAAGAGATCCTTTATCTTGATCTGTATTTGATGCCAACAGGAACGAGTAGCTTTTTTCTTTCGATTTTGTTACTTATTATTCTAAATTTTTTTGTCTGCATATGTTAGTGATTTTTCTCTACATTGATTATCTAATAATATGAAGGTGTTGAACCTGGCCGTTAATATCTAAAGGTAACCTTTTTGTTTTTCAGTAATGGAGAAAAACTTGCCTTCTTTTGAGCTTAGTCTTGAGGAAAGAGAAGCAGCTTACTTAGCTGCTCGAGAACGGATTTTTGCAATGGATGTTGGAGAGGTTCGAGAACCTGTTAAGCATAAGCCACGAACTGTTCCTATTGTAGCTCGTCGAATGATTGCACATGCTTTAGGCCAAAGAATTAACTTATGCAATCTAGACAATAGTGCCCGGGATTTGAAAGACCTAGGGAAAACTGATGAACCAAGCGTTCATGATACAGATAAAGTTGATAATAATTCGAGAACAGAAACTCATCAGGATGCTTTTCTTGAACAGAGGAAACCGGTGGATGCATGTAGTAAAGCATATAGCAACACAAGTAAACATAATACTTCGGTAGTTTGTGAGAGGAATGCTTCTGATGAACAAACCGAAAAGCGACCAACCAATGCTAGTATACCAGGTAGAAGTCGAAATAGAGTTAACAAAGAGTACTCGAAAGAAGAACATCTAGGAGCTGCAAAGCGAATGTTTGCTAATGCTTTAGGTTTGCGCTCGGCTAAGGATTCGAGAAGTAGTGAAAGGAAGACAACACAGTAGATGAGCTATTATGGTTTTTCCTATCGGTTTAAAGATAGAGCTCCATTTGAGGAGGAAACAGGTAATGTGAGTTTAGCTTGATTGCTGCTTGCTTGCGTTTTTTCGTAATTTGTAATTGGTGACATTAACGTCTTCTAAGTATTTCCACTTAGGACTGATGAAATTCTGGAAAACGGGTTTGCATCTAACCCGAGTTTCGAGCTTTGGTTTTCATGGAACAGAAGACACATCTAAGTTTTTGCGGGGAGTGAGTCATATTTGCAGGTGCAAAAGAGTATTTTTCTCCCATGTAAGATATCTGTATTGTGTTATGATTCTTGCTTGAGAGATAGGTACGGTGAAGAATGATTTATAGGAGTAGATATGACAATTGTGCATTTGTTTGTGTATTTTCTTGTGTCATAATCTTGTAGGTATTTTATATTTATATAATTTTTGAGGTACTAATAATTTGCATGATATAGATTTTGTCATTTTTGTATATTCATTTTCTTTTCATGTTGTTTTCAGTTCATATTTTAGCTATTTTTCTCGTGATTGCATGGTTTTGGTTATTGTTATAACCCTATTAGCTGATTTTATTTATTTATTTTATAATTAATCTAATTTTTTATGATGTAAAAACAAATATTTTATATTTAAGATAATGAAAATAAAATTAAAATAAAACAAATTTTATATAAAAATGTTTTTTAAGAGTTAATTGATTATTTTTTATTTAGTTCGAAAATTATTAGTTTTAGAAATATTTATTAAAAAATTTTGAAGCTTCATCAAATAAAGTCCAAAATCATAAAAACAAAATTGATTTTGTCAAAATAAAATTAACATGAAAAAATTAAAAACCGAATCAAATTATAATAGACAACTCAAAATATCCAAAAACCCCGTTCAAATCGAACCGAACTCAACCTAATTTAAACATGATTAATATGTCTAATACACATCTTATTTTTGTTTAAAAATAATGATACAAAACATTACAAATATGAATTGTCAAGTGTAACATCAAACATAGGTTAAATGAAATCAACAAATATGACAATGAAAATTTCCTTATGAAAGTGATTAGCTCTCTCTTGCAATCTCCTGGTTCATGCTATATGCTATCTTACAACACAAAACCTTGGTATTCATGGTTTACATAGGATAACAGAACATTGAGCTCCATCACAAATCGACATACAACAACATATTTTTGCTTGCTTCATAAACCAATCACACCAGAAAAAAACTTTCAATCCCGGCAGTGGTGTGGAGTAGGTACACAGTTGAGCCGGAAGAGGCATGGAACATAAAGGACTAGACACTTTTTTCTTTGTACGAAGAATATCAAGGACAGGAAAACGAATAACACGAACCTGTTGAATGCCGGCTCCTTAGGGTGACTGTGTTGAATCAACAGGACTAAACTTAAAACACCCTTTTCTGCTTGCTTCCGGGAAAGGTCTGAAAAGACCCCAGGAAAATCTAGGGATACAAGGAGAGAACATTTGATTGAATAAATTCAGCAATGTTATGTTTGCCTTTCTGTTGTTGGAGATGGGGACTTAGCGGCTAAATCGTGAAGCAAAGACTGGGTGGCTACGAACTTCTCTCTCAGCATGACATTATAGTCATATAAACGCTGGAAATTCTTCTGTATATCAGACAACTCAATCTCCGAACCGGACTTCAATTCTGCATTGAGCAAGGAACGGGACTGAAATGAGTGACTTCGACATAAAATATGTCAGCTAAATAAAATAACTATCAAGGATTTTCGAAGAACACAAAGGCATACAGTTTCAGTTCATGACACCGAAAGGTCTAGTTCATTTCAAAGAACATTACTTGGACATAAACTATACTACTCCAACTCTTTTAGTTTCACTTAAGCACTCGTCTTGACACATACCCAAGTACGATTATGGAGATATGACCCTCTCAATACGTGAAAAACTTTGAAAAATTCGAACATACTCATATCAAGCACATATCCGAATTCAACACCCAAACCTAAATCGGAGTAACATAGACGATAAAAGTGCCATGATAATGGGTCAACATTGGTAGTTTAACTGAGAGGTCCCTCTATTATAGGGACCAGATCAAATTAATCCCTCTACTGTTAAACAGGATCAAATAAGACCAAATCAGAATAGAGTATTTTTAAAGTTTTTATGGTTCTATAAATGAAATATTTTCTTTGGAATTGAATTGCAATTGAAAAAAATATATAATTTTCAAGACCTTTTTTATACAATAAATGTTAATTCTCTTACAATTTGGGCTTATTTAATTCTTTTTAATAGTATAGAGACTGAATTGATTTATTTAATAGAGGGAATAATTTGATCCGGTCCCTATGACCTCCCGGGTACTTTAACCTTCAACATATAGTAAGAAATCATCTTGATGTATTAATTATAGTTACAAGTTTACACGACAATCTTTAAACAATAAAGCAGTGATTCAAAAAACATATCCCCCTAGCCCTCCACGACTTTTTTTCCTTTCCGGCATAGTAGAAAGTATAATTCTAAGTATGACTTGAAAAAAAATCAACTCCAATTATGTCAATCAACTCCAATTATGTCTTTTCACGCAACATGTGATGATAATGATAATAATCGTAATAGCTAAGTTCGTACCTAGTGTCGGAGGCGGTGGAATTATATCATCATCGAGAGCAAATGCTTGATGCTGGAGAGCAAATGCTTGATGTTTCGTCTCAGCCTTAGCTGATCCACGTGTATTGTGTTTGAGGGCCTGCATATAACATCCAAGGAAAACTTGTGATTAGAAACCTATAGGTCCAAAAGTTCGAGCCAGAATTACTAATGGTATTTGCCCAAGGAAATATCAAACCCTTATACTCGGTTACAGGTATGTTCAATTTTTGCTAGGTTTTTTCCGGTAAAAAGATTTCTCCAGTCGCTCTCAATTTCGAAATTGAACAAATTGGTCACTCTAAAAAAGCTAGAGCAATTTAATCCTGTCAATTCAAAAGTGAGCAACTACAGACAATTAATCATGATATGTTAATGTTTTCCATTAATTGTATATGATTTTGATTGGTATAATAATAAATTTAGACCTCAAAGTTTACACATTCTGCCAATTTGATTCTAATTTAACAAATTTATCTCGCAACATTTGTGTAAATATTAAGGCTGAATTTGTTCAATTTTTTTAAAATTAAGGTCAAAATGACAAATATTGTAAATATCGAAGGATAAATTTGTTACTATACCAATCAAGATTATGTACGATTGAAGGGATATATTAACACCATGATTAATTGTCCTTAGTTGCTCACTTTCAAAATTGGCAGGGATTAAATTGCTCCAATTTTTTTGGAAGGGACCAATTTGCTCAATTTCAAAATTGAGAGGGACTGAAGAGGTCTTTTTACCGTTTCCTTTTCAGATATATTTGGAGGATCATTGGATACTCAACTCATGCTAGTACTTCAGTTTGGACAACCGACACAGTTTTAGGTAAAACATTACTTGGCCATTGATAACAGTCATATTACTACAGGTAACTCGATTCTGCAGACATGTCAAATCAATTTGCATACTCGACTCAATTAAGAATGACTAGTAACTAAAATAAATTGCAGACATGTCAAACAAGATCCCTCGTGTGTTAACAAAGATATTGATAGAATCTACCTTTTCACTGGAGACTTGCTTGTGAAAACTTAATTCTGTCTCACGTAGCTGCTTTCGCTTCCTCGATGACCCACCCCCACGAACAGATCCATTACCAGGGCCCGATGGAAGTTGGAAACAACCACAACCAGGTTCTGTTTTAGAGTGGTTGTCAACATCCAATGCACTGCAATTCCACGTGTACATGACATATTTTCTCACCTGGTGAAGGAAAGCACATTAGTTTACTGCAACTGTACTAAAGGACTAAATCAGAGAGAAATACTTGAATTGACTAAAAAATAGGCTATTTGTTCTTATGAGAAAGAAATTACTTTATCCCAGTGTTCTTGAGCTTTTCTTCTATTTCTGATCCTCCGTAAAATGCTATCTTCGTTGCGAAGCCGTTTTATTCTAAACTCACACTACAAAGTACAAACCAAGCAGGTTATATACGAAATGTCAAATACTTTGAGCTCCATTTTTTTTTATTTCGTCATGATGCACAAATACTGAATATAAGCATTTTTCAGTTCATCCAAAAGAAGGGTATTAATAAAACGTAATATCATCAGTTCTTGACAATAGAAGGTCCTCGATCAATCTATACTTGAATCTTTATAATATATCCAGAAAATGAAGGGAGAACGTATAAAGAAAGAATGAAACGATAAGCTCATGAGGCACACAACTTACTTGCACCAAGAGATAGAAAAATATCCCCATACTAATGCAATATAACCCACCAAGATCGGCAAGGAAACCCACTACAAGTCGAATAAAACAATATCGCATTAATACATGGAACAGCAACCGAAATTAAACAAAATACGCACAGGCAAGGAAAATTACTCACCAGCACCTATTATATTTTGATTTTCGGTCTCAATGATGTAGGAAGATAGATAGTTGACGTATAACGTAGTGTTGATTAGTCCATCATTAGCATTCTCAAGTGAGGCTCGGAGCTGAGAAGTGTCACGCAAAGACGACCCCGGGACGAATTCATGAAAGAGAGGTTGAATTAGCCTCAGATTTTTTGCACTGCGGTATATACGGGGAAACAAATTGAATATCAATATGTTTGTGTCTGTCCCTCTGAATGTAACCGGGCTATTATCAAAGCTGCTTCCATTCATCAATGTTCCACTAACGAAACTCACATGATCCCTCCTAATATGATCTTTTGCAGTTACATTGAACTGAAAACCTACAGCACTTGCAGGGCTGTTCGGAAGATCAACAAATTGCCATGAAATGGACATAAAATCTTGATTGAGTCGACAATTGCTGCACTTGAGAGTTATAGTTGGCCCTAAACTTGTGTTATGACATGAAACATTGAGAATATCCAAAATAGGGAGAAATTTGTCTTCAAGGAAACCGGAACTTCCGGAAAGTAAAGTAGTAGGACTCCGTAAATTCGAGCAACTCATACTAGAAACAGCGGTCATGTTAAATTCAACGTCATTCCTGAAGGAAGCTAGGTCAGGCGCATTTGTCGCTTTCACGTTATGTACTTCAATGGTTCTCTTTGCGATGAGTTGGTAAAGCAACCTAAGATAAATCACGAAGACGAGGAGGAAAACATAAATCAATGTTTATTCATATGTCAAAAGGGTTTAAGAAAACATCCATAAGAATTCGAAAATCAAATGCTTGCTTCGAGAACATTATCCTCACTCACGCAGCAAACAGCCCAGTGAAAAGTATCCAACTAGCAATCGAGAAAGTTCCACCGAGTTCTGTTTTCCGTTTCACAACCAATTTTTGATCATCCTAAATAACAAAAGATACAAATCAAAGCTTATCAGGTTTATACATCAAGAAAACATGTTTAACATACTTTTATTCTAGTTCCCAAAATCATAATTGTAATCATTCCTTAGACATACGAATTTCAATTTCGACAACGCCGTCTTTCAACCTTCCTAAGTAAGATCCAAATGACCGGTTTCAACAATAATACACCCGAATCCAAGCATGCAAAAGTTAAATACTTCTCAATAAAACACATTATCAAGGACTTCTTCATTAGCTTAACATAAACCAATACCTGGGTCACTCCAAAATTTTCAAGACAATCTAAACTCGAGCACGCTATCATCCTATACATCTATGTTGCTCTTACTCTTCATTTTGCTTGAAATACCACGGCACATATTTGAACATGGATATGAAATATGACCTTCTAAAGGTCCTTCAAATACATGAAAAACATTGAATAAAAAACTAAATATTCCCATATTGGATACATACCCTATCAGACACTTACATAGCTTATAAAAACACATTAACAAGGACTTCTTAATTAGCTAACAAAAATAAATCCCTAGGTCACCCCAAAATTTTCAAAGCACTCCAAAATCTCAACCATCATCCTATACATCTATGTCGCTCAGACTCTTCATTTTACTTGAAATATCCAGCACATTTTTCGAAAATGACCTCCCAAAGATCCCAAATACACTAAATATACCCGTATTGGATACATACCTATCGGACACTTACACCCAAGTCCAAAACCATCCAAATAACATAGCTATACATACTTATTGACTGCAAAAAAGAAATCCCACTTAGGAAAAACACATATAAATCCATTTGGGCCCCGTAAAGTGGAAAATTTCTGCTTTACAAATTTATAAAATCCTAAATGAATATATGTTAAAATTGTAGTTTGGCACAAAAATGCTAGAATTTCAATTTAGTCCTTCTAGAAACCATAAAGATATAAGCTAATACAACATTGAAATTGCATTTGGAGCATTTAAAAATGCCTCAAGTTCGAATCGTAGAAAGGCAATATGCCCTCTTTTTTTTTTTCACTTTCTAGTACATTAAAAAGAATTCATTACTGTAAGAAGATTAAAAGAAAGGGACTAACCAGCCAATGCCTAGTAGCAAAGCAAACATCCAAACGACTAATCCACCACCTAATCTTAAACCAAACATTTCTTCCATCACCAAGCTTCATGAACCTCAAAAAGAAGCAAAAAACAAGCCAAGAAAGCAGCATCACAAGCGTAGCTTCCAAGAAAACAGCTTGGGATTGAGTAAACTTCTTGATTGAATCAAATGACAAAATGTTCTTTGGAATCGAAATAGCATAATAATCAATCCCAGAATCAGTTTTAATAGCTGAATTCCCAGCATAAGTAATACAACTGTTGGCAGCAACATTGAGAAAACGACCAACTTGACAAGCACAACGGGTACCGTTGTACAAGATTGAGTTTTGAGGACAACTAGCCATTTTTTGTTTCAAAATAGCATGGTTGGAATTGGTTTTCGAAATGGGTTATTTTCAATGGGACCTTCGACGTTTTTTGTTGGGGTTTTTGTGACAAAGATTTGGGGCAAAGGACTTGGTCTGAAAGGGGAAGGTGTTAGACAACGTATGAGTTTGGGGCTCTGGTTTTTCAGTTAAAAGAGAATCAAAGTTGGAAACTTGGAAGGGAAGAGAAAGGGAAAAAGAAACGAATGTTTGAGACCCATCTCCATGTCCATGTGAATATGTGAGCAAAGATCCACAGGAATAAAAAAAAAGCTTCTTTTTTTTTCTTTTATATAAATATATGATTTTTATATATATAAATGGAAAAACTACTATGGAGACGCCTGTATTACTCAGAAAATGAGCAAATTAGTCCCTATACGTTAAATCAAAAAACAAATTAAATAATATCAAATTAAAATAGAGTTAATATTTACTATTTAAAAAATATCATTTATTTTTTAATAGAATTAATATTTTTAATTTTTATGGTTCTGTAAATGAAATCTTCGGTTTGAAATTAAATTGGAAATGAAAAAATAATTTTCAAGACATTTTTATACAGTAAATATTAATTCTATTACAATTTAGACTTATTTAATTCTTTTTAATAATATAGAATATAATTTGATCAAGTCTCTATAGTATAGGGACCTCTCAGGTATTTTAACCCTTATATTTCCAATATTTTGCTTGAATTATTTCTCCTTCTATAAAAAAAAGTGAAACACGTTATGGTTTTCGAATTGGTGAAATGAGTCAAAATCACCTGTTGTCGGTTTAGAATAAATACAATTTGAAAAATAATCTAAAAAATTATAAGAATATGTTGATCAAAAATTTTAACTAGATTCGATCGATTCATATTTGTTTACAAGTAATTTAATTTTGTATCTTTCTTCAAATCGATATTCTAATTAATTTTTAATTCAGTCAATATAATCTGGTTAGTTAAATTTAAATTATACCATAAGTAAAATGAGAAATCAATTTAAATAACAAAATTTGAATCGATTTTATTAATTTCGATTCAATTATTATTGAATGTATTTTGGTTAATTATTCTAACCGAAAGAAATATTTAATTTTAAATTAATAAAATTAATATTTATAAAACTAATCAGAAAAGTCTTCTTTTTTTCGTTTTATATATGTGTTCTTTAATATATATATATACTCTATTTTACTTTTATAAAAGGTAAAAGTACTAAGAAAGTCCCTGTATTTAGGGGTGAATTGTATTTTAAGTTTTTATTGAAAAATAAATAAATCAACCCGTATTAAATTATCTCTTATATTTGTAAAACAATATACAATTAAAAAATCTATTGTCATAATATTTGTAAACTTTAATAACTTATATAAGTACGTATTTTAATATTATATTAATCATGTTTAAAATGTTTATTATTCAAATAATTTTTTAAAATTTTTTGTATTTATTTTTCATATTTGTATGTATGAGTGCCACATGGAGAGTTTGGGGGCCACGTTACAAGACTGTGGATTCAATGAAAACTATTCAACGGTTGAGAATGAGCCAAATACTCTGCAATTTTTTTGGTTTTTTCTTTTATCATTTTATTTAATGTTTCAATAAAATAAAAAATTGAATCGAATATTAACTTTTAACAAAAAAAAGAATATTAATCATTTTCTTCAGTGGTTCAATAATTGGATTGACTTTAGTAAAGAAATTTAATTTAAAATGAAACAAAAATATAATATGTATTAAATGATTATTAAATATAACCAAATAATTAATAAGAAATATAACCAAATTCTCATTGATTTGGTTATTTTATTATTGATTGAATCTGTATTTCATCAGTCGATTAAATCTTTAAACGAGAAATAGAGAAAATTAAAAATCAAAACAAAGTTCGAATCAAATTTTTAAAATTGAATTGGTGGTCTCGATTTCTAGTTTAACTTATCCAACTAACTCATCCATTAAAGATTTATAAAAAATATTAAAATATTTTATTTCCATAACACACTGAATGAAATAATGTTACACTTCTAGAGTTGATTAAATACTAGCTGTATCTAGATATGATACAGTTCAAATACTGATTAACACATTATATATATATATATGAAAGAAAAAGGGGGAGAAATACGAGTACAGTATAAAATCTCGACGCCGGAAACTCGAACATATGCAGAAAATGGTACCCTACATTTCGATGTCTTCCAGATCCGGAAGAGGGAAACGAAGGATTGCCGCAATGCCGGTCAGCTGTGCCAGTTCTGAATATGGATGTGAAAATGAGTGTAACTGAATTCGGAATAATTATAAAAAGAAAAGACAAAATGCAGCAAACGAATACTCACGTTCCCCTGATACGTGCATAGACGAAAAAATGTGAGCAGTGCCCCCCGAATTCTTAACGGAGTTCACCAAACTGACATACTTTTGCCTCGTAATTACGTCCGAATTCCTGCATGCGAAGTCAGCAATTAAATAACAAAAAGCTTTATGAAAGAAAGAAGGCCGACCCCGAGAATGATACAAAATAGTGAACACTAACACCCCCTAACCCTCTAATGTCAGTAATAGATTTGGCAATCCATTTATGCATGTCGTGTCTCTTGTTTTTCCTTTTACTGTGTCACTGTGTAAATATAACATGGTCAAAATCCTAAAATAGGACCATGATGCGTGTACAAAGTGACATATCCGTTCCGAGGTTCTACATATTCATGCATAAAGACATATTGCTGCAGCAAGCAGATAAATTTGAATTGCACAGCAATTTTTGTGTGCTTTCCATCAATCTCACAGTCAAATCAAGAGAATATCAGCACAATAACAGCAGGAAATGGAAAAACAATTATGTGCTACTAAATTCTCATTCAATCTAAACAACTGTCCAAACATATTGAGTTGATCATATGATATACCAACCTGAAGAGATCGTCGGTAATAAGAAGTGTTTGAACTGCCATTCGCTCATGGGCAATCTCCACATGTTTTGGTCCGTAGCATGCACGTGCCGGATCCTTTATGATAAAACCAAAGCAACTATAAGATAAGAACATAGCCAAATAGAAGACAACTAAGTTTTAAAACAAGTAATCGAGCCATTGTTTATCCAGCCAAGACTCCAGTTCCCTCAGCCACTTCCTCAACTAATTAATATAGGCAGTGGCACACACATTCTGTACATATACATCCATTTGCATGTGTGCACATGCATACATGCGTGTCTGTGAGAGAAGTCATTTTTTGGTTACTATTCATGACACCATGAACATCAATTCAGACACATTCATTTTGTGCAGCATCTTCATTCAGAATCATGTCCTTTCGTTTATAATGTTTTAAAGTGTAATAAAATACTTAATATTCACTTCTAATTAATCAACTAAAAACATTGTATACAATTATATATTGTTTGGCCAGCCAGATCATTAACCCAAACTACTTAATTACCATGAAAAGGCCCAAAACACAATTAACCCATAGCCCATCGTTAAGTCACTCTAGTCATTGTTATTGGGCTCTGTTTCATAACTAACCTTCACTTTCACCATATATTAAAAGATAAACCACATTTCGACTTTCATTCTCTTAATGCACGTAAGAACATATTAACAAAAATGAAAGTACCATTAAGTCATTCTAAACACGGAATACAACCAAAAAATAGTGTAGAAACACTAAGTTTGAACCTTACATTTGAAAGCATGTTGAAGAAATCCTTGAGTGCTCGGACCTGGTAAAATTAGGGAAACAAAGCATAAAAAGCTGTTATGAGAAGAAAGAAATAAAAACAAGGAACAACCAATGAATAAAAAAATAAAATTCTTAGCCTGGTATGGTTTTTATAATACCTCTTGCGCTGCTTTGGTGTCTTTTATCATGCTCATAACATTTGGGGCATCCAAGACTTCTCTCAAACTATGCCTGCATTACAGTTAAGTTACACTAAGATCCATATTTCAGATTTGTACTAAAGCTCTGAAATAAAATAGCATCAGTTAGAAAATTTATAAGGGCATCTGAATTCACTAAGGAATATAGGTAAGACAAATGAAGCCATCAACTTTTACAGTCCAGTTACCAGATCGGAGCATTTCAGAATCCCCATATTTTATTGAAGATCACAAAGTAGATGGACTTCGTTCTATAGAGTTCTTAATGTGTAGACTAGTATATTCTAATGCCAGATTTTTCAAAATAGATACTGAATGCAAGGTAAGTAAGTAGGGAAGCAAAGAATATAATGTGGTTCACTAAGAATGTACAAGGAAATTCTCAAGACACAGAATATAGATGTCCAGAAATAATGGAACTGTTAATATATCCCCTAGATAAACGTATTTTAGATGCGAGGCAAATTTACATTGCCCATTACAGTTAGCAGAGTAAAAGCTGAAGCAGAAAGCGAACTTACTTATATCCGGAGCTTGTATGAACAAGAATTATTCGCGACTTATTCTCAATAATTGGCCTCAATTGTCTTCTTTCTGCCTCCAACATAAGATGACGATGGAACTGTTCCTGAAACATATCAAAGAAATAAAAAAGATAACAAAGCCAAATGTAACACATGTTTAAACAGAAAATTGCTGTAAAATGTCTTTCCATGAGTTATTGTCTAAGGAAAATTAAAGTAAACGAAGAATCAAGGCAATTAGAAAGGAAATGAGTTAAAAGGCTTTGTCTCAGACCTTTGTGAAGCCAGGACTAGCAATAACAGCACAGCGAACAACATTGAAATCCACATGTTTGAGGAAAGCCTATTCAAAGATGCACAAAAACAACTTAGAAATAAAATAAACGCACTTAAAATCATATAAAACAGTGATATTACAATTCAAGTATAACTGACCTGTAGAACATTCTCAAAGAACTTCTTCAAAGCCTGTAGAATGTTAAAAAGAAATCAATAAGTACACAAAGTAACAAGGTAAAGAACAAAACCCAATTCTCATTACATGATCTCAAAGGTACAGGGCTTTCTAAATCAGAAATAAATTCCAAACCTATAAGAATAATTTTTTTTAAAAATACATACCGATTCATAACCAGCAATGGCAGGTCCATGCTTACGAGGAATTGAAGTTTCAATCCGTGAACGGGTACTTGTCATACTATTGTACATACCACAATGGTAGTAGGTTAAAAATCTTGTACACCATTAAATACTAAAGAAATTAACATTTGAAAGTCAAATATGCAAGTAGCAGACAGGAACTCGATCAAGCAGACGTGTAACAGCATCTTCTCATGAGTAATACTTTGAAAAGGATGATTTAAAATGAAGGTTCACGTACTTCCTAAATGCAACCTATGATTTCATTCCAAACAAAAAAACTTGCAACTGATGAATTCTACTTCAGAAAGGACTGGTCACTTGCTCCCAACACTCTTATACACTTGCCCAAAATCTTCTCCTGACAATTTACGTCAATACTTAACAAAAGTTTAAGAGACAAAAATACAACCCTGTCTTTTCTAGAAAGAAATGCTACAAAGAGGACTACTACAAACCAGAAGAGATTCTCAAGTTACAAAGCGGAATACTTTAGCATCCTTATCACCAAAAAACTGAAACACCACAAATCATCCCATAGATGTCAAACGCCTTTATTAAATGATTTTTTGAACTCCACATCTTAGATTTCTAGGGATGTCAGGCACCCAACAAAGTAAGGGATAATCTCCCAACTTCATATTATCACCTTAACAAGCATATAAAACAAAGTACCAAATTCATTCTTCAAGTTAGTCGCACATACCTTTTACCAACAAGTAAAATATTTGCTAGCCCTTCTTGCATTAGTACCACAGCCAGATCTGCACTCGCACCAGGATCTGAAATATATTAAGCAGTAATTGCAAAGTTAAATCATTCTCGTTAAAAACCTTTCAAATAGAAAAGTGATGCAACCTAAATTTGCATTACTGAAGTTGAGACACAGAAGACAAACTACAGAGCAAATGAAGATACAAGAAGACAAAACCATATTTTAGGAGAAAGGCAAGAAACAAAAGGGGGGAGAAGAGAAATGCAAACACTTATTCAACGATTAGAAGAGATAAGCAGATTGACAAAGACACTGTGACAAGTAACAAATATAAAGTAGGAATGTCATCATTTTAGTATTTTTTGGTTGAAGCCTGAATTTGTTCCTCTATTATTTCAGTTCTGTTGGTTTAGTCTCCTCTACCTGAATTTTAATGGTTTTATTCAATAAAATGTAATTTAAGAACAGTTGATAACAAGATTAAAGCTTTACAGTTAAATTAGGCCACATGACTACTTTTGTTGATGATAAAACTTTATGAGGTGGTGCTGATTAGTACTATAAATATTTTTAATAAAAAAGTACAAAAGCATTTTTTTGGAATTTCTAAGCCAGGCAGGGTCACTTTAGATTCAAAATCGGACTGGACAAGTTTTTGGGTATGGTGATAAAATGTTAATACCAGGACTAAAACCAATAGCTTTTCCAGCTTTATCTATATGATGACATGTGATAACATTTTTAGACCCATGTGATTGCATGGTGGTACAAGGTTAATACCAAGCCTAAAATCAACAGCACCAAATGAAGGAATCAAACCTAAATTAATGCCACAAACTACCAGTTTAACTGACACAAGATATGCCAGTCTGTTACTAAATAAGAACTCGCAAACAGCCCTAATCATGAACTCTTTAACCGTAGTTGTGAAGCTATAAGAGATTCTTTCCCCTTCTTATTAAAATCAACACTTTAAGCTGGAAGTGCAGAGGTAAATCAGCTAAAAATTCTCTGATCATAGAAAACACTTCTCAGAAACACTAACCAAGATAACAGGAATTTGCCATCAAACACAGATGAAACTCAGAAATCAGCTCTAAGCACAATAATAAGCAACAGATGCTTTCTTTCTGTAGCAATACAGACAATTGGAGAAGTCAGACTACATACCAGAGGCCTGTCGGAGAACATCTAATGCCAATGAGTCCCATATTTTCTAAAATATGCAACAAAAACTCCACAATTCAGTGAGAGTATCAAATACTTTGAAAGAGAGAAGACAGTACGCTTTAAAGAGAAACAATAACAGAAATACTAGTAATAGATGAACAACAATAAGACTAATAAAATAAAACAAAAGCTCTGAAGAACATAATCCAAGCAACTAGCTAATATTATGTGCAGAGATAATGACATTCCATCAGGTCCATGAATTACAAAAGAAGACTTTTGTTGAAGAACATAATCCAAGCAACTAGCTAATATTATGTGCAGAGATAATGACATTCCATCAGGTCCATGAATTACAAAAGAAGACTTTTGTTCAGAAGGGTATAAAAGAAATAACGGCTACGGGGAATATAACCTAGAAGTTTAGTCAGTATTTAGTGTTGCAATAAGGATAGGCAAGAATCACAATTAAGATTTCTCAATGATTTCTATAATTTGGGCATGATTCATTCCACATTTTCTTGCTTTCTATAACTTGAATAAAACTAGATAATATGTGCTTTCTTGTTCTAATCAGTTTCTAAATGTAGGTTTCAATAAGCTATTTTACTTTTCAAGCTTATGTCCATGCCTTTGACCTCTGTCAACTATCCCCTCTCAAAGATTCTTGATGGCCCCCATCCCTCTTTTCTAACACACCCAGCCAGAGACAGAGATACATCTTTCCGGTCAGAAATGTACATACATGGCATATCTCTAAAAAACCCAAAACATGTAGAACATAAACAACACATCATTCATACAATATCAAAGATTCTCTAACTATACAGGAATATGTGCGCCGATGAAGTGTAGCAACTAGAGCAACATTCATAACTATCAACAGTAGAAGTTTGCTTACTGAAGTCTGTGAGAGATGCCTAAAAGCATACAATTTTTATATCGCACAGATATAGCACCCAAAGCAAGAGGACAAACAGGAAAAGATACAATGATATAGACCATTCCAAAAAGGTTAGCTACCTTTCTTAAAACAAAAGGTCGCTGAAGCTCAAGTTCGAGAGTATGGAATTGTCCTATCTGCAACAAGATGATGATGCATTTTAAAAGTAAGAAGAAGAAAAAGGAGGGAAAAAAGGGACAAAATCCTATGGTGCACCTACCTTAACATGCTCATTCTCCAAGGTGTTCTTTCCCCTTATACGCAAGACAGATCCTTCTTTGTCATAATCTATGGCCTAAAGAAATATGACATGATATCAGTACTAATACTCATACATTAACTACAAAATTGAAAACCAACAACGCTGTTAAAACATATTGACAGGTCAAAAAACTGAGAAAAATCAATTGGCAGTCTTAAACAATCATACCTCGACTTTTATTTCCAACTTCAGGGCAACACGCTCTGCATCTCTTCCACCGGCTGTCTCCCTTAGAACTTTCCTATTATGGAATGCACATAATACTAATAAGGTATGACATCAAGAAACTTACAAACATTGACCTGGTTCAATTTTTGTTTTACATGCTAAAAATATCACTGCACTCAAAAGTTATGACCTAGTGTGAGAAAAACCTTCGAATTTGAAGAGGAAGTTTTACAGGACAACAATCAAACTTGCTTTGCTATATGGTATGGAATGTTGGACAGACAAGAGAAACATATACAAAAGATGGGTATAACCAAGATGCAAATGTTACAATGATGTAGTGTGACAAGGGCCGAGTTAGAAATAAGGATATCAGTCTCCTCGTCGGGATGATTCCTATAGAAGATAAAGTGAGAAAAAACCATTTATACTACTAGGAGGATGGAACAAATTAAAGTTGCATCTAGTGAAAGCTTGAAAGGAAAACCAAAAAAGACATGGTTAAAAGTGATAAACAATAACATGAAACTATTAGAACTTGAGAACGGGATGGTGAAGGATAAGAATGGTTGCAAGAGTATTCATGCAACCGACATAAATGTTTTTTATTTCTCGAACCAAAGCTACCATGAGAAAAAAAAAAGTTAATCATCAACTAACAAATAACCGACTTATGAGTACTACTAATTCATGAACAAGAAACACCATATTAACAAATAACAGCAACATTAGAAATAAAGACGAAAATTATAGAATTTAAACTAATCATACGACATAAAAGCTCTGTAAAACCCTAAATTACCTCATCCATAACGATATAAAGCAGCTAAATTCAATTCAAAAAGGAAAACACACAGTTAAATAATGGAACCAAAAAAATACCTGACGGTTCGAGACATAACCCAATCCCCAGTAGCTATCAAATTGTAAGCAAACCAGAGATCCTCTGAATCCACTGGTATCATCTGCAATCAATAATATTACATTAAAAAGAAAAAATCAAAATTCAAAGGGAAAAAATCCCTCTTTTTTTACCTTGACGCTGCCAGGGCCATTGGGAACTAGGTCTCGGTGTACGACCTTCATGATTTTCACTATAAAATCAGTTTTTCCTCCTTTTATTTAAAAAGAATTAGCTTGAAATTGAATTTACCCAAATACGAATATAAACACGAAAAGGGTATAAATTAAAGAAAAAAAAATCAGGATTTGAGATGTGATTGAAAAGAAGAAGGGAGGACGTCGGCCGATGGCGGTGAGGTAGACTATAACGACGCGACGTCAGCGGTGTTGATAGAAGCCGTGATTAAGTAATAACAAAAGAGTAAGCGTAATTAAAGTAAATATTATATATATATACAAATTTTTTTATTTGAAAAAAGCCCAGAAACCCACATAATAATTTAATTTGGATGTAAATATTTATAATTATAAATACATGACATGTTTACATTGAATATAATTAAAACATCAAATCATACTCTAAAATTCTTAAGGGTCTGTTTGAAATTTGGAGTGATTGGGTAAAAGTATAATTATATATATGTGACATGTTTACATTGAATATACTACTTTTTATAATTTTACTTTATTTATTTTTTAATTAAATTAGAGCTTGATAAACTTATAATATTAAATTGTATTATTAAAAATTTGTAATATTAAAATTTAAAACTTTTAAATTAGCACTAAAATTTATCATACTATTAGGTGAAAAAATAATATTTTATATAAAAATTTTGATTTTTTGAGGAATAATTATATTTTTATAATAAAAAAAGAGTCGATGACTTTCTACTCTAATTTGAAAAAATAGGTGAACAAATAAAATGAAATAACTTATGTTTAGTTTTGAGAAGTTGTATGAAAAAATTACATATGTAGTTGATTCAATGAATATATATTTTTTATAAATAGTATTTTACCTAATTATTATATTTTCACCCAAATTACATTTTACGGGGGATTGAATTTGGTATCAGTCTACTCAATGATACCAATTCAATTACAAGATAAATAGAAAAAATCAAATTATACAATATTTTTTTTTATTTTTAATTTTTTAAAATAAACTATTTATCTGTAATATTTTTTAATCAAAATAAAAGTATTCACTACCTATAACAATGACTAATATAGGCGAGGATCAAACATTCAACCTCGTGTTAAGGAATGAGGTGATTATTTATATTATATTTAAGATAGTAATTGGGTTAATGTTACTGATCATTTAGTCTCAGTTTAGTCATAAAATTATAAAATAAAAAAACTTTATTTTTGTAAAACAAATTAATTATTTTGAAAACAAATTTCTCTTTTTATATAAAATTTAGAAAAATACTTGCACATAAGTTAACCTCCTAAAGCATAATAATATTTTCGATTTTACCATTTTAACTAAAGTTACAATTAGTTATTATATATATATATATTATAGAAGTTACTATTTTTATTAGGTTAATAGTAATTGTATGTAGCGAAAGTTGTTGATTTGATTTATGGACTTTAATTTGATCAAATTTAGTCCCTATATTATTTGAATTGGTCAATTTTAGTTCATATATCTTTCAAATTTTCAAATTTTAGTCTTGACCTGAACAATAACAATTAATTTTGTTTGGTTAAATTCAATTACTAGTCTTGTACTTGTATTGTGCATGCAGTTGTATATTTGGTCCATATTCTCCAATTGGATCATTCCAAGTCCTTATATTTTTTTGAATTTTGAAATTTCAATGTTAATACAATAGACAGTTGTTAATCCATTAACTAGAATTTTAGCAAACAATATGTGGAAATAACTAGCTACCATAACATTACGCATATGATAATATGATTGGTGCATCGAATATTAGAACCAACAGAACTTAATAAATTTAACCATTATCGTTTGATGATGACTGAAATTCTAAATTTTGAAAAATACAGATACTGAATCAAATTAAAGTACAAAGCTTAAATCATCAACTTTTACAAAGTACAAAGACTAACAGAAAAAATTAACCATTTTATTAATTAAAACCATTAACGTTTCAATTAAAATGTTAAATTTCAATACTCTAAAAAATCCTGATGACTAATACATTTTTGGATTTGTCTTTTTTTTACATTATAAAACAATGGTAATATTTAGTTTTGACACTGTATACCATGCTGAAACTTGGATTGTACCTACATATTTTAACTTTTTACATAAATAGGTCCATTTATTTTTATAATATTATTAATTAATTTAAATAGTTAAAATTGTTAACTATTGCAATTCCAAAGTCATTGTCTTTTTTTTTCTTTTTTCCGAAGAGCATTATCCAACAATTTTTTTTTTATCATGACAAGTTGAATCAACATTTTCAATATTATATTTTATTACATCACTATTAAATGATTTTTTTTAAATTATAAAAAGTCACACCATTGGTGAAGATAGGGATTCTGCCCCAAAAAATATATTTTTTTTCATTTAAGTCATTATATAATTCATAAAATTGTATATTGGCTTCTAAAATGATAAAAAATTAATTTAATTATTTAAAAATTATAAGTATATAAGTTATTAAAATAATGAAATATAATTCAATTTTGGTCCCTTAATTTTTTTTAAATTTTCACCCTGATTTTTACCTTCAAATTTTTAATGTGTAATTTGATACAAATAAATAATTAACCAAAGAAGCATCTGAGTTCAATTTTTCTACTAAATTTTATTTAATTATTTCCTATTTTTAATAAACACATAATTAATTACTTATTAAATGAATTCTATTCAGTACACATAAGTGGATTGGCATACAATTGTCCATGATACTTTCAGTTGGCATCCTAAGCTAAATCCTAAATAGAACACGTGGCAAATATTTCGAAATTCTAAATTACTAATAAATAAATATTAAAATATAAAATAAAATAAATTATAAAAAAAATTAATAATAATCAACCCTGTGAAGCGGGCAAACATTCCAGTTGTCAAAGGTTGAAGGACGAACGACGGAGAAACCAGTGCAAAAATCTTCTACTTTATTTTGTTAGAAAATTATTTTCATTTTGTAAATTTTTTTTTTGTTTTAGACTCTTAGTTATAAATCGAAGATATTAATTTTAAAAAATATAAATTTACATATAAAAAATAAGCTGTAAGTGAATGAGAACCTCGCCCTCTTTGCTATCTCTGACTATAGATTCAGCTGTTCTTAACCTTTCGAATATCGCAGATCTGTCTCCTCTTCCCGACCATATCGTCATCGATCTCTTCCTGGTAAAATATTATTTCTCATTTTTTCAATTTCTTTTTTGAGTTTTTGTTGCCTTTTGACTTGATGGGTACTTTTAATTTCTGTTATTTTGTGGGTTTTTTTTTCTTGTCTTTTGACTTGATGGGTAGATTTAATTTTTGGTTATTTTGTGGATTTTTTCCTTGCCCTTCGGCTTGATGCAGTGTTAATTTCTTTGGTATTTTGCGGGTTTTTCTTGCCTTTTGGCTTGATGGGTAGTTTTAATATCTTGTTTAGTTTGTGGGTTTTTCTTCTTGCCGTTTGGCTTGATGTGTAGTTTTAATATCTTTGTTATTTTGTGGGTTTTTTTTTTCTTGCCTTTTGATTTGATGTGTAATTTTAATTTCTTTGTTAGTTTGTAGGGTTTTTTTGCCTTTTGGCTTGATGGGTACTTTTAGTTTCTTATTTAATTTGAGGGATTCCCCTCCCCCCCTTTTATGTGAATCTATGAATTCCTTATTAGTTGGGTTTTGAAATTGTATTGTATGTACTTTTGGGCAAACGATTCCTTTGACTTCGATGAGAAAATAGCTAAGTCTTTAGAAAGTTGTTAGTTTTCTTGAGGTATTATTGCCTATAATCTGCATTGTCAAATTTGTTTGATGATCTATGATTTTTGGGTTCCTTTATTTCTTTTCAATATTCAAGTTTATGTTGTGATTCTTAAATATCTTTCCTTCTTTAATAGTAGATTTAAGTCAATTTCAGTGTTATCAAGCCCTCACGCCTTAGCGTCAGATAAAAAAAGCCCTTTAAACTGGTTTAGGTCAGGTACATTTAATCCATCATATGGCGTGTTTGTCAAGGCAAATTTTATTGTAAGATCAAGATGATAGGCATAAAAAGCTTGCTTGATTGAAGTAATCTTCAATTTATTTTACTTTTGATTCTTTTCATTAGATGTTACTTTACTGGTAAGATAGGGATAATGCCAAACTATCTACTGATCAATATTCAGTATTTGACAACGGATTTGGGACCTTAAAAAAGTTATGCATGATGGCCAACAAAATTAAAAGAAAATTTTGCATGTTTCATTGATAAATTGGACCAATCTCTAAAGTTCATTTCCCTAATTATATGTGTTAAGCTTGTTGCATATGTTTACATATACAGAGACATGTATAGAAATACACATATGTACATATTGCCTCAGGCAGTATAGGGTACTAGTGCCTACGGTGTGCTCTTGACAACATTGGTTAATATTTCCTATTAAATTTAAGCCCCATTCTCTATAATACTTTTATGAAAGTTTGAGGCCTTAGGACGTTCAAAGCCACTGCTCTCTCTTTTTCATTTTCAGTTTTAATCTCCCAAGTTCTAGATCATGAAACTCTACTTTGGTAGGACAAAATCATCAAGATTTTGAAGGATTGATGTTAACTTTAAAGTTTTGAAGGTTTGATTATTAAAGTTGGCCATGTTGGGAATCTGGCTATTTCTACGAGTTGAGCATCATTAAAGTTTGTACATGTTTAAAGATAAGGCAACATGATAGCACTTGAGGAGGCTCATGAACCCTTTTCCTCTTTTTTTATCTTTTGGTGCTTTGATGGATAGCTCACATTGCTCTCTCAAATCGCTTATGTGAGAAGTTTTACAATTGCTGCAACCTTTACACTAAAGTTTCTATGTTATGATCATTATTTTCCTTTTTCATGTTCCATTGCACATTGCAGATTTTACCTTTTTTTGTTTTCGTAAATATTTTCCGTCCCCTTCTTTCTCATCTGGATTTTTTCTGTATCTCCTTTTTTTAGCTATTTATTCATATTTTCAGCTTCATTCTTCTGTCTGATTATCTTATATTTTGGTATACAAATCCGGTTCGTCTCTTTAACCTTGTACATTTTATCTTTAATCTCTTGTTTAGTTCTAATGGCATTCATGTTGTAAGATATATTTTCATGATTTGGCAGAGAACGCTGAGAGCTGGAAAGTTAACTGAGAGAGTTCTCAAGTTGTTTATAGATACCGGTAAGGACGAGGTCTTTTCTCTTATACAAGCACTCAACATTCGAGTCACACTTACCCCTGTCCTTCCTACCAGTAAGTCGTTGTTGGAGTTTCAAATATTCGTTTTTCTTTTACAAATGGATTTTGAGTTGATTTCTATGATGAACTTCTGTTCCGTCCGTAGGATGTTCTGAGAAATTCTGAGATCTGTTTAATCAGTGGCACACATAGTACATTGGACTAGAGAGTTACGAACGGTTGCTTTTAAGAGGCCTAGCTCTTTGGGATTGGATTGTTGGTATTTGGCAAGATGTCTCTAGCAATTAAGGATGATGAGGTTGACATTGTAATAGGAGCTCTTCGTTCGGATCTGACAACATTTATGAATGAATGGAGACCAATGTTCTCTCGATTTCATCTCATAATTGTCAAAGACCCTGATTTGAAAGAGGAACTCAAAATACCTGAAGGCTTTAACCTTGATGTCTACGGAAAGCCTGACATAGATCAAGTGGTGGGTTCTTCTACTTCTATTCTCTTCTCTGGCTATTCATGCAGGTATTTTGGATATCTTGTTTCTCGGAAAAAGTACATTATCTCTGTAGACGATGACTGTCTCCCAGCCCGAGACCCTAAGGGCTTTTTGGTGGATGCTGTTGCCCAGCATATAAGCAACCTTACCAACCCAGCCACACCATTCTTTTTTAATACTCTGTATGACCCTTATGCTGAAGGAGCTGATTTTGTTCGTGGTTACCCATTCAGTCTTCGGGGTGGGGTGAAATGTGCTTTGTCATGTGGGCTATGGCTTAATCTGGCTGATCATGATGCACCTACTCAAGCCCTCAAGGCAAGGCAAAGGAATTCCCGATATGTTGATGCAGTTATGACTGTCCCAGCCGGGTCCCTCATACCCATTAGTGGAATCAACATCGCTTTCGAGCGGGAGGCAGTAGGACCTGCATTGGTTCCAGCTCTGAAGTTGGCTGGGGAAGGTAAGTGTAGGTGGGAAACAATGGAAGACATCTGGAGTGGGTTGTGTGTTAAGGTCGTATGCGATCATCTGGGGCTCGGTGTGAAAACTGGACTGCCATACATATGGAGAACCGATAGAGGTGACCCTATAGCAAGCTTGAAAAAGGAGTGGGAGGGTGTAAAGCTGATGGAGGAAGTTATCCCCTTCTTTCAGTCTGTAAGGTTGCCACGAGAAGCTACAACAGTGGAGGAATGCATAGTTGAGGTGGCAAAGGCTGTTAAAGAGCGGCTAGGATCGATGGACCCTGTGTTTGCTCGTGCTGCTAAAGCTATGCTGGACTGGATCAAGCTCTGGCAATCAGTTGGATCTAGCTCATCACGATCCTCAGCAGTCTAGGAACTACTAATCATGATTCAGTGTTTTTAACATATATCCACCCTATATATAAATGGCCAAATGGATGAATAAAAGCATAATTAGGCTCATTGTTGTTGCAGACCTGGCTTTGCTTAGTCTCTCAGTTTTAGTTATGGCTATAGAGACGGATCCGATTGATTGAACTGGTTCAACCGGAAACCAAAGGCTTGTTCAGTTAGACTTTCGGTCCAGTTTTCATGACATTGGTTCAAACTACTCGAATATCATCCTCGGAGAAAATTTGGCTTACTTTATTTTGTGTTAAATGGCATGAATTATCTTTATGCTCATTGTTGTTCAAGTTTTTATGCAATAGTAGTAAGCCTTTCTCTGTCAATATATAGTCATGCAGTTTTTCCCCTTCAAATTTTCTCTTCTATTAAATCAAAAATTAAATTAATCATTTTTTTTTTAAATTTCATCAGTTAGGACTTTTAAAAATTGATATAATTGATGAAATAACTGGACAGTAATGCTTGACATATGTACCTTACATTGACGAATAGGGATCAATTTTAATAAAAATATCAATTTATTTTTTGATCTAATATGTAGAGATTAATTTGTCATTTTTTAAGTGGAGGGGTCAAAATACAATCAACTCTTAATACAAGGGCTTTAATGACATTTTTACTTGGTAAATAATAAAATAATATGATTTTATGTTATCAAATAAGGTTAAGAATATATTATCAATTTTAAGGTAAATTATACAAATGGTCATCTAATTATGATCACGTTTTTATTTTGATTACTCAATTTTAATTTTTTTTTAATTTAGGCATTAATATTTGGATTCTTTCCTATTTTGGTCACTCGAGGCTAAATTGATAACTGATTTTTTTAAACCAATATAATGACATATTTAGTCATCAATTTGATCCTAATATTAAATATTTCAATAAATTTAACCCTTCGTATTTACAAATGATACAAATGGTCATCTAATTATGATCACGTTTTTATTTTGATTACTCAATTTTAATTTTTTTTAATTTAGGCATTAATATTTGGATTCTTTCCTATTTTGGTCACTCGAGGCTAAATTGATAACTGATTTTTTTAAACAAATATAATGACATATTTAGTCATCAATGCTTACTTATTCTATCAATTTGATCCTAATATTAAATATTTCAATAAATTTAACCCTTCGTATTTACAAATTAGATTAATTTGATTATCAAACTTTTTAACCAAAGCTTTTGGCTTTTAAAATGAAGGCATTTCACATATATTAATTATTTTATTTATGGTTAAAATTATCCAATTCGGTATGTAACTATTTTTGTTTATATTTTAAAGAAATTAATGTTAGGATCAACTAAACACAAGTAAAAATGATATAATATTTAAAATTTAAAAATTAAAAATTTAATATATATAATATAATATTTGTAAAAAAAATAATTTCTCTTGACTAACATAATTTTTTAGTTTTTAATTAATTTGGTAAATGATTTGACACTAAATCATATTATTAGTAATACAATTTGCCTATTGCGGATTTAAAAATTAAAAACAAATAATTAAAAATAAATAGAACACGTAATAATCTCTTAATCAGTCTACAAAATTAAAAAAAATGATTATCCATGCAATAAAAGGAATTCAATTAATTCTTTCACTTCTTTTTCTTATGAAAAAAATTAAATGTTCATAAGTTTTAAAATTAAATGTTCATAAGTTTTCTTTTACAATTATTAATTGAACAATTGAAATTTTCAAAGCTATTCTATATTTGTTAACGCTGGATTTAATTTCCAATTTTAAGGATTATTTTTCTGTACCTTGCAAGAAATATCATACTATTAACAATAAGAGCAAACCTAAAGTGTTTTTTTTAAAGGTTTTTCCATTTTCTTTAGCCAAAATTTTATCAATCAAATGATTACGAAAATATTGTGTTTAGAAGAATACTACTAAAAAACAAAAAGAAAATGAAGTTTTAATGAGAGAAAATTATTTTTTGGGGGTTTTACAAATTTATAGACGTGAAATGCCTTTATTTCAAAAGTTAAAAGTTTTAATTAAGAAGTTTGAGGATCAAATTGATAAAATTTATAATTGTGAAAGGTTAAATTTGTTGAATTATTTAGAATTAAGATAAAATTGATAGAATATGTAAGTATTGAGGATTGATGATAAAGGCGTTGCTTTAGAAAAAAGACTTTCTATTATTAATTTAATGCTGAGTGACCAAAATAGGAATGAATTCAAACATTATTGCTTGAATTGAAAAAAAGAATTCAAATATTAAATATATTAATTAATGTGTATTTTTATTGACAAAAAAAGACTCAATGTGTATTTTTATATTTTAAACTTGTTTTTTATTCAATGCAATAGACGAGTTAATTGTATATATTAATTATATTAATTCGTTGAATCAATAAAATCTTTAAAATACAATTTCATCATATTCTGTACATCTCAGCCTCAAACTGCTGTTGTTCAATTCCTCTCATTGACTTCATTGTTCAAATCATTAATAAATGATTCCTTTCATAATTTTAAGGTAAAAAATTAGAGAATAAATTATGCTAAAACAAATTATTTAAGACAAAATTAAAAGATATAAAATAAAAATAAGAAAAATTTTAAGAGTCTGGAATTGATTTATAAAATTTTTGAGATGTTAAAATATAATTTTACTATGTATTAATCTATAATTTTATTATTTTTTTTAAAAATTAAATAGATATTTTTTTATATTTTAAAGAGTCAAAATATAATTTTATCATAGATTAACTTGTAATTTCATGATTTATAAAGAGATTAAATTGAAAATTTTCATTTTGGGCGGGAAAGTTCTTACCAACTCCAAAATATTGACTCGATTTAAATTTAATCGGTTTGATCAGGTATTTAAACACTATGTACCCATAAAAGAGAGTAAGCAAAAAACTAGCAATTTTTAATTTTATAATTCTTCATTATAAATAAATATTGGAATCTGATGGAATGGATAATTTATATTTCTTGAATTAAGAATTAATTGATATATAATTTGAATAAAAAAATTATATTCTTTAATAAAAGATTAAATTGAGAAATGATGATTTGATCCGGTTCACCACCTTAAACCATGGGATTAATATGTATATTATATATATGTATATAACACTGACAATTTCGAACTCTATGCCTACATATAAAAAGGGTAAATTCAAATAATCCCCAAGTATTGACGAGAAAACTGAAGAACCCTACAAATTGAGAAAAAAAAAAGAGAGTAAAAACCCAGTAATCAATCAAAGAAATTTGATCGCCTTATTCACTTTCGTTCGATTTGAAGGAAAAAAAAAAGCCTTATATATATAATTTGCTGGGAAAATTTGGACCCAAAAGAAATTTTTGTTGGGAAATTGAAAAAATGTCAAAATCTTGCAAAGGTTTGGCTATGGAACTGGTGAAGTGCCTAAGCGAATCAGATTGTGTTAAGGTATTATTCTTTCCCTTTTTCATCTACTCTCTTTATTGTTGTTTTTTTTTCCTTTGATTTCCCAATTTAATTTTGCCCTAACGTGAAATGAGAGAATTTTACTAAATTTGGGGATTAATATGGGATAGGTTGAGAAGCGTTCAGTTAGGGAATGCGCTGGAGAGAAAAGCCCTTGTATACCTAGCGAATGTGTTGGACTCAGAGAAACTTATTTCAATTGCAAAAGAGGACAGGTATGTTCAATTATTCTTCTTTATTTGCCATGTTCGTTATCTTGATGAAGATTTCTAATCTTTTATGAATAGGGTTTAGGGTTTTAGTCATGGAGTTGATGATGGAAGTTATAATTCTAATTGGTTTAGGGAGGGCTATCCCTTTTTTTTTTTTGGTTTAATTGCTTCAGATGTTCCAATTTAAAGGCCAAGTTCTAAATTAGTCTCTAAACTTAAAAGCATTCCAATTGAATCCTCAAATAGATGTATTGTTTTAATCAGATCCTTTCCTTAGTCTAACATTTTAACTTTGGCCTTAAATGTCAGCTTGATTTAAGGTGGTTTCATTTTTTAGACACTAATGGATTAATAAATGTTTCAAAACCTGTCCGATCCAAGTTGGTATTAGCCTCAAAGCTGATGGTTAGACAGACGGAATAACCTAATTAGGATGATATTTCAATTTGAAGATTCAATTGGAACGTTTTAGAGTTTAGGGATCAATTTAGATTTTGACCAATAGTTTGTAAATGTTTGGTGCAATTAACCCTTTTTTTATGGCATGAATGGAAATGAATTGGCCTTCTGCTGATATTGATTAGATTGAACATAATTTACAATTACTTTTGCTGCATATAGAGATGGCGAGGACCAGGGGTGAATCCAGAAATTTTTTTGGGGGGGCCAAAATTACATTATAACTTTTTGAGATGTCAAATATATATTTTATCATGTATTGCTTTATTGTTTTATCATTTTTTAAGGGACTAAATACAATATTTTCATTTTTGGGGGACCAAAGCATAACTTCCCCTATATTAATTTATAATTCGACAGTTTATAGAGGGGCTAGAATTGCAATTTTTCAATTTTAGGTGGCCAGGGCCCTGGCTGCCCCCCTTGTATCTGCCTCTGGTGAGCACTAGAACTAGTAATATTTCTATCCTTATGGTGTTTGTGTTGCGTTTTCTTTTTCCAAGTTATAATCATATTTAAAGTGTTATATATCTATAAATTTTTACATGTTAATAATTTGTTTCGTTTTGTGTGACATATTCATGTATTCATGCCGTGTTTGTTTTAATATTTTATGTTTAGTCTCTATTGTTGTGTTTTAGTTATTTTTTTAAGTATTGTATCCAAAACTACTAGGTCTAGTGATGATAATATCAGATCTAGATGGATTGATCCATTGTGAATGGTTGGGATTCCATGATTGTAGATGATAAGTTGTAGACAAAACGAACCAATGCTCAAGGCCTAGAATAAAACCGATTGGGCTACAGTTCTATAACTCTACTAGGTCTAGTGATGATAATATTAGATTTAGGTGGATTGATCCATTGTGAATGGTTGGGATTCCATGATTGAACTACGGTTATATAACTGTAACTACAATGTATATTTTGGTTTAGACCAAACATCTTATTTGTGGGGTTTTCGTGTTTCTTGGTATCAGCTTTTGAAAATGGTTGTTTTCTTCAATTTAAGCTGTTGATATTAGAACTTGGTACAAAAGATGTTTAAGGATGGAATTCACAAGTTTAATGCATAGTTTTGCATGGTTACAGTGATCTATTCATGGGTTAAGTCGGGCCTAAGCCTTATATTAACAAAAATTGTGTCTAGTCCATGCCCTGCCCGAAATTTTTACATGGAAGGATCGATCTCTTTGAAGAAAAGATCATTCTTTTTCGATATCAATCCTCTTAAAATATTTTATCAGTAACAGAAAAATGCGACAAGCAGGTGAGGCTTGAGCAAAAATGGCATGTCCAAAAATACCTCGCAAACTTGGTTAGGACATGAGAAAATACAGTAACACACAATTACGAATTCACAAACTGTTAGGTTTCTTGTAGGTGTATCATCATTACAATAAATCTTATATTGCACATTGTTTTATGATATATAGATAACATGTTTGCTTTTTTTTCCCTTTTTGTACCAGGTTGACATGAGAGCTAGGATCCGTGGGAACAAGGGCTACTAAGTGAAAGGGGGATGCCATCAAATTCTTGAAAGCATCCGTTGAATTGGTTTAGGGTGAATCCGAAATTCCCAACTTTTTTTGTCTCCCTGAATTCTGTGTGATAACGATTTTTGTCCGAGAGTTAAACCGTTAGACGAATTTCCCATGTTTTTTTCAACCTGCTTTGCTTACCATGATTCAGCTTCCTAGCTTTTACTAAAATGAGGTAGATTCCTAACCATACTGTCTTGCAGAGTTAATTCATTAATTCACACTGTTACAATATAATAAGTTGGCTTTGGATTAGTGTTGGATAGAGCCATGTTGCAATACCATTATGCTTAATTTATTCTAAATTTTTATAGTTGGAGAATTAACTGTTCGGACATGTCTGAAATTCTATTATGAAGTTAGCCAAGGATAGCTACTATTTTTGGTGCTTGTGAGATGGGCTAATAAGTAAAAATATAATTAAACCATGTAATTTATATATTTAAAATTATTTGAACCAAAATACAACAAATATTACTCTCAACAACCCCAAAGAGCGAGTGATTAGTGCTCTGTTGGCACTTCAAATCTGAGTGATAATGGTTCATTCTGATGAATACCATTTCAAAAAATGGAAACTCGAAAATTTTCTGTTCTTACTATTTCCCCCATCTTTGGCCACATTGAAGGGAGACAACTAAACATGTTACAACACCAGAATTATGCATGACCAAAACAACGTCTTATCGAGAATACTCCCGAATGATGATGAGTTTGGGTTGTATCAGGTTCGTCCTTAGATTTTCCAACAGGAAAATGTTTATAGAAGGCTTTTACTGCACCTGCAACTCCATCCTCACCTTCCATGGCTCTTGCTAACTCATCAGCACGTTCTTTCACCTGCATCAAACCATTTCCTTTTAAATCATCTATGCTGCAATATTCGGATTTACTAAGCTCAAAACCTGGTTAAGTAATGCAACACTTGAAGCGAACTTATCCATGCTTCCTCTTGCCAACTTATGTTATATATACAAGTTTGTTAGTTTTCCCTTTTCTTTTGCTGGTTGAGGATGTCTCTTCTAGCCTAAACTCGAATTCTTTTGCTGGTTATATAAAATAATTTCTATGTATTTTGAAGGATACCCATGTTCGAATATGTCAAATGTGGGTGTCGGACAAAAGTATATCAAGAAAAATAAACAAACATAGCTTTTTAGCCACTTAAATCCAAGCTTTTCAAAATTGGACCGGTGGTTGAACCGGTCAGACCGCCGGTTCCCAGTTCAACTGGTTTGACTTGTTCAATTAAATAAATTATTGAAAAATAGAGAAAACCAATTCGACCGGCGTGGTCAGTCCTATTGATTCAACCGGTCTAATCTCAGTATTCCGGCCGGTCTGGTTCTGAAAACAGTGCTTAAATCCAGGACTTCTAGGTTAATAAGTAATAAAGCAACCAAACCATTATCAGACCAGGATTAAACCTTCCAGAACCAGAAACCTCGCGATTCTTTTCCAGTTGACTATGACTAAAACGTAAACTAATTTCTTAATCATCCTTAATCAAAACTGATTAATAATGTAATAATTTCAGATAATAATAACTAAAAGTAATCCTAGAAGAAACTCATTCATACCTCAGGTTTCAGCATAAAGCGTATTGCTTCGATCAGCTTGTCAAGTGAGAACTCATCAATCGGAATGGGTGCAGGACCTACTCCTTTGGCATGGACTTGCTCACCCCAGAAAGGCTGGTCCCCGAAGAAAGGAACAATAGTCGTTGGACACTGTATTCAAGAGTAGAAATGACTTCAAAAAGTGGAGAACAAAATTGAATAGATATGCACTTGGAGTTGCCAAGTTACCGCAGCTTTGAGACCAGCAGCAGTAGTTCCAGCTCCACCGTGATGAACCTGCAGAAAACACACAAGGAAACGATCAACAGTCAAGACGAACGGGAGAACCGCAGGTTCATTTTACATCAAAAGGCAAGATACATGAATGACGGGCTTTTCCTTGTATTACAACTTTACGCAAAAGAATTACAAAAAGCAAACCCTCCAAGGCCGAGGAGCTTACACTAGTTTACAGTTCTTTTGTGACATAAAACACACTATCCCTACATATAAAATGTACAAGTCATGATGCATTCAGCTGGGGATGAAGACGAGATACATGAATGGCGGCTTTTTCCTTTGTAAAATGTTTCAAATGCAACTACCATCCATATCGAAGACAAAAACAACTTTGTGCAAAAGAATTACAAAAAACAAACCCTGCGAGGCCAAGGAGCTTACACTAATTTGCAGGTCTATTGTGACATAAAACATACTATCCCTACATATAAAATGTACAAATCATGATGCATTCAACAAGGGATGAAGACGAGATACATGAATGATGGCCTTTCTCCTTATAAAGTGTTTCGAATGCAACTACCATCCACATCGAAAACAAAAACAACTTTACACAAAAAAAATACAAAAAGCAAACCCTCCAGGGCCAAGGAGCTTAAACTAGTTTGCACGTCTTTTTATGACATAAAACACACTATCCCTACATATAAAATGTACAAATCATGATCCACCATGCTCATTGCTAATATCAAGAATCTTTCAAGAGAATGACATAATATATAAACTAAAAACAGAAAATTGTTTCGATGGCCCAGGGAGCTCAAAGTTTTACGTTGCAACTTACCACAGCCACACATCGTTTGAATAGCCAGTCATGGGGGCAGTTGTCTAGTGAGTACACAAAGTCCTTCGGTTTTTCCACTGCACCAAAGATAATTAACCACTATCCACTCCTACACACTGAAAAACACTGAAAATCTAACTAATAAAAGACGAGAAAAGAACAAGTGAAATTACAATCGCCAAGACCACCCCAGCCTTTGTTTATAATGCCTCTTTGTCCAGTTTTCTCTAGAGCTTGTACTATAATCTTGGTCATCTCTCCTGGTTGTTGAACAGGCTGTTGGAAGTTCAAAGCAGTTAGAAACATTTAAGCCCAGATCAACCGAATATGATAAAAAAATAGAATATGTGGTTTAATGAAGCCAATATAATTTTTTATAGTAAAATAAGATGCACATAAATAATCCAATCCCCAAAATTAAAATAATCAATTACATTATAAGGAAATAAATATAAAGAAAAGCACATATACCTCAGACTCTCAGAGATAATAAAAAAAATAAAATATCAAAATTGTGCATGAAGAACAAACTGTTACAAACTCTCATTTTACTGTTTAAAAAAGGAAAAGTTGTAGAAGAAAACTCACGAGACTACCAAAACCAATATAGATAGGCTTATCACCAGCATCGATCCATTTAAGCAGCGACTCTGGTGGCTTATAACTGGATGCCAGGTCAAGGAAACAAAAGCCGACCACGTCAATATTCTTTCCCCAGTCTGCAGGAGAAAACCATACCAGATCAAAACATGCATCCTTCAAATGGCAACAACAAGATCAACAAGCATGACATTTTTTACTTGGACATTTGTTGTTATCAAAATGTAAAATGAAAAGAAAATTTTAGAATTGGCCAAGGATAGGAAGACCTTTAATGGTCAGAAAATAACTCATGTATCAGGGTTTCCCAAGTACCTTTTCAAAATGTAAAACGAAAAGAAAATTTTAGAATTGACCAAGGATATGAAGACCTTTAATAGTATCAGAAAATAACTCCTAGATATCAGGGTTTCCCAAGTACCGACAAATTAGTCAATTTAAGGTACACATACAAGAAGCAAATATATCAGGGTGGTTGACAGCCCTGATAAGTGCTAGTAAGATTGCAGCAATTTACAGATACGACACTCAAACAAAAAGCCAAACAATGCTTGACTAAATTTTAAATTGATCATTAGGATGTAGAATTGATTGTTAATCAAACAGTAGGCAACACGGGAATACTACAAATTGCAAGAGTATGCAGAGATATTTAACTCCATAAAGTAACTTCACTATACAAAGCAACCATAAAAATCTCTATATAGTTCAGAACAAAGCAACCATAAGAATCTCGATATAGTTCAGAAATTTTTCCCTGAGAAACTTTTTTTAACAAAGGCAAAAAGACCTGAAAGTGCTCATCTTGAACCATATCTCAATCATCAATTGTACAAGTATTTGTCAAAATAAATGAAGCGTTTTATCAGTCTAAGGGATGTAAATAAAATGACCTTTTGGTTTGGGAACAAGGTGAGGGCTCCATATATACCCGTAAGGCACATCTGGAGGAGAGCTATAGGATCCTCTCAAATAGGTAACAGGTCTCACCTTCAGCGTTTTCTTCCTGAACTCATTTATCATGTCCCGTATTCCCAGCCATATTAGGGCATCAACAATATGATATGAAAGCTGTATTCAAGATTACCAATATATGAGTAGACCTCAATGTAGATAAAATCCAAGACTGGAGAAGCAAAAACCAGACTCACTCTGTAACCAGCTGCGTGTTTAACACGAGATAAAGGATGGGGAAATTCACTAGTAGGCCTGACAGAAGGTGAAAAAAGACAATGACTCAGTAATTATTCTCAATTTCTGAACTCACACATACAAGAATACACATCAGTCCTAGAAAGGATTGAATTGTCACAAAAAGAAAGCACCAAAGATGAGCAATGCCAGAATAACCGATGCATGCACAATCCAAAACCTATTCATTCAGAAAAAAAAATTTAACATCATAATAATCACAACCAACCAAGACTTACGTCCATGGCATAGTGAAGAATATATGAAGTGGTACATTTAGCGCCTCTGCAACATGTGTATGTCCTGAAAAGCATTTTTTTTCCATTAAATGAAAGAGAAAGAAAGAGAGAGACAGAGAAAGGAAAAGGGCATAAGTCTTATAAGTTTGATGCTTCACAATACCATTTAAATAGAGAACATTGAATATGTAGAGCAAAAAAATGGACAGCTTAAAAATGTTCAATTGTCTTCAGACAAAAACATACAGCTTAAAAATGAAAGAGGTAATAGGCCCTAACCATATGCTGGAGGATTGGCAATTATGGCATCTACTTCAAATTTAACACCACTGTGAGGATCGTTGTCCTTGCATGCATCAAGAAGAGAAAATATTATATCCTTCATTTGTTGCCTCTGAACAGGAATTTCCGAAGGATTTGACGGCAAGAATCCTTTATTCTTGACCATATCTGCAGAAAACTCAGTGATCAGTGCAATACTTTACAAGGTAAAAGAGACTCCTAATTCATATGCCTGGAAGTAGACAAAAGACAATGTCTTAGAATAATTACTAGAATAATGAAAGCAAGAAGATCCAATATTGCCAAATGCATGGGTATGCAACACCTTTATACAAAACCAGAGAATCAGGAACGGGGGGAAGGGGGGGGGGGCAGAAAACAGAGGCCTGTAGTAGCCTCAATTGGAACATGAAAAATACATAAGGCCACTAAACAGACCTTCTGCAGCACTTTTCTCTCACAAAGTGCTTTCAATTGCTCATAGAATCTTCCAGATGTCCTTAAAAAATGTGTTTGTTTAGAGTTTGTTCTTTTTGGTATTTGATGAGAAAGCGTGTCAAAAAATAAATAAAATCAAGATTAAAAATGAATCTACCTCAAACAGGTCCCAGCTGTGCCCATATATATTTCCAGGGCAACTAGATGGAGTATAACAAAGGATCTTACCCTCAATAATAAGTAGATATTCAGTTTAGTAATATAATTAAGATAACATGTAGGTTACTTACAGCCAGCAAGAACTTTTGGATCTCCCCCTAAAGGGTAGAACTCTAACCCAGCATCCAAAACGAAATCTTTAAAATTTGAGTGTGTTGCCAATCTAACCCTATGACCATCTGCCTGCAAGCAAAATTTGAACTCCATCAGCTCAGAAAATTAGAGGCTATGGTTGAAAGAAAAACTGGGAAAAACAGGAGAAAATATAAAAACAACTACACAACCATCATAATTATTGTATAAGAAATAAAATCCTACAGCAACAATTTCTCTGCAACATGCACAGTAAAGAGTTTTCCATAAAATGAATAAAGTGATATCAACACCATTAACTGTTTTTGACATATTCTCTGTTTACCAACGTCACTTCCTTGAATATTACTAAAATCATGGAAGAATAAATTTGATTACCCTTTTCTGTCTTCAGTCAATGTTAACAAATCAGGGTTGTGCTAACTGGATGCCATATCTAAGGGAAAGAAAGCGACCAAAAATTATGAAATTGAAGTAATTATGTTTTAAATTTGAATTAGAACATAAAAAATTCTTTTCTAATTTAGAAAACTTAACGTTTCTAGTGACATTCCCTTTAAGAAATTTATGCAGTTGCCTTTATCACTTTGCTGCTGTCTACCATAAGATTCCAATCCTGAAAACATCCATCCCTTTTCACATTGCTCACTAACCAAACCTCATATCTTATTGCTTGCATCCTCTGTCTTGTCACAATTACCAATCTAAAATCTTTTCTTTACAACATCAAAGTAGCAAGTCTGCACCTACACCGTCTTTAACTCACCACACAATCATTTAGACACGCATAACCATTACAAACATAATGTACTGTATTGTACGGATGCCACTGTGATAGCAATATTTGTTACACCAACGAATAAATATTATAAACCAATATTATGTCATGCAACCAAAGCTTACTATGAAAGCACAAGAACACAGTCTAAGTGCAGGCTCTTTGATAAAGATACCAAAGCTGCAGGCTGTATGAATACTTCAAAGTTCTAAAAGGCTATTACAAGGTTTGCCCAGATGAGAAAAGGAATGTAACCTGTAAACGTTTTCCAATAGCAACAAATGGTTGTACATCTCCTCGTGTTCCCACAATAAGCATTACTATTTGCAGTGGAGGTATATTTGGGATATCTGTTGGGTCTATATCATCTTTCTCAGAGCAAACGACATAATCAAGTGCATGTGGTTTCATATCAGTAGGAAAATGACATTGTACAGTTCCATCATGTTTCACAATAGCAAGTCGAGGCAACCACTTGATCTGCAAAAATAAATAATTTGAAGATAAGGTTTAAAGTTTCATTATCAACACAAAAATGGAGAAGTAGCAAAGTGAAAATTAAAAACAAAATATTAAAATATACAGGGAGGACCTTAAAAGGGAAACTCTCATTGAAATAGCCAAAGTACAATAAGCCAAGACTAAGAATTCGAAATGTTAAACTTCCACCCATTTTGCTTTTAATCAAGCATTATATTCTTATGATTTTGCCTAAGCATGAATCTGTTTCTCAAGTATAAGCTGGAGAAGTTGACCCCATACTGACCCAAACCAAGTTAACCAAGAAAAGGCAACAATCCAAACCCATCCAACCTGAATCAAGTTTGAAGACAAAATTCTGACCCAAAATGAACAGAACTGACACGAACTAAGTTTCTTTTAACTCAAAATGATGTAAGCTTAAGTGACCGACCTGCCCAATTGCCACCTCTATCCACGTAGGTGCAGTAACAGGTTTGCAATTATTATGCTTCCAGTATCAATACAGACGCATTGATGCTGATAAAATCAAGTCACTTCACAAAATCAAAATGCACTTCTCAAATGTAATGGAATCATACCCCTGAATTAAAACTAGTTTAATTTAGAACACTGGTCCTATGACCGTTTAACTCTATGCAAGTATCAACGCAAAAACAAAGAAAACAAAAGTACAACTAAAGGTTAACATCTCATACCTTCTTTGTAAATGGAACTGTATCATCCAAAAATTTGGACGCATATTTAACCAGTTTGCTTTGTGTTAGTCTCCGAGATTTTGATAGCTGATTAGATCCTGAATCTATGGCAGAAGTAGATGCTTCAGCATGCATGTTTTGTCCAGCCAAAGTCCTTTCAGTAAAGCATGGTAGAGTCGTTTTTGTGCAATAATGATAGTATGCATGATTACCTTCATTTGAATAAAGAACACATGCTAAGGCATTTACAAGTAAGATTATTATGATAGTGGATTGGTCAGAACTAGAGCAAGGGAAAAAAAACCCCTAGAATGCAATACAATACAAAAACATAAATAAGTTTCAAACTTTATGGGAAATGACACAAGTTACATGTAATAGTATCTCTGAACTTTCTTATACACATGCTGAACAGGTAGCATTAAGTCATTTGATGGCATCAACTACAAGTTGACACGGACAGGGATAAATGAAGAGTTAAGACTTATTACCAAGCATGTACAGAATTACCAAGTACCAACATTATGTTGGATTTTCTCTAGATAATGCTAATTCACTATATTTCGTTCTCCCAAAGGGCTTAAATTGGCCGATTTTATTCATAATATTATCATAAATATCTACATGTCCCATTTCAAACACAAAACAAACTTTTCTCATTAGTGATCAAATTAAATAAATAAAATAAATAAATATACATATAAATGCCATATTAAAAAAACACAAACCTGATGCTGAAGAACTCTTATCATCTTCAGTGACAATTTCAACATCAGGCATATCACTTGAACAACCTAAACAAATCACATATCTCATAAATCCACACCCGCTTGAAAAAAAAAAGTTACATTCGAAAGCAATTGTTGAATTAAATCACTTAAATAAACAGTAAATCAAATAAACGTAAAAAAAATCCAAAAAATGTAAAAAAAAAACCATAAACCTGAATAATCAGCACAATTGGAATCATCTCCGGAAACATCAATGGGAATATCGCGGGAAACAACGTTAGTGTTCCGACAAGTCGACTCCGGCAAATCCGCCATTTTGGTCAAATGAAAAGAGTTCAAAGAAACCCTAGCAGACAATGATGAAGAAGAAGAAGAAGAATATTCTGAGAGGAAACGAGAGAATTTAAAGGTTTCGTTTTGTGTTTCTTTTTTTACGAGAAACGGAAAGGAAAAAGAAAAAGAAAAAGAAAGGAAAACAAAATGGAGAGACGTTGGAAGGGAATAAAGAAAGCCGGACACGTGTAAAAACCTTGACCGTAGATCTTTTTAGTAAAGAGCGCCAATCTAAAGAATTTCAGATTTGTTATCCAACTCCACCAGCCGAAACATTATGTCAAAACTCGTAAAAGTACAATAATTTTTTTTTTATTTTGGCCGAAAATAATAATTTTTATATTTTAAATTTTTTTATTATTGGTAAAAACCATAAATATTCCCTTAGTTATTCTATTTTTTTAACTTTAACTATATTTCTTTTCGATTTAATTATTTAAATCTTTTAAAATTCTATAGTGTTAAATTTAATCATTAAATTTTTCGAAATTAAATATTTTAAATAACTCACCATTAAGTGAATAATGGAATTCTAATTTAATTTTTTAGAATTTTTGCATAATAATTAAACTTTTATAGTAAAAAATATTAATATATTCTGAGTTGTTTGGATTTAGTAACTTATATCATCTTAGTACCTAAATTTAAAAATCATAAACCAATATTATACTTTTTTAGATATTTGACTAACACTATTAAAATATGTTGCCGTGACACTAATGATCAATAACATGGTGGCATATAACAACATCACATTTTGATACATGAAAAAATTTAAAAAAGAGAGTTTTTTTTGTCACATGTTAAAATATGAAGTTACCATGTGTCACTATGCTATTGTTAATCAGTGCCATGTCAACATATTTTATCGATGTTAATCAGGTACATAAAAAAAATATCAAATTAGCTTATGATTTCCAAATTTAAGTGGCAATTAAATCCAAAAAAAAATTAGATATCTAAATTTAAATACTTTCATATATATTAACCAAAAAATTCAACCTTTTAAGTTATTTGTTATGGTTTTGCTTTAAAAGAACTCATAAAGAAGAGTTTTGAATACATTAACCAAATAATTGACTTTTAAACAATTGAAATTTGGTCCAAAAAAAAGAGCCAATAGCAATTACTCTAGTTTAGTCAAGAGTGTCTAAAAAAATTGAGAGTAAATGCAATTGTTTAAAAGTCAAATATTAGGTTAATATATTCAAAAACTTATTTTTTTTATATGTTTTTAAAGCAAAATGACAACAAAGGTCAAAGTCCTTTTACTGAAATTTTAATAATAATGTGAAAATTTTCAAAATCAAAATCAAAATCTTTTTACTCACTGAATCGCATCAAAAATATTTAATTTTTTTTAAAAAAATTATAATTTAATGATTAAAATAAAATTACTTACACAATTGAGGGATTATTAATGTAATTTAATCTTTAATTGTTTATAATAAATGTATTTAATAAATGATTTGAATTTGCTACTAGCCTCTATGCCTTTTCAAAGGTCATGTTATATTTGTTAGCCTCTATGCCTCTTCAAAGGTCGTATTATATTTATAAGCTCTTCTCTGTTTTTGAGTTTTCTCAAAGGAAATAAAAGGTTTATTTTTAAGCTACTATATTTTTTGAATTTAGTTATTATATTCTTATTTTTAAAATTTTAATTTCTCTTATTTTCAGATTTTAATATTCAAGTTCAACAATTAATATTTTTGTTTTTTTTTATAAAATTCTTTTATATGGCATTTTGAAAATAGAAAAATACTCATTTAGTAGTCATATAATTAAAAAAATGTTGTAACAAATTTTAATTTAACTATAAAATTTAATAAAACTAGTAGTTAAACGTAAATTTTGAAATCTAAAAAAAAAACTAAATTTTTAAAAATAAAAATATAAAAACTAAATTCCAAATTTTTGAAAAAAAACACAGTTTAACTTTTTCTTTTCTCTGTTTTGGGGTTTTATTTTACAAGATTTGATATTCTTTTCATAGTGCTTTGTTGAATTAAAATTTAGGAAATTTTTATAATTTTTTTCAAGGGTTCAATATTAGACGATTAATTGATCCATAAACATGAAAGAAAAATTTCATGTCTGGATGGTAACGTGATCGGCATGAGTTCTAAATCTAGATCAACTTTGCGAAGATCTAAATCCAACTAAATTCATTTATAAATAGTAATTTAAAAAAGAGAACTGAGAAAAAAGTATTGTTCATTTATATGTGGTAAATTGACAGGTGTAGATCACATGCAAGAAAAGCACAATATCTTACCCTTCGCATTTGTAGGCAGCTTTGGTGCACATCAAGGGCGGAGTTCCTTATGAAAAAGTGTACCTTTTTATTTATTAATTTGATTATCGAAGAGCTATATATATATATTCAGTTTTTTAAAAGTTAATTTATACATTTACACGATTCTTAAAATATTATATATTCATATTTAAGTTAGAATTAATATATATTAAACACAAATATCTCGATCATCATTAAAAATCATTAACTGCACACATATATACTGTTACTCGAACTCGAGATAATTTTGGTATAGGTAAAGGGGAAAGCTGGGAATTTATTACTGAGGGATCAAAAGAATGGGGGCTAAAGGTAAAAAAAAAACTTTAAAAGGGCTTAAAATTAAGACTCAAAGGGACTAATATTAGTATTATACCAATTAGCAAAGGGGCCAACGCCACTATCTGCTCCCTCGTTATGCCCTACCAACTGTTACGGATTAAAGTGTAAAGCCTATGACCATCGTACAAGATGCATCCCATAATGGTCTATCGATTAGGTGGGGATTATTTAGTCCAAAAGAATTGTTAAAAAAAACTGTTAGATTGAAGTCTGTGTGACCTAATAATGCAGATTTGAAAAGATAGACTACCTTGGTGAGCTAATCTCGTCTGTGAATATAATTTGATCTAGACTGTTGGTTTTGAGAGAGCTCAATTATAAATAAAAAGTCTCCCCTAATAAAATTCTTTGAAAGCATCTATTCAAACACCTCTCATACATTGTTTTTTGTTATTTTTTTGTTCTTTTATATATTCTTTTGTTTAAGTTATTTCTGCTGTATAAACTGGTGTCTTGGAGGAATTTTTAGTGAAGTAATTCTTGGTAAATCCTCAATTGTTTAGTGATTAGAACGTATTTAGATCAAAAGGATCTCTTAAAGGCGCATGAAACATGAAACGAAAGCTTTAATCCGTGACACAAACAAATACCTTTACCCTCTATTAAAAGTCCTCTAGTGTTCCAAATTTGTGAATTAATCAATTAATTAAATGACAAGTTTTTAAATTTATAATTAATATTGACCACTCAATAAAAAGTTTTTTTTTTGCTTCGCCCCAAGTGTAGGTATATTCAATCTTCCTTTTCAATACAAGTACCAAAAATGTCTCGGGTACAACTATTAGAAACCGGTAAGGCCTGGCCCCAAAAAAATGAAAAATTATATTTCAGTCTCTTTAAAATCATTAAATTATAAAATTGCACTCTAAGCCTCAATGAAACAAAAATTCTGTTCAATCTTTTTCAAAAATAATTAAATCATAACTAATCAAATTATATTTTGATCTAAGAATTTTATAATTCAATTCCGCCCCCTCAAGAAAATAAATGGTCGGATTAACAAAAATTTAATTAGAATGTACTTAGGGAAGTAGATGCTTATTTCTGCAACTAGAAAATGTTACTAAAAACATACAATAAGATTACCAAACAAACATGAACACTGATCCTATTGGAATTTCATAAGCAGGAGAAAAATATTAAAGGAAGTACAGAAATCTTACAAAAACAGGGGCTAAATCAGGGTCAAATTGGCATTGTGCATTTCTTTTGAGAATGTCCTAGTAAATGGCATCTACCACATTGAACAACTCGTTTTGGGCGCTTCAAGTTCTCGACACAAAGAACTTTCTTTTTCGGTCTCCCAGGTGGCCGGCGAGTTTTGGGAGGACGTATCATGATATCAAGATTTGCAGCTCCACCCTCAGTTCCTTCCCTTGACTCCTTCCAGTAGCTCTTATCCGGGATAGGATTTATCATCTGCGAATAGGTCTCTCGGTAGCTTGCCACCGTGAAACAAGGTTCGGCAAACAGATGAACATTCTGCCCACAAGAAATAAGTGCAGCTGCAGCGTGCGCGCACGGTAAACCGTATAACTGCCAACGGCGACAGGAACACACGCGACTCCTAATATCAACTATGTTTGTCCGCTCAGTTGAGACGATCTCAAACTCAACTTCATTTGCTCTAAGTACTTGGTAGCAATGAGCATCTGCAATTGCCTCTGAAATCCGCTTCTCGGCGGAGGGAACAAGAATTGAGGTCCATCTTATTCCTGTTTCACGACGATTGTTAAACCAAGAGGTTAGTTGAAGGCGAATATGTTCCATCATTTGCACAACAGGGAGCTCATGACATTCGAGGGCCCAATTATACAACAACTCGGTCACACCTAGTGTGAAGTGGCCATATCGCACTCCTTCGAAATATGCGACTGCCCAAAGCTGTGGAGGGAAGACTTGAAACCATTGTAAAACATCCTGTGAGATTTCTACCATTTCAGCAATTTTGCTCTCGAACTCGGCAGAAGTGAGAGCATAAACGGCATTCCAAAAGATATTAACCAATTTTGTGTTCTTAAACGTATCACGGAAATTTTCACTGATATAACGTAGACAAAATCCATGAAAAGCGCTTGGAAAATGGGTTTCTACAGCATCCACAATGCTTTGCCGTCTTTCAGACAATATCGTAAGTCTGGGCATGTTTTCAGTGTTCACACCAAGAAGCTTTCTCAACTCTGACACGAACCACATCCAATTTTCATCATTTTCAACATCAACAATAGCAATTGCCAAGGGAAACAAAACATCATCAGCATCAACTGCTGCAGCACAAAGCAATGAACCCAAGTATTTTCCTTTCAGATCCACCTTATCAAGTTCCAGAAGTGGTCTACAAGCACTTATAAACCCGTAGATAGATGCACGGTAAGAAATAAAGAGGCACTGGAAACAATTTTCTTGTCGAGTAGCAACAACTGATGCAACACTTCCTGGATTGGTTTTCCTTATTTGCTCACAGTATGCAGGAAGAAGACGATACCCTTCCTCAAAAGTCCCATGAAGTGCAGCCATACTCCGTTCCTTCCCACGCCAAGCTTGCATATAAGAAACAGCAACTCCATGCTGGTCCTGAATATCTTGCAATATTTCTTTCGGCTTGTACTGTGGGTTATCCCGAATACGTGCTTCTACTGATCTTGCAACCCAACCCACCGATGCTTGCTGATGATGGAGGTTACGAACCCCTTCACATGTATGCTCTCCGTGCAGAGTTCTAATCGTGAAAGTCGGAACTCCAGGACATTTTGCCACATGGACACGCCATGGACAACCTTCTTTGGAACACTTGGCTATAAATCGGCTTCGATCAGATTTCACTATCCTAAGGTCAAAATGCATTGCTATAGCAATATCTTTCAAGGTTCTTCTGCAAGTTTCAACATCGGGAAATTCCTGCCCAATAACTAATGAATGTTCTACAATGGCACCAGAAGAATCGGGTACCACTAAAGCATGATCCATCACCAAAGCAAGAAACAAATGAAACAACAGTCTAACGTGGTTCAAAGGGCTCCCTCCATGCAATAAGCAGATATAGATACTCTTAGTTAGCTGTAGATAACGTGGTAGAAGAAAAAAATTACGGAAATTAGTATATATTCTTCGGGGCTGAGGGGGTTCGGGAAGGTAGCCAAAAGAAACCAGACATCAAATGTAAATAATTATACCAGTATAGTTAATCGACATTGAAATCGAAACAATTTTCTTCTCTATAAAACAGCAACATTGCCAGCTTAATCCCTTTTCAAGCTGTCAGTTGGCGCAGCAACTGATTTAACACCAAAAGGAATAGAAAACACACCTGTGACAGAAAAAGAAACTAATGAGTAGTAGTTTCGAGATGAACAATTTAACAGTAACCCTTCTTTCATAATGGGAAGGGGAAGGGAGAATTTGAGTTTCAAGAACTCAAGGTCGGTGAGCTCTACAAACATCTGTGTAATTTAATTATAACAATAAAAAGAAAACAATCCCAGAGAAAGGGGCAGAAAAGTACAATATTGAAATTTGGAAGAAAAAAAAATTCAAATGGTGTGCGTTGATTCCTATAATTCCTAGACATGGATACCAATAGCAAATCATCAATAAAAACAATGAAGAACAGTAATTTAGCAATTCTAGAATTAATAGGTATTTGCAAATTTTTCTTAACATTACAATGGGAAATTTTCCATCAAAGCAGCATCTCCCTGCTCGAGGATCTGTTCGGTTCAAGGCTAATCTTAAATGGTATCACATTTAAATTCGAAAGACAATGCCGTAAACTTCATATAACTATGATGAATCGCCTGAAAGTTTTCACATAACCAAAATAGATTCAAAGGCCAACAACCGGATTCTATATAACTTGAACCCAATCAACTGGAAAACTAAAAAGACTTAAAACCAGATGAACTAGAAGGTGATCGTTTTTCCTACTTCTGGTAGCGCAAAATTGATAAACCTAACCAAATAACCAACTCAACTAGCCTGAAAACCGACACAATTGAAGCCAAAAACGCCAAAATTCCATGACCAAAATCTAACAAACTCAAAACACCTAAAATAGAAGCCACCATGGCTCACCTGATTGTTGCCTCTCGTTGAAGGGACTAAAATCAGGCTAAACATTAGGGAGAATAAAAATAAAAGATAAAGTTTATGGCTATTTAAAAGAAAGAACAAAAGATGATATTGATGATGTAAAATAGGATGATATAGAGAAAACTAAGTAATCATGTCCCAGGCTCTCTAAGCAATCGCACTCAGAACAGGACAAAAAATGCAATTCTTTGAAACTACAAAATCGATATAAGCTATTTAAAAGTTCTTAAAGAAACAACATTTTTACTTAATATCGGCAGATTATAAAGCGTGATATGCAGAAACAAATTTCACCGGAATTTGCCAAGACTTCAAATCCTAATTATAAAAGTAAACTAAAAGGATACATAAACTAAATGAACAGCATAAAAGGATTCACTAACACATATCTATCAAACAAGGGCCCATAGAGCAGATAGTAACTAAATTCTACTAGACAGCATAAGCACGAATCGAGCATTAATCAAGATGTAAGAGAGACCTTCTGAAAATTTTTACCCTTGCAGCCGAAGATACAAAGAACTTTTCCATTGCATCATAAACTCTTTAACAAGCAGAAAAAACTAGAATAATTTACAGTAAAGGTAAAATTGGGTAGATACCATAGCAAACTAAAAGCTTTCAATTCAATGCCACAGTTTTCCTGCAGTGAATCAAATGCAAATTTATGGACTGCTTAAGAAACAAATGATAAACATTTTGATTCCTTAAAAAATGACTAAATAATTCAATCACCTAAGTTCCAAGTTCAAAAAAATTGAAATTACAAAATGGGATAAATTCAAGGGGCATCATAATTGAACTCACATTAAACTCAATGAAAACTTTTAACAAGATTAATACCTTTTCTTAACTCAGCCAATCAATAATTTTAAACGCATTAAACAAATCAGTTCACTTTCTTTCACCAAAAACTGGAAAATTTAAATACCCAATGGACCAAAGAGAAAATGTTACCTTGAATTAAATTAGGTCTACCTATTTAAAAATCCCGCGATGCCGACAAGAATAAGGCCCTTTTTATTTACCTCCTCTTTTGAGAAAGAAATGGAAGCTAAAGAAACCCTAGAATAAGTGAGAAAGTGGGGTAATTGGTGAAGAAAAAATGGAATTAGACAAAAGAAGTTGTTTTGGTTTGTGTTTGGATGATCGGAAAATGAAGAAAAGCTGGAAAAATGATGGGAAAATTTTCGATTCGTTTTCTCTCTCCTTGTCTGATGGTAAATAGCAGTTTATGAAAGAGAAATAACATTTTTAAGGGATAACGTCTCATTTAGCACCTCTCATTTCATAAAATATCTGATGTAGTAGCTATACTTTGAAAAAGTTCAATCTGGTACATGACTTATCAACTTTTGCATTTTTAATACCTATATTTTTATAAAATTCCAATATAATACTTATTTATTGAAAATATTCAATGCAGTACTTAAATCAATCAATAAAAATTTAACACTTGAATTTTTTACAAATCATAAATTCTATATGGATAATATATACATGAATAATTCAATATCATTCTTCGGACTAATACTCTAATTGTTTTCCAATCCAACTGATCCAATCCATCAATCTAATTTGATTTAAACTTAATTAAATTTATTCAAATAAAAATATATATAATAAAATCCAGATAAAAAAATCTTTTTGCATGATAAGTTTCAATATGTAAAAATTAAACCTACAACAATTGATTCACATATGATAAGATTATATTTGTAATAAAATTATCTAAATGTAAAATTATTTAACACATTATTAAATATATTATATTGCCTTATTTAATTTATTTATCTAAAATGTAAAATTTATTATTTAATTTATAAGATATAATATTACCTAAAAACAATTTTTTTCAAATGAATATCGTTTATTGTGATTTAAGAACAAGATCAAATAAAATGATAAATCATTCTGTAAAAATAATATTTTGAGTAGAATGTAGTGACAAATGGAGTTGTCCATGAATCAGATCCAATGACCTATCTATAAAATAAGAGAGTTCGAGGAAAAATATAAATCTAAAAACTAGACTTAGGTAAAAGAAAAAGACCTATTTAAAAATAAGTCGAGCCTTGAATAAATTTTTTGGCCCAATCTAACCCGAATTTACAATAAAAATTCATGTTATTTTGCTAGTGTTTTTCCACTTTTTGTCACTTTTTTCTACTATTTATTACTATTTTATTATTAATATTTAGTTCTATATGACATGAGTTTTATTATTAGTTTTATCAGTATTTTAAAATATTTACTTATTAAATTATACTTATTTTAGTATTTTTTTAAAATTTATTTTCGATTTGTTAAAAAATATTTATTTTTAAGATTTTTAATATATTATACTCTTTATATAAAAAATTAAAAAAATTAAGAAATAAACTTAGTTGGATCAAAATTTCAAACTCAGACAAAAATTTAAGTCTATTTTTCGACAGAGCTAAGTTTAGATCTATCAATGGAACCCAATCCAAACTTATCCTAACCCATGAAAAACTCTTATAATAATAAATTAATTAATTAAAATTTTACTTGAATAATATTTTAATTATTAAAGAACTAATTAAAATTTTATATTAAAAAACTAAAATCATTCATTGACCGAATGTTCACCAGCATGCACTTGAATTTCTCCATTGTTCATCAAAACTTGGTACAATTTCTTTTCCTAAACAAACTGAATCAACACAAAAAAACAACAGTTTTGAATATTTGTTCATATGAAAATTGCAATAAGTAGTAGTATTATTAAAGATAGTATCATATTGAGAAATAATTTATAGAAAAGGTAAATTCCTTCCCTTACTACAATGCCTTAACAAAGATCATTCAGTGCTAACATGATAAAAAGATGAGGCCTTGAGTATATCATACAATTGAGAGGTTCCGAACCTCATGTCACCCGTTGCTTCCACTCTTCATTTTTTTGCTTCTTTCCAACTCCTCGTTTTTTCCCTCTTCGTTTTTTCCCTCTTCTTTTTTGAGTTCTCTTGGAACCGTAGCCACATGTCGATCAGAGCTAATACTTAACTCGACTCTTCATTGACAGAATCGATGAACAACAAGAGTACAGCATTTTAACTCTCCAAATATATGAACAAAAAGTCGGAAAATAATTGAACATAACTGTTGCCGATTGAAGTCATGGGCAAACTTCAAAGACAAGGCCGAATTTCGATCCCCTGGACAATGAGACCACCCTTCCAATGACCACCATCTACCTCCATAACACTCATTTCTAGTTCCCCATCAATGGATCCATCATTGAAAAACTCACCCAATTCAATTTCCAACCACCCATCTCCTCTAGTTTTTGGGTACTGATCATCACCACCTGCAGGGGCCGGAGGTACTGGCGCTTGCAACCCAAGGAAACGGGAACGGCTAAATAGCCCGATTCGCCTTGGTACGATCTGGTAACGTTGTCGAAGGCCTCTAGCTGCATCCAGATAGACGGTTCTCTTACAACCTTCGGCACCAGCAATGCTGACACTAACCTCTGCAGGTTGGAAATCAAACCCATAAGCCCCAGCAGTTGCTTTGAACACAAGGCAAGCCTTGTAGCGCGTCATGGGAGAAAGCATGGAGATTGCGATCTTCCCACGGATTTCAAGCCAACAAACATTGATAAGCTCTGCTACCTCTTCAAACCTGAATTTTATCATATATCGTAAGGGATGGATTGGGTCGTTTAAGCATATACTCCACTAAAGAGATAAAATAGGAGCCTATAATGGCATATATCAGAGCAACATTGTATCCAAAATACAAAAAACGAAAAATTGGAGCAACATTGTTCTGATCCACGTATCTTCCGAAACTAATCTATCCAATAGATCAATAATAGCATAACTGGATCAGATTTTTCAATTTCCTATAAATTATCCATTTCGAGTTCTTCATTTCTCGACCATGTACCTTTTGAACTTATTCCATCCAATAAATCTATAACATATACATCGATCATATTCTTCATTTTCCATAAATTATCCATTTCCGACATTTAATAGTAGATTTATTCCAACATTAATATGAAGTTAGATCTCCAAACACATAAAACAAGATTAAATTTTCAATCATGCTTGTATCAGCAACATATTCCATTCTAAATAATATTAAGCTATAAACATGTGCAAGCTTAGGATACACAATTCTCCGCTAGGGTATATAAAACCTAGATACCTCGCAATTAGTGCATTTCACTGGTTTAATATACTACATACAGGGGAGAACAATCAGTCCAATTTATCGTGTTTTTTTTTTTTTTCAAAGCGACTTAAGACTTCAACATAAGATAACCGACTAGATATAAATCGACTTTAGTTGATAAAACCAACCAAACAAAACAAAACCGAATTCAGTCCAGTCAATTTTCCGGTTAACCAGCCTTGAGTTATTGCGTTGAGTTTATATGGTTATATATCTATATTATATAGTATAAAATACAAATATATTTAAAATAAGATAAAATAGGTTGGATTAGCGACCTAATTAACTTAACTGATTAAACTGAGGTCAAAAGCAACCAACCCACCGCACCCGACTAAGACAAAACCAAATGGGTCGGTTTATCGGTTAAAACCGAAAATTGCTCGCCGTATATAACAGGTTAATAATTTGTTTCAAGTAAATTTCAACATATTGTATATTCATATCCTATTCAAAAGTATTCACATCATATTCAAAAATAGTAAGAGAAAAGAGAGAAACCTGGACTCAGGTAATGAGATCCATCTCCAGTAGGTTGGAGTGTCACCCCATACAATAAAGAGGTCCCTGGCAGATAGCATGTAAACTTTCTTGCCACTCACTCTTTCCAATTGAAGGCTCTGTTTTTTTTTTCATCAAAGATCAACAGTGTTAATGACTAGGTCAACATATCAATGGATCAACAACAAAAACAACCAAAATTTTGCATAAAAAAAGAAGAAAATATTATTTTCTAGAAAAATTTTGGAATTAAAATGTAAAGCATCTAAAAGTGAAAAATTGAGAATCGAAGCCTTCAAAATTTAACTCTAAAATGGAAATCAAATTAGGTAGCAACTAGCAACCTTTCGGCCAACCATCAAAGATCAACATTGTTAAAAACTTAAGTCAACGTATTCGTGGATCAACAACAAAAACAACTATACTTCGCATCAAAAAAGATTTTTTTTTATTTTTGAAATTGTAACGTAAAGCATCAAAAAAGTGAAAAAATGGAAATCGAAGCATTCAATTTCTCTAAAAGTGGAAATTGTAAATTACATAAAACCCTTCGGCCATCATCGAAGATCAACATTGTTGAAAACTTAAGTCAACATTTTCATGGATCAACAACAAAAACAATAATATTTCGCTATTATTTTTTGAAAAATTTTCAAATTGTAATGTAAAGCATCTAAGAGTAAAAAAAAAAATGGGAACCGAAGCATTCAAATTCAACTGAAACTGAAAATTAAATTACGTGACAACCTTCTCGTCACCATCAAAGATCAGTATTGTTAAAAAATTGAAGTCAACATACTCATGGATCAACAACAAAAACAATCATACTTCGCATAAAAAAGAAAAACATTATTTTTTTAAATTGAAATTGTAATGTAAAGCATCTAAAAACGAAAAAAAAAATCAGAATCGAATTATTCGAATCTAAATTACGTAACAACCTTTCGGCCACCATCGATTAGGATATGATTTTCACAAAGGCTAAGATAAAGTTCTTTCTTCGAAGAAAAAGAGAGCGACGAAGGAATCGAAGCCTGGTGATCCGACGGCAAGAAACTCTCCCAAACGGCGTCGGATTCGGAAGCCGATTTGAAAGTAGTTGAAACGAGTGACAACCGACACGCATCTCGAGGGGAAGTGAATGAAAACACGGTAGCGATGCAATCTTGCGGTAGATCAGTAAGGTTTAAACTGCCATACTTGTTCCCTCCTCCACCGCCGCCAACACCGCTTCCCATTTCAGAAACCTCCGATTTCATATACAGTGAGTAAAGAATTGGGGGGTTTAGTGAGTGAAAAATGAGAATGGATGGGATAGTATGAGTGAGTATTTATATAAATAAGAGGGGGAAAAGAAAGCTTAGCGGTTAAGTCTTGTAGTTTATAAGGAGAAAAAGGCAAAATTCGGCAATGGAATCGAATCCCTAAAAAAGGAGCTTTGCGCCTTTGCCTCTGAGACTGGAACTTCAGGCTCTCGAAGATTCACCGTATCCGTGTCGGTCACCCACACAATATTGGCAATAGATAATGTATGTATATATGTACGTAATTATTATATTTATTTTTTATGGGGTTTATATTTGGTTTTTTAAACCTGTAAATAAAAAGAAATAATATAAGTTTTGACCCTTGAACTTGGCAACTAGATTTATTTGGTACATATATTTTATTAGTCCACTTTGGTTCTTAAACTTGACAATTGGATCCATTTTAACCACTAAATTTAAATTTCGTCAATATGTAATGATGTGACTAGTGTCCTTGGAACATGACTAAATTGGATGGATAGAGAACTGATTGATATAACAGTTTCAACAAAAGGGTTGAATTGAAAGTTGCTTGAAATTTGTAAAAAAAAATCAAGATAAAAATCTATAGTTGAACAAGTTCAATCGGTTTAATATTTTTTATTTATTTTCTTTTTGGATTTTTATGAATTTTTAATTATTATTTATCCTACAGTCAAACCGATCGAACTAGTTAAATTGGGAATCGATAATCTAACATGTTAAACCATCAATCCAGTTATTAAAATAATAAACGTGACACTCTAAGATTTTACCACATCATCATCTGAAAATTTAGATAATTTTTTAATTTTCAAGTGATGACGTGGCATTATTTAAGAGTGTTGCATTATCAAATTTTTATATTTTTCAAGTTTAAAAATTAAAATAGACCTATTTGTCAAGTTCAAATACTAAAAAGTTAATAAAATATATAGATACTAAATTAAACCTACTTACTAAAATTAGTGATAAAAAATTATATTATCTCATAAAATAACATTTTTTTTAAATTAGAAAATGCTAGCTGTATTACTTAAATATCATATTTGATAATGTATGTATATAATTTTATATATTTTTTCTTATGAGGTTTATATTTAATTTTTTTAAACTTATAAATAAATAAATAAATAAAAGCATTTACTTTTTTCTCAATTAAAAAATGCTAGCTAAATTACTTCTTTTTTTTTATTTACTTTTCCTTCATCAATTGGCATGCCATTGACTTTTAAATCTAAGCATTTCCCATATCCACACAAATTCAATTTAGATATTACTGATTGAAAAATATGGATTTTTAAATTATTATTAGTTATTTATAGATGTCCTAAAAAAATTTATAAAATAGTGACGCAATATTATCTATATTTTTTTAATTGTTTAATGATATATCAGTATTTCCATATTGAATCTTAGAATTTTTATCTTGAAATTACTGATGCGATATTAAACTATTAGAATGAGATAATATCTCTATTTCATATAATCATTTCTTGTAGATTTATTGCAATCTCTAGAAAGATGTTGAATATCCCACGAACCTTCATTCAATAAGAGCTGATAAATACGTCTAATGATGACAAAGTTCAAACTTGACAAAGAGGAATTTTGAATGATTGTGACCACCTCCAAACTGTCATTTTTAAACTGCCATTATCAACACCTTGAAGGCTTTATTGGCATAAAAATATCATAATTTAAGGATTAATTTATTATTTGATGGTTAAAATTAATTTCAAAGTATTTTTTTTTCAATTAAGCGATTATATTTTTCTTTCTAGGAGAGAAGTCGAATATTCAATTATATTTATTTTTTTCAAACAAGAAAGACGTTTACTTCATTCTTTTTCAATTGAAAAAGAAAATACTAGCTGTATTACTTGAAAAAATAGTATAAGAAAATATTTTAAAAATAACCTTCTTCAATGGGTATACGCCATAATTAAGAACCACATATTAGTATTTATGCATGTTATGAGTTTGATTTGCTTGGTCTTAAATTAATTACAGATCAATTCAACTGGAAATAAATAAATAAAATGTCAATAATGAAAGTAATATATTAATAAAAAATAGATAAATAAATTTTTTTATTAAATTTGGCTTAGGTGATTTTTTTTTTAATATTCCCATGTTTATCTCGCATAAACCGAACAAAAAGTCAACGAAAAAATAAGACTTTTTTTAATTGACTTTAGTTTTTGAAATGCGTAAGTTAATTTAAAAAAAAACCTTTTATAAGTAATATAATTTTTATAAAAAAATTTAATTAAATCAAATCAAATATTATTATATTAATAATAAAATCTTAATCAAAATTTTAGAATATTAATCTCAAATATTGTATTTTTATATTATAAAACATAATTTCAATATTAAATAATATATAACAAAGTATTAATATAATTAGTATTGTTTATTGCTTTAATTAAATTATTTAACATTATAAATTTATTTTAATAATTCATTTTAAATTAATATTTTAAAATAATTTTTTTAATATTTTAATAATAAATATGTAGATTATAATTTATTAAAATCTAATAAAAATTATTTTATAATATAAAATATTAATATTTTAATAATATAAATATGAATATTTATTTAAATTAATTTTAATTTATTCCTCTCCGTTTTAATATATTGCTAACTACTCCCACACATGTAACTTTTATGTTTTAATTAAGTCTATATAAAATAATATAATTATTATAAGATATTTTTTAGTTATCAACTAGCAATGTTTTTATAATCTTTTTGTAACATATATAATTTATGTTATATTTGTTTTACTGAAAATAACTTTCAAAAAATTATTTCAATAAAATTTTTTGAAAAATATTTTAAAAAGAATCATTCAAATGCAATAACATATTTTTTTAGAATAATCAATATGTTTTTCAAAAGCTTGTTTTCAATTAAACCAACACGAAAGATACTTAATTTGAAAAAGATTTTAGGTTGAAACTTAAAAGGCATACTTTAGGATGACAAATATGATATTGTGCTCATAACACTAGCGTGACAGGCCCGCCCGAAAAATATGAGGTTTGAGTAAAAATATAGGCTCGAAAAATAGGTTTGAGTAAAAAAATGAGGCCCGTTTAGAAAACGGGCCAGGTCTCGGGTAATAGTTTTTTGGCCTAGGCCCCGCCCGAATTATATATTAATATATTTTTTATTTTATTTTTAATCATTTTAAAATTTTAATATAAGCATTTTTTATTATATTGTAAATTTGTGTATTGTTTTAAGAATTATTTTAGTATCATTGTTATTTGTTTTTATGTTTTTAAATATATTTGATTTATTATATTTTTAATTTTTTTTATTTAATGAAATAAGCAAAAAAAATTAATATGGGCCGGGCCGGGCCGGGTCAGGCTCGGGCTTAGTAATTTTATTTCGGGCCGAGCTTGAACAAATTTTTAAGCCCATATTTCGAGCCAGGCCCAAGCCTAATAGATGAGCCTAAAATTTTGTCTCGGCATGACCCATGATCACCTCTAGTGACACATCCTTAAAAACTGATAGTACATTATCCGTGGACAATACTCTCACCCTTACAAGACAATATTGATATTTCTTCAACTAGTATATTGTTGATGCTTGTTATTTTAAGTTTATTATTCATAAAAAATTTAAAATATATATTTTTAAAAAAAACTTTGAATGTATAGTTTATAAAATTTCAAAAAATTAAATTATTTAAAATAAAAAAAAAGTTTAAATTTTAATTATTTAGATAAAAATCCAAATTATCATAAATTATTGATAAAAAAGTACCAACAAATGTTAGATTAATGTTAAGATGTATTGCACTCTAATAAGAGAATATAGGTTCTAACGTTGTAAACAATATTGTTGGAAATTATAAACCCCAAATATAAACAATAAAATAAACATTCCGCTTTAATTTTATTAAAACTTAAAAGTCATAAATACCCTTAGTAACCTTTTATGGTAAAAAATTTAATTCGAGCTTTTCTATAATCTACTTAAGTAGATGTATTCAACTTATGACATCGAATTTAATCACAATTTTTATATACTAGATTATCTCACAATTTGAGTGAAACAAAAACTTAATATTAAATATACATATTTATAAAAAAAATGGTATAATACTTATCATTAAACCTTCAATGATCCCGAATTTAATCCTTAAAGTTTTGGTTTTTGGCTATTTTATTTCATTCCATAACAATAAAATGGATAAAAACAAAAAAATCATTCTATTAATATTTATTACTTTCTAAAAAAATAATTTAGTAATTAAGTTGATTTATGGCACCAACTTAATATGCCCCAAAATTATAGTATAGATAACTTCTCTCTCTCTATATATATATATTTGTGTGTGTTATTTTTTAGTATCATTTATGTTAGTTTTAGGGTTCATGTTCGAGGTGCATAGTTGCCTTAGTAATATCGTCTCCGATGTTTAAATCTGTGTTCTCTCATAAGAAGTATAATGTGCCTTATAATTACATCCAACACTTGTTAATATACACTCATATTTTGTTTTTTAAAATGGTTAAATCACTATTTGTGGCCTGAACTTAGCAACTACTCCCATATTGGGGTTTGAATTTTTTTTGTTTAAGCTAGTCCCTGAACTTAGCAATTGCTCCCACACTAATAGTTGAAAATTTTTTGTAGTCCAAGTTAATCACTGATGTTTCCTTGAAAATCTTAAAGTACCCACTGTGATAACAATTACCAATTTTAGGGACAAACTTGATTTTTTTTTAAATCAAGTCTCAATATGGAATCAATAGTTCAAGCTCCAATATAAAAATATTTATCAAGTTTAATGACTAACTTAAAAGAAAAAAACTCAAACCCCAATATAACAATAATTACTAAATTTCAGACCTCAGATTATAATTTAACCATTTTCTACATAACATAAACGTGTTTAACTTATAAAGAAATGGATATTTTTAAGTTAAATTAATGTGTTTCTAGAATTACATATACATCCTCAACAAATTTATGTATTTATTTAATTGTTTTGCATACCGGCTCTAGAACCTTGTCAAGGTCAAGTGAGAAAAGCACTTAACCATTATGGACAAGAGAAAGAACCAGGACCAGTCTTAACTAATTTTATATTATTATTTATTTTTATTTATTTGTTATCATTTGACTCCTTACATCATATCACAAACTCAATAAAAAACTATATAGTATAAATATAATAATAAAAAAATAGTTGCATCAAATGAATGCATGGCAATTGACGTCCTCACAAATATGTTTTTGAAATTCTTTTCGTTAGGGTAAATTGCACTGTAGACCATTTAACTATAGTTAAGTTTCCGTTTCATCATTTAGTCATACAAAGTTATAAAATGATCATCTAACTAATTAGATTTTTCTTATTAGTCTAATTATTGTGAAAAGTTATAAAATAAGGTAAATTTTGTTAATTATTGTGAACTTTGTGATAAAGAGATTATGTGAAAGTTTTTTTTTATTAATTCCAGTAATAAATTTAACCCTAATTTTTTTATAATTTCTTTCAAATTGACCTTAAAAATATTTTGAAAAATTAATTTATACCAAAGGGAAAAATTATAGTCACCTTGTCCTTGGGATTTTAATTGTTATAAGTTTGCTCACCAAAATTTTTAAAAAAAATTATTATTGACATTTTTCTTGGATATTAATATAATTTAACTTGATGTATTTAAAAAATAGTAAAATTATATTTTATTTTCTCAATCTACTGTTTTATATTAATATTCTGTTAAACAACTTGTTTATTATTTTAAATTTTCACATTTGAGTCTTAAAGTTCTATATGGAATGTTGTTGGTGGGAAAATAAGGGTTTAAGGGTGAGTTGGAGTGGCTGAACCGAGTTCTAGGTAGATTCACAAACAATTAATATATGTTATTAATTCTAAATTTAGACTTGACAATATTCGAATTCAGCTCGACTCGATTTTACTTCTAATAACTATTTTGTACTTTTTTTATTGTTTTGGTGAATTAATATAATTTTTTAATAATTTAATTATATGTTTTGATTATACCTTCTTCTTTTTCTTTTCTTTTTTTTTAACATAGAAATTCATAGCCTCTTTCTCTGACCCATAAATAGGAGGATAATACGTTTCAGCGTATTCAAATTCATGTCCTTTTATATTGACAACAATGTCCATGCTAATCGAGTTAAGACTTAATCAACGATAAATTAATATAATTAGATAACTTGTGGTGTATTGTGCACTTTTGTGTATCAAAAAATATAACCATAATATATGCATAAGTATAATTTACGTGTATATATATTTTGCTTTGTAGAGAAATTATTTTAAATTTTAAATAAAAATTTTGTCGATAAAAGTTTTAATTATATTAAAATTTACAATCGTATATTTATATTTAATTAATGTTTTTATTAAAGAATCCCTTTTACTTTTTAATTGGTAATATTAAATAATTCTCAACTTCTTTTTCAAAGAAAAAGCCTAATTCTTTTAAAAGAAAAGAAACAAAAAGGAAAAAAAAAAGTCTTCTTATCTCATACGTGGTTTCACATTTAAAAATAAATAAATTAATTAAAGATTTGGCTAATTGTCAATCAGTTTTTTAATTTTTAAAAAGTAAATTTTATCATATATTAACACTTAAATTATCAATTTCATCCTTTACTAAAAAAATAAAAATGTTCCAATTTTAGTGGATGTGCTCGAAGGTAGTCCAAAAAAAATGTATTACAGTGAAAATTAAAATTTTATAATTAATATTTAAAAAAAATTAATGCCTACTTCTAAAATATGAAAAAAAATGAATTTTTTAATTTAAGAGCCAAATTTTAATTTTCAATTAAGAAGTATATTTTTACCTTTAAAAAGAAGACATATTTTTCTTGAAAATAAAGAAATTTTACATACATTTTTTTCCTTAAAAATAAAGAAAATAACACTTTTTTCAACCCCATGTTTTCTTTTTCATCTTATTATTAATAAATTATATTGAAAAGAAGGGTAAACTAACCCCAAAAGAAAAAGAAGGCGTGGAAGGCTGAGTCATCAACGTGGTCTTTTCACTCAGTGTACACGTACTCCCACAAACTCTGCACTTTGAATCGGTTTTTAATTTAAATATAAACTAAATATTTTAAAAAATAAATTACATTATTAATCACTTAATTATTATTTTTTATTTTTGTCACTTAATTATTCAAATTTATCTTTTTAGTCACTACTATTTTTAATTTTTGAATGTTTTCATAATTAAAAACATTTAAAACATATTTCGAAGTGTCAATTCCTAAATTTCAAAAACAATTTTATTAATAGGTTATAGACAGAAATAATAAAGAAGAATAGGTGGACATTTTTAGTTAATTAGGCGAATTTATTTTTAAGTAAAAGAATAAGTAAATAATTATTGTTGTTTAATTTAAATTAATGACACAAATTATTATTTTATAATTTAATTTTTATAATATTTTTCAATTAAATTAGTATGGTATTATATTATTAAATAATTAAATAATAATATTTTAGTCAATAAAATAATGATAAATATGATTCAAGTGATAATTCCAATACCAATAATAGAAGACCTTGTATAGCTTGGTTGCTTACAACTCAACTTCATACGTATGAGATTAATCAAATTATCTTAAAGTATTGATTTACAAGAGTTACTAGATTTATTCCACGTGTGTTTTCGCAGAAATATTCGAGTATATTATACTACAAAATAAATAATTTATTCGAGTGTATAATTGTTTCTCCTAAATTTTGAAATTTTAATTATATTTTTAATTTAAAAAATTAATTAGACCTTTTTTGAAAATTATTATTAAACTTAGACTCTTAAAAAAATTCTTAAAATATCTAAAAAAATTAAAGTTTTATTTATTTTGGAAGACGAGAGTAGCTGGGATCTTAGTATTAAATTTTAAGGGACCGTGATTAAAATTTTTAAAAATTTTCACTAAAACTCTCAAAATTTTTAAAAATTTTAATCACGGTCCCTTAAAATTTAATACTAAGATCCCAGCTACTCTCGTCTTCCAAAATAAATATGGTGATTTATTCATACATATTCATGGCGGAAGGCTTATGCCAAAATTTTTCAATATAAAGGCAACTTGATCAAGATAGACTCGATATGAAGGAGATTTTCGAAAATGTTATTGTTGATATTCACTTTTACTCTTTAAAAATTATAAAAATTTAATTTAATTATTTAATAATTATAAAAATATAGAGTATAAAATAATAAAATTATATTTTTACTACAAAAAATATATACAATTTAATTTCGACTTCTTACACCACTATTTATCACAACTCTAGCTCGTTTTGGCAATTTATGTGTACAAAAATTCCAAGGAAAGGAACATATTTTGTTTTTCATGAAATAGTTGCCAAGGAATTTTAGCTTTAAAACAATACTAGGGAAAAATGGTTATCCAACATGCAAAAGGAGACATACACGATAAATGTCGTTTACAAAGAGGTGTTATTATAAGAAAGTCACATACAGGTCAATCATTTTAGGGCAAAAAATAACATTATTATTTAACATATTTATAGTATAACTAATTTATTTATATTAATTTTGTAAAGATAAAAATAATGAATATTGAAAAATATACATATTTATCTTTTAAACATTGCACATACATAACTTTTTAGTATTGCACCATTACTTAAATTACGATTTCAATTTCTTTTATTTATACAATATTATACATTTTAATTATCTTTGGTTGTTTATATTAATTACATTAAATAGAAGATTTTATTAAATTATATAAAAATATAAATGTTTAAAAAGGAGACCAATAAAAATAACAAAGATTATTAATATTAATAAATTAGAAATATCTAAAAAAAATGGAGAATTGAAGCAATGATTCTTCAAAAAAAAAATATCATATCATACCCGAAGCACGACAACGTTGAAAATATATGAAAGATCATTTTAATTGATATTGTTGTTGTTGTCGTCTTCGTCGCCATACATGAAGTTGAAAATATATGAGATGAAGGTTAGAAAAAAAAAAGTAAAACATTTTTTTTTTGTTTAGTGTAGGTTAAAAATATTTTCAACCATTGTTTTTAAATATATTTATTATTTTAGTGCAAATATTTTTCCTTTTTGGTATTTAAAATACATGTTAATATTGTTTTATTTATCGTGAATTATTATAATTGCTATGTGTTGCTTTCTTGTTTTTATTTTTATTTTTATTATATCATTTATTTTCTTACACAGATGGATCAATTTGAATTGAAGGTGGTTCTGCAGTGACAAGGGATATAGTGAAAAACAATGAAGGTGAATGGATTTTGGGATTTAATAGGTTTTTAGGGAATTGCTCCGTTTTTTATGCATTATATATGATTTTGATATAAAATAAATATGTATTTGTAATTTATATAAAGACACGAGTTTAGAGAAATTTTTGAACTATCAGAAATACCCATTATTTTTCATATTTTAATAAATTGATATTTAAAAATAATTATAATTTATTTTATAATTATTAATTAAAAAAAAGTTTGATGTAAACAAAGTTTTGTTGATTTTAAAGTAGAATTATTATTTGAATAGAATTCTAAGTATAAAATATAATAATAACTTTATTATAATTGTAATTATAATTTAAATTATAATTATTAATTAAAATTATTATAATTTAATATTGACATTATTATAAAAACAATAAAGTTGTGCTAATTTATTCATGTAAAATAAAGCTATTAAATTGAATTGAATTTTAATCATATTAATTATCACTTAATCTGTATTAGAGTTATATAACAATTAAAATTGAACTTTAGCTTTATCAATAATATTTAGTAGTTAAGTATATTCAGTAGTTTTTTTTTTGTGAAAATAATATAAAAAAACATATTAGAACCCTCTAAAAGGGCCTAAAAGCTTGGTCTTGCTCAATAACCGAAACCACCAAATCAGGTGGAGCTTCAAGAAGTTGGAGGGATGCCTTCCAAGAGAGGCTAAGTTTTGCCAGTTGATCTGCAATTAAATTACACTCCCTGGGAACATACTTGATTTCTCATTGTCCTTCAGAGTGCATAAGTCTTTGAACTCTTCTGAGGACTGTAATACTAGAGTCCACTGCCACTTCCATAGTCAAAGCCCTTATCGCATCAAGGTTATCAAACTGAATTCGGACTTTTTTGTAGCCCCTGCTCAGAGAGACGAGTATACCATCCAAAATGCCCTAAAGTTCTACCTCAAAGGGGGAACATCTACCCAGGTAGTGAGTAAATCCCAAAATCCAATTACTGCTCCTATCTCTGATCACGTCTCCCGCTGCTGCATTTCCTGAATCTCTGGCGACTGCTCCATCCACAAACAAGTGAACCCAATTCTCAGCCAAGTGCTGATGACCTTCATGAGTAGTTGTAGGAGATGTAGCTTTAGTAAGAAACGGTTCAAAGTGCTGAGCCCAGCTGAGGGAAGACTTAATAATTTTAGAAGCCGACCAATTGATGTTTTGGAAAATGAAAATATTCCTATTCTTCCACAGTCTCCAAGCGACTATACCAAAGAGGCACGACCAAGTAGATCCCTTATCCTGCAACTTATTATGGCAACAAAGATTAGAGGAAAACCAGAATTAAAAAGGGTCAGAAAAGAACCTGAAATGTCTTTCAGCAGGAACAATGAGCATCCAAGCTTCCTTAGCCATCTGACAATCGCGTAGAACATGCAGAATATCCTCAGAATCATGCCCACAAAAAGGGCGCACACTACTCTACCCAATTCCTCTCTTCAATCGCTCAACATTAGTAAGAAGCCTCTGTTTGGCTACAAGCCAAAGAAAAAGACGAACTCTTTGCGGGCCTTGGTACTTCCAAACATCATCAGAGAGACCTCATGAATTTTATTTTAAGGTCCAATAAGCACTTTGGACGGAAAAGGACCCTGAACCAGAACGCGCCCAGATGATCCTGTCAGTACCCCCGTCAGGGTGCGGATGTGGAATACTAACAATACGCACAGTAATATCTTCAGGCAACCATAAACAGACCAAATCCAAGTTCCAAGTACCATCAGGTAGAACCCAATCTTTCAGATTGCACTCCAGATTAATACTAGAATGACATGTAGCATACGGCAAAAGATGACCAACCTCAGGAATCCAAGCGTTTTTCTAGCTACGAATGGAAGAACCATCCCCAAATGAATTGTCTCGCAATCTTTTCAATCTCGTCACACACCCCTTTGGGACTAGAACAGTCTGCATGAAATAGTTAGGAATGGCGAGAAGGACAGATTGAGCCAGCATGACCCGCCCTGCAAAGGATAGTTTCCTGGCTTCCCAATTCTGAAGTTTGCGTTGCACTTTATCAACAATAAAATTAAGGGTATTCTTAGTAACTCGATTATGTGAGAGAGGAACTCCCAAATAAGAACCCAAATTCTGAACCTTCTAGAAGCCAAATAAATAGCTAATCTGGTCACATAAGCTCTCATCGACACCTTTGGAAAAGTACATATTGCTCTTTCTAGCATTGACCTTATGTCCAGAAAAGTTACAGAAGCTTTGAAGAGTTTCCTTAAGCAAAATAGCCTGATCCATCTCAGCTTTGACAAAAATAACAAGGTCATCAGCAAAAAAAAGGTGGGATAAGCATGGACTTGATCTAGAAAGTTGAATCAGACGCCACCTTCCTGCAGATATCTCAGATTGAATAAAATGTCCTAACCATTCCATGTAAAGGACGAAAAGATAGGGTGATAAAAGACATCCCTGTCTGATCCCCCGCACAGGCCTGAAGGATTGAGACGGAACCCCATTCCATAGGATTTGCATAGATGAAGAAGATATAGCACTCATAATTACCTTTCTAAGAAATTCGGGAACCCCAATAGCTAGAAGAGTCATATCAATAAAGTCCCAGCAAATACTGTCGTAAGCTCTCTCCAAATCCAATTTAATGGTCATCCAATTCCTATCAATTTTCCTACTACGCATCGAGTGGATAACTTTTTGTGCAATTAAGATATTGTCAGAAATGTTGCGACCTGTAATAAATCCTGCTTGCTCGGATGAAATATACTTCGGAAACACCTGTTTGAATCTATTGGCAATCATCTTCGTGACCAATTTATACATAACCGAACATAAACTGATTGGTCGAAATTGGCTGAAATCCTCTGGACACTCTTTATTAGGAATAAGCATGATTAAGATGTTATTGAGATCCTCTTCAATCTTATTACCAACAAAGATCCCCTGGACCCAATTGCAAACCGCCTCTCTAACGGAATCCCACTGACTCTGAAAAAGTTATGCGTGATACCCATCACTTCCCGAAACCTTCAAATGAGCCATATCAAAAAGGGCATTCTTTATCTTCTCATTTGATACCGACTTTTTAAGAAAATCAATGTCTTCATCCTTGAAACGAGGAAATACATCTAATGGAAAAGCACTCATGGGAATAGGAGATTCACCATATAGTCTCTCAAAAAATCTAGCTGCCTCATCACTGAGAACACTTTGATCAGAACTCCACTCTCCATTACTTATGCGTAAAGCCAATATGTGATTAAGTTTCCTCCTTTGCATGATGCGACTATGAAAGTACTTAGTATTACGATCTCCGAACTGAGGCCAGTCACATATGGCCTTCTGTCTCCAAATGAGCTTTTCATGATTAAGAACATTTTCCAGGTCATCTCGAACCTCCATTTCCAGATCAACAAGTCTACTAGAAGATGACCAATCCATAGCCTTCTGAATATTCCTAAGTGACTTTATGAGATATCTCTTACGCGTTCCTAAAAATCTGTCCTAAAAATCCGTAGACAGACCTGTTCCACTCTTTGACATGAATAATGAAGTCAGATAAAGAGTCAGCCATATTACCTGTAAGTCTCTATTTAGTACAGACCAACTCTTTGAAATTTGCGTGTCTTGTCCACCCTGCAAGAAAATGGAAAGGTCACCCTTTTGGAAGGCTACGAACAGGGTTAGTAGAAATAAGGATAGGTCTATGATCCGATTTAATACGCGAAAGATGATAAACTAAAGTATGCGAGAAAGTAGAGATCCAAGAATCATTTGCTAAAGCCCGATCAATCCGTTCATGAATGTTACCTCTTTGCCAAGTAAAAGCCGGACTTATGAATCCAAGATCCTGCAGATTACAAGATTCAACAAAATTCCCAAAAAGCTTGCATCTCTTTCCTGTTGACCGATCACTCTTTTTATCATTAGGTGAGAGAATAGCATTGAAGTCTCCTAAGATAAGCCAAAGTAATGGGTCGGGAGGTAAAACTTCTAATAAATCAGTCCAAAGAGTTTTCCTCTTAACCTTGTCAGAACTACCATACACAACAAAAATATAAAAAAGAGTTAAAAACAATGTTGCCTTGTACAAGTAGGAGCATAAATTGAGGATGGTTATGCATAATATTGATGCGAATATTATCCTTCCATCCAACCCAAATGCCCCCTGCAAAACCAATAGACTCAATGCGATGAGAGAAATCAAAACCCAACTTTTCAATAATAGCATTAGCTTTTTTACCACTAATTTGTGGCTTCAAAAGACAAACAATATCTGGATTATGCTCAAGATTATACTCACAAAAAGCCCGTAAAAATTTACTACTCGCGCAACCTTGGCAGTTCCAAGAGAAAATAGATAAATTTAAATCCATAAATAAGAGATAAAAAAGAACGAAAAGAGTAAAACTCTAAAAATTAAAATCAAAATATCCAAAAAAAAATGAATCAATCTTGGATACTATTACCTGAACCTTGACCAGCCTCCTCCGAGTTAACACCTCGCAAATTGGAAACTGTCTGAGCTAACCTGATCATAGAGTCACTCAAAGGAACTTTAGAGGAATTTTTATTTTTAAAATTAGTCCCTTTCCCATGCGTAACTTTATTTATCTTTTTATAGCCCCATACCCTCCATCTTTAATAACCACTGACTTCCCCAAAGTACGTGGCTTATTACCTCCAAAATCTGTCGTGTTCTTTTTCCTTAAAAAAATCCCTCCAGCTGATTCCTTCTTGTTGAAAGATACTGCAGTATGTTTCTGAGGATCTAAGCCTCCAATAGGATCGGTGACTTTAATTTCAACCAATTCTGGCACCATCAAATCAGCTTTGTTTTGTATGCTTAAAGCATCACCATCATTATCCTCCTGTCCAACAAAAACAGGGTTAAGACAAGAATTATTCATATTCAAAGAATTAGCAAAATTTGGAGATGAATTAAAACTTAGAGCATCGGTCGACGTGCTAATAACATGAGCACTTAAAGATTTAGAAGATCCCCCTGTAGTGTCAACTTGAAACTCGAATTTAGTGTTTGGTCTGTCCAGCACATTAATTCGACTTGACCCATTGCAGGTAATGACCTTATCCGATGTGGCAGCACCCAGGCCTCTTGCACCATTAGCCTCAACATTAGCAGCAATGAAAGGGACTATTGGGTCATTCATAGCATGCCTGCTCACTTTATAAATCTCAGGCCCGACACTCTTTTTAACTCCCAATATTCGCTCATTTCCCTTATTATTTTCCCTTATCTGCTCTGTAACTTTTCCAACATCCACCGCTTGACCCTCTGTTCCCTTCTTTGTTCCAACATTCAAATTCAGATTTTCCATATTTGTCAAGGCGTCAAAACGGGAGCCTGATTTTCCTTGGTCCCGAAGATTCTCTTTACTAGAATTAATGTTCCTAGATTTGCGCCTATTTTTATTCTCGACAACCATCCATGGCCCGTACGCTGCTCCGTCTTTTTCGGTTGCCCTTTTCGTCGGAATATCACTGATTTGTTTCTTTTCGGATGACAATCCCAGTTGCTCTACGACACAGAGCTCTTTAGTATGGCCATATTTTCCACAAGTAAAATAAATTGTGGGTAGAGCTTCATATTCAACCTTTTGATGTAACCCGTTTACAATGACTTGAGCAGTCAAGGGTTTATCGAGATTAATATAAACAGCCATTCGGGCAAATCTTCCCCTAGTTCTGCTGTCTGTATTGAAGTCCAAACAGACAACTTTGCCGATCATACCCCCTATTTCTTCTAGTATTCTCCTTTTATATAGGAACCCTGGAAGACCTGGTAGTCTTATCCAAGCTAATACCATGCTTGGATATGCTTGAGATGGAGTGAAGTCCTTTGTCCAAGGTTGGATAGTCAGGTATTGTCCATAAATCATCCAAGGCCCTTGCAACAAAACCTTAGCATAGTCATCTGGGGATTTAAACTTAGCAAGGAAATATCCATTCTCAATGTCCATGAGATGGAAAGGCATGGAAGGGTTCCATAAACTGCTTATGCGGTTGTTTAATGCTCCATAACCAATATTCCTTCCAAATAGTTTTATGGCAACTGTTTGCTCCATTTCTTTATATAATATTTGTTGAATCCTCTCAGAAAAATCAATCTCAGGGATTCCATTTGTAACATCCCCTAACCCCAAACCGTCTCGAAAGAGAGTTATGGAGCATTACCGGAGTTTACAGAATAATTACACACAATTTCATTTACTTTCTTATGTTCATGTCAAAACTGTCTTCTTGAGTAACAGTCACTAAAATATTTATATCTAGAGTTACGAAACTCCAAATTAAGTTCTGTTAATTTTTCTTAAAACTAGACTCATATACCTTTCTACCATAAAATTTTCAGAATTTTTGGTTTAGCCAATTAGTACAGTTTATTCCTCAAAGTTACCCCAGATCTGCTGTTTGACAGTTCGGCCTTTCTTTACTAAAATTTAATTATCTCATAGCACAGGACTTGGATAATGTTCCCGTTTATTTCTCTTGAAAATAGACTCATTAAAGATTCTAAGCATATAAATTATAGCTTGTAATTATTTTTATACAATTTTTAATGATTTTCCAAATTCAGAATAGGGAATTCCAAAATCAATCTGATATTGTCTCACAAAAATTCAAATTCATACCAAATTAGTCAAATCCTATTTTATACCATAGCCAAATCTAAATTTATTTATTTCATCCTTACATTTACAATTTCAAAATGACATACACATAAGACATCCTAGGTACATGCCATTACCAATAATTAACACACTTTACCTTAATGAATTCGGGATCGGACTGAGATGCTGATTCAACGTACTATCTTTACTTAACCTGCGCACGGAAACAAATCGTACGCTGAGTATGGTATACTCAGTGGTATTTCTATAATCCGAACACTTGATAATATAACAATTAAACTTAAAATCACAATGATAAATATAACCATTCATTTATTTATTTTATCGATAAGTTTCATTTACTTACCATAAAAATTCTATACAAGCCATATAACAAACACAACAACATATTTGCTCAATTCTTTTCATTTGCTTACTGTATAAATTCTTTCAATATATTCACAATTCACTTGTATTCACACTTTACTTCTTAACAATATACCATTTTAATTCATTCTAACATCAATCATCATCCATTTGAACTTCACTCATTTCATGAACCTTTTGGTTCATGTTTTCAATCTCATATCTCAATTTCAATTCTCAATTCAATTTCTCATTTCATTCCAATAATTCAATCAATCAAATTCAGTCGATTTATCTTTTCACTTATTTACCCCTATTAACAAACCCGGACTTTGACGGATACACGGATTCCAACCCAAACACACCAGTACGGCACATTGTACCTAAAACGATACACAGTACCTGATCAATATACGACACATAAAGTGCCTAAAATGACACACGAGGTACCTGATACGACACACGAGGTGCCTGATACGACACACAAGGTGCCTGAAATACGACACATAAAGTGCCTGATCGATAAAGCCGGCAAATCCCGTACACTTCCAGATCCTATGGTATGCCAATTATATCCGACTCAGCCCGACTAGTTAATAGGGTATTTTATTCACTTTCTCAATTTAATAATTCTTTCATCAATATCTCATTCCGATAATTACACATATTTACCCATTTTCACAATTCATACAATATCATTCAATTCAACAAATATATTTCAATTATGCACATTAATTCATAATTCAATACAATTCAATTCACTTTTCATTACCAAATATTCAAATATCACAATCTCATATATTCATATCAATTTCCTCATATTTCCAATCAATATATTTTTCAATATAACATTCATTCAATATTCAAATTTCTACATAAGTCATATATATTATATAATTCAATCAATATAAATTCAATCAAAATAATTTCAATCAATATAAATTCAATAAAACAGATATTCATAAATCAATTCAATATAAATTTATCACACACTAAATCAATTCATTTCAATTATAAAGACACAATACAAATAATTCCCATCTTAATTATTTATCATAATATTTATCCAAAATTCAATTATCATAATTGCATAATATCTCATTCACACACACACACACACACACACATATATATAAATATATTTATAATATATAATTCAATTTAATTCAATCAATATAAATTCATCACATACCAAATTAATCCATTTCCATTATAAACACAATAATTCTCACTTCAACATTTATTAAATGAATTGAATAAAAAAATATAACAATTAATAACTAGGTTCGGATTATAGAAATACAAACCGTATTTTCTCGAGCTAACTCGCTTTGTCTTTGCCATTTTTTTTCCTTGCTTAGCCGAGGTTTCCGGAGACAACATTAGCTACGGGAATTAAAACAATTTATATTCGTTAATTCACTACTAATTTATATCTAATTAATACAATTTTTATTCAATTTCTACTTTAATTTCAATTTAATCTTAACTAGATTTACTTACTTTTTCTATCTCAATTCATACTTCATTTCTATTCAAATTTTGTCCAAACTCATACTTAACTATTAAATTTCCAGCATATTTTCATAATTTCGAATTTATTTCCATTTAATCCCTAAAACTCAAAACTTATAGCTTAGTTTACGATTCAATCATTTATTCAATTCCAATCAAAATTTCTATCAAGTAAACCCCCAATTCTATCATTTTATTCAACATGAACCATACTTAGAAATCTAATGACTTTCAAAATTTCTACTTAAAACAAGTAGTATTTATCTCTAGGATTCCAAAAACTCAAAAATCATAAGAAAATAGGCTAAATTGACTTACCAAATTAACTTGGAACATTTAAAACCTTATTTTTCCCTTTTTCTTTTCTTCCTTTCTCCCTTCTCTGTTTCGTCCCCTGCTATTCTGTTTTTTTCCTCTTTTTATTCTTTTGTTTCTTTTATATATATATATATATATAATGACAATAATAACTATAATAAAAATCTATTTAATAACAAATATTTATTTAACACTTGTACCAATCATTTTTATACACTTGTTTTTCTTCTTTTTTTTATATATACATATATATTTAATAATTTAATGATATACATAATTCAAGAAAAATCTTGATTTTTCTTCCATTCACCGCCTCATTTCATGGGTATGGCTTAATTGCCATTTTGATCCTTTTATTTTCTATTACTTTAAAACTAAACTTTCACATTATATTCAATTTAATCTTTTATCCAATTATCCTTAATTAAGCTAAATTTACTTAATTAAACTTTAATTAATCACTCACTTAACTTCATAAATATTTTTACTTTTTTTTTTATAATCTAATCCATTTTTCAAAAACGGTGACCCGAAAATACACTTTTCTAATAACCTTAAAGTTCGGGTCGTTACACCATTGACCATAGATCTATGTATGTCTCCCTCCAGAATTTCTATGTCAACATCGACACTGAAACCAGAAGAGACCACTCCAACCTTCTTCAGATCCCCAGGATTAGTCCCCAACAATTTGTCCTTCCAAGAGATTGAAGAACTAGCTTTTGTTTCCACCAACATATCGGTGATTTCCCCATTATTATCTTCTTTGAATCTAACTTTCTTTGTCTTAGTATCATCGTCCACCCGCACTCCGCCACCATCTTCAACCACCGACAGAGAACAGATACCATCAACATCCAGAGCATTTTTCATTTTTTCTAATTTTTAGGGCTGTTACCCAATAGTTATATTCAATCAAGTAGCATCTACAAAAATTATTGGTAAAAAATGGAAATTGTTAGCAATCATAAGTTAGATTTAGTGTAAACATCTTTTGTATCTATTTTTTTATATAGTTCCAAATTTGTATATTATTTTAGGATAAATTGCACCTATGGTTACTTTAAAATAGAGTTTGTCTTATTTTGATCACTCTAAATTTTTTCTTAATTTAGTCACTCCAAATAAGATAAATGTGTGAGTTAGGCACTGCCGTTAAAATTTTCATTTTCTTTTAACGAATTGTTGATATGGCACATTAACCCATTAAGCAGCTAACATGTGACATTTTTTGTTAACTTTTGATGATTAGTTTTTTCCCCTCAACTCAATATAAAATATAAAATGAAGGCGCTTAGGACCTTATTTGGTTGAAACGTTCACCATCACGGTCTTTTTTTTTTTTTAGAAAAATGGTTAAATTTCAGTGTTGATCCCTTTATTATGCTGAAATTTGTGTTTTAACCGTTACACTTAATTTTAGGAGTATTTCTTTTGTCATCTATATTAAACTCAATATAAAATGAAGGCGCTTAGGGCCTTCTTTTGTTGACACGTTCACCATCATGGTCCTTTCCTTTTGTTTTTCTTGTTATTTTTAGAAAAATGGTTGAATTTCAGTGCTGATCCTTTTATTATGCTTAAATTTGTGTTTTAATCATTACACTTAATTTTTAATATAATTTAGTCATTTATGTTTATAATGTTATTAATTAATCCAAATAGTTAATATCGTTAACTTTTCAATTAAAATGTTTCATAATTATATATAATTTGAATGCCATAAGAGTCTTAGAGACGAATACAAATCTTTACATTTTTTTATATTTACTTCACTTTTTTTTTTACATTGATCAACTTTAATTTTAGCCCCTATACTATGTTGGAGTTTATAATTTAATCTATATACTCTTTACCCAATTTGATCATTCTAATTGTATAATCTCATTAGCTAGTCTAAATACATAATTTGTAAACTATTTCAACCAAAACATTAACGTCAATTTGTTTCAGGAACATTATTTCAACCAAAAAATTTATTTTATCATAACAAATTCGAGTAGATTTTTTTAAGAAAAAAACCACAAAAACATTCAACCTTTTTTATTGGTTAGATTACTATTAATTGATTTTTTTTTTCAATTTCAAAATATCACACAAATGGATTTAATAGAATAAATTTAACAATGATAACAATTACCGAAAAGTAAAAGATTTACATTTCTAAAAATAAAATAAGAGATTAAATTTTAAAAGTATAAAATGTATAGAAATTAAGATATATTTTAAGTTTTAAAATTTTACTTCACAAATTCAAACATATAAATAGTGAACAAAAACTTGAAAGTCATACTGATTAGGGGACAGCTGACATGGGCTGCCTTTTGAGCTACTTTTTGGTATTAATTATTTGGGCATTAGTTATGTATTGGGCTCTTTTTAGCTAAAACCCAAATTTGAGGGTTTTATAATTGTATCGATAATGAAATTGGTCAGTTCATTCATTCGTCGATTTATAAAATAATCCAATTTTAAAAGAAAATTCAAGTCCAAGCTTGATTTGTACAAATAGCACAGTTAAAAATAATAACTTTTTTATTTAATAATTATTTTTAATAATTAAGTAACCTTCACAAATAAATTTATTTATGGATTAGATTACCTGTCAAAATTTCGTTCAAAATTTAGAGGAGTTTGAGTAAAAACATTAAGCTCGAAAATGAACTTGAGTAAAAAGTTAAGCCCATTTAAAATATGGGTCAAGATCGGGTTTGAATATTTAAGGCCCAAGCTTAACCCAACTTGACTCATTTTTTTTAGTTTGTAATGTTTTATATTATGTTATTTTTATATATTATGTAATTTATAACACATAAAAATTAAAAAAAATGTCAAGATACCTATATATAAAATTTTAATAAATAAAAAATAGTATAAATATATATTTTAAATTTTTTAATAATATGAGTAGGCTTAAAATGAGCTTAAGTTAATTATATAAAAAAATGAACTTGCTTAAAAAATTTTTAAATCTTATTTTTAATCAAATCGAACTTAAATAAATATAAAATATATTAATATTATATTTAAAGTCAATTCAAACTCGACCCGACCCGACTTGACACACCAATACCTCGTATATACACACGCTTCCACCAACCAACTGACCATTTAAGCCGCCAATCCAATGGGCATGTTCTTCACGCTTCTAATTTCTAATATAGGTGAAACTACATAAGAGATTCTTATGTTATAAAGATTACATCAAATTAGTCCCTTTATTATTAAACAAATCAATTTAATCCCTATATTATTAATAAAAAAATTAAATAAGCCAATTGAAATACAAATAATATTTACTATCTAACATAGTTAATAATGTTAATGTTTTTATAATTTTATAAATGAAATCTTTTGTTCGAAATTGAACTATAATTTATTTGATTCTTTTTAATACTATAAAGACTAAATTGAGTCATTTTAATAAAAAGAGTGAGGGACTAATTTGATACTATAATTATAATACAAGGTTCTCTTAAATACTTTAACCTTCTAATATAATACGAAACACCCCTTTTTTTTTTGTCCCAAATTTCATTTTTCATTTTTTCCTTTTTATCAATTTATTCATTAAGTTTTAATTAGATTTTTGGCTCCTATATTCCAAACCATTTGCCCACTTCAAGTTTGGGGGACTTCATTTTTCTTTGATCAATATAAACCTATCTGGGTATTTCTAAGATTTCCTAAATCTCTATGAATCCGATTCTGGGTCTTCTCCAAATTCACTAATTTTCAATACCCAGATTTCCTTTTACAATTCTCTTTGAAATTTCGTTGTCAAAAAATGATGGGATTCTATTAATATATCAGGGTTTTCAAAGTTTTTTTTTTCATTTCTCTCAAAGAAAAAATGACTAGTGCGACCTTTTCATCAAGTTTATTGGGGTCGTTCCCTGTAGTTACATCAACTAGGCATTGTGATTTGGGCAAAGAAAGGAGCAAATTTTGTTGTTTCAATGAGAAAAAGGAGCAAAGAAATGTTATCTGTGCTTGTATGGCTCCTCCTACTAGAAACCTGGGACGTGATGAATTCCATGGAACTAAATTTACTGTAATTATTTCTGCAATTTTTTTTCTGTTCTTTTATCTCTTTTTTATTTAATTTAAAAGGATTTTTTTATGGAAGTTTATTTAGGTTGACTTGAAAATTTTTTGCTGTTTGTTTTAATGGAATCTGCTTGATTGCTAGAAATGTCTTTGCTTATATTATAGGACTTGCTATTACTTTCTTTTTTTCTTGTTTTTGTTTTATGCTTCCAAATTGTTTATAATTTGTTGTTTCAAGGTAATTTTTGCATCCAAATTATGCTTATATTGTCTCTTGCAATTGAACCGTGTAAAATTATCCAACTCTTTTTTTAGGCATTTAGAGATTTTAGTCTCTGTTTCCTTATTGCTATTTGTTTTTGCTTTAAAAAAAGGTAGCTAAGACGCAGAAGTAAAAGGTAGAACATTAGTGGACAAATAAATAAAATGCACTTCCATTTCTAACATAATTGTTCTATTTAAGTATGCAATTTTAATGTTTAATTGTTTAAAAAATTATTATTTTTGTGTCCAAATGAACATTTTGCTTTTGGAAGAGGAAACAACTAGCAAAAGCAATAACCAAATGAAGCCTTGGGAACTCAAAGATTTGAGTTTACATGTATTATTTTTAGTTTCTCAGTCTCAACATGGTGATTTTTGCATTTATTTTTAGGAATCATCCAAATATGGGAATTTCAGCAAGGAAGTGAAGCATGAGAATGATTCTGATGTTCTCATTGAATGTCGAAATGTTTACAAATCATTTGGAGAAAAACATATCTTGCGAGGTGTGAGCTTCAAGGTGATTTTCTTGGCTTTAGATATGTTTTATGTTATTTCCGTGAGTGTTTGGACTACATGTGAACAAATATTTATGGATTGTACTGCATGAGGGTTGTTTCAAGTTCTTAGAAGATACTTCTTGGAATTACTGTTTGAACATTTTTACTCATAGGAAGAGTTTTCCGTCCTATAGTTTCTCGAACAAGTGCATAAGATGACATGGAGTTCTATATTACTATGCTAGACTTCACTATATTCGTTCCAATTTATTTCATCTTCGCTAGACTGAAACTTTTATTTTCCATCACATGAATAAAAACCAGCTTTCTTTCATTTTATTTTCCTATCAGGAAAAGAAATTGGGTTTCTATTTCATGTTTATTTCCTTCTTTACTGATTATTTTTTCTGGTTTATAGCTGCAATGGAGATGGTGATGTAAATGATCAGTTTTAGTTGAGTGTAGTTGATAGTCTTTTTTGTTGATTCTTAAAGGGGATTAGTTCCATTTAGGTGTATGGTTTTAAATTTCACTAGTTCTATTGTTTCCTTTCATTGTACTATCTTCCTACTTCAAATCTAATTTAGCTTTTTGATAACATATATGGTTTAGTTTAGGTGGTTTTTAAGGATGTATTCTATATAGCCCCATCTTGATTTTAAGTTTCTTCAACTTCGGGGTCATGAATGAGAATCGGACCTTATGTCTGGACTGCATTGAAGTACTTCTCTCAAATTGAACAGAACTAACTTTGTCTCGAATGATTTAAGGACTTCATAATTTCTGGGTACCCAAAACATGTTCAAACATGGACGGTTTAAGGTTGCCTCGATCATACCTGACACCTTAGTCGTAGACAAAATGGGATATATGAGTACCATGTTAGCCTTAACTTGGTGGCATCCTGAATTAGTTGTATCAAGTTCTTATTTACAGTTTACAGTCTTAGATGTATGTCTAGTGTTCTATAATGATATGATGTATCCATGTACTTGTATCCTCATTTTGGATCCCTTTTTACCAATTCCCCATGTCCAAAAATATGAACAAAGGTGAGTTAGAAACATAAATTTTCTTTGTGTACGATCATAGCTCGGTTTTTTGCCATTTCATGTAGTAGTATTCTCTATTATTATCAAATTTTTTTTTCACTTTTATCCGTTGATTCCTTATGTCTCCTTTGATTAATAGATTAGGCATGGTGAAGCTGTGGGAATTATTGGTCCTTCCGGCACTGGGAAATCTACGATTCTGAAGATTATTGCTGGACTTCTTGCACCAGACAAGGTGGGCAATGCTTATTGAGTCTGTCTTCATAGTTTTGGCAATTCGTTTGTGTTGCATATCGATTTATTACTGCTTAGATCCTTATAAAAAGAATACATAACTCTCATGTGTAGGGAGAGGTATATATTCGAGGCAAAAAGAGAATGGGTTTGATTGGTGATGATGAGATATCTGGTCTTCGAATTGGATTGGTAAAATTTTATTTAAGCTCTAAATATGATACAATTTATCAGTGGCATGATCCATTTCTTTGTTTACTCTTCTCTAACAGGTTTTTCAGAGTGCAGCACTTTTTGATTCTTTGACCGTTCGTGAAAATGTTGGTTTCCTTTTGTAAGAGACAGTATAAATTCTTTCCTACAAATACTGCATTTTTTCCTTAGCTTTTAGCAATGTTTTTAGAACCGGACTGGTGGTCGAACCAGTCAGGTCATTGATTCGCCAGTCCGATTAAAAAATTATTGAAAATTCAAAAAATAAAAATAAAACAACCTGGTTCAACCGGTTCCTGGTCTAAACCAGTTCAAGGCCATTCTCCAGACCGGTACCCCGGCCGGTTCCCAGAACAACCAGTTCGACTGGCCGGTCCAGTCCGGTTCAAACATCATTGGCTTTTAGGAGGTTGTCTTGGATTCTGATTTCCTTTTCTCCCAAATAAAGAAATTACTTCGAGTTGGTTGATGACTTTGTGCTTATTATTGCATAGATACGAAAATTCATGCATGTCTGATGAACAAATTTCACTGCTCGTGACGGAGACCTTGGCTGCTGTTGGTTTAAAGGTATGCTTGTGATTCCACTTTCTTTTCTTGGATAGCGTAGAATGTTAATTAGCTGTCCTGGCTTGGAACTTTTTGGCTTGATTCAGAGTTTTCCTGTAACAAACAAGTAAGATCTTAGCAAGATGTTGGGTCGGGCTTAAGTGAAAATCAGTGTAATGAACAGTTGGAACTTGTTTTCCGTAGTTAATTGTGGAATCTCAGTTCTCATAGAATGTAACAAGTGTACGCCTTTACTTCTGTCACCTCTTTCTGCACTGTAGGTGCCTTAATATTTAAGTTTCCGGCTGATTAAAAATTCCAACGCAATGTTCTCTTCAGGGAGTTGAAGAAAGATTACCTTCTGAGTTGTCCGGAGGAATGAAGAAAAGAGTTGCTTTAGCTCGTTCTATAATTTGTGACATCTCCAAAGAATCAATTGAGCCAGAGGTATAGTAAATTTCTCTTTGAAGTTAATGGATGTGGATTGGAAGTTGTAATGTTGTATAACTGCCTCGGTTTTGTATCTTAAGATAAACATTAAATTGGTCTTCCTTTCAAGTTTCAACTAGTATCCAGCCGATCCTATTTGCTTTCAGAGTTTAATCCCTAACTGTAGGACCATAAAATTTAGTCCACATTCCCACTGGAGTATATTCCGGCTTGGTCACCTCCTTTTATTTCTCCAGGTGCTTTTATATGATGAACCAACAGCTGGCCTCGATCCAATTGCATCGACTGTTGTTGAAGATCTCATCCGCTCTGTCCATACAAAGGGTGAAGATGCATCAGGGAAACAAGGGAAGATTGCATCTTATGTGGTTGTTACTCATCAACATAGTACCATTCGAAGAGCTGTCGACAGGTTTACCCCAAAATCATGATGTTTTTAATTGGTTTTTTGCTATGATGTTGGATGCCATACTTAATGAACTTCATCTTTACGTAATAGGTTATTGTTTCTTCATGAGGGGAAGGTTGTTTGGCAAGGAATGACCGAAGAATTTACAACGTCGACAAATCCAATTGTTAGACAGGTAATGACTGAAACTAGTTGCCATGAACTTAAAAGAGAATGCAGTGTAATTTATCTGATGCATATGGCAATGAGTATGGGGATATGCCCCTTTGAAGTCCCTCGAATACATGGAAAAGCTTAGAAAATAATTGAACATACTCGTGTCAGTCACATCCCCTTGTTTGATACTCACATCGTAGTTTGAGTAACATAGGTACACCTTGTCTCTCTCTCGTGAGCAAGAACTAAGGGCAGTCGGTTTAGGATCTTCATGCATATGTTACTTCTTAGATCATTGTTTTTGGAACTGGACTGGACCATCTGGTCAGACCGGTAGGATTGGGACCTGGCCGGGGCAATAAGGTGTTGGATCGGTTGGCCAGCAAACCAGTTGAACCAGCCGGTTCGAATTGGTTGAACTGTTTTTTTTCTTCTATTTTTAAATATATATTTTTTATTTTTTAATAATTTATTCAATTGAACTGGTTGGACCGGTCGAACTAGGAAATGGTGGTCTGAGCAGTTCGACCACTAGTCCAATATGAAAACCTTCTTAGATGAGTTAATACATATGCTTGTGTCTATATATGTAAGAGAGATGTCCATATACTTTTATGTCCTATTCACATATATCATGCAGGTTGAATTTTGAGTAAATTAAATGTTATATATATCGATAAATTCAACAGATGGATTGTGGTAATAAATATACCGACATCTATGATCTTATTTAATTGCCCTTATGTTTTTCAGTTTGCATCTGGGAGTCTGGATGGTCCAATCAGATATTAGAGGCACATATATACAAAGCTTTCAAAAGATCAAATTTGGTCATTGAATTTCTTTTTAGCTAGGATTCTCAGGAAAATCAAGTAAAAAATGTCAATTTTCAATGTTTGGCATTGTATTTGCAGGTCAATGTTGTTTTAGATCAGTGTAGCTCTTTTCTTTTGGGGGGTTGGTTACCTTTGCTATTATCTTTGCAAGTGTACTTTCCTGTAAAAAGACTTTATTTTCTACAACAGAAATTAAAAAATCCTGCACTCTGAGAACATACCATTTTTTTAGTGTAAAATGACAATTATTGGATGCAAAGAAATAATCAAAGACAAATCCGAAGCTTAATTTAGTTGATTCGTAAAGTTATTCTTATGGTTTTGCCTTTTAATTATATCATTATTACCTTATAGTGATATTTGAATTGGATTGGATCGGTTGAGTTGGGAACTAATTGGTATATCGATCTAAACATAGTGAACCAATTTTTGAGTGAATCATTCGGAATTTATAAAAAAACCAAAAACTCATATAAAAATATACTGATGGTTGGATTAATTTTATAAATTTTATAAATATTTTTTATTATTTATAAAAAAATATTTATTTATTTAAGTTTTGTTGCACCAATGATTGAATCGAGAATTAGTAGTTTGAATCTTAGAGATGACAGTGTTAGGAAAAGTATCTTCAAACGTTGAACATTTGCCGTAAATAATAAAATATTGGTGTGGTTATTAAAACAATATCTACTTTTTAGAAACTATATATTTGGTTAAAATATGTTATAGTTTTTTATACTCTTCACAAATTTAAAATTTAGTCATTATACTTTTACTTTTAAGAATTTAATCTCTACTTTTTATATTTTAAAAATTTAAATCTAACTGTTAATAGTGTTAAATTGTTTTTAATAACCAATCAGTGGGTATTGATCTATCGTACAATTGTTAAATCGTCGCTTAGACTAACTAAATTTAAAATAAAAACTTAACAATCCAATAGCTTAAAATAAATACTTTCAAATAATTTAATAATTATTTTGTAATATTTTAAAATTAAATGACTAAAATGTAAACTTATTAAGAGTTTAATGACCTTGAGTGAGTTTAGCCATAATTTATTAAAAAATAATTTAAATTTTAATAAATAAATAAAATCTAAACAGAAATATGAAAATTATGAGCGTGGGAAACGGACAAAAATTTTACGCCAGTTATTTCTACCGCGTTCTTCGGTTTCTATTTTTTTTCGTTATTTTAATTATTATTAATATTATTCTAAAAAATATATATATAAATTTTAAAAAAATGTAAAAAAATAAAAATTCAAAACTGCTTCATTTTCATGCATTCAGCCCAACTCTGTATTTAAAAAAAAAAAATCTTTCCTATCATATAATATATATACAATCCTTTTCATGTTTCTATTTTTTTTTTGAAAATTTTCCTGGAAAACGTTTTCGTTTCTTGTCTAAGGACACCCCATTTTTAAGCTTCAAGCCAGAAGCAAAAAGTTGTTTTTGTTTTCATATTTCGTCGATATGAAATCAGTACATTTTGTAAGTTTTTTTTTTCTTTAATAATAAAAGTTGATAATAATTAATTCCGTGATTACCTTTTCTACTTTTCTCCTCATTTTTTCTCGTTCGTGCAGAATCTTATTTATCTATGCTTAGAACTAGGAATTTGTATGTTGGAACAGTCATGGTTTTTTTAGGCTCTATTTTCATCTTTATTTTTGTTTTTTTTTTCAGTAAAAAAAGTAAAGAGAGTAGAAAAAGTTTGAATTATATTTGAATTTGAATTTGTATTTGAATTGAATTTTAATTTTTAATTCTGTGAAATGTCATCTAATTTTATATGCAAAATACTGTCTTCTTTTTTTATTTGCACAATTTTCAGGGTATTCAAGTTATCTGTATATGTGTGTCTCTGTGTATATAAAAATATATTGGAAATTGAGTTTCTTTTTTTCTTTTTGCTTGATGCATTTGTTGCATGATGTTGGTATGCTATGAAATTCATTGATTTTATAAAGAAACGGGGAACTTCTTCATAGTCTCTATGCCTCACACTTCAATGAAGCTTATTGGTTATTCACTTAATTTTGAAGTTTTTTTTTTATTCTCCTCTGTTTTATGGTCAATGTTCAGAGTTTATGGCTGTCCCTCCCAATAATGTCATCTCCAAAGTTTGAACCTATATCTCCTCTTGAGAATGCAATGTGCCTACCATTGCACCTAATACTTGTCTGTAATTTTGGAGTCTTTTGATTCTTACCAGAGACAATATTAACGATTAATATGCTTTGTAGATGTTTATATTTGGATTCACTAATGTTTCTGATGTCATAATTTGAAATTATTTTTGTCCCCTCCTATATGCTTGTTGTGCAATTGCATGTGATTCTTTAGTTAATTATAGAAGCTGCATTGATGTTTACATTCATGAATCACTAATATTTAATCTATTATAATTATAGAAGCTGCTTCAATGTTTACATCCTTGAATCACTAATGTTTACTCTCATAATTTTAGAAAATTTATGAAATCCAATTTGCTTGTTTTGTTGGCTTTTAATTCCTTTGCTAGATATCAATGTTTATGATTATGAATCATTAATATTTCCTATGTCATAATTTGAGAATATTTGTGTCCTCATATCTGCTTCGTGTCCTATTACATATAATTCTATAGTTAATTATAGAAGCTGCATTGATGTTTACATCCGCTAATCACTAATGCTTACTCTGTTATAATTATAGAAGCTGCATCAGTGTTTACATTCTTGAATCACTAATGTTTATTCTGTCATATTATTTAAGAATATTTACGAAATCCAATTTACTTGTTTTGTTGGCCTTTAATTCTTTTGTTAGATATCAATGTTTATGATTATGAATCATTAATGTTTACTATCCAATGACTCATTATTTCGATGAATCATTTCTTTTGACAGAAGAAAATTATATAAACACTCACTCGAAATCTTCATATTACCCTTTGATAGAAATAGAACTTTACTCAATTTCATCTTTGGTAAATTTACCAAGGGCTATGCCAAAATTTTGGAATATTTTTGCTCCGCCTATCCCTCTAATTCTTTATTTAGTCATAGAATCTGCATCAATACTTATACTTGCTGATTACTAGTGGTTACTATGTCATAATTTGAGAAGATGTGTGCGCTCCAATCTGCTAGTTGGATTTCTAATTGTTTAGATCGTTATATGTTTGGTTTGTTATATTTGACAGATACCTCTGATTGCTGAACGGAAAGGTTGGGGTTCATGTCTTTGTAGCATCGTTCCAGCCACTGCTTTGCTTTCTATAATTTACCTTCTAGGGTTTTCAAATGTAGAAACAGAAAATAGAGAGGTATATTTTCCATTTTAGATCCCATATGATATGAATTTTGTTGCATTATTTGACTTTCTATATGTGCTATAGCGGGTCTCTCTGTATGGTTTTCTTCATTTACATCATCTAATTAATATTCACACCGTTTAATATTCTGTGGATTCCCATCAGCATACAGTTGAAGGTGCTATTGATTTGTTTATTACATTTTTCCCGGCTATTTTACTAAATTGATCCAAAAATTTTTTATATTTATAAAAATGACCTAGGTTCAAAAATAATCACCAAAATGACCTGAAATGAATAGTAGAATTGGGTTTTGGCCTGTCAATGGCCGGTACTAACTCGTATTTTACACCCATGATTGCCTGATGATTGTATCAGGCTTTAAAAAATTGATTTTTTTAGTTTTGGCCTGTCAATGGCCGGCACCAGGATATTTTTTTTTAAATCGTATTACTGTGGTATACAAGAATACGAGTTTTTTAAAAAAAAATTTGGTGCTAGCCTGTCAATGGCCGGCACCAAGTACAAAAAAAAATTCAAATATTTTTTGTGCTGGCCTATCAATGGTCGGCACCAAAATACTAATTTTTAAATTCGTATTACACTGGTATACAAAATACGAGTTTTTAACAAAAAAATTTCTAATTAATTTATATTATTTTTAAATTTAAATTTAAATTTTTTCTTATTTCATTTAAATGTTCTATTTTTGCCATTGGCGACCACCAAAAAAATTTGAATTTTTTTTTTGTACTTAGTGCCGGCCATTGACTGGCAAGCACTAAATTTTTTTTTAAAACTCATATTTTATATACCAGTGTAATACGATTTAAAAAAAATACTCTGGTGCCGGCCATTGACAGGCCAAAATTAAAAAAAATAATTTTTTAAAGCCTGACACAATCATCAGGCAATCATGGGTGCAAAATACGAGTTGATACCGGCCAAAACCCAATTCTACTGTTTATTTCAAGTTATTTTGTTGATTATTTTTAAATCTGAATTATTTTTGTAAATATCAAAAAATTTTGGGTCAATTTAGTAAAATAGCCCATTTTTCCCCATGGGTTTAAGTTTGAAATTTGTAGGTTGTTTGTTATCTCCAATAATTTAAAGGTCGAATATGAACCTTTTATCAGTTTTTCTTTTTGGAAGTCAGTGCCATATATCGAATAGAAAGAGATATATTGATGGATATCTAGAATGAAAGTTGTTCCCTTTGTGCAGACATGGGGATTAGCTGATATTTTGCAGAGCTCAAATGTTGGTAATTGCAAGGTTTGTTCAGGAGACTTTAAAGATTTTGCTTAATCACATCCTTATTTATGAAAATGTTTTTCTGGCAAACAAGAATCCATTTTCTGTTTCATATTTTTAGAACCAGTGCAAGCCTCCCGGAACTGCGCCATTACCTGAAGGTATCATTGAAAATACATCAAACTTAGAGATGCGACCTTTATGGGGCTTCCCAGAGGTAATGTTCTAATCAATGTGATTGAGCATGCACTTTCCCGTAACCAATATGAATGGGCACATAACCTTGTAAACATGTTTCTCACTCGAATTTTGAGAATAGAATTTATGGGGTGTACACTTTCCCATTTGAAACAACTCCATGGAAAAGACTGCACCTTACTGTAAACTTCTGGCTGCGTAAAGCACATGCAACTTTAATTAAACATACAACTTTGATGAGTTTTATTAGTAAAGTTGGAATTGCACCATTGCAGCACATTCATGTCTCTGGATATTCTTGAATCGCAGATAGTTTACATTTGGTTGATTTGTTGTTTGGATTTAGATTAGAAGGATAGAACCTCTTTTTAGCTAATAGAATTCTTAATAATTCTTTGTGCACTTTTGGTTTTGACAATTTCTATTTTCTCAAATAGAATAATGTTAATTCATTGGAACTTCAGAACTATGTTGCTCTGACTCTATTTTTCTCAAAGTACCCGAGTTTGACGTATATGCAGGGTATGGGTACATGAACATCCAAGGGTCCTCCAAATACATGGAAATCTTGTAAAAGAATTAGCACATGGTGTATGACTTTCATGTCAAAATTATCATGCTGCTAATTCCTCCAGGGGCAATTCATTTTGTTGATGTGACACTGACACATCTGGCCATACTAATTTTACTATTGCACTACTGTTTGGACAGAAGGACAATACTTCTACCAGCTTATTTGCAGTTGCTGTTGGAATAAAGCAAAAAGATCTAGTAGACAAAATGGTTAAGATGGTAGATGATAATTCCTTTGTTCTTTAAAGTATACCAGTTGCTTGTATATATTTTTGAGTTTGATTGCTCTTTGTTTTCTATTGTATAGTTTCTATCTAGTGATTTTGTAGTTATGCTTTTCCATTATGATGGTATTGTTGATGAATGGAAGCATTTTGAATGGTGTGATAAAGTCATACATGTTTCTGCACGCAATCAAACTAAATGGTAAGGAATCTTTCCAATCCCATAACAAATTATAGGGAAGTAGCATTATTCTAAATTTCTCCTGAATTTTATTTCTGGGTGATTAGGTGGTTTGCAAAGCGTTTCTTACACCCTGATATTGTTTCGGAATATAGTTACATTTTTCTCTGGGATGAGGACCTTGGAGTTGAACATTTTCACCCGAAAGTGTACGTTGAATGTGATTATCCATATTAGAACACGGATTATATGTTAGAAGCTCTCTGCTCATTTCTGTCAATTTGAGAAATGAAATCCTTTTATAGTTCAAGTAGAAAAATGTTGCTAATAAACTTATGCTGTGTGATAATTAAGATGCATTTAAATAACTCAGAGGTTCTGAAACGTGCACAAATGTGGAAATTTATGATGGCTTTTGTTGAACAGTTCTACTAGTAGTGTAGCAGTGATAGCCATAGACTACTCTTAGTTATACCCTGTCTATAGAATTAAGAATGACTGTGGAGCCTGATGGAGATGGTTTGCGTCAGCTGATGATATTCTACCTGCAGTTGAAATTGCTTAATGCTGTATGTATCGATGTTCAGTTTTTGCCCTTTCAGTTGCAGTTTCAAAGTATAGTTCTATCATGTGTTGAAGGAAGTATGATAGTTACTGCAAAGCTTATGAAGTTGTTTGTTTCCTTTCCCATGTCTGCTAAATTTTGCTATATGCTTATTTAAAAGGAGAAAGTGTTTTGGCTATTAAATAACTGCATCTTATTTAATTACCACTGATATTCTATTTTATAGATTCAAAATTTAAAATCTATAACTTAATTTGATAACTCAGATATGTGTCAATTATTGAGCATGAAGGGCTAGAGATATCGCAGCCTGCACTTGATCGTTCTAAATCAGAGGTACACCATCAAATTACTGCACGTGAAAGCAAATCAATAGTGCACAGGTTCTTGTAGTCATTTATTTCTCGATATCTACTCTGAAAGCTACTTGTGCTATACATTGCATATTCTGAATACGCTACTTTTGTAAACCATGCACAAATTTGTTTAATACATAGTCTATTGAAACTAGTGACTTAATTTGCTTCATTGTGTATGATTTTTCATTGCAGGACAGCTTTCAAACCAGGTGCTAATGGGAAGCATTGTGATGCCCATAGTAAAGGACCTCCATGCACAGGGTAAAATATCAGTAAAATTACTAAATATTCTCCATTGGTTCTTAGAATTTACTTATTCTTCACTAAATAATTAAGTTAAGAAACTGTCATTTTAATTCTATTGATGTGAGAGGGTATTTTTTCTACTGAGATTCACAAAAGAATCTATGCTTACAGAAGCTATTATTGTGCAACTCAACGAAATTAATGAATTTGAAACCCCTGTCAAATTTTGGTTTTGCTTACCAAATCTAAGGAACAAGAGAATGTGACAGGTGGATCGAAATGATGGCCCCTGTTTTCTCGAGAGCTGCCTGGCGTTGTGTATGGTACATGATTCAGGTTTGCCTTTTAGACTGTGGGATTTTTACATCCTTATTCTTGCCTCTTTTCTTTTCTTAACTTCTTCCCTCTTTTTTGGGTGGAGCATGGTGTTCAATTGCTATATATCTTTGCTATCATACCATTTAATGCTAAATACGAAATGATACATCTATAATATGGAGCTGAGTTTATCTGAAACATGATTTTTAGGTTAACTGAATGATTGATGAGAAGGAGCTGGTTTGCATTTTTTGTTTCGTTAATATTTTTGAGATTTGTTATGTGTACGGTGTGTTTGGAAAGCCATATAGTAATTGGATTTGGGTGTAAGTGCTTGTAATTACACATGTGTGGCATTTTTGGGTAGCCATTGTAATTAGTAGGTCGCACTAAATTGAGAGGAATTGTAGCACCTCAGTTACTTGCTCCAATTCTTACGAGGGGGTTGAGAATTGGGGGAATTGCACAGGGTAATTAGCCATGATGACTTTCAAACTTTTTTTAAAAATTTTTTATTCTAGGAATTAGAATTCCTTGTAATTACAAGAGGGTGTAATTACTAGTTTAGTAATTAAACTTTCTAGAAATTACTCCATAGTGTCCAAACACACCCTCAAACTTTGCTCTAGTTTTGCAAGCCTGTGAATGTTCCTTGGTCATGCTATTTAAAGGTTTATAAAATTGCCTCATACATCAGTCTTTCTTCCTCTTTTAATGTCACATCCTTATCTATTTACGTTATTTTATTTATTTATCTTTTTCCAGAATGATTTGATCCATGCCTGGGGTATAGATATGCAAGTTGGATATTGTGCACAGGCAAGCTACTTAAAGTGGGTTTTCATCTTATTTTGCTAAAGCAATAGAATTTTGCTTAACCTGTATTTTAATAGGGTGATCGAACCAAAAATATTGGTATTGTGGATGCTGAGTATGTAGTCCACCACAATCGTCCTACTCTAGGGGGCATAGGTGCAAAAAATCGCTCTACTGCTGGAGGTCGACGGCTGGACAAGGTTAGAAATTAATATCTATTTCCACAAGATCTTAACAGGTACATTATTTTCTGTATTCAAGCATTATCATCCTTTAGTAATGGTGGTAAGCAATTTTGAGAAATGCTTTACTGTTGTTGTACTGATTACTTTGTGGTTAGTTGCATCTTATGCCAGGCTGGTTAAGGCTTATTTTGGCATTATGGTTGATTTGCAAAACTGTGGTTCAAACACGGTGATGCATAAGATGCAACTAAATAAGCCTTAATATCAAGAAGTCCAGTTTATGCAACTAACATATTCAATTGTTGTGGTGCATAAACTAAAATATTCTTAGTGGTACCGATGCTGGACTTGAGTTTTTTTTTCTCTAAAATCTACATATTTGGACATTTTAAGCTTATTTTTTTTTTCGTCAAACAATAACAAGGAATTTCTTAACGAAGCACATAAAACACTTGAGCTCTATACCTTTAAACCACAGCTTTGCTATTATTGGTGATTTAGGCCCTCAAGTACTTGTGTGTTCATATGTGAAATTAACATTTGGAACATGTATTTGTTTAAGACATATGAACAATTTTTGTAGAAAGGGTTGCCAAATGGTGAAAATCATACATTCACCGCAGAAATCTTGCATATTAAAGTGTAAACATATGTTCTTTGGTATTAAGTTCTTAGCAAGCCCTCTGGATTTAAGGAACAGTAGATTGATGCAGACAAATGAATTAAACAAAATTGGCGGCAGAGCATATTTCTTATTCTGTTTAATTCTTTTCAGCAGTTCTTTAAGGTTAAATTGCTACTGCTATCTGTTAGTCCAATTTAAAATGTGTGTTTGAAATCTAGAAGTTCTGAGCTTTTATATGTTGTATAAGAGGATATCTAAACTCAAAACTACAGGCAAGGGATTATACACCATTACCATTGGTTTTTGAGAATGTCTTACATCGCTCCATGAGTTGCTTTAGTTACTAGTTCTTACCCTTGAACAAAGATCATTGCAATGCAGATGTTGTCTTTAGTCACATGAGTTGCTTGCTTTAGCTACATGTGTCAAATTTTATGTAAAAATTTAACCTGTTAAACACAATTATTATACAAAAATTGGTTATTGTGCACAAGCAAGCTATTTAAAGTGGGTTTCTCTCTTATTTTGCTTACCTAAAAGATTGTTGCTTAACATGTTTTTCTTTAATAGGGTGATCGAATCAAAGGTATTGTTGTGAATGATGCATACATACTGCGCCACTATGTTAAAGCAAAGAAAAAAAAGGTTAGAAATTTGATATCTGTATCAGTAAGATGTTAGTGGTACATAGCTTATCCACCCCCACCCCCCCCCCCAAAAAAAAAAAAAGAAAAGATTTTTATGGTTCATTATTTTCTTTATTTAAGCAAATATCCTTGAATGATGGTGCTCAGCAGTTTAGTGATTTCTGCATCTCTGCTCTAGGTTCCTGCTAGTGCTTTTCTGCTGTTGTGTCGATTACTACATTTGGAAAACTGTGTTCTTTTAGCCAATCCTCTCTCTGCTATTACTGGTGATTAAGGCCTTGATGTACTTGTGTCCTTATGCGAAAGGGACAAAATTTATTGGGAACACGTATTAGGATATAAGGACAATCTTTGTAGAAGGGATAGCCGAATGGTGTAGTCATATACAGTATATATATACATGTGTGTGTATATAACACCACAGCTCCATTTTGTATTTCTAAACAATTTCATTCAGAGAAGAAAGCATGCAAAAACGTATGTGCTCTGGTATTAAAAAGATTAAATATTAATATTATATAAGTATCGTAAATATTTAACAAAACTGTGTATTTGACTAAATGTAAGAATATTTAATATAAATTCAAGGTTTAATTTAATGAAAAGAATTAAAAAAAAGTTTAAAACGGTTTATAGGGATTTTGTTGGTTTTTCTTTTTTAAGTTTCTTATTGGTTCAACCTATTTGAAAGATACCCGGTTTAATGATATAGGGCAGTCCAGTCTGATTTTTTAAACACTGCTATTATCTGTCATCTTGGAAGTTCAGTGGATTTCTTGTGCTGGTTTATTGGTTGTTCAATGCTCCAATGTTCTTTTTTCATCTTTCTGGTATCTGATTATATGTTGTATAAGAGTATTTTTAAACCGAAAACTACCGGGAACGGATTATAAACCGATACCGTTGATTTGAGAATGTCTTAAAATCTCTACATGAGTTGCTTGCGTTAGTTACACCAAATCCGAACCCCTGAAAAGATTTATTTTAGATAAAATGTGAATTAATTGGTTAGCTTGTGCAAATATAGCGGCCATCGCTATCTGTGAATATGAAAACTATGAAAATGTATGGCCTGTCGTATTCTTGCCCTAGTCAATTGTGGTACCTTCGGTATTTTGTCTTGGCTAACTATTTGGTCTGTTTCTGTATTGCAGAAACCTCGTCGCCCACAAGATCCTAGAGTGGAAGTAAGTATCTGGGTTTATTGCTTTGCATCATCTTCCTTATGGTATGCATTATTGATTCTTATCGATGTTTGTCTGCCTCATGCATTCTCGATCCTTAATGGAAACTTAGTATATTCATCATCCTGTACCAAATTGGGAACCGTCTTGGATTTACAACATGTGTTCTGTATAAGTCTTATGCATGGTACTTTGAGGTGCTGGCTTGGAGATTTAGCCAAAGGAGAACTTATTCGATCCCTTGTTGATTATTTGTTGTAAATAGAGTTCAAATGTTGAAAATATCAAAAGATCTTTTTCTAGGCATTGACTGACTTGGCAATCATTTAATTGCACGAAAACACTGGTTATAATTATCGGAGTACGAACTTGATTTGTACAGGTAAGGAGGCAGTCCTACGTCGAGTTGTACTTTTTCAGACAACGATGGGAGAAAGCTGCGAAGAACGATAAGTGCTGGGTCGATCCATATCACTAGCAAGAACATTGACTGCATTCTCCGATTTTGTTGGCTCAGGTAAAACTGTGTAAAGTGTTGCATACAATTGTGCATCATAGTCATAGGATGTTGCTAAATGGGAGGAAGAGATTAAGCAGGTACTTTTTCCAAACAAAAATGCGCGATCCTCGTATGGAGCTGAGCTCGGTGCCTGGTTCAGTTCATTTGTTTATATTCGATATAGGCACCGGATTAAATCATTCGATTATTTAGTGGAATAAAGAGAATATAATGTTTTATAGGAACTGGGAGGAAAATAATAACAGCCTTCTTTTAGCTTACTGATTTTATCTGTAGTGTCAACTTATAGCTTCTTGCTTGGAGCCCAAAGCCTGAGGATAAGACAATGATGCAGATATCTAGATTCAAAATTTAAATTTATAAGGGTAAATTTTATTAATAGTCCCTATGTCTTTTTGTTTTTCAATTTAACTATGAAAAGTTACAAAATGATCACCCAATTATTCAATTTTATTTTTTTATTACAAGCCAATTAACATCAAATTGGAAACACTAAAAAGTTAAGTTAGTTGGGTGACTACGGTAGTCCCTTTGTACATCACTTATGACCCTTGTTGGTGAAACCAAACTAGATTGATTGGATGGAAAACCGAATGTGACAAAAGAATTGAATTGATTTCTAAATAATTTTTAACTGTTTATTTAATTATTATTGGATCGACAATTAAACCAATTGAATTGGTAATCAATAATCTAACTAGTTTAATTATCAATCCGTATTTTAAAACATCTATGAGATACTCAAATTATTTCGTATCAAAGACATGCAACATGAGAACAAAAAAAAAAATAGAAGTTTCCCTCTATTTCGTGAGATTTTTTAGAGAACATTTAATTATAAAATCATAAATGACCATTCATGTAATGTAATATAAAATTATATTATATTATATTATTAAAATAAAGAGATTTAATCTAAAATTACAACAACATAAAAGTGGTTAAAAACACTCTTAAAGTATAGATATAATATAATAGTAGAAGATTTGTCCCGTAAATTGACTTAAAGTGATATATACCTCTTTAGAGGTTTGTATTTAAACTATTAATTTTATCTTCTTTTATCAAAAATATTATTGACCAATAAAAACATGACATATGGCATGTTTTTATCGGATGCTGTAATTTTTTGATAAGATAAGATAAATAGATTAAATACCATTGACAAAAAAAGGGACCAATTTGAATTAAGGTAGAGATATTTAGTCCCGAATTTAAACAAATCACTCATCACAACAACGATACGTATAAAACATATCCATCACTTTAGAGCAATCGGGGCAAACCATAATACCCGGAACCCGACCCAGGACTGGCAAATGAACCTTGATGCAGCCATGAACATCCCTCGATATCACCTCTTTGTAATGCTTCACACCTTCTAAGAACCGTAGTCCAGTAGTGTCTTGTCTCCAATTCAGGTAATTCGACATGATGGTTAAACCCGTTTCGCCGTCGGTTGTTACCATCGGGTCGGGTCCCATCGAGAAAACGGCCCACGATTCGCCTTTTCCGCCATGGCCGACCACTTTCAAAGCTTCATGGATTACTACATCAGTTTTATAAGCGGTGGTTGTTTTGCCGTGTCGGATTTTGGCGTGTAATATGCTTTCTAGTTTTGTCCAGAACCGCCACCGGATCTCCGATTCGATGACTTTGATGTCACGGCTGAGGTCGGTTTTTGATAAGCCTAATTTGGCTTTGTTTTTTCCGACGAAAACTAGTTTTAAGGTAACGCCGGCGGCGTAGGCGGCGTATTTGACTTTCTCGGTGAATTCTTGAATCCATGAAATGTCACCTCCGCCGAATAAGCAAACGAATGTTGTTCGATTCTCTATCTGATAAAATCATGGATCAAATTAAATGATAAAAGAAAAAATAATAGTTAATGAAATTGTAAATTTTGAACACAATTCGATATTTGATTCCATAAATCAATTTAATTTATGAAAATTCACGATCTCTTAAACTCAAATTTGAAATAAATAAATAATCTAAAATGAGCTAAACTTAATTGTTAGACTTGAATAACAATTTGAAATATTTGACTTGAAAAATCCGATCAGAAAACTTGAATGATTTAAACGGTAAATTTGAACTTTTTTTATTTAAGTTAATCTTTAAACTTGACAATTTTTTCTGCATTATAGCTTAAATTTTAGGGTTTTCAAATAATATCAAGGATAAATTTGAACAAAAAAAATTTTCAAGGCCTAATATAAGAACAATTGTTAAATTTAGAGATTAATTTTAAAAAAAGTTCAGACCCTAATGCAAAAATAAATATCAAATTTAGATCCCAAAAAGTGATTTAACCCTTTTACCTCGTTAATTTAATTTAGTTTGAATTCAAATTAAACAATAAAAATTATTTAATTAATTAATTTTAATTTTAAAATTTATAAACATTAATATAAAATATTTAAAATATATATATATATGAAGAGAGTTTTATGAATGTATGCAACGTACCCATGAACGTAATTCGGGGACAATGAAGTCATCAAGCACCAAATCAAGCTTCCAACCATGTCGTTCATCTACAGAGTTCCATAGAATCTGCTCGGTTTTATCACTAAATGGGAAAGCCGTGTTCCCCCAAGTCCATAACATGGGGAGAGCATTTTGGCACACCACTTCCCCGGCCGAAGTCATCGACACTGCGATCGCCTGCCTTATGAAATGCCACTCTTTCTTCACAAACTCGACGACGTCGGCCTCGACCCTTGTTGGCTCCACTGCCACACTCCATTTCATCAACTGTTTAAGCTCCCAAAATCGTTTCACATCGTACGACATCGACAAGTCGATGATCGGGAGCCAAACGATCTCATACATTTGGTCGTTTCTTTCGTACAACCAATTGAGAACCTTGATCTCATCGATAGAGATGTCGAGATCCGATACGAGGAACAAAAGATGCTTGTTTCTTAGATTTTCAAAGCCCTGTTTGTTTATTCATGTCGGAAAAGAAATCATTAATTGTCGAAAGGGTTAATATTTGATGCATGACAATGTATATTTATAATTTAGTCTCTTTACTATGTTCAATTTTAGGATATAATCCTTCTATTTTAATTCGTTATAATTTAATCCTCTATTTTTATAATATTATTAATAGGTCTAAATTGATAACATGGTTAGTTGCTACCGTAAACTGATGCTTTGACTTCTTTTTTTTTTTACTATTATATGGTCATAATTAAAGTCACATGAAAATCCAATCAATCATATTTAAGAATATATTTACATTGCAGATGAATGTTTAAAATAGTTTTAATTTTTAAATTACATCATAATTTTAACGGCAGCAACTAATAGGGTTATCCATTTGGACCTACTTATAAACATTATAAAAATAGAGGATGAAATTATACCTAATTAAAGTAAAAGGACTAAATCACAAATTATATCATAGTAAAGGGACTAAAACCAGAATTGATCCAGCAATATTAGATGAAAACTGTAATTAAACCAAATTACCTGAATCCTCACGTAATGCATGATTTTGTCGATGAATTCTGAGATGCTGATTTTAGTAATACGTATGGTTATATCTTCATATGTGTATTTTTCTGCATGCCATTTCCATTATATGAACATTCACAATATTTTTTAAAAAGGAAATAATTACTTCAAATTTGGATATTTAAATGTATTATCTGAAAAAAATAAAATAAATTATAACATTCAAAATTATTATATGTAAAAGAAAAACAGATTCGGGAAAAAAAATCCAAAGGTTAATACTTCATTTCGAATCTGTCGTAAATGATAATTATAATATTTGAATCGGTAATAGTCCATAAAAAACAATATTAACCTACTGATAGTGTATATATATTTACTACAAATGAATTAAGTTATATAAAATTATAAAAAAATTGAACCCATTTAATTTTACCATTTGAAACAAATGTTTATTTATTATATAAATTTTTAATAAAAATATTTATTTGTGGTATATAAAAGGCTTACCAGCATCCCTTAGGCAAAGGGTTAACTTCTCTTGAAGGATGTTATTTATATGGCTAACTTCATTTGCCAAGACATTTAATTCTTGGATTGTGGATTCAAAATGGTCCCTGAAAATAATTTTAAAAAATATTTCATAAATTATATTTCATGCATAATAATATATAATTTATGCACTATTAAGTCAGCTGAAATGAAGATAAATAAATTTATTTTTAAAAATTTTAAATAATGTCATCTTTTTCTATTTTTCCAAAAGGCAAAATAGTAAGGTTTTGTTTATGATTTGGTCCATAAATTATACCTTTTTTCTATTTTGGTACATAAAATTTTTTTTGTCTCTTTTTGATATTTGAACTATTATTTTCAACCCTTTTTACCCCCAAAATTATCGGTGACCCATAAGAATAAATCACGAGTCAGAAATTTTTCTGGGGGGTTAATTGGGAAGAAAATGATAGTTCATGTATCAAAGTGTAGAGGAAAAAAGTACAAAATGAAAAACAGATATAGTTCAGAGGTCAAAAGGTAAATTAAGCCAAATCGTAATCAACATACAGTGGCAGAACTAAATTAGAGCCAGAAGGGACCTTCCCCCTTCCCTGTTGGTAAAATTTTAATTAAACCCTTTAAAATATTAAAAAATTTTAAATAGCCCCAATACTCAGTGGCTTGTGCCGCCACTACAAACATAATAATTCTCAAATATTAAAAAACAAAAAAGCTTACTTCTTTTTGCTTAAAATGCTTGTGATTTGCAAAACAATCCGAAGGATCTTGTATGCAGCTGTGGGGAAACAAGCAATGGCATCTTTGATTGAGTGGACCTCTTTGGGAATGCGAGAAATGGAAGGGGCCAAAAAGGCCAAGTTGGTGTTGGCGACATCGATCATGGCCTTGAAAAGCCCGATGCGTTCGAGCACGGTGAAATCCGTGGTGGTATAACGGTGGCCTTTGAGGGTTTCAACGTACATGGCAATAGGGTCGGTGTTACGATGCTTGACAAGCATTGACGACTCACCAACACTGCATGCGAAAGCGGCCATCGCCAACACCACTTTGGCGTTCCATGAATAGTCTTTCAGCCTTCGGAGCATTTGCATCATTGTTTCGTCCACACTGCTTGCCATTGTTGATACACAGCATGACATCTGCATTTAAAATAGTAAGTATTTTCCGTAAAAGTTAAAAATTTTGAGATTAGGTTGTCATTAAAATCGTTAGATTTTTGTTAAAATTAAAAATAAATTCCTCCTTTTTTTATTTAAAAATTTTAATCCGGTTATTAAAATCATAAATATTTTTTATTAAAAGTTGTCAACCTAAAATTTTGCTTAGGCTGTCAACATATGATTGACACCAAAAAAAAATGTTAAATTTTGATAAAATTTTACAAAAATATCAACGATGATAATGACTGGACTAAGCTTTTTAAATTGAAAAAGTAAGTATATGAGCCAAATCTCAAAATCTATACAACTACAGGGACTAACAGTTAGGGGTGTTCAATCGGCTAACTGACCCAAACTACCATTAACCGAATTGATCGACACTTTAAAACCTTAACCGTTAACCGAATTAAACTTTTTTGGTTAATTCGGTAGGTTAACTGAAATAACCGAAATTTATATGTTTTTTATTTTTTTGGTTAAAATAAATATAAATCATATAAAAAAATTAATCGAATTAACCGAATTTAATATATGTAAAATGTATATAAAAAATATAAATTTTCAGTTAATTAACCGATTTCGAACCGAATTAACCATTAGCCAAACTTTCAAAAAATTATTAACCAACCCTAACCAAATTAATTCGATTAACCTACCAATTAACAGAATTCCATTAATTAACTGAATTAATTCGGTTTTACCTGAATTTTGCTTACCTCTATTAACAGTACATTATAACCTTAATTAAACTTTTTCCTTTTTTGAGGTAACCTTAATTCAACTTTTTAGTAAGTGGTAGTATTCAACGTATACATTTATACACCGTAAGGTGAAATAAATATAAATTTTTATTATTAATATTTAGATTTAATATGTTGTTAGTGTATAAACTTACATAAACCTGCAATTCATGGATGCTAATGGATAATAAATAAATAAATTATTTGTATTTATTTTTAAGTTTTATTTAATAAAGTGTTTGTTGGAAATAAAGAATATTTCAAAAGAATTTATTTTACTTCACTCAGTTAAATCTTTTTTTTTTATAAATTATAATCAAGCTTTTGTGCTGGACTATCCAATTTTTCGATTCATACTGCAAAACTATTTATGTTTAGATAAAAAATATTATTTATTATTTTTATAAAGAAAAAAAAAAGTAAAAGGTGGCTTCGATTTTTCTAATAAAAGTAAAGTTAAATAAAATTTTATTATATATTTAGTGGGTCAAAAGTTTCTCTTTATTAAATCTAATTATTAATATTATTATTCAAATACTCAAGCATAAGATAATGCATCACTATTCTCAATTCATTTTCTATGTGAATTACACCATTTAAATTTAAATTTGAAATATTTCAATCTAAATAAAAATAATTGAATATTTATGGATATTCGAACCCGTAAAATGAAAATAGAAAAGTAACAATTTACCTCACAAGAAAGATTTCGAATATTTTCCAAAGCTTGATGCATACCGTCCACAGTTTCCAGCTTATTGATCATATCGGTTAATTGTGCATATTGTTCAACACCCTAAATCGAATATCATAAATATATATCATTTATCTTGTAATAACTGTTAGTGCTGGTAAATTATATATATATTGTCAAAGATAAGATCTTAAGTAAGACCCTTAGTACATCTGGCATATATTTGAAGGGGTTTTATTTTCCAATTCTATGAGAGTTGAGTGCTTGATAATTTGAAAAGGCGATAGATTTCAAAGAGTAAAAACGTCTCTTGGCTACCTGAGAGTGCCAATTATGCTATAGGGCACTTATGGATAAAAATGCTACTACTTGAACTAGCTCTCAAACCTACGCCCTATAACATATAGCAATGCGCATGATTCACCTTCTGAAGCACTCAACGAGACACTCTCTCTATGTCAACTTGTCACTTCTAACTTTGGGTATAGTTAGAAGATGAAATCTCCCCCGTTAAGGGTGAATTTAAGGGGGAAGGGAGGAAAAGCCCAAATAAAAAATTACTAATTTAGTCTATTTATAAATAATGAAATTATAAAATAATATATATGATAAAATTTTATCTTTGACTCTAAAAAAAAATCTTTTCAATCCCTTAAAAATGATGAAACTATAAATTAACAAATAATAAAATTATATTTTAACCTCTCAAAAATTTATAATTAAATTTTAACCTAAAAATTCTAAATTCACCCCTACCCACCGTACGTGAATAATACCGGTCATCTATATTATATATAGAGAGAGAGACAGAGAGAGAGAGTACCTTTGAGGAAGAAACGGCAGCGTTTTGGAAAATGCAGGAAATGAGGTTAACAAGATGTTGAAGATCAACATGGTGGGTTTGATAAGAAGAGTGAGTGCTCACAATTTGCTCTAACAGTCCCTGTGGTACCCATAAAATCTGAGTACCACCAATGCCGTAGCTAAGGCTGGATGCTGCTGTTGCTGCCATTTGTAAGCTCTGCTCAAAACTCAAACTTCAAACTGAAAGTGAAAGGGAAAGGGAAAGGGAAAGAGTGAGTGTGAGTCTTAGATTGCATATTTGTTCATATATATATATATATATATATATATAACAAACTCTTAAGGATTGATTCTTTTCCAATTAAAGCATATTATTGGGTTCTTACCCCAAAAAAAAAACATATCGGGTTAATTTCACGGAACGTCCTCAAAGAGTTTGCTTTTGAACTTGAAAATGTTTTTAATGGAGTCATCAAATTATCTTTATCATATCCGATGATGGAATGTGACATTAAGTTTTGGGATCTACTTAAAAATTTCAGAAAATTTTGAGGTTTAATTAGAATTTTTCAAAAATTTAGGGGGTTTAATTATTTTTTTATAATAAGAAAATTAATGAGTATTTTCAAAAAATTTCGAGAGTTTAATTAAGATTTTTGAAACTTTTGTAAGGCTTAATTAAAATTTTTAAAATTTTTGAAGGATTTAAATGAAAATTAAAAAAATATTAAAAGGCTTAATCACAATTTTCTAAATTTTTTAGTTCTTCTTACCTTCTGTCTTGATCGTATCAATCAAGTTTTTTGGTTAGCTTAAACATTAGCTTGGGGTTTTAAATGCCAACTCAAATATGGCACATAGTATATTTAAAACAAACGGAACAATTTATAAGCACTTGTATATTTATTCCGAGAACAACTTGGATATGATGTATTAAAAAATAAAATAACCCTCCTAAATTTCAATAAATTTATTTATTTTAAATAAATCATTCAAATTATCCAATAAGTATACATGTATTTGTAATTTAATTTGTGAGTCATACTTCATGTCTAATTCAAACTAGCACATTTAACATTTAAATTCACAACTAAGCTAATAAAAGGACCTAATTGAAATAACAATAATATTTTAAGAACTTAGCAAGAACATCATAAAGCTTTATAATAATTTAAAGTCCAAGTGCGGACGTTTAGTGCAATTAATCTTATATATGTGAATCACATGACTAAAGCAAATTAAAGCATTTGTTTGAGTTAATTAGAAGCTAGGCTGAAGACTGAAGAACAGCTAGCATTTTTCATCAGTTCAAACTTCCTACTTTTTATTTTTAATTACTTGTTGTTGACATTTAGCATCACCCCCATTAATTAATTATTTTCTATTTTATTCCTTTTTTTTAATATTTTAATAATGGTTAAATTAATTGAATATGTCAAAAAAATTAATTGGTCGAACAAATCGTTTTATTTAAATTTAAAGAAATAGTTCGTTTTTAGAGAGGATTTGTGAAGAAAATTCGTCCAGTTTGACGCATTTTTTCTTACCCAACTGAGTACGCTTTTACATTACTATGAAAAACACGTACCTAGTAAAACGTGCTTTCACACAACTCTCTAAAAATAACTTATTTCCCTCAATTTTTTAAAAAAATTAATTTATTTAACCAATAAACATTTTTTTTACATATATGACTAATTTAACTTTTAATAAAAATGAAATCATTTGAAATTTAAAAAAATAAATTCACTAATTTTCACTCCGATTGATGATAGTCACTGTCAATGCATCAAATTTGTATATATTTGCCGAATTTCATTTTTTATTCTTGTATTATTCATATAAATAAAAAAATTATAATTATTATTTTTACATTAGAGGGGATGAGAAACTATTATACGAAATTATTATTTTATCTTTGTATATATATTAATTATTAAAATGTTAAAAATATAATAAAATATTATAAAAATTTATATATTTTATGCTCAAATATTTTTCTAAGAATTATGTTTAAATATTTACATGAATTTAAAAATATTAAAAATATTAAAATAAATAGAAAAAAATTAAACTAAAGCAAAGCAGATGGAGTGGGAATTGATGCATCTAACATCCATAGATATAGTAGTGGATTTCAAGATTATAAATCCACAGTGGAGCGGGGCAGATGTTGGAGCAAAGTGTACCAACTGTAGAGTGGCGGTGGATTTAACAACATTTACCCCATCCTGCTTTACTTCATTGTCATCCCTACTCGTTTCATGTTATGTTTTAACAAAATTGTTTCTCTACTTGGACCATCGACTTAGGCCATGAATAGGTTTTATTTGTGTTGAGTTTGGTGCACTTGAATGTAACATATTTGACAAAACTAGAAGCATAGGTCGACTAGGCTGTTAAGACTCCCAACTGAATTACTTGAGATGATTGGATAAGTATGAAAGTTTTATTATTAAAAGCTATTTTTTATAGATAAATATTAGATTTTTTAAAGAGAGGTTTGAAGCAGTTGGAAGACTGATTTATGAACATTTTTATTTGATAAATACTCAAGATAACTAGTATGACAGTTTCAACTTTTAAATAAAAGTTTAAAGCTTATCAAAACATTGTTGATTGACCACTTGAAGAGGCCTATAAACAGATTGTTTTGTGCCTCACATCAAGAGTAATTTTTTAGTGTCTTTGTCGACAGTTTTGCTGTATTTTATTGTGGTTATTTTGTGACTTTTTTTAGGTATTCACTTGAGAATTTATTGCTAGTATTGTGAGACAATTGAGTGAGTGATTTGTGACAATTGAGGTTGGTATTGGGGTTACAATTATTTTTTTGTGTAAAGCTAGATTGGCCTTAAGCCAATAGATAATCTGAACGATTGTTGAATAAAATCATTTACTGAATGAGACTCTGTAGTTGTGTTTAAATTAAGTTAACAAAGATCGATTCTGTCAGCTATTTTCTGTTCTTATTTTTTTACTTTGCCTATTTTTGTTCTAACTACTATTACAATAAAATGTTAACGAAAGTTCATTTATCATATATATATATATATATAGACTAATTATTTTTCATAAAACAATAATTCAATTTATAAAAAATATAATTATTTGATATACTTTGAGGTTAAAAATTATCATGCATCTTTTAAAGAATAAAAATTAAATAAATTTATTAGAATAGAAATAATATTTTAATAGTCATCAAATTTTTTATTTAATCAATTCAACAATAATTAAAATTTTCATAAAAATTTAAAGAAAAAATATTCAACTGATACAGCCATTGATTTCAAACTGTTTAATAAAAAACTATTCAATTCCTACATCCAAATCAATATACCGATTTGATTTTCAATTTAACCGACTATGTATCCCGTCGGTCTCAAATAAGAGCACGAGCTTCGTGCAAGGGAAAAAAAAAGCAGCAGTTCGACAGCATCGATAAAATAAATAATTGCTTTTGCAGACAATTATGGTGGTCGTCGTGACCTGCTTTTTTCTCAAGCGACACTACTTTTTCTTTTTCATTGTTGCAAATTCCTTTTGCCATTCTTTTTATCGAATTATACATCTATTATTATTATTTTGTATATATTATTTTATACTAATATTTAAACATTTTATCGAGTGAATGTTACTTTTAATCAGATTAATAAATTAATTATATATTTATTTTAAATTATAATTAATAATATTATTATAACACTTTTTTCTTTTTATATTTTAACATCATTTTTAAATAAAAAAATTACAAATTATAAATATAGTAATGGAAAATGCGTTAATAATATTAAAATATTTTTCTTATGCTAGTGTCACAAAATCTAGTTCATATATGCGAATTTTTTTATCGTATTATAATTGAATTTTTTGCGTGAGTTATTTTTATGTTACTTAATTATGCGACTATAATCCTATTATAATTGCATTAAAATAAACTTTTATTTCAAATATCAATAATCATTTTCTTTTATGTCATTTTGAGTTTTCAAGTTAAATTTTTTTACCGTGCAAAGTGTGGATTAGTTAATTATTAATGTTGTGTTTAGAAAGTCGTTTAGTAATTAGATATGTGTGAAATTATTTGTAGTTACATAAAAGTGATATATTTGGGCAACCATTGTAATTGATGGATTCCATCGAATTAGAGTAATTATACAAATAATTACACCCAAATTCAATTTTAAAAAATATTTTTATACAAGTTAAAAAAATTATATTATAAGCATGAACACGTCTAATTCTCAATGGAAGAATGAGAATAGGAGTAATTACGCAAGTGATTACACCTAGATTTAATTTTAAAAAAATATTTTTATAAGTTATAAAAATTATATTATAAATATGAACATGTACGAGTCTTTGAGATAATTATGACAAAAAAATTTCTTATAAAATATAATTCACATATTATAAATGTGATATAATATATTTATTTATAAAAATATTGTAGTTTTTTTATCATTTTTATAAAAAAAATAACTTTCTAAAATTATAGCAAAAAATTATATTATTTATAAGAAGTGTTATGAAAGGTATGAACAATTTATAATTTTTTTATAAAGATTATGTATTATAAATTTTGTATTATTTTTTACTTACGTTAGGTTATACCCCTTTTTATAATATATAAATTAAGTCTTTCTCCACATTAGGTTTATATAATTTTTTATAATTATTACAAACTCTTTGGACTATAATCCTAAATATTATAAAATCGATCTAATTATGCAATAAGAAATGTTTTCTTGCACCATATCCTCGAATACGATACTATTTGAGAGAAAAGTGCTAGACAAAAGCACCATAGATAGTTTAAGAACTTTTTAATTTGAAACATTAAAAGTTTCGAAATATGGTTGAAAAGACATTGTTCTTCCAAAAAATTATTTTCCATATTAACATCACCTTAATATAGCATAAAAAAAACTTGGGTCGTATTAGCATATTGCATATTTCATAACTTCAATTATAGGTAGAATTAAAATGATCCATACTTCGAAGAGTACGTGGAAGTAAATCTTTATAATTTTAATGATGCAAATTCAAATTCAAATGATGATGAACTCGGTTAAAGACCAATAAATGATGATAAAGAGCATAGGTTAAATATTAAAGAGTGAACAACCCAACAAATATAACATAATACTTATAATGGTTTGATTTTAATTTTTGTTATTTTTTTAGAAATTATTTTTATCATACTAATAATTTTTTATAGTAATTATTTAAAAAAATGAATTATGTAACTATGTAATTACAAATTGTACTACCAAATATGATATAGAAAATTACAATATAATTACACTTTGTCAACTAAACACATCTAGGGAATTACAATATTTTGTAATTATAAGAGAGTTATTTTTACCAAAGTAATTACACTTTCATTCAATTATTTGTATTATCCAAGCATACCCTAAATTAAATTATTCAATTCAATACTTGAAAAACTGATTCTAATAAAATAATTAAAAATAAATAAATCTCAAAATTACATATGAACTTTGTTCAATGTGCAATATTATATGTAAACTTAGATTTTGTGCAATTTTATTCATGATATTTTGATTTTATTCAACTTTTATAAACAATCAACATCATTGTCACTATAACATAAATTTACGTTTACGTATTTTATGCACAAATAATTATATTTACCTGATATAAAAATAAATTGATGAATTCATTTCTTTAAATGTATACAATTGAAAAAAATCAAAATTTTTTGTATACATTTGAACCAAAATCAAGTTTACTATATAAGATTGCACAAAATCAAACTTCATATATCAAATTACAAATTAAATCAAAATTCATATATATTTTTTATACTTACCCAAATAAAAATTCCTTTGTTTTGGAATAGCAAACTTGTTGATGAAAAAAGGAAACTCTTGATTTAAATGCTTTATAAGGCTAAAGGGTAGATTCCATGACAATTCCAAATCATATGATTAAGTGAGGCCTTTAAAGTTTTCAAGTTGGCTTTTACTTTTTCTAATACTTGAAATGAAACCTTTTTCTCATTACCATGTAGAAAAATATGAAAATTTGAAACCTAGATTCATTTTAGCAAATGTACTAATAAAAATCCTTAAACTACATTACCTTCTATTTAAATAAACCTTTAAATTATTTTGTAGTTAAACGATTTTTACTCATAAACCCTTTGATTTGATTTTGATTTGATTTTGATATTGAAGTAAATATATTTTAAATTTCTAGATCCAATCTAATTTTTTATTGATGTAATAGAAATTATATACACTTTTAACATCAACATAAAATTTAAAAGAACAATCAAAAATTTCAAAATACTTCCAAAAAATATTTAAGTATGTGTACTTTCAAAAAATTGTGAAATATTATTTATTTCCAAAATTCATAAAAACATGTCAAAATATAAAATTACTTAACTGTTTCTCCCTTCATTACGAATTGTAGTGAGAAAGAGAATCAAGAAAACATCATTAAAAAAAAATCATAATTGGTACATTAAGACTGAAGTTAACTCACAAACAAGATTAAAAGACTTTCACATGTTACATTTCTTTCTCAATTCTTTTTTTTTTTTAAACATATCTTAAGTGATGGATGTCACTGGCTAATCCTGTTTGTAAAGCCTAAAAACATCAACGATAATAATCGAGATAATTTCTGTTGGAAAGAAAAATGCAAGATGAACCAAATACATGATAGTAGTGAGTGAAGGACACAAGATTGTAGCATGAAAGATCAGATTTTCTAAACCAACATATTGATGACAAAAGAATCATGAAATCAAACATAGTAGCGAGAAAAAAAGAACCTGTTGTCAATGGCCAGCTGTTCTTATTGAGACCACAAGCTCGATATGAAGCTTTACTTGGTTCCTCAACTTTGGTTTTTAGCAGTTTGGTCTTTTATCCAATAAGCACCCTGATTATCCATAATCTACAATCAAAATGGCAACATGCTTGATCTAATGTTGGATTAAAGAATGCATGATCCAAATTGTTACCCAGAAAACGGAAAGTATTTCATAACATGTTACATGGTCAGCAAACATGAGGGTAAGTGTCAGATATCGATATTTATTCAACATGGGTATGCTCAATTTTTTTCATGTATTTGAATGATGATATAACTAAGTAATTTAATCCCTATACAGAAATGTTGGTGCAAACAACTAAAATTGATAAACTGCGTTCACAGAGAACAGTTTAAATGCAGACCTGAACTTCTAAGACAATATAAACTTGTAGATAGAACTGATGCAGTAAGATAAATTTCTTCTATTAAAGGACAGGTTTTGTCAGATTTCAAAAGTCTGTGTTAGCATGTAGATGGTTTGCCGAACATGGCATTGAATAAGAGTAGTCCAAAGAAAATGAACAGTTACAGTATCATAACACACAAGGAGCTCAAACATTCTATATCCTATAATATCTGTTTGTAAGTAGAAAACAGAACTACCAAGGTTGCAATGAAACACAACCATTACAACCTAAAGACTTGAACTTTCCAAAGAGATCCAGCAGACAGTATTAGATAGAATTAGATTGTCATGAATGTAAAGTTGCAAAGACACATCAAACATTGGCACGAAGTAGAAGCTTACATTTGAAAATAGTGAATTTTGCCAATAATTTCAGAACTTCTTTCTCCCTAAACAGACTATATATATATTATACATATATATATACACACACAAATAACACACAGAAACACACAAGTTTGTACGTTAGAAATTATACCTGAGATGATTTTGTCAAGTGTATTTGATAGAAATCTGGAATATTTTATTCAGAAGCCTTCCCGCAAAAACAAGAGTGATTCTTGGTAAAGATACATTAATCCCATAAAACATGAGATTCTATTGGAATGACTTGCAGACTCATCTTCAGTGACTCGAGTATAATGAGGTAAGATCTTCGGGAGTTTCGAAAGAGTTCAAAGAATTCATCTGACAATATACATAATAATGTTCCACTTCTTTTTGCAGAAAAATGAAGTGTGTACTCATTTATACTTCAGGTTGACAATTTCTCTCACATATGATAAAAAAGGAAAAAATGAGAATTACTCCAGATAGATGAATATAGCAATTATTACCTCAAGTAACAAATCTGAGATTCGGAAATGTCTGCAGATGTGAGAACCGAGAAGAAAAAGGAGACAGTAGGAAGAAGTATGACAGTACAATATGAATGAAGAAGCTATGCTGTATGGACAAAGCAGAGTGGCTGAACATTACTCGATCAGGCATTTGAAAGCCAGGCTTAGACTGGAAATCTTAAATAGAGCAGCTAGATGAAGATTCATGAAAAAAACAAGGGAGAGGCTTAAAAACTGCAAAAGCAATGCCTCGTATACCATACTGTGAAAGAAACATAACACAAAAAAAAAAAATAGAAAGTAAAAGGAGTTTCGGGACAGATGAACTGTTCACCAGGTTTTACCAAATGTGGAATCATTTTCAGATTTATACAAGAAATTCAGATGACACAACTGTCAACTGAATTGTGTATTTTAAAAGAACATAATCAACTTGACATTAACTGTGAACATCTCCAACAATGGGAAATAAATTTATAGATTACTCTGCCTCATCAACTAAAAGATTGTCAACTGTAATCAGCTCCTATCATGTTGCAGTGTTTATCCCTCTGCATCAATATTTTCATCACTAGAAGACAATTGCCTATTCTCTGAAAGCGAAATTCGCCTGGGCTTTGTAGAGCCTGATTCAACAAGCCCCTCCGACGACAGGTTTAACCCAGAAGTTCCTGAAGAAGACCCCAAGAAATGGTGTACAGGGGCACCGGATGGAGATGATATGGAGTAATTGTACGTGAAAATTCCCATAGGATGGTTAAACTTGCAACTTGAACCAAACTTGCAGATTCCATATCGAGAATAGAAATCGCATAAAGGTTCTCCCTGTTAAAATTCAAAAGTAGCAATATCAATAATGTAAAAGATATCAGGTTAGAAACAATGAAACTAGTGTCTAATGACATCATGTGCACCGTAAAATCAATGGGAATATTGCAAGGAAGACAATGAAAAGACAAAAGCTAACCTCAAACCTCAATGAATATGAGAGATGAAGAATCAGATACACAAAACATTCAAATCTTGGGAACTAATTCTTAATTCCAGCACCTTTCACAGTCAAAACTCAATGCTGTCTAATAGCCTTAGACTTTTTGATCCACAAATAATCCCTAAATCCTGATTCACTAAAACCTCAAAAAAGATGCAGGGTGATCATCCTTTGTCCTACGTCAATACACAACTACTTATTTTGTACGCCAACTACGTCTAATCTAATTTAATATTTTAGTATGGGAACTACAGAATGACCAATTGCCCAGCAACAGTATCAAAGTAAATATCCATTTTCTAACAAGCAAGATTTATTAGATTGGCTCTAAATAAAACCCTACAATTAGGAAACCAAGCTTATCAAGAAAAAGAAAAGGCCAATGTAAGGTGGTAATAGGAAGGGAATGATATATTTTTACATAGCATAAGGCTAAGCTTTTCATAAGCAGCCTAATAACTTAAATGGATCTATATTCAGAAACAAACTGAGATGGAGTTACCACCAATTGCAAAACTCACCGGACGTAAAGGGAGACCTATTGGACTCAACAAACAATCAGGGGCAGGAGGAACTCTCTCTCGTGGGTGATGAAACCTACAAACTGCTCCAAATTTACAATCTCCGGTCTTCATGTAAAATTGGCATTCGGGCTGGCCAGGTCTCTCAGGAAATACATTCTCCCTCGGCAATGCATAAAAGCCTATAGGGACAGACCCAGAACGAAATTGAGAAAAGGATGCTTGAGATCCTCCAGTCACCGATTCATTCTGGTTTGAGGTTCCATAGATTTGATTATTTCCATTTGTCTGCTGCAGGTTCTCTGAAGAAGAGACTGATGCCTGGAGAAATGAAAAGTATAAGAATGGTAGCACTTCTTTTCCTAATGGATAATTAATGGTGGCACTTCTCATTGATCACAACTTCATGCTGCATAAATGCTTATTAGTCCAAGGGAAAATAAATTACAGAACCCAAATTCTGTACAACTTCTATCCATAAACAAAAAACAATAGAGTAAAAGTATGCTCTCAGGCATTTTGATACAGTTACAAAGTTAGAGATGCCATCAGGCCATTTCAATCAAACTACTAGGGGGAAACAATCAGCTCTAGAAACAGGCATAAAAGTTCAGTTACAATAAAATATTTGTTCTTCAATTGAAATACATGTGTGGACAGGTTCTGGTTTATAGCATACATTGGATAATGTAATCACAAGGTGATAGATTCAAGGCCTTTGTAGAAACAAGCAGCCAAGCAAATAAGTTAAAAATTAAGCTACATATTTTCTGATTCAATTTCATTTCTTTCTAAATAGTCATGTAATTCAACAATCACAGATACAGTTTTAAAAGAAATTTCAGCATCATTACAGTCTGCTCCAAATGCATTCTATTCGGGCCCAGGAGAAGCTAAAAAGGTCATCAACAATAAAAGAAACTTCAAAGAAGGCTGGTAATGCTCAGCTTGACTCAAGAAACAAATATTATTATTTTCCAAACACCAAGTATTAGCATATTGAAAACTATAATTCTCATAATTTGCCTCATGTATCACCATTAATGTTAGCCAACCATGTGTAAACACTAAACAGCCATGCACACTAGTAATAAGCTAGAGGAAAAACTTACGCTGTAAGCATTCCACCCTGGAACTGATACCATCCCTTGGGGTAAAATCAGAGGTGCATAACTTGAAGGACCTTGCCAGCGGGGGCTAGGAATGAAAGATGCTCTTGACCAATTTGTAATCCCTCCTGGATATGACTGCTGACCAGGAGTGGTTGGAGAAGCGACAGTCGGGTAAATAGGAGAGCCACGCAATGAAATCATCATATTAGTTGGCTGAGGATGATGGAATTTACAAGTGCTCCCAAACTTGCATTGTCCGGTTCTTAGATAATAAGCACACTCAGTCTCATTCTGTATGAAGGAAAAGAGAAAACAAGTTACATTAAACATATCAAACATCAATAACCTTGAAAAACTCCACAGGTTAGAAACCAACCATTGAAAAAAAACATCTTGACCAAATGAGGTCCAAAGTTATACAACAACTCAATATCAATCTTGACGCCAGCAATGGTCCAATTCAGCAGTGTTTTTGTTCATGCAATCCATATTTAAACTTAAGGACAGATTCATAACTCAACTAAAAAGAGGAAATGTTCAAAGCAAGCTATAAATTTTATTTCATAATCCTTGTCTGTGTGTGCATTCTACGTATTGGGTCTAAATGTTAAACCAATTAACATTAGTTGATAGGACTGTACAATTGGACAAGCTTTACAGAATGGTATCGTTTTCCACCTTTTGCTAAAACTAATCCAACTAAAAAATTTGGAACTTTTTTTTAGAAAGACAAAGTAAAATACAAAAATAATGTTAGAAGAGACCTGAGATTTAAAAAGAAAAATATATATCATTAAAAATTGTATTGCAAGGAGTAAAAGTTAAAAACTGAAATCCAGACCGGGCGAAAAGGATAGCCCAAAATATTTAAGGAAACTCTCCCAGCTATCCCTGCTTGTTCTCTAGGATGATGAAACTTGCATGTAGCTCCAAATTTGCAAGTTCCTGTTTTCAGGTAGTACTGCACAGCAGTTATAAGAGCAAAATGTCAGTTTTCAGATCCAAGCATGCATAAAAATGAGAGACATAGAATCTCATATGTTATATAAGGCAATGAAAAAAGAGTAGCTTCCATCGAGATCAGTTCTGTCAAGGGTACAAGGCACACTCTGGGCACTAGAGCCCTTATATTGCCCATGGAGCAAAGTGAAAGAAAAAGCACTTGCCTGACTTAAGTGAAATGCAATATGTATATATGCGTGCTTTTGTATTATGTCCATGTGTATTATTATTAATAACAATAATAATAAGCTCTAAGTAGTGGTCAAGTTTAACTATAAAACATACAATTTTATTTTTCTTTTGTTGGCCAATATACAAATTTCCGTATGGTATGATGTCTTTTGTTTGAATATTCAAATATTGAGAAGTAGAAAGTTCCATATTATCTTCTTTCTCACTAGTATAGACATAAATAATTAAAAATAAAGTTAAAAATAAAATAAATTAAGAGAACTTCAATTAGGCTGGGTTTATATATATATAGCCTTATAAAAAAGCATGCCTAGATGGACCAGGCAATCACCAGATCAAAGTGTCTCACCCAAAAGGGTGTAAGGCACTTTTGTTAACTGGCACGCCTAGATGTACCCCTTGATAACACCAGTCCAGACTGAAATTGAGCTTCCAATGCAATAACATCAGAAAGAGTGAAAATAATATACAAGAACAAAAAGGAAAAATCTTAGGATGAGCCAATCATCTAAACCAGTTGAGGGTTCAGACTAAAGTTTGATTGCTATGCCAAACTACTAGAAAGAGAAATAAACCTTTTACTTTACTATACTTCTTGTTAATCATACATTGCACATTGTAAATCGCATGTAAAAGTAGCAACATTGTCAATACATGGGAAAACAGGGAATAAGTACATGCCTGACATTCAGGTTGTCCTACTCTTTCTGGAAACTCTCCTTTCATTCTAGCAGCGGCAATAGCCTGAAATTTGATACAGTCTAAATAAATATTTTAAATGACAATTGATATCTAAAAAGTCATATGAGTAGTGGGACAAAGTTGAAATGAAATGACAGTAGCAGATGAAGTATACCCATGTTGGTAGCAGCAAGTGTTTACATGTGTGCATATGCGGAACAATCTTATCTCTTGAGGATCTAATACTCTATAAATTTTCCTACAATGAATTCTGTTTTAGAGTGATTTAGTAGAAAAGACCCTTGTTTAAAAGTTTCCTGTGTCAAAAACTTCCAACTACCAGTGAATAAAATCATGTAAAATATAATAATCAAAGGTTTCTAAAATGAATAAACTTATGAAGCTCTTTGGCATTTACCAATAATAGACAACATGAATAAACTTGAGAAGCTCTTCGGCATTTACTAAAAATAGACTTGGTAATACTGAATTTGCAATGCAGTTACATAATGAGAATACGACACAACAAAATAATAATAATAACACAAGCACGACATGAATACATGAATACGCCAAAATCTATATAGCACGAATTCTTAGTGTATCAAAATTTATGTAAATAAATAACGCCTTAAACACAATTATGATAAGAAGAATGCACAAAAAAAAAAAAAAGAGATACTCAAAGAATTAACTCTGGATTCATGAGAATTGTCCAAACAAACCATGGTTTATACCAGCTTTCTGTTAGGAGGATGATTAAAACGACATGTAGCTCCAAATCTACACAGGCCCGTCCTAATATAATAAGAACAATCTGGTTCCCCAGGACGCTCTGGGTAGTAACCAGATTCCATTGTTTCACTGGATCTTAAGTTCATTTGCCACATAACATCTGAAATAATTTTTAAAAAGTAGGTTCAGCAAACACATGAAAAAAAAAAAGAATCAAAGAAATAGGGGTATCAAAAATTTTCAATTTGTAAAAATATTCACTTAACATACAACAAGCAAGGTTGTGGCATGCAGCAGTAAGAAACTCACTCTGACCTTTGACTTATGCAAGCCCCATTGGCTAAATTATTCGAGGAAAAAGACACTATTCCATATTTTCTAAGGCATCAATAAAAGGCCTTATGAAACTTTTTTATATTCTTTTCCTCCTTTCGTAGATTGAAGCTACTTTTTAACTAATTTGAGAAAGTTTACAACAACAAAAATTTTCATTTTTCTAAAACTCAGTGTTGAAGAAAGCATGAAGATTAACTATGCTCATTGCAAAAAGTTCTAAAGAGAAATAAAAGTACCAATATTCTGTTAACTATAAAGATATTTTCTTAGAATATTGGTACATAAACCTGTAAATGGTCCCACCCGTGGTCCCTCTTTTTTTTTTTTTTAAATTTTGCTTGCTCAAATTCGATTTGGGTCAAATCCAGACCAAACTCAAAGTTCATATTATTATTTTAAAAAATTAAATACTAGAAATTAATTACAAAAATTCTGTCCAAATCTAATTCGAATACGAATAGTCTCGTCTAGTGAACAATTTTGGTTCAATTGATACAGTGCTTAAAACTTAAAAAAGTACTGACAAATGGAATAGGTAAAAGAGTAACAGTTCAAAAGAGAGTTAAAGTAAAATCATTAAACTAATGAATCCATTTAGAAGAAGCTACAAGCAACAGAACACAACAATGGGTTTAACTAAAGAGAAACGTTATCAGAGAAAAGAGTTTCAATTCACCACCCTTTTGGAACCTAATACATGTGATTATGTCTGGAATAAGCTTGTTCAATGTGAACTCTCCTTTCGATTCACCACTATCTCGTTCTTTAGATATTCATCATTGATGTTCACCATAATTGACCACTATATAGAATCTATTACATCTGCAATCATGATAAATGCTATACGACCACATATACGTCTACAACCGCAATTTAAATCCTTATTATCCACGTCAAAATTAAACCTTTTTTGTCATTTTTAAAACTTTTTAACCATAATTTTGCTTTCTATCATATGCTTGTTCAGACAAATAAGTAGCACTGAAAAAGCAGTAAAAGCAATAATCAAAATAATCCTAATAAAAAAAAGAGTTTAAGAGCTTAAGCTGTTTTCTACGTAATAAAGCATAAATGAAAAAAATAAATCAATAAAGAAAAAAACCCTCATAAGACAAAAATCACCGCAGAATTTGCACTTTTATCACAATAATTTAACTGCAATTAAGAATTTTAGACTAATTATTAAAATTTAAAATTTAGCGAATAACGGGATTTTAACAACGATGAAACTGGAAAATCACCATTGAAGTAAAAATAAATGGCAATTCAAATAACCAAGAGAATCATATGAATCGCAATATTGCATTTATCTCAAAATAAAAGCGAAAAAATAATATAATAACAATTATAAAAATAAATAAAAAACATACGATAATTAAAAAGAGAGGGAGACCTTGATTCAACGACGGTGAAAGCGAGGTACCTTCAGTCACAGCTACCGCCACTGCTGATGCTATTCGGGACATCGAAATTCCTGCATCGAATAATGATTTCCATTCAGCAGCCATCTTCCTCCATCACCACTATTGTCACGTTAGCACCACCTCCACGCCGGAACTCTTATTCCTCCGTCTCAAAACCACGCCGTCACTTTCGCAAAAAAAAAAACCTCTGCCCCCTCTCTCCTCCTTCGTAACAGAAAAACCAGAGAAACCAAAAAACGGTTATTTTCAGAGAGATTTTTTTTTTTTTACTAAAAAAGAATTTGATTTTTTGATAAAGGCGAAATAGCGTTGTTTTCTCTTCTCCACAAAAAAAAATAAAACAAAAAATAAAAATAAAAGCCAACCATCCAAACAAAACCCACTAACTTTTCTTTTTTATTTGTTCGCTAATATTTTACGCAGACCGACGACTCGATGATCATATGGAATCCCATTTGTGTTCACTGGTTTAATTCTGATTTCAGTCCCTATACTCTTCACTTGTTTGAATTGGTTAAATTATTTTGTTAGTCAGTGTACTTTGACAAATTTTGATATTTAGATTTTGTACTTGAAAAGTTAAAAATTAAGTCATCTTACTTTTTTTATTTAAAATTCTCAGTCCAATCGTAAAATACTTACCAACATATCAAATTGACAAATTTTGACAAACACTACAAACGACAATAATGGTCGGACTAAAATTGTAAATTGAAAAGTATAAGACTGATTTTTTAACTTTTAAAGTACATGAATTAAATCTCAAAATCTATATAAATACAGGGACTAATAGTACATTTTAACCGTTTGAAATTTGTTCACTATTTTTATTTAACAATTTAACTTTAATTAATAACAACGTCAAAAGACTCGTTAAATTTGATAGCGTGATATTTTAAAGTAAAAAATCTACTCACGTAATTAAATTACATATATGAAGGACCAAATAAAAAATATATAAATATTGAATTTGGGGTTGTAAAGTTTACAATTTTGATTTCAAAGTTGCAAGGTACTTCAGTACTATTTCACAGAAGAAGCATGATTTATTTTGCTTGTCTAGCTTTCATGTGACTTTAAATTGTCATTTGAGTACATTTTTTATTTTATGTTGTCTAGTTGAACGAAATTATTTTTATGATATTATAAATTGAACTTTAATTATTAAAATAATATAATATAATAATTAAATTTCTAGAATTAAAAAAGAAAAAGACTAAATTTCAAATATGTAATAAATATAGGGGCTAAAAGAAAAAGTAACCCTATTTTCTCTTCTTTACTCCTGGGCAGTACGTGGAATCGAGTCGGACTTTAAGTCCTTCAAAATTTGACTTCAATTTTATAATTTAAGCGTAGACTTGTTATTATTAGTAAACTAATATTAAACACGTGGGAATATCACACATATAAAAAAATAATTAGCAATGGTAAAATTGTACTTTAACTTCCCCATAATATTAAAATTTTAATTTAATCCTTTAAATATTATAAATATTGTTATTATAATATAAAATCAAGGGCTTTCATAGATAAAAAGTTATAGATCAGGGCATAAGGACTTGTTTAAACAAGGTATAATAGTTTAGGGGCTTTTTTAGCATGTTAGCCTTATTTTTATTTTACAAAATGGCTTGTTTATTTTACATAGTATGTACGTCATGCTTGCTTATTTGTTTTTGAATGAGATCTCTTTCTATTGGCCGTCTAAAATTTTGTTGGACACGTGTCATCAAATAAAAGCGAGTGTGGATTTTGGAACCGGAGTTGAGTAAGGTGCCATAGGAAAGGTCAAATTTGGTTTTGGGGGGACCAAATTTTAAATTTGAATAATTGCCTTTTAAGCCCTCCTTATTTATTATTTTCTTTTTATTCCCCTTCAACTCACTATATTGTGTTTAAACAAACCATTAACCTGTTTTTGTAGTTAAATAAGCCCTTTACTTCATCCGGAGATATTACAGCAGCTTCATGAGCTGCATGCACTTTAACCAAAAATATCACAGCAGCATGGTAGGCCAATTTTCAACAATAAGATGTGAATTAGTTTATATTTTTGACTAAATAAGCCATTTACTTATGGTTTTTACTCATAAAAGCTCTATATTTTAATATTAAAGTAAATATATTTTACCCAAAGTAAAGCTATTTAAAAAAAATATAAACTAATTCACATCTTATTGTTAAAAATTGGCCTACCATACTGCAGTGATATTTTTGGTTAAAGTGCATGCAGCACATGAAGCTGTTGTAATATCTCCGGATGAAGTGCATGCAACTTGTAAACATGGTTGTTTAGCTGTAATATCTCCGGATGAAGTAAAGAGCTTATTTAACTAAAAAATAGGTTAATGGTTTGTTTAAACAAAATATAGTGAGTTGAAGGGGAATAAAAAATAATAATAAATAATGAGGGCTTAAAAGGAAATTATCCAAATTTAAATTTTGGTGCAGCCACACTGCCAAGCGGCACCCTTGTCCTTCCTTTTCAGCAGCCATTTAAATTGCATAACAGGTCCCTAAATCTTTTAAATCATTATTTTTTTATTTTTTTTACTGGTTTGGGTCAGAAATTCAAGGTGATGCCGCCTATGCACCACCCTCCACCAAGTCAAATGTACCATTTTGGTACTTAATTTTTGAAACAACCTGTTTTGGTATTTTATTTTATTTTTTATATTATTTGGGTAAAAAACCCTATTTTAGTCCTCTACTTTTATAATATTAATGATTAAAAAAATTAACACAATTAAGTATTTTGCTTAAAATATTGTTGTGGATTTTATCTTAAAAAATCCCTTCCAACATAAAAAAAAATTCATGTTATTATGATAAAAGTTAGAAATTAGTGTTTTTAAGAACAAAATATATGTTAACATTTTAACCGAAATAGATAATCATATTAATTATTTAAATTAATAATGACATTAAAATTAAAGAAATTAAATTATATAAAATTAAAGTATAAAAAAGTGTAAAAGAATTTAAATTCGAGTGCGCTAAAACGTATTATCCTCTTATTTAAGAATTAAAAATAGATTATAAATAATTCCATACATTGTATAAAAAAAACATAATAACAATATCAAAGCTAGAATTTAAGTTTTAAAATAATACGTTTTACCATGCTGGTGATCTTAATTAATTTTTTTTCATTAAGTTCTTTTTATTTTAACAATGATTTCATTCAAAAGGAGCCTTAGCTCTCAAGAATTAAAATATTAAATAATAGATTTATAAATTAATATATAGTAAAATTATATTTTGACTAATTTAAATAAAAAATTTATATTTAATCTCTTCAAAATGGACCTGTTCATGGGGCTAGGTTGGATCTTAAAAAATGGAAGGGTTTTGATAAAAATATAGGCTCAAAAAATAGACTTGGAAAAGAATATGTTGTTTTGCTACTGTTTTGTTAATGTTTTATTGTCATTTCACTATTATGATGTTATTATTTAGATATTATAAAATTATTATTTTATTGTTAATTTTGCTATTATTTTAGATACATTTGTTTGTTAAATTACATCTATCTTAGTGTTATTTAAGTATAAATATTTTTTAAATTTATTGTCAATTTGTTGAAAATATTTATTTCAATATTTCTAATGTTTTTGATGTATTATGTTTTTTTTGTTTTTTTATATAAAAAATTTAATACGAGTGCATCGAGCTAGGCCTGAGTTTTAGCATTTTTAAATCGGATTTAGATAACATTTTAGGCCAATTTTCCAACCGGTTGAACTTATCAAATGGGCCTAAAATTTTATTAAGACCCAACCCATAAATACTTTTAAAAATAATAAAATCATAAATTATTAAATAATAAAATAATATTTTAACCTAACAAAAATTTATAATTTAATTTTAACCAAACTATACAAAATTTTGGATTTAGCTTGTATAACCCTATACAAAATTTTGGATTTAGCTCGTATACCACTAAACTATCACAAAATGCTTAACTTGTAGATAAATATATCTTACAGATGGTGCGAACACACATTTGGCCAATCCCCAAATGTTAGGATTCTTTACGTCCATTTTGTTTCTCTTCAACCATAATATTGCCAATCATTTACGCCTCTAACAATGCAAGCTCTATCCAATTCAGAGCCACTAAAATGGTTTCCACTTATTGTTTAACCCCAAATACCCATCTAAAAGTCCCCACCATTGTTGTATTTCTGTTGAAGAAACTATCTCCCTTTCATTTTCATCACTGTAAATTCTATTCCCACCATTCTTTACCTTTCCCCAGAACTAGTTCCCTTCACGTTAACGCTATAAAAGATGGTTCCTTTCAAAATTTAGATGTGGCTAACCACTTATTGAACGTGTTCGTGAAATCTAAAAATTTAAACCATGCATGTAAACTGTTTGATGAAATGCCCCACAGAGACGTTCGAACTTGGACGATACTGGTTTCTACTTTTGTGCATGTTGGTTCTAATGGGGCTGCGTGGAACTTTTTAAGAACATGCAAAATGAGGGTATTAAACCAAATCAATTCACTTTGTCAAGCGTTTTGAAGTGTTGTTCTAGCTTGAGTGAGCTTAAGATAGGGAAAGGAGTTCATGGTTGGATTTTAAGGAATGGGTTTGTTTTTGATGTTATTTTGGAGAATGCCCTTTTTTATTTTTACGTCAAATGTGAGGATTTTGGATCTGCCAAATGGTTGTTTGAGTCAATGGAAGACAAAAATAGTGTTACATGGAATATAATGATTGGTGCATATTTGGATACTGGGAATGTGGATAAGGCTGTTGATTTGTTTAGAAGGCAGGGTTTGAAGGATGTTTCTGTTTGGAATACGATTATAAATGGCTTAATGCGAAATGGGTTTGAAAGAATTGCATTGAAACTACTCTATGAGATGGTAAAAGATGGAACTTTGTTTAATGAAGTAACTTTTTCTATAGCTTTGGTCTTGGTTTCATTGTTGAAAGATTTAGAATTAGGGAAACGAATCCATGGAAGGGTGTTGTTATCGGGAATCCATGTTGATGGTTTCTTGAGGAATTCTCTTATTGATATGTACTGCAAATGTGGGGAAATGAAAATGGCATTGAAAGTTTTTGAGAAAATGGATACGTATTTCGGGAGAAATGAAACTCCATTGAAGAAGTCATTTCTTGGAGTTCAATTATTTCTGGATTGATTCTGAACGGTGAGTTTGAAGATGCTTTTAAAACATTCACCTCTATGGTTCGTAAAGATGTCGACATAGATGTGTTTAGTATCACTAGCATTGTTTCTGCTTGTGCTAGTTTTGGTGTGTTGGAACTTGGCCGGCAGGTTCATGGCCTTGTTCAGAAAATCGGCCATAAATTAGATGCTTGTTTGGGATCCTCATTAATTGACATGTATGCTAAATGTGGAAACTTGGATGATGCTAAGAGGATTTTCAAGCAAACTAATTATATGAATGTTGTGTTGTGGACTTCAATGGTATATAGTTATGCTTTACATGGTCGAGGAAGGGAGGCCGTCCAGCTATTTGAATTCTCGATGAGTCGGGGACTTTTGCCAAATGAGGTAACTTTTATTGGGGTTTTAACTGCTTGCAGCCATGCGGGGCTTGTTGAAGAAGGTTGCCGATATTTCAGGTTGATGAAAGAAGTTTATGGTATCAAGCCCGGAGTTGAGCACTTCACTCGCATGGTTGATCTATATGGACGAGCTGGTCGGTTTAAGGAGATAAAGAAGTTCATTGATGAAAATGGCATCCATCACTTGAGAGCAGTTTGGAGGTCGTTTTTATCCTCTTGTCGACTTCACAGAGATATCGAGATGGCAGAATGGGTTTCTGAAAATCTACTTCGTTGTCAAACACTCGATGCCAGACCTTATGTTTTGCTATCAAATATTTATGCCATAAAACAAAGATGGGAGGAGGTTGAAACTGTGAGAAGATTGATGCAAAGTAGAGGGGTTAAAAAGCATCCCTGTCAATCTTGGATCCAGATCAGGAATCAAGTTCATGCTTTCATCATGGATGATAGATCCCATCCGCAAAAAAAACGAGATATGTGCGTATCTATATAAGCTAATCGGAAGATTGAGGGAAATCGGGTACTCATCTGATGCCAAACTGGTAATGCAGGATGTTGAAAAAAAGCAAGGGGAAGGGGAAATGTTACTTGGTTTCCACAGTGAAAAGCTTGCCACTGCTTACGGTATCATTAGTACTGCATCTCAAACACCAATTCGGATAATGAAGAACCTTCGAATATATGATGACTGTCATAACTTCATGAAATATACTTCTCAGCTACTAGACAAGGAAATAATTGTGAGACATCCACCGATTTCATCATTTTAAGCATGGCTGCTGCTCCTGCGGAGATTACTGGTGATTGAACTGGTTCATGCACATGTTTCACAGTGCTACCAGTATGGAGACGCGTCCAGTATAACATGACGGGATGTCCTTTCTCAAGAGATGGCCCTGGTTGTGCTTGAGCTTTTGTGTTTAGCCGACTTTCCATTGCAATCACGGCCATCTCCTCATCTTGCAGAGCTTGCATTGTTGATGCCTAAATTTTAGTTAAGCCACTTCCTCTTCTTTATTATACATTGAAATCTGCTTTAGCATCACTTTTTTAAATAGGATATATAAATCTTTATTAGATTAAAATTTGATTTAGCATCACTTTTTTCAACCGAGATATCGATCCAAAAAAAGCTTTGATTTACTTAACTTAAAAATTGATACAAATCTATTGAATCAAATAATTGAACCCAATTTTTAAATTTTTTTTACAAAATTTGTAATAATATATTTAATCAAACTGAACAGACTCAGTTCGGTTTGATAACCTTACTTTTTCTATGAATTTTATGGGATCCGAGTAATCAAATCCAAAACTTGAGATGAGTGTAATCAAAGCATATATGTTTAAATATTTAAAATAATTTAATTAGTTATTCATTATCTTTAGCATGTTTTTGGTACATTATAAATTGAGAAAAGATTACATCAACAAGTGTCATTAAGGTATCAAACAAAAGGCTTAATCACTGCAACTGTAGAAATTTTTAATGAGTTTACAAGTATAATTACAGAAAAATATCTACAGAAAATGAATTAAGCAATTTGCTTGCTTACTACTTCCCTATATTGATAAAAAGAAGAAAGAAAAAGAAATTATATGAATGTGAATTTGAAGGGCCTAGAATCCTTTCTTTCACAAGAATAACTGTTTGTAGTAAGATAGTAACAAAGAAGAAACTCTAAAGCAAGATCTTCAACAATGTTGCTCGGGACTCTTTATCTTTCTCCAAGTACTCGTGTTTAAAACCCACATGAGATGGGTATCCAAACATAAGACCGAGGATATAACCTTCCCAGAATCCTCCAAATACGTAGAAAAAATTGAACATACCTATATTGGGAATATACCCGTACCGACACTTGAATCAAAGTCGAAAGTAATAGAACAAAGGTTTTCAGTCAGGCTGACAAGCAAAGTAAAAGTGAACATGAACAATTACTAAGAAATAACCCTTCCTGACCACAATCTGATTAGAGGCATAAATGAGCTACTAGATTTGCAAGCTACTCAAATCCAATTAGGTTACTATCGAACCAAGCTAAAGTAATTCGAGCTGTTGGTTGAGGCACGTTTATGATAATACTCAATTCAAAGAGCTCAGAGCCCTAATTTGGCTTTTCATTTATAACATATTTTCAATATTGATTTATTATTTTTACCCTATATATGTAGACATATTGCACTTTTTTTCACATCCCTACCATCTTTCTTTCTATCTCACCTTCTCTACCTCTTGCGTTTTAAGTGTGTGCATTATTTTTTAAACTTGAATAGTAGAGCTTAATCGAATCGAGCTCAAAAAAATCGATTTTATCTCAAGCCCAGCTTGAGCTCAGCTTGGCCTGATTACAACCCTAAATCAGATAACAACATGAAAGTTCAGGCGTGTACATTACTTTTTAAGCTCTAATAATTTAGTTTAATAAAATCCAGCTTGAATAATTTGACTTTATATCAAGCCAAGTTCAAGCTCGGCTCGGCCAATTACAACCCTAAATCAGATAACAACTTGAAAGACAAAGATCTAGTAAGAAATAACCCCTCTTGACCACCATCATCAGATTACAATTCACAAGCATCAAAGTTCTACCAAGAAAATAACTCTTCAAACCACCACCAGATAACAACATCAATGATCGATCACGTTCTAACGTTACACAAAATTATAACAAATTCATACAAAAAGCAATATAGAAGACAGTAAGCTTACCGATATGAAGCTGTCATCGATCCAGCAGCAACATAATTAACTCTCAGCAAGATATGACCTACCACACAGACCACATTCAAGACTTTGAGTACAAGGCTATGGGTAAAAAAAATAAAAAGAAACATAAAAGTTTCGAACAATTACAGAACATTTTAACACTCAATTACTAGTAATAACCTATCATAGTAAGCAATAACATAACATTCATAAATACAATTCCAATTTTTATCAAAATGAACACCAAAAAGCAGCAATTAAAACTTATCTGTTCCAATCTTGGAACGCACATTTTAGCTCTCTAAAAATCTAGGGAAACACGGTAAAATTACTATTGAGGCTCTTGTTCTCGAAGTCGGATTGTATTTTGCCCAATCTACTAAAAGATAGTAAATTAATTCCTGCATATTAGATCAAAGAGCAAAGGGTCCTTCTTTTACAAATTTCATTTATTTCTACTGTTAAAAATTGGTCCTTGTACATCAACATAAGGATTACTCTTTGATCTAAAGAGTACAATAACTAATTTACCCATTTTCTGAGTAAAGAAGATAAAATGCAATCTGACTCTTAATACAGGTTACCCATGCCATGGAAACACACATTTTTAGCTCTCTAAAAATCCATTCTAAAGGATCCGAACACATCAACATGCACAATTCTCTCATTATTGCATAGTTATAGAAACTAAACCCTACATGCTATTGTTCTAAGCTTTAGCTACCCAATCCTCTAAAATAAACAAATTCTTGAACAAACAAACAAAAACAAGCATATGTTAATATATGCCAAGAAACATACATACACAAACATTTCAATTAATGGATTAATATGTATATATCATCATAATCATCATCAAGGGAGATTTTCTAAATAAAATCCAACCTTTTTTTCACCTAAAACCCCCTTCTTTTATCTTTATCATCGCTACTACCATCATAAATAGATACAGAACAAATAAAAATAAAAGGAAAAAAAAAAGAAGGAAAAAAAGAACCAAACCCATATATTTAAAAATCCCCAAAACGCCAAATTTATCCAGAACAACAATTTATTTTTATTTTCTAATTATTTTATCATTTTCTAAGGCTACCCCTAACACCAGGACGAGGCTTAGATGGCTCAGCGACATGAACAGCATGACGATTAAGAAGCTTAGATTCTTCAAAAGGAATTTTGGGATGTTTGGCATCATGATGGATCTGCATCGATTTCACATCGGGAGCGGTTGTTTTGCAATGAGGACACTCGTATTTGGCATGTCCTCCTTTCTCAACCCCAGAACGGTCAGCTAATCCGGCTTTGCCGCCACCACGGTTGGTGGTGGCAGCGTCGACCTTGGCGGCGAGTTCCTTGGCCGTGTGCTTCTTAGGCTTGGCTTTTCCGGTCATGATTGATTGATTGATGATAATTATGAAATCGAAGAACCAAAAAGGAAAATTGGAAAGCCTTTGGGTTTTTTTTCTTTTTCGGAGGGGTCGGCGTTGGCGTTAGAATAATTGCGGGAATAAGGGAAAAGAGCGTAGGAAAAAGTGAATGTAGCTTTAACTCCCTCTCACTGGATTAAATTAATATTTTTAGGGATAATTCAAATTTATTCTCCAATATTACATTTTTTATCATTTTAATTTTAATTTTTTAGTTAAATTTAACTATCAACTTTTTAGCAGATTAAATTTTAATTTAATTGGCATGAAAAATATTGACAACACAAAAAGACGTGTTATTGAATATATTAAAGTATATTACTCTCCTATTAATAAACTGAAAAGAGACTATAAATAATTCTAGATTTTGTATAAAAAAACAGATATAATCATATTGTAAAAATAAAAACTATTAATTTTCAAAAATAGTTAAAATCATTCTTTTATAAAAGATATACTAACTAAATATTAATTTTTAATATTATTGGTGTGAAACTCAAAAAACAGTTCATATATATTTTATAATGATATGACACTAATTATGTTATATGTTACATTAATAAATAATTAAAAATTAAAAATATGTAAAAAAATAAAAATAAAAAAAATATTTTTTTAAAATTATAATCAAATTCGACTTTTTTCAAAAAAAATTAAAGAACAAACTGAACTGAAAAAACCAAATTAACAATATATAAACATTAAAAACTAAAATTATCATTATCTCTAAATTATTTACAATTTAACTTCTAGTAAAAAATTTCATTTATAAAATTATAAAAATTTAATTTTAATGATAATTGATCATATTTAATTTTTTTAATAATATATTTAATCCAATACTATAATAAAGCCACCTTCCATATACTTTCGAAGGAAAACAAGTGGGCAATTTGTAGGTTTATCTGGTGCTTTTAATTTTGTAGACTAATACAATCACTGGCATAAACTGTCACTAAGGGCAAGTTCTGCATTGCTTTTCGAAAATATTTTTGGCTCTAAAAGCACTTTTGAAAGAAAAGCTATGCAGAACAAGCTGTTTTTGGCTGAAATTTTTAGTTTTTTAGAAGTGCTTTTGAAAAGTACTTCTGAAACGGAGAAGTTAAAATTTTTAGCTTTTCCTCTCCCAAAAGCACTTTAATTACTTTTCACCCCTTCAATAATAGAGTACTTCTCTTTTTTTTTTCTTAGTACTTAATTACAAATGTGTTAAAATCATTAATTAAAAATAAAAAAATATTTTTTAAAATACTAATTACAAATATTTAATAGTTATATTTAAATATTTAAAATATAGTTTATATACTCTAATTAAATTTTATAAATAATTAATATTTATTGCTTAAAAATATTTAAAATTTATATTTTATATATTAAAATATTAACAAGAAATTATAATTTATTTTTTTATATTCTTACTAAAATATAATAATATTAACTAATTTAAATATTATTTAAATGTATATTTGTTACTTGATAATAACATGTCTAAAATTGACATTTTATTTTTCAAAAACACTTTTTGACAGCAATACTAAACACTCAAATTTTAAACTAAATTTTTCAAAAACACTTCTCAAAAACACTTTTCCACAACACTTTTCAAAAACACTTTTCAAAAGCATTACCAAACTAACCCTAAATAGGTTGAATTAATTTGAAGTGGGATTAATTTGGATGGTGTAAAATTAGATTTTAAGATTTTTTAAATTATTTTAAATCGAATTAATTTTAAATTTGGGTTAATATAAAGTTTAAATTACTTTAAATCAAATTACTTAAATTTAAGTTGACACGTTTCACATTGAATTAATTCAAGTTATTTTTTTATAATTAAATTGAATTACATCAAATTCAAAATTTTAAATTCGGATAAAAAAAGGGGTTTATTTTTTATTTAAAAAGAAATTAGAGACGGATTATGGAACGACAATGTTTAGTTATATAATCTTTTAGAATATAAACTAAAAATCATTAGTAAAAATTATGTAAAATAATATAAAACAACTCTAAACATTTAACCCTCAACAAACCCATTTGCAAGCTTTCAAACATGGAATACGAAAGGATTTAGAACCCTTTACCTCTCAACGTGTAACCCTCTAATTCCGAGAAAGCAGAACTATATTCGCAGCTTGATAAAGCTCCCCGCTCGAAGGGTCCGTTGCTAAGTGGCACCTGCATGAAAGTCAGCAGTGCTCTATGGTTTAAGATGGAAGCAGTTTGATTGCCGATGCGAGCTGGCTACTACCTTTGTCACTCAAGGAAAGTGGTTGGGATCATTAACTAGGTCACCGTGTTTTCATCATTTGTGCTAACTTGGGTTTCGTTTTCCGTATTGGGTTGGTCCTCTGAAGGTAGCACCCCGTCTTGACCATTTGCATGATCCTCTCCATCTTCTTTAGCTTCCCGTCCGTTGCTTTCGTGTACATCGTTATTAATTCCACCATTTTCAGCCACTGAGGTATCAACTTCCATTGCCTGGTTTGGGGACGTTGAATCCTGTTCATTGTTTTGCTCCTCGGATGTTCCCATTAATTGTTCGGAATAAGCCATGTACTGGTACATGGCTCGTGCCTGGAGAATAAAAAAAATGTCAAACTTAAGAGATACAGCATTAGAAATTATTAGGTCCTAGCACTCCAACATCTTGTGGTGCTCGTGACAGGAAAGCTATTGCTATTATTGCATGTCATAAAAAGAGCAAAGGAAACACTAAAAACCAGATACAAAAATAACAGATTCAATATATCATCAAACAAAGAGACACACCTGTTGTAATTGATCTATTCTCCCAAAAACTATGTTAGCCATCTCCTCAACACCGCTAACAAGATATGGATGCCCAATGTCATCAACATGACGTTCAGTAAATGATGTGCCCTCGTTCAAATTTAGAGCAAGATGATCAGGTCTTTGAAGCAGCCGCTGGAAAGTAGGTTGGAGTTCATAACACTGTTCAAAGAGAGAACGGCGACAAAAGACATACAAGCCAAGGCGAGCACGTGACATGGCAACCACCAATCTTCTAACATCACGAAGGTGCCCGACAAAGCGAGTACGAACAAGAGAAAGCAAAATGAAATCATTTTGCTGCCCTTGAAACTTATCAACTGTAGTAACCTGTAGAAAGGCATATTAATAAGAAATTCGAGCAATATAAGAACCTGGTACTGAAAAAAAAAAAAAGAAGCCATGAAGGCAGGCTCTTGCAAGATTACAGCAAGAGATATCTAAAGAACACCTTGTGAGAGGTAAAATCAGAAATAACTTACCTTACTTGGTGGACCAATAAAATCATATGGAAGGCATCGTCTATTGATAACATCACGAATTAGAAGCTTCTGACCATTGTAAGTTGTCAAGATGGAAATTTTATTTGCAGGGTAGCCAAGCAATCGCATGTATATATAGACACTGACAACATATTCAGCTTCGCCTTCATTTTGATAGAACCAAGGAGAGGGAGCAGACTCACCTCTCCCATGGTAGTCAGGTACATCCACTAATTGGTAATCATAGGAAAATCCAGCATTTGCTCTATAGAAGATAGCTTCCTCTTTCACCGAAGGAAGGTCCCCCAAATCCCGGTACCTCCAGTTGTAAAGTTCGGCTATACTTGGCCTGGCTCTACCCTGGGCATTAAGCTCAATGTAAGGAATACCTAGTCGAACAAATCTGGTAAACAAACTTTGATCCATATGGCTATACTTTTGGAAAGCCATATTTTTCACAACAGGAGGCAGCTGGTGATGATCACCAATCAATATGCAGCGTTTAAGTCGTGCATAACCATCCTCCTGCCTTTGGAGCAACATTGGGATGAAAGTTTCAATCTCGAGAATTTGAGCACTTTCTTCCATCAACAAGTTGTCATACTTGAAACCAAGTTGAAGAAAATCTTTTCTCTTTAGGGCTGCATGGGTACATGTCATTGCCACAATCTTTGCCTGCTTGGTCATCAGGTAATTGGCTCGATCAGCTGTTGATTTGAGCAATTCAAATGCCCTGCACTCTTCAAGCTCTTGGAACATAGTCTTAAGATGACGGAAGCAACCCTTGGCTGCCCGCATGTCTTTCTCAAATGATTGGCCAGTAAAGACTGCCTGAGGGGTGTTGGAGAAGAACTCTTTGAAAGGGAAGTGGTCTTGGACAAATGCCGGTTTATCTTCATTACCCGCACACGCAGCAATAAATTGCTCCCAGCGTGAATATACATGGAGCAACCAAAAATATCCAGCAGTTTCACAAGTATACCCTACATCTTCGGGAAGTTGTAGTGACCTTGCAAACCTCTCTACCTCACTAAGCAGTTCCAGCCGTCGAACAAGCATTGCATTCACACGGCCCTGCCTACTGAAGTCCAAGTCAGTTGCTAGCTCTTGCTCACCCTGACCAAGACGAAGAAGATAGCGAGCAGGCACATCTCTCTGCAACACAGTAACATAGACCAAATAAATTTGCACAATGTATTGCTGAATTTTACAGAGCATAAGCTTAATACCGGATGGAGGAAAGAAGAAATTGCATCCATTAAAATGAATAACATACCTCCATTATCTTCTCAAAAAGGTCATTCAAAGCTTGATTAGAATGAGTAATTATTAATGTTCTCTGGGATGGGCAATTGTGATAGAGAACATTCAATATTTGCACTGCCGTATCAGTTTTCCCCGTTCCTGGTGGACCCACAACCATAGTTAATCCAGGCTGAATACCTGATATGATTGCTCCAATCTGCACAAAAAGAAAGGGAGGATTACAAGTGGTTCAAAAACCATTCCAACATTTATAAACTCTTAACTTATGATTAATATTAGCCAATCAGCACCAGCTCTCTAGAAAAACCTCTCTTTGCTTCTAGTCGTGAAGAATTAACATTTCCCGACATATTCATGATAAATTGAACTGCAAGATGATAATATTTTCTATGAAACATTCTATTTCCAAAAAGAGAAAATGGGAAGACAGGAACCAAGAAAGAAACAAATAAATTGAAAACAATAACTCATCATAACAAAAATTTTCAATTACTCCATTCCTAATAAAGCTGCACTATTGAAACAATTCTCCAGGCATAATATACTGAACGACTTTTCTATTTTACTAAAAGTGAGAGCTCTTCAGAGAATGCAAGAAAAGAAAAACAAGATGAATGAAATAAATACAAAATTCATGGAATTATCAACTTTTCTCAAAAGATGAAGAATTGAATTCCAGGACCCTAATTACATATCAAAGCTAAAATATTGAGTAGTTTGCATGCATCAAGAAGTAGTCATCATCTACTAGATTTTATGAAATAGATACCTCACTCACTTTGATATCTTAGGTGGTATTAGCATATAGGATCCCTAGATAACTAATGTGGTGTTAGCATATATGTCGCATGCAGCTAGAAGTCCACAAATTATCAACACATTAGTTATTGGAATACAAAACCTCCCCTCCCCAGTTATCTATCTTAGAAACCAGAAGATAACAAATCAAATTACATTCCAATAAATTAAAAGAGTTGGCTGAGACCTGAGTAGGTGTAAATCTAACAGAGTTCTGTTTTGGTTGATCTTGAGGATAAGGACCTGGGTCAGGAGGGATATATGCTTCAACAATTAGTTTTTCTTTCTCAACACAAGCATCTACCATCTTGGCATCATTGACACCAGTATCAGATCTTCCATTTTCTGATGGAGCATGAGTATCACTTTTAAGTGACCGAGGAAGCTTGATGCGGAATGGTGGTCTTGGATCCAAAGTTTCCCTACCATCTGAATCAACAAAGCAAACCTAAAAATAAAACAAGAGAAGGTTTCAGTACTCCCAGAACACATCAACTGCAATAGTAAAAGTAGAAACACTGATCAGTACCTGATAATGTGAAAAACTCTCTTTCAGATGGCCTGCATTAAGAAAAGTATCTTTGAAATCCACTGTCTCCAGAAGATCAGGCATGTTTATCCACTGTGCAGCAGAAGGATGCCCATAGCCCAAAAATATTTTATGCAACCAATCAGGAACAATACAATATTCATTCATAAGATCTCTGATAGACTCTAAAATTGCTTTGAAGTTATTTTCCTTAGGCTTCCTCCTCATCAACACATTGAACGTCCCGTAAACATCTTCAGCACCTTTTTCAGCAATGTCAGTGACATCCATGTGATACTGTGCAGCATCTAAAGCAACAGTCACAGTTCTCAGTTCACCTTTTGGTGGCTTCCATTCCTCGCGTTTAGTTCTTCCACTGAAATCATTCATGAGAGTCCCCTCCTCATCACGAATCTCAATAATTTCACATCCTCGTACATACTGCAGACCAAGCTTCTGCGGCACACTAGCCTTAGCCTCTTCCTCTGCACTTAGAGGTTTAAATGAGGGGCTAATAGATAGCAAAAATAAAACATCATGCTCCTTAAGGGCATCCCATTCTGATCTTATTTGTGATTTATAACTAGAAATGCTGTATGTAATCGCTGCAGTTACAGAAGCAGGCTTGACTTCTCCAATATTTGGCTGCTTTACCTCAGTGATCTTGAATTCTCTAATTGGCACAGCCATTCTTGACCAGCCACGGAAAGCAGTTTCTCCCTCATTATTGATATAGGAAAGAAGGTGAGGAATGGCTTCCTGGATGTCCTCACGAATTTCATAAGTAGACTCCAGACGGAAGAGATTGAAATTCCTTAGAAGATAATCATGGAGTGTTAAGAATTGCAGGTTCAGCTTAGGAAGAGCGAGACAACCTTCACCAGAGTAATTAATACTCGGCACAACACTTTCATCCCACATAATCTGCTCATTTGGGTAGAGAGGAAGAGCATTTATGGCTTCTTTTTGAGACTGGTGCTTCTCAAAAAAAGAGACCATAACCTCAATAAGAAAATCAACCCTGTCTGACCAAGGATCTTCATTTGAAACCAGTTTGAGCTGAAAAGAAAATTGGTAAATGCATTATGGAAATTGGTTATAGTAATGGTAGTTTCGTTAACAGACAGGTGAGCATGCACTGCAAGCATATCACCAGCTAAAACTCAACCAAAAAATAAAACAAGTTATGGTCCTAGCTGAATAAACAATAAAGCAAAGAACATGGCAAAAGCTAAAATAAGGATGTACATCATCTTGTACCAGACGAAGCAAGAAGGTCATGAAACTAAAAGAACAATCCAAGCTGTTCAATGTAGTATAACCTGAGTGGATCTCCATCACTCATTAGACCAAGAAATCAAGTAATATATATACTTCACTCAACTAAGCTACCACGAAACATGTTGTAATAAATGCATTCACAAGAGAACTAAAATTACAACCCATAAACAATGATGACACTACAATAGTTGCGGTGAACATCTCACAAAACTTCATTCTCTGAAAATCCTAGTTTCAAATTAAGTACCAAAATATATAATGATAATAGCAAAAAACAAACAACTTCACAACCTACAAACCTTAGAGCAAACCAAGTCCTTTAATTCTTCAGGAGAAAGTACAGACAATTTCTTTGAGAGATCCACCCGCTTGTGTATTGCACCAACATTGGCCAGTGCAAGTTCTTGCAACTACAAGTACCACAGAAGCAAAAGGAAATAAAAGAGTTAAAATCTGGAACCTATGAACCGTGAAGATAGGAACTTTCTGCTAATTAGACGCATAAACCAACCGCCAATGACAGACCTTGGGAACTTTCTTAAAAGCAAGCAGTTGGAAGGATTGAAAACGATCATAATGAGATTGGAGCACCTCATCATCCGTCAACTGAGTGCCAACATGATCATTTATCTCAAAATTTTCATAGAACTGTAACAAGTCCACAAGTTGTGCAAAGAGTTTCCCTTTTTCATGTCTATAAAGAGCACTTATATGGCATTTGGCAACTACAGCTACATCAGCCACAAGAGGCCTCAGATACCTGTACCACAAAAGAAAATCAGAAATGGAAAAAGAAGACAATGAAGAGAAGGTTCAAAGAGTACTAAATAAGCAGATGAACAAGGAGTTCAACATGAAACAATAAGACATTTGTTAACCACCCCCTTTTTTTCCCCAGAAGATGCAAATAAATAACCAACAACAAAAGAAAAATAAATCAGTTAAAAGCTAAGAGGATAGGATCCTGTTGCAGGGCAATGATACCTCCTTGTTGGCAGCTGACTCAATAAATCAATGAGAAACTCCATAAACCTTTCACAGTACAAAATAGAAGCATCATCAACTTGATCGAAAATACTAGAAGCATTAAGCTCATCATCTTCACTGACAGGATTCTTCTGGGTAAAAACCTTATGATCAAGAACCTAAGTAACATGAAAAATTGGCAATTAATTGCTGCAAAATCATTGAACACCAAACCCCCACCCACCATGAAAAAAAAAAAAAGAAGCAACTTATTCTCCAGCATAGTACCTCAAGAAACTCTTCTATCAGATTTCTCAAGAAGTTAACTTCCAATGAAGATAAGGGATCAAGATGCACTCCTAGCTTCTTGGCATCATCAGATTCTTTCTTTATCATTCTTTTCCATTTCTTGATCAAATCTGGATTTAGACAAAGTTCCATCTACGGAGAAATAATAATGATGATGATGATGATGAGAGAGAGAGAATAAAATATCCACCAGCAAAAGGAGACTGCAAAATACAATTCATTCAATAAAATCTTACCTGAAAACGACCATACAACAAACTGTGCCAAGATCGCAGACTTGCTAATCTAAGGACAGTTTCCCTGACAATTTCATCTTCCAAACTCTGTCTCATTCAGCAGGTACAGCATTACAAAATTGATAGTAGCTCAAGAATGCAGTTCTATGTTTACACATGTATTATGAACTATTGCTTATCATCTTCAGCTCTATTATACTGTTTTAAGGTAAGAGAGTATGCAAATCAAGTTCTTCCATTCAACTGTCTGAGGTTATATTCCATAGGAGCAAATATTTGAGAGATGCATGAATTTGTAACATCCAAAAGCATTCACTAAAATGAATACTTAGGTACTAGATTACCTGAAAAGCATTGATCATGAAAACCAGATAATTCGTTTTCTCTGCAATGGTTAATTCTCTTCCCTGCATCCAAACCAGTTATCAAAGATTTAGCCTATTTGTCATCAATTTCTGAACAAAGAATACTGAAGTACTACATCTAGTGCTTTTTTTTGAAGAAAAGAAACAAATATTACCAGATTTATGAGATCATACGTAAAAAGAAAATAGCATGTAGAGTTCTTCTGTACCATTAGACACTTCCTTGAATTAATTCTACCTAAAAGAGATAGCAATACAAACCTCCTTAAGCCGAAGAACCCTCTCAAGGAATCCTGTGAATACATCCTTCCTATCATAAAAGCATCCCCAAGCAGACACATTCTCTCGAAACTGCAATGTTCAAAGATAAATTGTCAAAAACTGCTCATTAAATTACCTCATGCTGCATATGAAATTTCTTTTAATCTGAAAAGGAACATTTCATAAACTAAAACTTAGTGCATTCAGAATAGTTTCATAGGCATCAGTCTTCAAAAGGGGTTCAATACAGTCTGGACGACAAATATGCCAAAGATCATTAAAACAAAAATCCCTAAGGTTCCGATGTAGTTAAAACTGCTGCAAATGAATGTTGCTTTTTACTTGATCTTCCTATGAAGTTACAAAAGCCAAAGGCAAAATCATAATTGACAAAAAAAAAAGGAATATTATCAACAAAATATGTCCTACTCCTACTTCTTTTATCACCAACTCTAACATAGATAAATGCAAAATATAATTTGCTTAGAATAAGAAAGAAAAAAAAAAGTCGCAAAGCAACAAGCAAAGAGTAATTCAACAAGTTAGATCTATCAAAGTTATTTAAAACAAATTTAATTTATTTAAAAAAGGGCTTTACCTTCTCATTGACCATCAAAATCATGGACATGACATGCTCATACGAAGCCGTCTCAGCATCAAAATTCGGCCATAAGTAATTCTCCAAATACTGACTAACCTCCAATATCATAACCCTCTGCAACGGCACAGTTTTCCTCTGAGACTTCCCTTCAGACTTCACCGTAAGCTCGGTCTCATAAATCTCCTTAACCAGCTGAGGATCGAACGGCTTTTCAGGCTTCGAACCACCGCTCTTCAGCCAATTCGCGGCTGCTATTCTAGTCAGCTGGTCCCGCTGGATTTCAGACAAAGTAATAGAGCTCGGAAGGGATGAACTGTGAGGAGGTTTCGTTTCCGGTTTGTCGGCTAACTCAACCGGGTACTCCGCCACATGGTGGCGCTTGAAGTCGTAAACGCCGGTTCCGTGAACCTTCGTCATTGAAAAAAGTTGAGGAGCTTTAGGGTTAGGGTTAGGGTTTTTCGCGGCAATTTACAAAAGTTGCGAAAAATGAAGACGAATTTGAACTGGAGAAAAACAGGGATTAGCCGTTGGATCTGCTGAAATTGTAATGCATAATTGGAACAAAGTGTTAAAACTTAGAAGGCTTTTGATTGTGAAACTTGAAGTGGGGGGTTTGTGAGGGGTTTTGGTTGAAGCTGAAGATGAAAGTGAGCGCCATCTCAAGTTTCACCCCATAAATCAAATTTGTTTCATTTTCTTTTAAGAAATGGCCCAAAGGCCCAAATCACAAATATAAATGTAAATTTGGTGGACTTAATACATTGACCTTTTGTAGAATTGGATCTAAACTAAATTATCTGGTAGCATTTTGTTAGCGACTGATAGACAATTCGCATTACAAATTCACATATCCACCGGTATTTATTCCATTTTTTTTTGTGTATTTAGATAATATTCGAATTTGGGTTTTAAAATTATTATTTGTTACGGATTTAGAGAGGATACGAATATTCATTATTTAGCCCCATATTATTTATTTGGATAATGTATGCGAATTCAAATATCATAATTAGGTGTTAGTAGTACTGGGCATATAAATAATTATTGATGTACTTGGACACATCGTAGCTTGAACCACCACCGTTGGTTTTATACACAACTTATTTGCAAACCTGCTACCACTTGAGGTGTGTACCTTTAATTGTTGAGGTCCAGGTCAATTATCTAAAGGACGACACTTTGAAGGCAATACTTTTCATAGAGGAGTCAATTCCCCCCCTAAGTTGTCTTCCAAGTGTTGTCCTCTGGGCGACCAACTCGAACCTCAACATTCAAAGGTATTACCCCCGTGTCGGAGTTTTGTCCCCAACTTTCGCAAAGAGTTGTGAATGGTTCATAGAGAGAGTACTTCGGTTGGTGGAGATCAGTACCTGCAAAACTTAGGATAGATGTTAATTTTGGGCATGTGAATAATTATACAAGTACCTAGGTGTGCCATAATTCGAACCACCAACCTTGGCCTTATATGCAACTTATTTGCTAACCCAGTACCATTTGAGCTTTGCACACTAAGGGTGTTCAAACAGTCGATTCGATTATTAACAGAACTGAAGTATTAGTAATCGAATTATTCGAAATGTAAAAATCTTTAACCGTTAACCGAATTAAAATTTTGTTCAAACACATTAATTGAACCGAAATTTATATGTTTTTGTCTTTTGGTTAAAATAAATATAAAACATATAAAATATACATGGTTAATGTTCAATATTTTTAATAGTTCAAAAAATATATTATATATAATATATATTGTTTATTTCAATTAATATAAAAATAATAGTTAAAAAAACACATTGCTAATATAAAAAGTATATTATATATAATATATATTATTTATTTTGGTTAATTCGATTACTTACTCAATTTCGAACCCAGTTAACCGATAATCGAAATTTGAAAAAATTATTAACCGACCTCCAACTTAACTAAATTCGGCCATCGATAGATTAACTGAATTAGATTGGTTCGATCGGTTAATTCGATTTTAACCGAGCAATGAACACCCCTAATGTACATGACTCTCTGCGAAGGTTAGGGACAAAACCTCAGCATGGAAACAATACCTTTGATTTTTGAGGTCCAAGTCGACTACCTTGAGGACGACACTTTGAAGGCAATACTTCTCTCAGATTAGCATTTTCCGCCTCAACATTACCAAATTCGAAATTTCATAAATGATTGGGAATTTTAAAATCTTTATTTTTTTCAAATTCAGATATCCGACAAATAATAGTTTTTATTTTAGATTCAAATTTGTATAATAACATTCAGATAGATTGTGGATAATAAAATTTTTTGAATATTTAGATAGATTTGCAAATTTGGATAATTCAAAAAATGCAAATATCTATCCTGCAACCATTTCTATATGAGACTTAACATACAAGTGATTAAAAATATTTCAAAAATGTTAGTGATCAATTTATAACCTTTTATAATTAGGTGATCGAAATAAAAATTATCAATAATTAAGTGACCCCTAGTGCAATTTACTCTTAGTTGATGACAAAAAGACTTAATTGGAATAACAATGTTAGTTTGAGAATTAAATTAAAATATCCTATGGTATAAGGATCAATTAGAATTTAATCAATTGTTTGAGGATGCTTAATCCGATTTTTGAGGATACTTAATCCAATTAACCCATTACACTTAATAAAGAAAATATATAGAGAGTGTTAATTAATAAATAAATTATAAGTGTATATTTTTACAAAATTAAGTTGAAATTTAATAAAAAAAGTGAAGTGAAGTAATCAGTGGAGCGTAGTGGAGACCATGGCCTCATAAAATGGTAAATTTTTAATTTAAACTATTTATAATTTTATAAAATTTTAAATTAGTAACAAAAAAATTGTACTTTGATTCTCTAAAAATGATAAAAATTTGATTTAACCTTTTAAATATTATAAAAATATAGGTTATTAAAATAATAAAATTATATTTTTACAATTGTAAAAATATATAATTTAATTTCGGTCTCCAAAAAAATTTTCAAACTCCACCACTTGTGGCAAAATAAAAAATAAACTATAAATGTTATCAAAATTTATGAAAATAAATGTTTTTTTAATTAAGATATTTACCATTGATAATAATAAGTACTTTTCTCATTATAAGTGCTTTCTAAAGAAATAAACTACTAACCATCAACATCGATACAAAAATCGGAAGAAGATGGATATATCAATTCTTATACCATCATGCTCAATCTCTCTAACTAACATGCCGACCACTATAATTGGAAGGTACCCTTAATCATAACAATTTAGCATAATAATCAAAATAATTTATTTTAAAAAATTATTTTAATATTTAATTTAACTTTTAAAGTTGTGTTGTTTGTTAAATAACCAAAAAATGAATGAAAAATTTAGTATTTATTAACTTTGCTGACTTGATATACATGTGAATTTGTTACGTGGAAGTCACATAACCAATTAATTAAATTTTTAAAATTTAAAAATTCAAAATAATGCAAAACTAGTTTCAAAATTTATTAAAGAATATAATTTTTTTAAAATATTTTTATTTTTTATAAATTAATTAATTACGAATGTGACATACACGTGGCAATTCACATATATGCCATGTCAGCAAAGTTAACAAACTTTAACTTTTTCTTCTACTTTTAGGTGATTTAACAAATAATACAAGTTCAAATACTAAAAGAGACAAAAAATTAAATGGCAGGTTAAAATGATTATTATAATTTGAATGGCTAAATAAATCATTATACCAATTAATTGCATATAAAAACATCTAAAAACATGAAATATAAGGAGTGAAATATTAAAATATTAATTTTAGACTAATGTAAAGGTTAAAAGAGAAGAAAAATTAAGTAGAAAGTTAAAATGACTTTTAAAAATTGAAAGCTCAAATAAGTTATTATACTGATTAATTACATATAAAAACATCTAAAAAGTGAAATATAATAGTGAATTGTTAAAATATTAATTTTAGACTAATATAAAATCAACCCTACTGCAGTTATTAATTTATTGACTAACAGATAAAATTATAATAAATTGTTGACTCTAATGGAGTCTTTATCTCCTTTCTTGTTGGCAGATGCCAGTGGGGCTTATGTGTACCAATCTCTTTATAGTGTGATTTCTTTTGATGTTATGTTTGCCCCTTCTTCAACCAAAAGAAAACTATCATTTTTTTCGTATATATTTACCGATAAGTGTTGAAAGTAGGGTGAAATCACAAAATATTTTTGGCGGAATTAAATTATATATTGTAAAGTAAAAATATAAATTATTAATTTAATAATTTATATTTTTATAATTTTTAAAAAATTAAATTAAAATTTTATTATTTTTGAAGAATAATGTATAATTTTATTATTATTAATTTAAAAATTTATAAATTACAAAAGGGTCTAAATAAAAAATTTTCCCCTCCCAAGTCTCAACTACCTGAATTCGCCACTAATTAGAACAATGGGTGAATTTAAATCACAGAAAGGTCTGAAAAGTCTTGGTGTCATTGAAAATGAAAAAATTATTTAGAGCTTCTCTTTGAATTATAAATTAATATATGGTTAATTTACATTTTGATCCTCTCACCAATTTTTTTTAAATTCTTTCAAAAATAATGTAATTGTAAATTAATACATAAAATTATATTTTGACATCTTAAAATTTATAATTAAATTTTGATCCACTCTAAAAAAATTATTAGATTTGCCCTTGGTTGGGTGCAATGTTAAAACATATTGCATTTTTAAAGAAATATTCGAGTTCAAACTTTGTAAATGACATTGATGTGAGGGCACAATGACAAGCCCTAAATATGAACTATAAAATGAACATGAAAAATATAAATATGTATTCAACCATTAATTTTTTTATGTGGAATAGATACTTACGACATGTTTGATTTGTTGAAATAAAATAGAATAAAATAACATGCAATGGGAATGGAGTAGAATTACATTGTTTGTTTGATTGATTGAACTGAATAAACGAGTAATAATATTACATTATTTAATTGGATAAAGTGATGTTTAGGAATATGCAAATAATAAATATAAAATGATATTATTATCCTTATTCAATTAAATAACTGATAATATATTTATATTATTATTCCATAACTAAATAAATTGAAAGTAATTGTATTTAATAAAAACTTATAAATGTGTATTAATAAAAATATTGCATTAAAAATTAAAATCTATAAATATTTCAGTAAATTAAAATTAAAATAATTATTTTTAATATAAAATATTAATTTAATAATAAAATACATAAAATGTTATTATTATAAAATAAAACAATTTATTCTTATCATAAAAAATACTAAATATAGGAAAATATAAAATTAATTTATGTTAAATATTATATTTATTTAAAACTGATAAATATATTATATTAGAAATCCTATCATGCTGTATGTGTGAAGAAACTATGAATTTAAAATAAATAATAATAAAATATGTGTGTTTAAAAATAACATACAATAAATAATAAAATTATAGTTTGAAATTAACTAACCATGATAACAAATGAAAGATGTACGATTTTTAAAATAAAATATAGATTAAATTGTGAGTAGAATAAAATTTAAATACGTAAATACATCATATAAACAATATTATATGCATTACAATTATTTGTCATGGTTTTGTTAACAAATGCGAGTTGGTGTCACAGTTAGTGTCATGTTGACTTGTGACTCAAACTCGATTAATATAGATACAATTAATGGATATAATAGCTTGTGCATATTAAAATAAAAATGTATAAAATACATTAAAATAAAGCTTTGGTTCAGTGGTAAATTTATAATTTTATTAATTCAATTGGTGTTGGTTTATCATCATGGGCAAATTTTAATTGATTTTTCTTAAAATGAAAATACTAAAATACCCTAAAATAGTATAATTTTTTTTAAACTATGGAATGACATTTCCGTAGTTTCTTGAATTGCTAACTTGGTTGAGGGTGACAACAACTAGTAAAACACTTAATAAATAGTAAGTGTAGATATACAACTAATGGAGATAATAACTTATACATATTAAAATTAAAATGTATAAAATACATTAAAATGAAGCTTTGGTTGATTGATAAATTTAAAGTTTTATTAATCCAATTTGTGCGGATTTAAATCTTATTATATGCATATTTCAATTGGTTTTAGTTAAAATGAAAAAGATTAAAATGCTCTAAAATAGTATAGCTTATTTTAATTACGGAATGACATTTTCGTAAATTATTAATTGCATTAGTGACCTGGTTAAAGGTGACACCGACTCAACTAAACACTTAATAAAAAAATAGTATAGATTAAATGTAACTTGTATTTTATATTTAAAAATATAAATTTAATATAAAATGTTTCTATTGTCTCATTTCTCATCTCATTTTATTGGTTCTGATTATATTTGCTCTTTTTAATACAATGGCTAAAACTATTTATAGTCTCTCTCCAACCTATAAATAAGAGCATAATACGTTTCAACATGCTCAAACCTACGTTTTCTTGTACTGACAACAATACACATACCAATCGAATTCAGATTATTATTAATTTTTTCAAAAAAAAACATTTTAATTTGAAATTATCTTACTAATTCATTATAAATTCACAATTCAGCTTAAACCAATTAAATAATAATAATTTTTATTAAGACTCAATTCATACAAATTAAATCTATTCAATTGAATAGAAACTTTTTATCCTTTCAACATTTTATTTTTAATTTTTTTTTAAATATAAGTAACAAATTTCATGACTCTCAGACAAGACTGATAACTAAATCTCCACAGTTTGGAAAAGAATTTTGGTCACTTCCACCTTTACGCCTTTCCGTGTGGACCATCAATTTCCTTGTAATCACTGTCAATGCTCTTTATCTAATACCTCTTGTCTCGAAATGTCCATATTTAATTGCATTCGAATATTTTAATATTTGATTAAAATTATTTATTTTAAATTTGTATTAAAAAGTTTTAATTTAAACTTGAGTTTAATCTTATTCGACAGTCGGATGGTGAAACCGAATTAGTAAATTCAAATTAAATAATAAAATTTATTTTTATATCAGATAATATTTTTTAATTTACATTAATTATAAAATATATTTTATTAACATATATAGGTTAAAATATGTCATAAATCTTTATACCCTTCATAAATTTATAATATAATTATTATATTTTATTTATAAAAACTGAATTCCTCTATTTTCCATATTTAAAAATTACAGTTTATATTAGAATAAAAGCCATAATTGGAAGTGTTTAGTCCAATTAACTTGATAATAATCCTAATTCTTAATCTCGAATGAACCCATGAAAGTTATCAAATTTGTTGTCAGTTGCGTTTACCTTTCAAACCATCATTTTATACATATTAAAAGGTGTTGACAAAAATAGAATCAATTATTTTATAATAAGTAATGTAAAATATAATCATTATCTTTCAGTTTCACATGTAATAATATATTAAATACTTAAAAGTTAAAATGGTTGTCTCATGCATTACAGGCTGGATTTATATTAGATTTCTAAGATTTTGTTAATCAATTATTGTTTGACGAATTGAAAAATGAAGTCAGTAAAATTTTTAAATGATAATATAATTTTTTTAAAATAATAAAATAAAAATATATGAAAATATCTTACATTAAGTAAATATTTATTTATTTATAGCTTTTCACATTTTTATACTATTATATAGTTTTTATTATGGATTACCAAACATATTAAAAATATTAAGGAGATAATATTTAATGCACTATTCAAGGGTGAAATCAGAAAATTTTTTAGGGGATTGAAATTAAATTGTATATTTTTACGATAATAAAAATGTAATTTTACTATTTTAATAATCTATATTTTTATAATTTTTAAATAATTAAATTAAATTTTTATCATAATAGGGAGTCAAAGTGTAATTTTACCATTAAAAATTAAAAAAAAATTAAGGGGTCTAAATAGAAATTTTCTATTTAGGGGGGTTGAGGCCCCCCTGGGTTCACCACTACACTATTAGTAGATAAGATCCATGTACCATCAATGAATAATAATATGACACCTATAAAATAATGGATGATTTATAATAAATACCAATAATTTTATTTAAATATAATTAAATAATAGTTAAATTATAAATAAGTGCTAAAACCCTAAACTCTATATCATAAACTTGAAAACATAGATTCTAAACTTTTAAACCTAAAGTCTCAAATACAAAAGTTATTATTATTTATTTATAATTGTTATAATTAATATTTAATTATGTTTAATTAAGTTATTAGAATTTATTTTATAAGTCTTCCATATCTTTTTGTTTAATTTAATGATGATATATCATATGTCATTATTTATTATTAATGGTGTATGAAACTTATGCAATGATGGTGCATTAAATATTATTCTAATAATAGATCATTGGAAATATTTGCTTTTTTATAATTTTTAGATATTTTTATTTTCTAAAAATTATTTTCAAAATTTTCAATCAAATATATTTTCCTTGGTGTTTTCCATTTTCAAAAAGAATAATGTGAAAGCAAAGAAACAGTAATTTTCAGTTCATTTAAGTTTTTTCAAGGATTGCCAACAAGTCTTTCCCATTCTTCTCTAAAGATAATACGATGTCAATAAATATATGCGTTCCAAAATTTAAAATCAAGGCACGATTTCTTTTTATAGTGTGTTTTGGGATCTAGGTCAAGGGTAGCTTTTTCAACATTGTTGTTCTTGTGAACTTGTTCATCTTATCGTAAACTTGATTAAGGTCTCGTTCAGCAGTGCTTTTGAGATGAGCTTTTCTCTCAAAAAATATTTCTCACTTAAAAGTATTGTTAAACAGATATCAATTGAGTAAAAATTTCAACTTAAAAAAGTGTTTTTTGGCAGATGAAAAATTTGAAAATTTTAACATTTTCTTCATCCAAAAGTGCTTTTAACCTTAATTTATCTTTTTCAAAAGACATGTACCTATTTTTTCTTTCAAAGTTCTTTCCTCTAGTTCTCTTCTCTTTTGTTCCTTTTTTAATTCCTCCATCGGTGAGTTTCTTTTTTTCTTCTTCTCTTCAAGTTGTTCATTTTTTCTTCTCTTTTAGTTTAGTTATTTCTGATTGTTTGATTTTTACAGAAATTGATTGTTTGATTTTACAAAAATTTTATAGAAATTTTAATACAAAAAAATTTACAGCATAAGTTATAATAAATTATTTTTTATATTATTACTAAAATATCATAATATTAACTAATTTGAACTTATTTAATTAAACGCATATTTGTTATTTTATAATCTTATATTTAAAATGGACATTTTATTTCTTAAAAAAGTACTTTTTGCCAACAATACTAAATACTTAAATTTTAAACAAAACTTCCAAAAACTACTTCTGAATAACGTTTTTCAAAAGTAATACTAAACTAACCCTAAGTAACCTTCATTGGTTATGGCATATTTGAGGTGCTCGTGTTGCAAGATTATCATATATATAGGTCTAAGCACCCTAACTGTCTGTTTAATCTCGTCATTCTACCATCATTGCACTAAAATGATGATCGAGTGAATGCTAGTAGCATTTGTCTAGTTTCAAGTAAAATGGTCTTAGTCTTACTCTTTATTAGCTAAGAAATACCCAATGAACTGACTCTTCATCTCACTGAAGTTACGAGTGAATCATGCTGGGAATGAGGAGTACTAGGTTTTGCCGTGATTTCTGAAGGTCATTGGGAACACTCTACATTTTACGCATCCGAGACTTTCAGAATCTCCATATACAATCGTCATATTGTTCAATGTGCTATTCAGGATCTTTGGTACCGTGGCACTTTTCTTTTGTAGCTTGAAGTTGTAGGGGAAAATGTATTAGCTGTTTCAATCGCTAAAAGGTTGTTAGAGCTTTGGACTCAGCTCGCCCCACCTGGCTTAGCAGTCTGCACGTCGTAGAGTGCTTACCTTAGCTCATTCATCTTGCCATCTAGGTATTTGCTTTGGCAAGGAACCATTTGAATAACACACCCATCTTCATTTCATTGGCGTGTTGGTCTACGGACTGGTTGTCATTGCTTTTAGTTAAACACCAGAGTCATGACATTTTTACCACCTGCTTGTCACTACTAATAGGGGGCTCGTTGAATGACCATCAACTCCCTTATTCGTTATTGGAGGAGCATTTGTCGCTGATGGTCGTGGTCGCGTTCATATTGTTATTTTTGGAATTATTATTGTAGATTGCGAAGGTGTAGGCCCTATCAGGGATTAGATCAGTTTTGATTTGGGACTTGAAGTCCCTTAGCTAGGGAGGGGTATCCAAAATAAGGGTTGTAGTATCCTAGCGAGTGGTCATACTTGGGATGATATTATTATTGAGTGAATTGCCTGTGAGAACCTAGTGTTGTTAGCTAGAGTTCTGTCTAACTATGCAAATTTTGGTTGTTGGGGAAAGCTTGTGATGTTTTGAGTGTAGGGGTAAGTCATTGTTTTTAGTTTTGAAGGTTGAAACACGCACACCACACCAATTGTTGATGCAAGATCGGTGATGTAATCTTTTGTGATAGTTCATCTAGTGGATAAAAAATTATAAATGATTAGAATATAGGCTCCTTATGATAACCAGATAGAAGAAGGAAATAAATTATTGAGAATACCCTAAAATGTTTATGGGTCTTAAAAAAGGGTTTATTAGACTTTGTATGTCGTCCTATATTATTTCTAGACTCACAATAGCCTAGCCTGCAACCTATTGATATCCTATCGTCGTAAGTACAATTTGTCCTGTTAGGACAAATAAGTACTTGTGGTGTACGAAATGGCACATATCCTATCCATGTCAAGGGTACAGTCCCCTGGTGTGAGCTTGCGGGGACCTGGCCTTGCGAGGTCATGGGCTCACATGATTCTGAACTTGTAGGTTTAGGTCTCATAGGTATTGTTAGCTCACAATAAAATTAAAATTTAAACCATAAAACCTAAAATCTCTTTTTGGCCATGTGTTATAGCTAAACTATCACATTAGTACTTGTACTATTTTTTATTTTGGCCTTAATCCTGTAATCCTCGTTGCCTCAACCTAAATTTCTGTTAAAAATTTTAAAATATAAAAAACTAAAAAAACCATTAAAAGTCCCAAAAAAATCATATATTCTTTTGAGAAGTCACCTAAAATCTCTCAGGAAATTATAAAAAAAAATCAATAATCTATTTTTAAAAATTGTAAAAAAATTAAATTTATAAATATGCAAAAACTTCAAAACATTTAAAAATTTGTTTGTTTGGAATTTTAGGGTTTCTTAAAAAAATTTGAATTTTATGAAAATGGTTTTAAGATTTCTATGGCATTTTTTGTGCTTAAAAAATTCTTAATTCCTTAAAAATATAAAAAAATTTGAGATTTTTTATGATTTTTTTATTTTTAATAATATTAAAAAATTTAAGTATTTTTAAAAATTTTTAACACATAACAGCGCGTCATTAGTTGATTTATTTTTTTAATAAAATTTTTTATTGAGATAACACAATATAAAAAATAAAAATACTTTAACTAAACTGATAAAAGAAAATATAAATGATCAAAATGATAATTTAACTATAGGCTAAAAGCGGTATTAAGAGGTAAAATTCAAAGGTTTAGTCATAAGCCAAGCCTAAAAAATATTAAAATCGACATTTATGTCAAATCATTTGAAGAGTGCGTGGAATGAGACCTTTACATCATCTGCCCAAAATAATAAAAAGAGTAAAAAAGTGTTTTATATCCGCACGTTCACGCCGTTCGGAGATTTAACATTGACCCACTTGTTGGCAAACCGACAATTAATGAATTAAAAAAATTAAAATAATAACATTTAAAGAAAATTGAAAACTCCATTGAAGCTCTTCTTTAAATTAGGAGACAAAAGTTGATAGTGACAACTTATATTAAAAGTGTTTCTATTAATGTGAAAGTACGAAAATAACCTTATATTAACATAAATGTACATAAATTCAATATATGATTAAAAATATATTTATACCCTGATTGCTTACATCTTATGAAAGAAAAATTCAGTGTAAACACATCGATTAAAATATGTTAAAAATATAAGTAAAGGTTTTTGCGCTTAAAACAAAAATTATATTTTAGCCTCTTTTAAAATTATTAAATTATAAAATTTATATATGGAAAATTTGTATCTTCATATTTAGAAATAAAAATATTAATTTTTTATTATTTTATGATGATTTGATAAAAAATTATAAATTTAAGTATTAATAGAAACGAAAAATTAATATTTAAGAATTTAATATATGTAAATATATTTATGATATTCCTATATTTTAATAATTTATTTTTCCGTGTGATCTTTTTTCGAAGTTTAGTTTTTTCCTGTCTGCCAAACACTTTTTCCTATAAAAACGAACCCACTTTCAATAATGGATATTCATTTCAATTTATAAGGATAAAACTTATAAGATTCCTATAATTTTACCAAAAAAGAAAAGTAGGCAAATGGATGGGCATGGAAGAGATGAAGATAAGGTAGGTAATGGATTCAACCATGAAGAAGAAGAACATGGCGGTCGCAAGAGCAGTAACAATGGAGCTGAGTACGAGATGTCGGTGGAACAAATCTTCGAGAAAAGGGAAGTACCGCCATGGAAGAAACAACTGACAATGAGGGCGTTCGCCGTGAGCTTCGTGTTGAGCATATTGTTTACTTTCATAGTAATGAAGTTGAATTTAACAACCGGAATCATCCCTTCCCTCAACGTATCGGCTGGTTTGTTAGGGTTTTTCTTCGTCAAGACGTGGACTAAATTGCTCTCAAAATCCGGTCTCCTCAGACAGCCCTTTACCCGCCAAGAAAACACCGTGATTCAAACCTGCGTCGTCGCCTCCTCCGGCATCGCCTTTAGCGGTACGTTTTTTTTTCTTAACTTTCCTTTTGATTTTTGTTATGCTCTGAAAGAATTACTCTCTACAAATCAGATCACTTAGTAAAAACTGCCCCATTCTTGAATCTAAAGCAAAAATTTAGGGAAGGTTTAATTCTAACCACAAATCCCTATACTCTTCAGATTTTTAATATTTAATCCTCTGCTTTCATTTCCCAAAAAATAGTTTTAGAAATTTAAAATTCAAAATGTATTTTTATTAAATTTGAACATGTATCATTTTAATAGTCAAAGTCTTTTTCAAAATTAAATACAGTCTATGGGATTTTAATTTTTAAACTAGACAAATAACAAGATTAAATTCATAAAACCAAAAACAGAGGGATTAAATTTTAGAATTCTGAAAAGTATAGGGGCTAAGAGCAGAATTAGACCTTTAGGGAACTCACTGCACCGGATATTTTCCCTTTGCAGCGGAGGGAACGAGGGTCAATTGAGTTTGGTATTAAATTACGACTTTGTTTACCGTTTTAACTTTTTCTTTTTTCAAATGGAGAAATTTAATTTACTTAAATATATAATAGCAATCTATATTTTTATTATAATAAAATAAAATAAATATCTGTAATTAATAAATATTAATTGATATATAAAATAAAATTTATATTCCGACGGTCACTTTCACCCATACATTATATTTCGTGTATTAATTTTAATTTGACTATGACATTAATTAAATTTGCCCTAAATTTGTTTCGGAAATTCGTTGCTTTACAAGTAACTTTCACTTCCATAAAATTTTATTTTTTTAATTTGTATTTCATAAAATTTAAAGGATTAAAAATATTATGTTGTGTGGGAAACACAAGTATAAAACACAAATACATGTTTAAAACTAACACATAATAAAGAAGGGAATATACGCTTGAAACTAATTAATCATAATTATACATGAAATATGTATGATATTAAAATTAGAAAAAATAAATTTAATTGTTTATCATTGCGTTGTTATCAACATTGAGTTGGTGTCAAGTTAATTTCTGATATCAATTTAATCAAATACATTATTAATATATACAATTGATTGAAGTAATAAAGTGTGTATGATTAAAATTAAAATATATAAAAATAGAAAAATAAAGCTTTAGTTGAGTAGAAAATTAAATGTTTTATTACTATAATTGATTTGGGTTCAAATTTCACCGTTTGCGTATTATTAATTTTTTTAAATGGAAAAATTTAAAGTAACTTCGAATAATATAATTTATTTTAATTACGAAAAATATTTTTAAAATTTAATAACTAAAATGGTCATCCAATTAAGAGTGATATAAACTCAACAAAATACTTAAATAATAGTATAAATTACATAGTACTATTTTTGGAAGACCAAGACTTTTTGCTTGTGTTATTGTCTTCTCCCTGAATAGTGGTAAACTGCCGTGGATTTAATCTTAATTTAAATTTTACAAATTTGCATTAGTGGTTAAAAATGAATATTATTTTTTAGAAGATAAAATGTAATTTTATTGTTATATTAACTCGTGATTTCATAAATTTCGAAAGGAGCATAGAATGAATTTACTATTTTTGAAAAGTCAAGGCTGCATCATGTCTTTGCCACTAAGTAGTGTTGGACTTGTTGACTGAGTTTAGCTAAATAATATAATTTCGCTTATTAATTTAATATGTTATTAACCGTTTTCTTAAAATATATTTTAATTAATTTATTGGATTAGTGTTATGCATTGGTACTTTAATTTTTTATAATTACTTAATTGGTGTTTCAATTTTATAAAAAGATTATTTTAATTCTTTATTTAATTTTTCACAATTTTTTAACTCTTAAACTTGTAATTTTTGTCAAATACTTTAAAACGAATGAAAAATTATTATTTTTTAACTTTGTTGACGTTACATACATGTGTCACGTAAATAACACGTTAATATTTAATTAATTTTTTAAAATTTAAAATTATTAAAATTATTAAATTATAAGAATAATTTTTTTATATTTTAAAATTTTAAAGTTTAAATAAATGGGATGTATCATTTACCTGACAATATATGTTTATACGTTATCAGTAAAATTAATAAATGTTAACATTTCTATCTATTTAGGGGTAATTTGATTATAAAAAAAGACAAGTTCAAAGGTTAAAAGAGATGAAAAAATAAATAGAAGGTGTAAATGAATTTTTTTTAGTAAAGTTAGAGGGGCAAAAAGGTTATTAACCCTTTTTCTTTTAAAACATTGTTGCTTTAATTTTTTTTAAAATTGATGTGTACCATTTATTAGTTCGACTTTAATAATATTTTGTAAAGGGGACGGGTGAGTGACAGTGAGTGAGGCCAAGTTGTTGCTTTGGGGAATGGACTAATGATACGGTGAGATGATATTGAGATCGAGGTCATTAGGCGTGTTTCGGAAAACTGAATAAAGTCAATAAGTCAACGATACAACTTTTTAGACCATTTTAAAGTGGGGACCCCTTTTAGGATTTTTTAATTTTATATTTATAGCTGTCTGTCTGTCTCCATTGCTTTTACACCTTTTCAAATTTGCTAAACTCACGCTGACACAATGTTTTCATATTAATCTTTACTTAGCTTTGAACTGCCCATGTTCTCATTGGATGATTATCATGTTATTTATGCTAATCATTACTTTGGTTTAATTTTTTAAAAAAGATTCTATAAAAGAAACCCGTAGTATAAGGATAGAAAAATTTGTGTTTGTGAAGTTATTTAGTAATTGAACTTGATTATTTTGATCTAATTATTTGTAATTCGATACCTATATATATTTAGGTAGTAATTGTAGTTAGTCTGTCTCATTAAATCGAGTATAATTAGATAATCTCAATTATATTATTTAATTTTTATAGGAGTTGAGAATTGAAAAAATTATGTCAGTAACTAGGTAGGATTTTTTTTATTTTCTTAAAGATGTAATTATAATTTAGGAAATAATTACAGTTACTTTATAGTGTTAACCCATTCTACAATGGAATCTAAATTTTATTTAAAACTGCCTCTGAACCTCAAAAACTTCAGTTAAAAACCTATCTATCTCGCTCTGAATCAAGTTAAATATTATATATTGCCCCAGTACCTGGCTGATTGGGTTTTATTTGCCAACATAAATGTCTCCTTTTAACAATGGTTTATTCATGGATTCATCTAATTGTCATTAAATATTTCTTTCTTGAAAGGGGGACATGTGCTATATTAAACATTACTGAATGAATGCTCAACGAAGCTGGTGTGAGTGTTAAAACCATGTATGTTAATCTTATTTTAAGTTTTTCTTTTATATATTTAAAAGGTTTTATATCTGTTCATGAGCTAAGGCAAGTAATGGCCCAACCCTACTTAATGATTCATTTACACTATTCAAATATTATAAAAATATTAATTTTTTATATTTATATTTATATTTATTTAAACTTAAAATTAAATAAACATATTTTAATTATTTATTTTAAATTTAGATCAGACTAGCCCAAGTTAGAATTATCTAATCCAAGTTTGACTGCTCAATCCATGGTCTAGTCCATGGGTGATTTACTATTATGAAATCACTCTCTCATCTTTGACATGGAATTGTGTGATACACTATTCATATAAGACCCAGAATCAAAACCACAAAAATGCTATGCTGTAATCTAAAGCATGAAACTTGTGGTTGCAGTACATGTTTTGAACTGAAAATTTTGTAAAGCATGTTGTGTTTATAATTGATTGAAAGATAACATCATGTAATTACATAACAAATTTCATTTACCGCATAAAACTTGTGGTTGCAGTACATGTTTTAAATTGAAAATTTTTGTAAAGTATGCTGTGTTTATGATTGATTGAAGATAACCTCTTCATTCATTTTGCTTAAATTACAACCTCAACTGGTTTGCAGAAGCTTTTACTTACTTTTACCTGCTGACAAACAGGGGGATTCGGGAGTTACCTCTTCGGAATGAGCGAACGTGTTGCAAAGCAATCCGGGGATAACGGCGGTTTCAAGAATCCATCACTCGGATGGATTATTGGCTTCCTCTTTGTTGTTAGCTTTCTCGGTCTCTTCTCCGTGGTGCCTCTTCGGAAGGTACACTCTGCTTTGCCCCTGTATTGAAGTTGAATGGACATAGAAATCCCACTTTCTAAATATATTGTGTCTATAATAATATAAACATTATGTTTATATATAGGATTTGAAATCGTTGAGCTAATAATGAAATGATATTCTTTCAAGGAAAGGTTCTTTTTGCCTATGTTAACTTCCATTACCAACTTTTTTGTCCTCTTGTTTTTCTCAGATCATGATCATAGACTTCAAGTTGACATATCCGAGTGGTACTGCAACTGCACATCTCATCAATAGCTTCCATACTCCTCAAGGAGCTAAGCTAGCAAAGTAAAAATTATTATCATAGTTGCAGTTTCTAATTAAAGCCGATGATTACGATGTTTATTCGTTCTAATCTTTTCATGTTTCTTACTTGTAGGAAGCAAGTGAAAACATTGGGGAAGTTCTTTTCTTTCAGCTTTTTATGGGGTTTCTTTCAATGGTTTTACACTGCTGGAGACGGTTGTGGATTTATTAACTTCCCTACGTTTGGGCTTAAAGCATACGAAAACATGTGCGTAGAATCAGTTCAATTTCTTCCCTTAGTGAACTCGAAAACGAGTACTAAGCGACTTGTTTGCTAATATTTCAGGTTTTTCTTCGATTTCTCAGCAACATATGTTGGAGTAGGGATGATTTGCCCCTACATAATAAACATATCAGTGCTGCTTGGAGGAATACTTTCATGGGGTCTAATGTGGCCTCTCATTGAAAATAGAAAGGGTGATTGGTTTAATGCAGATCTTCCCAAAAACAATATGCACGGCCTAAAAGGTTACCAGGTTAGTTTCCGTTAAGACCAATGAAACTATAGTTTCCCAACATGGTAACATCGATCTCAAGATTCGTTATTCCTTAAATCCAGGTGTTTATTGCCATAGCCTTGATCCTAGGTGATGGGCTATACAACTTTGTCAAGGTGTTTACTAGAACCCTCACAGGCTTGTTTTATCAATTTCGAGGACGACAATCTCTCCCTGTTGCAAATCAGCATTCTTCTGATACCTCAGACTAGCTATCATACGACGACCAGCGCCGAATCCAACTCTTTCTAAAAGACCAAATTCCTACATGGTTTTCTGTTGCAGGTTATGTAACAATTGCTACCATCTCCACCATAGTTCTTCCATTCATCTTTCCCGAACTCAAATGGTATTACGTATTGGTCATTTACATCTTTGCTCCAACATTGGCTTTTTGCAACGCATATGGAACTGGATTGACCGATTGGTCCCTTGCTTCGACCTATGGTAAGCTAGCAATCTTTACGATCGGAGCTTGGGCTGGTCCGAATGGTGGTGTCCTTGCAGGTCTCATAGCATGTGGTGTAATGATGAACATTGTTTCAACAGCTTCTGACCTAATGCAGGATTTTAAGACCGGTTACTTGACCCTTGCTTCTCCTAGGTCCATGTTTGTTAGCCAAGTGATTGGCATGGCCATGGGCTGCATAGTTTCACCTTGTGTCTTCTGGCTGTTCTACAACGCATTCGATGACCTTGGACTTCCCGGCAGTCAATATGCCGCTCCTTTAGGAATCGTTTATCGCAACATGTCTGTCCTGGGAGTGCAAGGCTTCTCTGCTTTGCCGAAAGACTGCCTCTTGTTATGTTATGTGTTCTTCGGTGCAGCCATTCTAATAAACTCCATTAAAGATATGCTGGGTAAGAAATGGGGATCCTACATTCCACTTCCGATGGCAATGGCAATACCTTTTTACCTCGGCCCGTACTTTGCCATTGACATGTGTGTTGGAAGTTTGATTTTGTTCGTTTGGGAAAAGTTAAACAAAGAAAAGGCTGCTGCGTTTGCACCAGCAGTTGCCTCCGGTTTGATCTGTGGTGACGGTATATGGACTTTGCCAAGTTCAATACTTGCTCTAGCGGGGGTTCAACCACCAATTTGCATGAAATTTCTCTCAAGGGCAACAAACGCTAGGGTCGATAATTTCTTGAACTCGAAAAGTTGAATGCATTCGTACAAAATCTATAGATGGTTACATTAGACATGTAAAACAGCATCATCAAGTATTTATAATTTTGTATGTTATGTGCATGTTATTTCTCCGTGTTTTCTTTTTCTGCTGGTATCGTTGGCACAACAAAGTGAAGTACGAGTAATGGATCATCGGGTATCAAAGAATTGTGATGTCTGTTATAGGTGAATGAATTAATGAAAAGTGACATATAGTTAGTTCATACGGTCTTTGTTCTAGCATCTGTGCTGTGTAAAATACTTAATGTCGCTAGGTTTTTTAATTGAAGTTATACTGAAAGTTGGGCTCATTTCCTGATATTATCAATGAATCTCTCTATGTTTGTTTTTTTTTTTTGGTTTTTACGAATACAATTACAGGTAAATATTGATATAGTATAATCATAATAAATAATACATGTAGGAGCAATTATAATTATAACAAAATAATATAAAGCACAATAAGATCGAAACATGGAATGCATTCAGGCAATGTTCACACGTAGACTTGAACCCACAAAATAAATATGGATGGGGAAGAATTCGCAGATGGTAAGAACCAAAGTTGGATATTCAAGGATCTTGAAAAGATTTGAAGTCATTCCTCCCAAATTATAATTATTTGAATTAAACTGAAATTCATTTATTATTATTTACAGTGTAAAATATTTAAAACTAGAAAACCATACATTGACCTTCACTTGTATTTTCTTTTGCAAATTTAAATCAAACCATTTCAAGTTTTAAAGAATATAGCTTTTGTATTCAGCAATAGCTAAAAACATAATTTAAAGGAAAATTAAAGATGTTGGGATTTTTCATTTAAAATCAATATATATATTTTCGTGCACTATTAATATCCAGCAATATATGCAATATGTATGTATACGTTGTGCTTATAATTTTTAATATAATCTAAAACTAATATACATGTTTAGTTCGAACAAATAAACTCAACATCTAATTTTAAACTAACTAGAGCACAAGTCAAACTTAGAACTAAACAAACGTATACAAACAATGAATAACTCATTGAAGGTCAATTCATTTACAAGCTAATGGATTATATATATATATATCCACAGCTTGAGAATGAATAATAATAGTAATAATAACAGATACTGAGATCCAATCCTTGCTATCCCTTAACAGATAATAACCAATTAAGCAAGAGAAATCATTTTATTGGATACTTGACCCGACTCCTTGTTTGGAGAAACCCTCCACTTCCAAATGGTGTTTTTTTTCATGAAATATAAAAAGTGAGATATTAAGTTCAGCCTTTCACTAAGATTCGAGAAATAGCTGTCCTGAGTTCAAGTTGATTGACAGAAGTAACATAATTTAACATGATAAGTTACTATTATGCTTCTCCTAAAGGCTACCCTTTTTTCTATTTGATATAAGCAACAAAGTGAAGGACTAATGACAAATGTACTCAATGTAAAAATCTAAATTTCTAACATAACTGACCAATTTTACATATCAATTGAAAATCTGAGCCCCTCAGAAAACATACCGTCATTGTCATAGTTTGTCGATTTTTCTCATTGTTTGTTCCTTAATCACTTCAGTAAGTGTCTTGCTTGATTTTTGCTTTTGTTATTCCTTATATTTACCATAGTGGTAATATAATTTTATGTTGTCCAATCTTCATCACTTCCATTAGTATCCTAAATAAGATAAAAAAGAATAAATCAGTATCATGGACAATAGACATCCCATTTCCGATGCTTAGGCTGGAGCTAGGCATGGGTAGAAAGGCTTTTTTAGGATTTTATTTTTTGTTCTTATGTTAACTGGACCCAATGGTGAGTGTCAGGATAAAGGTATGTGTCCAATATGGGTATAACTACCCCAGACCCATGTCTGAATATGTGTCGGGTATTTTTAAGGAAGATTAAGAGTTTGGATAACATAGCTTGTTTTGCACAACTATTGTAAAAGCTGAAAACGAAGTCTCACCTGTGATGTGCTAGAGATTTCTTCAATGTCATCTTCGACCTACAAAGTTTGTTTGCAGTATTAACCACATTGAAGAATAAAGAAAAAAAAGGCATTGCAAAGAATCACATTCACAATCAAAACTACATAAAATATGAAAGTATTTCGACATAGATAGGTCCTTAATCCATGTTACAAGAAAAGGGATTTCTGTATTCTGAACTTTATGTATGGATTCAAAAGAGTAAGAGACAAGGGAAGATCATAAGAACACAAAGGAATAAGTGGTTCGACAATAGTAGCCAACATTCAAAGGAAAAAGGTCCCTCAAAGTTATCAATGTTACCAAACAACTCTCTACATAATGGTGAAAATTCTACAAATCTTTTTCTTTGCATTGATGAGATTACAAATACTTCCATTTGTAAGAGTTTATCTATAATTGCTTAGACAGGAAAATCTCATCGCAAGACAACACAGATGGAATCTAAATTTGATAAATTTGGAAATCATTTCATAAACTCAACACAACAACAGTAACTGATTGATGCTGTAGGTCCCTCAAAGTTATTATAATTTTTTTGAGCAGTAAATCATATTACAAAAAACATAAAAATGTGCACAAAGTTATTATAAATTTACTTCAACTTTAAAACCAAACATGATTTGTCAGCAGGCACAAGTAAACTGGTAGTGTCTCATAAGGTTAGTGAGTTTTATCCGATTCTAAGGGGCAACATGAAAATAAGGAAATGTGAAAATGACATTAGATAATATGTTTGAGACTAGGAGAATGATTATGACACTACTATCCTAGTACATGGTTTAGTTGATGCAAAAAGAAAGTACTTCATAAGAAACACTGGAATTTTAAAATATAGACATGATACCTCAGATTCTTCCTTCTTTCTTTTGGTTCCTGCTCCTGCAATTTTAAAGAAGACTCCATCAAAATTCTTAACCAAAAAAGAATATGCCAAAGGTAATTAAAAGTAAAAAAGAGATAAACTAGCGCTTTGAATAAGTTCTGAAAACCATAGGAAAATGCAAACTTGAAGCTAAATTTTGTGAGATGAAGTACATAATTTTTGCACAACAATTTATTCCCATATTGTTCCGACTCTTCATTTTTCATTTGAAGTACCCGTATCCAACAACCATGCTCAAACATGGATATGAGAATATGACCCTCCAATAACCCAAAATACATTAAAAACTTATAAAAAATTCAAACATACCTGAGTCCAACATATACTTGTATCCACACTCACATCCAAGTAACAGAGATTTATTCTATATAACCTACTTGTTCAACTGCAAATTGATAGCAAAATGAACCCCTAACTTCTTGAAGCTGAGGATAAAATACAAAGCATATGCACAAAGGCCAAAAAGGGAAAGCAGCCAGCAGTAAAAAGTTATTCTGCCTTTCAGGATATTAATGACATTTTTCATGATAATAAATAACTAGATGATCTTATTCAATTAGGAAAGGTAGATGAACAACTTCATAAAATCAAACAACCAAAGTATGGAACCTAATATACCTTTCAGTACCCTTTCATAAAGGTCAGCTAACTGTCAGTCAATCAAGCAAACAAAATGAGAGTTATCATCACTGTAGTTCCTAGTGTAATACACAGCTTTATGTTTACAAAGCGTTGACCAAAACAGAGGATGGTTTTGTGCACTAGCTGAGATAGTTGAAACTCATACGCATGGACCTCATTACAGAACTAAAACACGTTTTTCTGAACCTTATAAATAAAGCATTATCCAACAGCTGACAATGCTTCATCCTTCTCCATAATCAATACTTCAGCCACAGGCGATAGATTCGCAGCCTGATCCAACCCATGCCCTCCTTTTTCACTCATTCAAATGATAGATTCTATGAAAATGATATGTACAGTCCCCTCCAGTTTACATGAATAGGTACTAATGGTCCGTGGTGAAAAGTCATGACAACTTACATTAGACTCTTGTACTTTCTCATTGAGAGTACATCAGTCTATTGCACATGCGTGCATCAATATGTAGCAAGAAAGGAAAAGAGATTATTACCACTGGTTCTTCCTTTAATTACTTTTCCCTTTTTACTAGATCCATCATTCTGCGACATCAAAAGCAGATGCTGTTTGTCAGTTACTACTTTCAACTACAATAATTTCCCAAAGTTTTCATACGGTTAAACAACAGGCAAAAAGTTGGAAAATATAAATGTTTTACAGAAATTGGGAAAACAAAACCTTATCCAAGCTCAATTTAACCTGACCAACCTTCTTTTCCGATTTCTTACACCGCGACTTCTTGCCAGAAACTGGATGGAAAGTGCACAACAGGGTTAAAAATCATAAATATTTAATGATCTTTCACAATATTTTATAATAAGAAAGCAGGAATAATTGCAACCTTTTGAGGGAGAAGATTTATCTGAACTTCTTGGTCCCTTCAGGAATTAACGCAATATTATTAGTACATAAGAACTTTTAATATTGAAAAATACACTTACGGCCAAACCAACTTCCCAGAGAGTAATTATACAACTCGGTGGCAAAAATAAATGCATGATCCATTACCTATCAAGGAAATCAGAAAGCGCCTATTAGGATTGAGACAGCATTGCTTGGCATATCTCAACTACATTGTTTAAACTTAAGGTGAAATATTTCTACTTTAGCATTACTCTAGGAACAAAGCAATTAACTTCATGGAGTAGAGGCAAATTCTTATAGCAACATGGCATAAAGTCATGGGCAGTAACAATTATTATGCTCAAGATAGAAACCTACAAGGAAAGGGAGGGGGAGAGAGAGAGAGAGTTGATTCTACTCTTTGAAGTAATGCTGCTCACCCAAAGGGAGGAGGAAAGGTATAAGGATGCCTATGCAAATCTCCGACCAGAATTTTACACATAAAGCACGCAAGCAATGCTTGACATAAACTCATGCAATTTCGACAACTACAAAATTCAAATTTTCACCTTATTAGACTAGAACTTTGATTAGGCATGGCTGAACTTGAAAGTATGATTATATACCCAAAAGAAGTGAAAGGATGGTTGAACTTGAAAGCATGGTGTCACCTCCGTACTTCCTTACATAAACTCATGCAACTTTGATAATCACAAATTTCAATTTTTCACCTGATTAGAAGTTTGATTTGACATGGTTGAACTTGAAAGTATGATTATGTACCCAAATGAAAATTGATATATGCAAAAACATGTTTCATATATTTGTTTTTGAGGTTCACCTATGCACTGCACAGTGGCCCATACACTTTTATGCTTCTTCATTTTTTGCTAATTAAAGGGATTAACTATCTAAGTAGCCAAAAAAATTGATGCGCAAGATTATGGATGGTTATGCAAAAGCAAAGCTTGTCTACAGGCAAATGATTGGATAAAGAGGCAGGAAATTTCTTATGCTTTTAATAAAATCCGTGGAAGGCTTAGGTAATAAAAAATGTCTAGCACATGGAAGGATACAGACCATCTAAAATCTAAATAAACGAGAAATATGTGATCGATAAGAAAATTAGATCTAAATCATCACTATAAACAGTCAAGTCCGTATGATAAACAAGTGGAAACATTCCTAAGAACATGCACAGATAAAAATGTCTAGCACATGGAAGGATACAGACCATCTAAAATCTAAATAAACGAGAAATATGTGATCGATAAGAAAATTAGATCTAAATCATCACTATAAACAGTCAAGTCCATATGATAAACAAGTGGAAACATTCCTAAGAACATGCACAGATAAAATTAGAAAGTCCATGATGCAACTAACCACAAAAACCTCTCGGTATGCTTCCAAATTCACTACATAGCCAGTAACATGCCATATAATCAGGTAAGAGGAGAAAAAGTGTACCCAATGAAGTAAAACTAAATAACACAACTTCTCTTGTCATAATAATGATTGTTTTGCCTTACCTTTTCTTCTGCTTTCTTAAACAATGTAGATATGGTAGCTTGAACAAGTGAACCGTGACTTGTGTTTGAATTTTCCTTAGATTTAGTCACTGTAACACTTGTCTGGGTTGGTTTTTTAGACTTGGTCACTGGAATTAGATTAGTTCGAATTTGTTTGGAGACCTGATTATCTTCTGAATCATCAGAACCAAGGACCAGGGGGGCAGAAGTAATAGGCTGTAACTATCAGTTAAGGAGCCAAAAAAAAATGCTGTAGAATAACTTAAGTAAATAAATAGACAAAAAATTAAAATACAACATCCTAACCTACAGAAATGAGGCAACAGGAATATGCAATTGGATAATACAAAATAATCAAGATATGCTATATCAGGATATTTGCAACAATATCATTGTCGCTGAAATCAAGTTTCAGGCCAACTTTCTTTTCTTCTCCATCTGATGGTTCAGCATCACTTCTGACAGTGTCTTCCTCGGAAGAAGCCTCAGCAAATCTAAATTAACATGAGAAGTCAAAGATGAACTCAACTTCCAAAACTGGTAAAACATATATAAATGCTACTTAGATACTCTTAAGCTTAATACATAGATTTATTTACAAAAGAGAAAGTATGGACTAGGGGAAGCACAAATAGGACCTCAATAAATGGACAACAAAGTTAGGTATTGGTACTAGAAGAATGTCAATAGAAGTGCATGACAATCCCCAGGAACCTCATGTGACCAGAAATGTGTTCTATGTGCTCTAGCATTAATAATCAATAGAATTGTTCATGACACTTCTATCATACAGATCATAATAGTATTCTGGTCTAGCAATCAGTCACTATAATACATTACCATATAAGAAGAGAACAAATGTAGCCATCCTATAAAGCTCCATAGGAAATAAATTATTTCTATGTTCCACTACCTCCATATTAATTGCTTAACAGAAAATCTACCAATTGGATCAACCAAAGAAATACTAGTCAGTTCTACAGGCATAAATTAATACTGAATTGATACATTCCTATATTCCACAGATACAAGGATTGAATAACTACATACATCTTTAAACAACAACAACAATAATAATAAAGATTGCATGTAAAATAAAACAAAACATGTAGAATTGTACTTGAATCTTTTTCCAGCATTTCTTGCAGAGTGCCGAGTTGGTGTCGCTTCCATCTTAACTTTCAAGTTGCTTTCATCATCTGATAAAGCATCTTCAGACTCAGTATCGAGGGACTCCGTATCAGCCTGTTTCATTTCTGTTCTTGGAATGCCTTGCTTGTTAATAGATGTCACCCCAGCACCACCTTTAAAGTCATATTCCATCTGCTGTCCCTGAAATAGTAATTTACTTTAATGAAGATTAACAAGGGAGCTTATCCGCAAGTCACAGAAACACTCTAGAGTAAATAAGCATTCAAACATAAGAAACTATTATAAAAAGAAACAACCTCAAACAGTTCCTTTGGAAAATCAAGTCGCACTTCGTCTGGGTTCTCATCTTTTTTTCCAATCCACCATGCATCAGAGAATACAATCTGAAAAATATCATATTGCTGTGATGATTTAGGGAAAAAAAAAATGAAACATGCTCCAAAAGATATAGTTGAGAAGAATTAATAGGATAGCTACTAGCATGGAAATACGAAGAAGTAATGATGACTCATGAGGAAAAAGAAAAACAATATATTGTTAGACCCAAGCTACCTAGAACCTTTATATGGAAGACAACATTAACATATTGAGCCCAATGGCATTCTAAGCACTCAACCAAGTAAAAACTGGAAGGCTATAGTTTATAGGTAACCAAACTTAGAGCATATAATCTCCTCTAAGTAGTAAAGGATGTAGAAAAAGTAATAATAAAGAACAAACACAACTAAGTTTTTCCTTTTTGACATTTGGCAACCCCATGAAAAATAACATTCAACAAGAAAGAATAAAAACCAATTAAAACTTCCATTGTATACCTAATATTATTCACCATGAGGAGATAAAAATCAGACAGTATAAGTCTCAACCAACCAAAGCCCCATCAGTTCAACCTCCAGTCCAGTTACAAGAACATTGAATTAAGTGCTAATGAGTATCAAATTGTTCAAATTAGTTATCTGTACTGTGAGACAATGTTAGCATTGCCCTGCAACCCAATATTCATCCACATCACTTATAACATCAACATCTCCTAATATCCAGAAAACACTGGTAATTAGAAGGGACTAGTAACCTGAACGTCTCAACTCTTTAAGTTTTTTCTTTTCCTGAGTTACTCAACTCTAACTAACTAACTAACTAACCAGCCCAAACATAATTTAAAATGATGAGACTCAAACCTAGGCGCTCGAGTTCCTAGAGCCTCAACCTTTACCAACACAACCAAAGCCTCGTTGACCTCAACTCTTAAGTTCAAACATCGAAATAATAGGATGTAAGCTATATGGAAAGAAGAGCAAACATTCGTTGCACATCCAGAACCCGATTCTTCTCACATGTTGAAAGAATTGAAAGAAACTTAGTGATAAATAAACACCACTGATTTGCCAATACTCCAGAAGCATGAAAAAAAGTACGAACCATGTTGTCAAAGTAATCATCGCACATAACGTTCTTTCCACCACGAGAGAACAGCAAACTCAAATACCTATTCTTCGGATACACAATGGTCCCAAACAACTTCATTTGACCCTATAAAACCCCCCAAAAAAAAACAAATTCCACCATTAGATTTTCCTACTCTAAAGCAAATCAGAAGAAAATGAATTGAAATTAAAATTAAAAATTTAAAACCTGAGGAAAATCAAGGTAGAGTATAGGGTTTTTTGATCCCAAATTCTTGAGCTCACCAATCTTGCCACCGGAAATAGGAGCAAGGAGACCAGGGAAAGAGAAGAGGAAACGGTTTTTCCTTTGAGATTTCCTGAGAATATCTTTGCCATGGTGTTTGATTACTTGTTTGGATGGGCTAAGAGGAACATAAGATTTAGGGGCCGCCGGTGTGTCGGAAAGTAAGTTGTTCTTCAAAGCTAATTTCTTCAGTCTTCTACGCTCAGTGGCTTCTGGGGTTTCAGCAATGGGTGGTTTCTTTGAAGATGAAGCTTTCACCATTTTTTTTTTAAATTTGGGATCGATTGATCGAGATCTGGAAATGGAAAACAGTGTGGTTTCAGTGATAATCGTTGCCGCTACAATTTGCGGGTAAGGCGGGAAAATCCGATTGGTTTTTTTGCTGCCTCTTTTCAGGCTTTTCTCTTGCTTACTCGTTGCCTTTTTTTTTCTTTTCTTTTAATTTATTATATTCGCACTACTTTTTCATTATTTAATTAAAAAATTTATAATTGCGACACTAAAGTTTCGGAAATATCTTTTTAGTGGTATCTTTTGTTTGTATAATAATAATTTTAGTCCTCATATTTTATTTTTATATCAAGTTAACCCTGATTCTACATAAAAAAAAATTAAAAAACTCAAAAATATTTAAAAATATAAAAAAATTCTAGAAAAATAAAATCTTAAAAATAAAAATATTGTTGAAGAACTAATATGCATGGGAAATAAAGAAAATTATCACTCAATAGAATCTAATAACAAATTAAAAACATAACAAGGTAAAAAAAAGTCACATCATTACATACTTTCTCGTTGCCTCGAAACCAATTTAATAATATCTTCAAATTAAATTTCATATCATTGAAAAACATCTAAAATTGATATTAGAAAGACTTATGAAATTGACTTTGGTGCTAAGGTCCCTACCTTTAAATAATATTATTTTTAATGTTTAAACTTATAATTTTCTCTTAAAATAAAACATGTTTTACTATTACACCCAACAATTATTAATACGAAAGAGCATTTCTAATTTCTATAGGATCTGTCCATGCATTTAGGCTTTAATTAATCTAATCAATAAATTACAATTAGAGAATGCATATATTACGAGTAAATTAGTTGATATTTCGATACAAAATAAGTTTAAAAAATTAGATAAAAATATGAATCTGTCAGAGTCAAAAATATTTTAAAATTTTAAAATTTATTACTAGATAGACACTAATAAATCCACAGATTTAAGAAATTATCATGAATCTTACATTTTTAAATAGTTTACTACTCAATTTACTACAAATTCTAATTTTAAAATCCTATTTCCCAAATGCTACTTATATAAAATTATCATTTTTATCCTTATTTATATATAAATATTAAAAATTTAAAAATATAATAATATGTTATACGAGAAGCTTTTGTAATCTATAATGTGTAATACGATAGCAGATTAGAAATTTTGAAATCTCAAATTCAAGTTACTATTTGTACAAAGCTTTAGTAGATTTGATTGAACATTCTTTGATTATAGCTTACTATTTATGTTATAGGACAAAGATTATAAATTTCATGATCTCAAATTAATTTTTTAAATAAACTGCCCGTTAGTTTCTATGAGTAAATTTTTATTTTGGTTATTTAATTAAAAGAGTTACAATTTAATTATTAAAATTTTTAAAAGTTTTCATTTAAGTTATTAAAATTTTTAAAATTTATTATTTAAGTTACTAAGTTGTTAATGTTTTTATTTAAGTTTTACTAACGAGCTTTAAGTGATAATTTAAAAACGGGTACAATGAATCAATACGTATTAAGAAGTTAAAGATCAATGCTAGAGATTAAAAAGAAATTATTTAAATTTTAGTTCATAAATTTATGACATTTAAAATTACTTTATTAAAATAAAGTATATTATTAAAAAAAAAAAATTTCGATTGATACATATAATACAAAAAATTATATGACTTCGATTTTAATAGCCTAGTGAATTAAATGATACGTTGAACAGATTATAAATTTTTTTTAGGTAACTTATTTTAACCTTTCCTTAATTTTGTAGATTACAAAAAAACTTATAATAGAAGAGTTAAACTAACTTTTTTGATCCAAGTAATAAAATTTTGGAGAGATTTGACGATCATGAGAAATCAAGGTAATCGGGAACGGCGGAGCATGGAGGCGGAGGTGGAAGCGGCGAAGAAGAGATGCCAAGAGTTGATAGAAAAAATAGATTGTTTGGACGTCGCCACCATCAAATCAAATTGCAAGCACACACTCTTGAAGTTTGCCCATTCCGAGTTCTCGTTCCTCTGTCGCTTCCCCATTCATCTAGCTTCTTCTCAACCTCTCAGGTTCTTCTTTCTCTTTGTTCACCATCGTTTTTTTGTCTTCTCGTCTATTTTACAATTTAGCTCCTTGTACATGTATTTGATAATTAGAATAATAATAATAAAAGAATCATTTAATAGTTGTAAATAAAAGAAGTTTTTCATTAAATTAAGTAGTTAAGAATTAAAACCAGTGTTTTTAAGGGCGTAAAGCATGGTTTAGGTGCTAGAATCCAGCACAAGATGCAAAAACCCACTCACAAGTCAAGAGATTATACTTATTTGTGCGTAATTTTGCAGGTTTGTTTATGTGTATTTATGAAATGAGCTTAAAATTTGAAGAACGGTCCAATTCATCTTACAAAATCATGCAAATGGTTTTTGTTGGGCAATATGCATGATTTCTTTATGTTTATGGTGCCTTTTATGCTGTTGAATATTCAAAATTTGAGAAGTATGGAGTTTTAGCCTTCTTACTAGCGAAGGTATGGTTAATGAGAAAGATTAAAAACAAACGAATTGCCTAGGCGTGTGCCTGATCAAATGCGATTTGCTCAGGAGGATTTGGGGTGCTTTTGTTTTCTATCAGTAAGCTGCAATGTATTGGCACACACCTTAAAAACTCTGTTCGAACATCACATATATTGTTTCGTATGCATGTGTAACCTTAATGGTAAGCATAAAATTGATGAAAGGTTTTTGTTATCTTGTTTGGCATGAACAGCGTCAACCTTGGGCACCTGGAAGCCATTGTCTACATTCTTCAACAACCTTTTATAACTGCAGTTTCTCGTGTTTGCAAGCCACTTCCTCTCTCATTTTCAAGTAAACATAAAACCCTTTCTGCTGCTGCTTCTTTGAATTCCATCCATGTCCATATTGTATGTAATCTCAACAAAAACCCAGTTTGGGTTATTGTTTCTGATAGAAACCCGAATTACATTACTTGGCATTCAAATAACAAAACCAAGGGTTTGAAGTCTCGAATTCAACAAGTTCTTGATGCAGCAAAGTCAACCAACACCTTAAGACCTTACTCTATTATCCTTTTCTTTTCAAATGGACTCACCATTTTTAACCATCAGAAACTTAAGGATGAATTTGGTGCCTCCAAGCTAGCTCTGGAATTCTCTGACTCTGATTTTGATTTTGCCGAGGAAACTGAAGGTGAATGGGTTCATGTAATTCCAGGGTTGTATAAGGAGGCATGTGTACTTGAAATTAAGGTTGATCATGTTGTGAATAATGTCATAAGTTCTGAGCATGAGGTGAGAGACTCATTTCTGAATGTATTTCCTCCTGAGCATCAAGGAGAGAACGTGAATCCTAACTTAGGCTCTAGCAATTCTTTTTCTGCTCTTCTTTCACAAATGAAAAAGGTGGAATCTACTAAGATGGAGGATTTTTCCCATGACGATGATTTTATCAACTTTGATACAACAGCTTTGATAGCTATTGTATCAGGAATTAGCAATGGTTGTGCAGAGGAACTTTTGAATAAACCAGAGGTTGAACTGCGGCATCGATTCAAGGGAAATTATGATTTTGTGATTGCCCAGGTAAAATTTTCATTAAAGCTATGTTCTTTGCACTGAGTTGATCAATATGGATAAATGAAATCTCTTCCTCAATCCTCCTATCTTTGGCATTACCCTATGAAACCTTGTGGTCTAAAACAGGTTCTACGCATGGATATTTAAATTGAAAATTATGTTTTTTTGAAGTTCACTGTATGTATACAACTTCTGATGACTTTTTTTTTTTAATTTATGGAGTACAGTTCACTAATCTCTTGTTTGCTCTGGTTCATGCGTTGCCTACACATTAACTTAAAGATGAGGAATGACAGTGAGGAATATTTATTGTTAAATTAATTACAATGAAATGAGTTGGCTTGTTGCGGAAAAGTCAGATGGCCAATTATATCTCTTCACCCCCAGCAAACCTTACTAGAAAAGTTGAAAAGATTATAGAAGATATGCCATTTTCTCAGTAGCCAACTGTCTTTCCATCGTAGTAGGAAAAGCAAATAGATTTTCAGTTACATGTATAAATTTTCTCTCTTCTTAGTAAACATCGGTTTTTGTTCTACTTTATGATGCTAACTTTTTACGTCTTCTATTGTTAGCATTATTGCTGTTTTGTTTTATGCCTTATTATATCTTAAATTGTACGTAGAACTTTCTTTTAACAAGGTTTGTACCTCTTGCCAGGCAATGTCTGAACTTCAGTACCCAATACATGCGAACCTCAGTGCTGCTGTATCTGGGAAGAGGGGCATAATATGTGAGAGTGTTCTTTCAGAGTTCAAGGAGCTAGTATTGATGTGTGGAGGAGCTAATGAGAAGCACAGAGCTGATCAGCTCCTGAAATGCCTCCTGTGAGTTTTCTGACAACTATTGCTAAGTTAATGGTGAAATGACATGAGTCTAAGGATTTAACTAAGTGATAAGTCATTTAGGTTTGTGGTAGCAAATCAAACTAGCACGAAATCTGGTTTCAATTCTGAAATCTCAATTAAAGCTGCAGAATTTTTAATAAAGAAGAAAAAACTAAGATTCGTTGCTAGCTTTTCATTGGAGTCATAGGACTCATTTCTAAGGTTTACTGATTTACAGTCAGAAGTGCATACTGCTGGAAAATCACAGGAAATAGTGCCCTTTTTGTGAAACAAGTTGTTATGCTATATCTTAGATCCTAGGTTATACTTGGAGTCATATGACTTATCTCAACATTTGTATGTATGAACCGTAACAGGGTCGTGCGAGATAGCCCTTCAGAACGACTGATAGGCCTGCCAACTACAAGAAAGCTAGCACTGAAAAACAAGATTGTGTTTGGAACTGGTGATTACTGGCGTGCCCCAACTTTGACTGCAAATATGGCATTTGTGAGAGCAGTAGCACAGACAGGGATGTCTTTGTTTACTATTGAGCATAGTCCACGGGCTTTAACCGGTAACTAGCTGCACTAACCAGTCAGACATGCCGGTAAGAAGAGATCCATTTTTGGTGAAAGCACTCTTGGGCTCTGTTTATTGTTGTTACCTATAACTTGTATACGGTTAACCAGACTTGCTTTTTTACTTACATTTTGGCCGTTTCAATTAATGAAAGGCACAGTTAGAGAACATTTTAAAGGAAGATGGCCACTTTTGCCCATTAGATAGAGACAGATATATATAATAATTTAACCAAGTAGGCTTAAGCTTAAGAGACATTAGCCTTTATGCTTGATTATATTCATATTATGGTTAACTACATACCCTAGAAGCTCTGAAGTTGCAGTAATAATTTGCTGATCCTCTTCAGTTAGAAGCTTGCCCATTATTTCGCAAACTTTATTATATGTCCTTGTCACTAGGGCTGAAGAGAAAATTGTAAAAACCAAAATGAACTGCAGTGTTCAGTTTGCTTGTGTATGGCTTTCAGCTTTTTTTTAAAAAAAAAGGATTCACAATACTGCATATTAGCTGGATTTTTACTCTAGAAGAACTGAGTCAAACCGTGATTGCTCTTATTCTTCACTTTTGCTTGATAGTGTAACGAAGTTTGAGTTGGTTAGATGTTGTGAGAACCAACCCATAGAATAATGGAATTGGTATGATGTGCAACATTAAGGCTTTGCTTTTATGTTATCATTTCAGTTTGGAATGATTTGTTTTTATGTATTAAGGTAGAAAATGGCTATCTCTTTCATCTCATTTTTCAAAGAAAATTATGTAAAAGCTATGTTTATAAAAAAAAATTCATGTAAAAAATCAACAATTAGGCTTTAATTGAAAGGGTAGAGTTGAGGTTTTTGAAAATCTTATTGTCTTAGGTTCAAATCTAAGATTTATTTTGGGTTTAATTTGTTTTTTTTATATATATTAATTTTATATAAAAAGACAGAAATACGTTTATAGTAATATTTTTTTTTAAATGTCTTTTAAATTTTTTTATAACTAAATTGGTGTTCAATTAACTCATGAAATTAACTCAGTCAAAATAATAATATAGATAAAAAAAATATAACCTGATAAAAAATACAATAGGAAAATCTTACACAAACATAATACATATACAAATATTAAAATTTGTATAAAATAGGAAAAGTACACGAATTGCCCAAGTCAGGGAGATTTCCGCATTTATTGATACAATCCCATAAATGGAAAACTAATTTGGCATGTGAATGACACACCGCAAGCATTTTCCTTCTCTCATCAGAGTGAAAGCTTTGTTGATGTCCTCAAATGGCAGATTATGTGTGATGAACTCATCAACCTGTATTTCCTGTGAAAACAATGATAAATTTATATATAGATAGATAGATGTATGGAACCATGCTTGTATGTACAAGATAATATAACATTCACAGACATGCATGGTTGCCACCTTCAAGCTTGCTGAATGTTTTGCAGATTCACAACCATGGAAAATCAAGGTTTATTTGAAGCACTCAATATATTATACTCACTTTGGTGATTTAGTTTTTATACTTTAATTTGACATGATTTGGCCTACTATTATTAATGTTTATGCCTTAGCTCAAATCACCAATATTGTTACGAAGTTCCATTAATCGAGTGATGTGGAATTACCCCCCCCCCGAAATTTTTGTTTTAAAAATAAGTTATTTTTTCACTAATTTATCAATGAAGTAATAAGTACGAATCAATCTAACAAGATGTTATGGAAAATCTTACCCGGTTCATGTACTTGTTTACTAATGAAGGAAGATCAGATTTAGGTTTCCATCCTCCAAATAGGGACCCTTTCAATGTTTTCCCAGAAAGAAATGCTGAATAATGAGATGCTATTTCCGGGTTCGTTTTTGGTACACCGAGCGTAACTGTTAAACCCCATCCCTATGGAATGGATGGAAAAGAAGCTGGTGAGTTTCAGTTTTGATGATTAAGAATCTTCTTTAAAACAGAGAAGGATTATCAAATCATGAGTCAAGGAAATTACGTCACAGCATGATTGCAATGCAGTTGTTACCATTCCCGGTGTTGCCTATGCATTCAAAGGAGTAATCCGTCCCTCCACCAGATATTCGCTTAATAACCTGAAACATACTGATTGAGTTATAGTTTCTTATTGCATAAGGTTTTACCTATTGAACTTTGTTGCTCTTTGAATGGATACCTGTTGAATAGGTTCGTTATACTCGTTCGGATTCAAGAAGTCCGTGACTCCAAAACACTTTGCTACAACCGTAATGATAAATTTGTTTTCAGAGAAATTTCAACAGGCTCAGGACTCAAAAACCTGGAAATTGGAGGTGCAATATTGAACTTACCTTTTTCATACTTTTCGGGATTAATATCAACACCAATTATCTGAGATGCTCCCCTAAGTTTGGCACCTTGAGCAACCTTATCATACAAGCGTATTAATGATTAACCAAAATGGAGCAAATATGGCTGGCAGGTCATTACAGCACTGAGCTTTTACCGAAACGTTCAAGTAATACTTACAGCGAGGCCTACAGTTCCGAGTCCGAAAATCACCACGATTGATCCTTCAGAGATATCAGCAACATTCCAAGCTGCACCAAGACCTAAAACCATAGGCTAAATTATCAAGTGTAGTAAAACAAGATGTACTTATAAGGCTCAAGAATGTATTAGTTAGCTAAGAAACTAATGGAAACCCAAATATTCATACTTTCATACGAGCATCAATTGTCCGTAAAGGCTTCAAGATACGTTCCTACTACATAGTTGAAAAATCGAGATTGAAAGAGAGTTTGGACAGTGAGTTCTGCAATACCTGCAGCTACTCCACAACTCAGTAGGCATATTTTCTCCAGAGGTGCCTGTGGGCTGACTTTAACGGCACATCCAGAGTGCACGACCGTATACTCACTGAAACTTGAAACTGCACAATAATGATAAACGGGTTTCCCTTTAACCGAGAAACGCGTACCCTGATCGCTGTGCATCACACCTCTTCTTTCTAAGCCTAAAACTTGGCACATGTTACTCTTTTTGGATTCACAGTGCTTGCACGTCTTGCATTCTCCGGTGAATACCGTAAGCACGTGGTCCCCCTTCACGAATTCAGTCACTCCCTCGCCCACACTCTCGACAATCCTGCAAAGAAAACAACACTAAAACTAAAATCCAAAGTAATGCTAAACACGACAATGGTATCACTAGTCGGTAGCATGTACAAATATTTATTATGGGTTTAACTAGTTTCTCTTCGACATTTTATAGAACAGATGGAGAAACAGATTGAAGTTTTAAAAACTAAAAGAACTTATAAAGAATGCTTAAAACCAGAAACGGTGCTGAACTGACCCTGATGCTTCATGGCCGAATATCCGAGGAAATATAGCCTGCAATCAACTAGAGATTTTAGTGCCCAAATTTGATATAACATTCTCATTCGACATTCATTGAGCATGGCATCTATGTTATGTTATTGGTTTAACCAATATTCCTTAAAATAAAATGACTCAACTATTATATTTAAGTTTCAAACGCACTTCCCCGGATTCAAATAAGTGGCAGCTCCAAAAATACGATTTAGAGAGATTTCAAATACCATGTTAAATCCGGCAACCGAAATTACTCAGATTATTATATTTAAGTTCTAACACTGTTAATGACAAAGATTCAACACAACTCAATGGGCAATGAACACAAACTTCAAAAGCTAGCTTGTAAGACAATAAGAAAAGTTAGTAATTATACTAGTGCCCCTAAATTACAGCCTAAATTGTAAATTAGTCATCAAATTTCAAAATATTCTAATTAAGTCCTTAAAGTATTAATATCATATTAAATAACCATGATCAAATTTTAGATTGGATCTCACGGAAAACATATCAAGTATCTAATGTCTTAAAAGAAAAAAAAAAGATAAATCCCAAAACTATAAACAAATTTTGATTTTGTATGGTTTTATACATAAAATTTTGATTTGATTCAATTGTTGTAAAGAACTAATATCATTTTCGATAAAACATTATTTTATATTTAGATATTTCTTACACAAATAATTATACTTAACCAATATAAAAAAAATTATTATGTATTTATTTATATAAATGTGTAGAACTAAATAAAATTAAAGTTTTATATATACATCTAAACTGAAAATTGAGTTTAATGTGTATGATTACACAAAAATCAAACTTCATTTATTAAATTGTATCAAATTATATATTAAATCAAAATTAATGTATAAATTTAATATTTACCCCTAAAAAAATAGTCTACCTCGATTTTAAAAATATTAGCTTTAAATATACTTTACGTCTTATTCAGCTGATATTTAACATCCATTTGGACGAGAGAAGAACTTGATTAATACAATAATGATACTTTAAGAGTCCGGGGACATATAATATATACATCTAAACCGAAAATTGAGTTTAATGTATATGATTACACAAAGATCAAACTTCATTTATTAAATTGTATCAAATTATATATTAAATCAAAGTTGATGTATAAATTTAATATTTATCCCTAAAAAAATAGTCTACCTCGATTTTAAAAATATTAGCTTTAAATATACTTTACCTCTTATTCAGCTAATGTTTAACATCCATTTGGACGAGAGAAGAACTTGATTAATACGATAATGATACTTTAAGAGTCCGGGGACATATAACGCAGTTAACCCATGAAAAGAAAGAAGAAGAAAGGGCACCTGAGATTCCCAGGCAGTAATGTCAGTGCGGCAAAGAGAGGTACAAATGACTTTAACCCTAATTTCTAGAGGCTGAGGTGGGCTCACTTCCACTTCCTCCATAACCAGATCTTTTCCAGCTTCCCATGCCACCATTGCTTTTCATTTTAAATCAAACATCAATGAAACCATAAATACCCACATCGAAAAAAATTTGAAAAATGGGTGTGAGAGAATTTACCTTTGCAGGTGATGACATTGGGTTGATCAATGGAAGATGATGATGACATTTTTATTTTTATTTTTGCTGATTATTAGTTTTCAATTTATTTCAACTGTTTGCTTCTTTTTAGTTTAAAAATGGAGGAGAAAAGGCAGAATGGGAAGTAGTAGTTGTGGATGGAAAGGAGCTGTTGATCGGTGGGTTGGTAGGTAAGGTAGTAGGTGAGTTGACTGTTCTTTTTTGTTTTCAACGAGTTGACTCAGTTCTTAAATCTCAAGTTTGGTTAATATACTAAATAGATAAATATCAAATTCATACATAAACTTTAGTCTAATGTGCAATTTGATACATAAATTTTGATTTTATATAATTATATACATAAAACTTAAATTATGATTCATATGAATATATAAATACATTTATTTTTTATATTAGATTAATATAATTATTTTTTATATACAATGTATCAATACAAAATGGTGTTAGTTTGATAATGATATCAATTATTTGTGAAATTTGAATCAAACAAATTTTCATATATAAAATTGCACAAAATCAAATTTTACATAAGACATTCAGCATTGGATCAAAGTTCATGAATATTTTTATATTTATCTATATACTAAAAAAACCTTAAAACTATTATACATTATTTAAACAAGTTATTATATTGTTTTCGTAGTTAAATAAATCCTAATCTTCGATTTTCACTCATTAAAACTCTTCATTTTAATAACACAATAAAAAATATTTTAAAATTTTAAATTAATTTGCAATTTATGTTAATTTGTATTTGATAAAAATAGTTTATTAATAAAACAATAAATTATTCTTTTAAAATTTTTAAAAATTACTCATATATAACACTTAATTACTTTTTTTAAAATATTGATTTTAATATCAATAAAAATATTTTAAAATTTTAAACTAATTTGCATTCTATGTTAATTTGAATTTGATGAAATAATTTGTTAATTAAACTAATCTTTTAAAATTTCTTAAAAGTGTTTATATTCTTAATCATTCTTTTAAAAATTTTAATTTTAATATTTAAAATTTAAATTAATTTACATTTAAGTTTATTTGAATTTCACCAGAATAATTTATTAATTAAAAAGTAAACCAATATTTTAATTAATTTGCATATATATTTTATATATATAACACGGTTAATTATTCTTTTAAATTTTATATTGTTATTAAAGTGTATATAATTTCTATTGCATCAACAAGAAATTCAAATAAGAGCCTCTGATTAAAGATATGTTTAGATTTAAATATGATAAAGTCTCTGCACTCTTTCGAATTTTAAAATTTAATCTTTATATCTTAATTTTGAGACACTGAGTTCATATACTTTTTTTTTAAGTTAATAATATCAATTGCAAAATATTTTTTTTAGCTCTAACATTTTTAGTTTTTTTTTTGTCAATTTGATCATTTACATGAAAAATTTTAAAAGTAATTTTTTCATATTTTAAATAAATTCCTAAAAATTTAAAAAATTGTAATTTTTAAATAAAAACTCTTTAAATTTAAAAAAACTTTTAAAAATACAAACAAAAATTCAAAAATTCAATGTTATCTAAACTGGACCTGGCCAGTTAGTCAGAGAATCGGTTGGGGTATCAGTTCTGTGAGAGGTAAAAAATCGATTGACTTATGAACTGATACGGACTGATTGAACCAGGCTAAAAAAACTAGTTGAACTGACAATTAAACTGGTTTTTATTTTTTAACTATTTACGTGATTTAAACATATCAGACCAGCTGTTCTAGGAATCAGTTGGTCAAACCAATTCAAAATAGCTTCAACCAATTTTTTAGCTTTATTCAACCAGTCCGTACCAGTACGCGGGTCAACTGTTTTTTACCTTTTGTTTGATCAATACCCTAATCAATTCCCGGTCCAACTGGTCAGTCCGATCTAATTTACATAACATTGAATTTTGGATTTATTTTATTTTATTTTTTTGAATTTTAAGGAGTTTTTTCATTATTTTTATTTTAAATATTATTTTTTTTTATTTTTTTAAATAGGAAAATAATTTTTTTTTTTGAAATTTTAAGTACTTTTAAAGGGTAATGACCAAATTAACAAAAAACTATAAATGTTGAGAGCTAAAAAAAGTATTTTACATTTGGCACCATTAATTTTAATGAGAAAATTATACTAACGGACCAAGTTTAAAAAAAAAGTACAGGGACTCAATGTCTCAAAATTAAAATATAGAGATTAAATTTTAAATTCAAATGAGTACAGGGACTCAATGACATATTTAAACCATAGATTTAATTTAATATTTAAATTAAGAGCTTTTATGACTAAAAACCATATATTAGGGCTTATTTAACCATGAAAATAGTTGAAGAATTTATTTAAACAAAGTGTAATAGTTTAAGGTTTGTTTAGTATATTAACCTCAAGTTATTTATTTTGATGTAAATCTCAAAATACTACAAACACATAGGCACTCGTAATGTGACAGTCCTAATTTGGCCCTAGTCCGAAAGTGGTTTCGGGACCACAAAACCGAGTCATAAAAATAATTAACCGTTATAATCTATGCTTACTGTATGTGTACATGCACGTGTGAAAGTTTCATATTTTAATTTGGTCAATTGTATGTGAAATTATTAAATAGGACTTATGTGAGAAAATTCTGAAATGTGATAGGTTAATCTTAAGTGGCCTATTAATGCATGTGACAAAGAGGATGAACTTGCATGTCAAATATTCATTTTATTTAGGTAGTGGCCGGCAATGATGATATGTTATATAGAATATATGTATTATTTAATTATAATGGCTTTATAATTTTAATTTAGTAATGAATTAATAAAAAGAAAATAGGTGATGAAAACAAAGCTTCACCTTTGTTCTTCTGGGCCGAAATGTAAGAGAGGAAAGGGGAGAAAACTTCATTCGGTTACCATAGGCTTAAATCAAGCTCAAGAGCAAAGAGGGTCGAAGTTGGATAGGGGAAAAGAGAAAGTAATTGAGTAGCCTTTCTGCAACCGTTCAAGTATATCCGAGGTAAGTTTTGAATAGTCACATTTAGTACGTAATTGATAATGTCTTGATATGTGTATGATAACTGTACTGCGATCTATTGATTCTATTTGAATATAGTTGAGTGACAAATAATTTATGTTTAAGGCTTAAAGCCGAATAGACATTAGAAGTTAAGCTTGGAAAGTAAATGGACATATATTCTTATGTATGTTATTGAGCCAAAAGTTATATGAATGGTGCCCATGTTATGCTATTATTCGAATGGAATAAATGAACTATGATTGTGAAATGTTATGTGAATTGAATTTTCTTGCGAATAAGTATGCATGACATTCAGTGATGTATATCCGGACTTAGGGTCTGCAGGCTATGTGCTGGAATTATATCCGGACTTAGAGTCCGTAGGCTATGTGCTGGAATTATATTCGGACTTAAGGTCCGCAGGCTACGTGCTTGAAATATGTCCGGGCTAAAGTCCCGCAGGCTTCGAGCTGGTATTATACCGGGTTTAAATTCCCGCAAGCTTGTGCTGGTAATTGGTTTCAAGTCCTAAGACCTAACAGGCTTAATGCCAGTAAGTTAAGTAAGATTACGATATTGAATGTTCGCAGTAAACCATCGTCGAGTAAGTACTATACATTTAAAATGTTCAGGTACGTATTACTTACTCATCGGTGAATTGATTTCGAAGTGAATCATTAGCATCAAAGAAGAATATATATATAAATATGATTGATGGTTATATTTGTGAATATGAGAATGATTTAATCGGTCATGGTATATTTGTATATGAATTATATGTTAAAATTTCTTTATGTACTCATGTACATTCAGTCAATGATTTTTGTGAATTATTAGTACTAAAGAATGATACTTAAGTGTGAATGAATGTTTCGATTTTTGATAAGTCTTTAATTGTTTGTGATGCTTAAAACTTACTAAGTTTTGAAAGCTTACTCTGTTCTTTATTTCTCTGTTTTATAGATTGTTGATTTTGGCCACCGACTCGGGGATCGTCAGCAGTTCATCACACTATCGATCTTTTTGGTATAGTTATATTTTGGACTCGATATGGCATGTATAGGTTAGGCTGATGATAACTATGTTTTGAAATTGTAAATATTTTGGCCATACGAAAATGGCGTATAACTTAAATATCAGTATGTATTTAAGCTTGATCTCTGTTTATGTTTATTGACACTGTGAATGAGATAATTAAATGTTTAGTTCGGTAATACCTCTTAGCCTTAATTCGGCGTTCGAATTCAGGTTAAGGGTGTTACACGTAAAGTAAATTGATGGTTATAAATAAAATAACATCTAACAAAAATTACTAGTAAAAAGGAAAGAAAGATAGTGAGCATTAATAAGTTAACATTATATATGTATATAAAGAATGAAATATTAAAGCAATAGTTATTCGAGGAGATATTATCAAATCATATTTTATCAGCAATGACATGAAGAGCAGTTAATTATTATTTTCATCGATGTTGAGATAATATAATATCATGATATTATTTTTTTAAAATTTTTTGTAAATTATTTATACAGTGTAAAATAAGTATTCTTAAAACTGTTTCTTTTTTTATTTATTTATCTGTTATTTATTTGGTACAGGTAAAAATTAAATTTCTAATAAAATTTTAATAATTATTAATAAACGTGTTTATTAATTTAGTTTAAATATTATTTGTATTTATCATGAACTATTATTATAATTGTTGTATGTTGTTTTACTTATTTTTTATTCCAAATTAGTAGTATAGATTACTTTGTTATATAGTTCAGAGTGGGTATATTATTTAAAAACTACAAGAAATTATCACTATAATTACAGATAACAATAATTAAAAATTTTATTTAAAAACTATTTAAAAAATAAATGCATAAAATTACATGCAATGCATGTGATATTAAAAATTTGTTTAAATAAAATATGAGTTTAGATTATTTTTTGAATTGACAAATATAACCTTCATTGTATTTATTTTAAATATTTTTTATATTTATTTTTATTAACCTTCAATTTTTAGTTAAATTATTTAATTTTAAATCGAAAAAATTAATTAAACTATTAAAATTTTAATAACATTGATATCCAGCATGACAATTTATATATATTTCACTGTAAAGTTTTTTTAATGGCATTAAAAAAAATAAAATCGGGCCGTACCTTGATCGGACCGGCCCATGTAGGGTTCAATGAAGAATGCTCGGTTCATTTAAAGTGTTTTACTCTTTTTCTTGTGCATAAAGAAAGGAATAAAAAAAAAGCGACCCTATAAAACGGGCTTTGTTGAATTTAAATACCAAAACCCGGTTTAATGGTGGCTGTCCCTTTCACGGCTTTACAAGACTTTTTTTTTTAATACCTATATAAAAAAGGGTCTCACAATTCGTCCTCCTTTTTTCTCTCTGCTAGGTTTCGTCACTTGAAGGCTGAAGCTATGGTAAAACTTCAAAATTTTGTTAATTATATTTTTTTTTCAAATCTAAAATCTCTATTTCCTTCTAAAAATTCAATTTCTCACTTTTTTTTTCATTTTTTGGGGAATTTTGCAGGAGGGTAAAAATGCGAATCTGGAAGCGGCGATCGACCAGTTGCTTAATGTTGAGAAGCAGATGCGGTTTGCCGGCGATGTGATTGGCACCAAGAAAGCGGTCTCTGACATTTTGCAGCTCTGCTTTGAAGCTAAGGATTGGAAGTCTCTCAATGAACAGATCGTTAATTTGTCTAAGAAACGTGGTCAACTTAAGCAGGTAACTTGTGTTCTTCTTGTGCGTGTGCGTTTTCTATTTGCTGGATTCAATTATCGTTTTACTTGCTTTGTGTTTGGAAATTTAGGGTTTATGTGTATCATTTTTGGCTGAATCTAATTTGATTTTTTGTAAGTGGATGTGCATCTATTCTGAGCGTTTTAGGGTTTTTTTACTTATTTGATTGCTGTAAATGCTTCATTTGGTAGTTGTAAGTAGTGCTTTTTGAGATGTAGGTTTATTGGTATATTTGGCATTTTGTCTTACATTTAGCTGAAGTTCATTGTTGTTGTGTGATTATGTTTATGATTCTATTATACTCATGTTAATTAGAACAGAATTTCTATTTTAATGGTTGTTTCCATTGAAGTTAGAACCACAGGACATAGACGAAAACCCTTTACTGAACCATATTGTTTAGTGAAGTTCAGATCTTTTCCTCATGATTAAGCCCCTAAATATAGATTTTTTTAGCCCTCCCTTCTAGTTTTATAAAGTAGTTTTGTCTGAAATGTTGACGCACTGCAACGGCTATTTGGTTGAGGGTTTTTCACGTCCTTGTTGAAGTTTTCTACCGAGGTTATGATTAATCAATATTATTACTTACTAGAGTTGTTTATTTTTCTGCACTCTGCAGGCAGTGACTGCAATGGTTCAGCAAGCAATGCAATACATTGATGAGGCACCAGATCTTGAAACTCGTATAGAGCTTATCAAGACCCTGAACACTGTGTCTGCTGGAAAGGTAAGTGTTTGAATTTGAAATTAAGTTTTCTTCTTATTTGATGTAACCAGTTTAATGTTTTAACACTTTCTCGAAACAAATTTATTTCCCTTCATCTGTAGATTTATGTTGAAATTGAGAGAGCAAGATTGATCAGAAGACTTGCAAAGATTAAAGAAGAACAGGGCCTTATTGCTGAAGCTGCAGATTTAATGCAGGAAGTTGCAGTAAGTTTCCTTTATAAAAGGATTATAGCTTCTTTGCCATTTATCCCCTTTTTCTAATATTTGTTTGGTTTGATCTGCAGGTGGAAACTTTTGGTGCCATGGCAAAAACTGAGAAAATTGCCTTCATTCTTGAACAAGTATGTGCATCTTATTTTGATCATTGCCCCTATTGTTTTAAATATTACTGTATCTTTTAGATTAAGATTGAAATAATAATTGCGTCTATGTGCCAATAATTAAACTATGCAGGTTCGCCTCTGCTTAGATCGCCAGGATTATGTCCGTGCTCAAATTCTGTCAAGGAAGATTAGTCCTAGAGTATTTGAGGTCGATACCTCCAAGGAAAAGAAGAAACCCAAAGAAGGTGACAATGTTGTGGAGGAGCCTCCTGCTGATATACCTTCACTATTGGAGTTGAAGCGTATCTACTATGAACTGATGATTAGGTATTTGGCTTCTTTGCTCTCTGGCTTCTATATTTTTATACTCGACTAGCTTTGCATAGTAACTGTAAAAAATAAAAACCAGAACCAATGTAAGAATGAGGATCATAGTTCTTGGAAAACTTTTAACCATTATAGCTACAGTTCTCAAATTTTCATTGAATGTAAGAATGAGAATCATAGTTCCTGCTTTGGATTTTATTGTTGAACTGACTTACCATTATAACCAAGCAACTTAAGAAGACATATGAACCATCTTTACTTCACTGTAAAAACTATGTGAAATGAATTTCTTGAATTACCTTCTCTCCTGCTATGTGTTTGGAATTGTCTTACTCATGAGGTTTACTTTCCTCTGTAGGTATTACTTTCATAACAATGACTACCTTGAAATTTGCCGTTGCTATAAGGCAATATACGAGATTCCATCCATAAGAGAAGATCCATCTCAGTGGATTCCGGTAAAGCTCATCTCAATATATTTCCTTTCAAAGTTCTGTTGAGCTGTTCTCATGTATATAGCTTTATTTGCAGGTCTTAAGAAAAATCTGTTGGTACTTAATCTTGGCCCCACATGATCCAATGCAGTCAAGCCTTCTTAATTCCACATTGGAGGATAAGAATCTTTCTGAGATCCCAAAATTTAAGTAGGTCCTTAATGAATTTAATATTCACGAATACTTTGAGCTCTTGGCTTGTTGTTTATTAAATGGTATATAATCTTGTGACCAATTTGCTTTATCTTCTGTTACAGGTTGCTATTGAAACAGTTAGTTACAATGGAGGTTATCCAGTGGACATCCCTGTGGAATTTATACAAGGATGAATTTGAGAATGAGAAGAACATGCTTGGAGGTTCTTTGGGTGACAAAGCTGCAGAAGATTTGAGAATGAGAATTATTGAACATGTAAATTTTCCACCCTCTTGCTATAAAATTCTATTCACTCATTAATTTCTTGACCATTTTTCATTGAAACCAATTTATTGCTTTTCAGAATATCCTTGTTGTTTCAAAGTACTACTCGAGGATTACATTGAAGAGACTTGCAGAGTTGTTGTGTCTCACTATCCAGGTTTGTCCCTTTCTGTTTTCCTTCTCCCTCTTATCTGTTTTCTTGAGAAACCTTGTCGCTAGTTGAGAAGCATGCCACCGTGCCATTTCCATGTTCTGTGCTAATTATAATTATCTTTTCACTCCAGGAAGCTGAGAAGCATCTTTCTGAAATGGTTGTCTCCAAGGCACTGGTGGCAAAGATTGACCGACCAATGGGAATAGTCTGCTTCCAGGTAGCAAAGGATAGCAATGAAATTCTCAATTCGTGGGCTTCGAACTTGGAAAAACTTCTTGATCTTGTTGAGAAGAGTTGCCACCAAATACACAAAGAAACCATGGTTCACAAAGCTGCTCTGAAAGTATGAAAACGATGAACATTCACCAAACTACAGGTAATCAGCCTTCCTTCGTCACATTCAACTTCATATCTTTATGTTCACAGACAAAATGGACAAATCCATGACATCAATTTCATAATCTACAGGTTGTGGCCAAGTTGAAATGTGCTTTTTGGAGGCAAGTGGTCTAATATGATGGTAAAAAAAAGTATGTTGCTATGACCTTTTCTATAACTGAAATTTGGTTACTATAGGGAAAACCAAAAGATGGTGCCTGTTTTTTATAGCAGTTGGGAAGAAAACAATTAGGTTTGTTATTTGTATTCTTCATCACTATTCGACAATTTCGCATCTTTCACATTATTTCACCACTATTTCTTCGAGCACTTCATTGCACTCGTATTCTTGCGTCACTTCGTCTTTGATGATTTCCGTGCGCCTGAGTAATTCGTTTTAACAAAGCTTCTTTATCAGTTTACTCCCATTTGGTATCTTTAATTGATTGCATTGCTACGATCTGTTGAAGGGGTATGAGATAAAAGTATCATGCAAGTTTCTATATTAAAGTTAGATTACGTCTTTTACTCAAAAAATAGAAAAATTAGTTTTTTCTATGATAGATCAAATAGTAAATTAATATTTTTGATGAAAAATTTATTATTTTTACTGTTAAAAATTAATTTTGCTTGCAGAATAACAAAATCATTACACATGATGTATTATACGTGCCTTAATGCCTAAATTTTTATAATTTGTCATTTTTTAATAAAAGGGCTAAAATATACTTTGATTCTTGCTACAAGGTTTTTATGGTACTTTTGGTAATTTTTTAAGGAGGCAAGATCATGGTAGCAAGCAATTGTATCAAATTTGGGCCAAGTTAGCTCAAAATAAAAATTATGTGAAGCTCATACCAAGAAGAAAAGATTTATGTAAAGCTCATCGGTGTTGGATTATTATATATAATTAGATATATTAGTGTTGTTTATGTGTTTATTTTATTTTATTTATAATATAATTATTAATAATCTTTGAAAATATGTTTATTTATTTTAAAATTAAATTATGTCAAATATAGTAAATTATTGATAGGTTTTAATTTTAATTTTAAAAGGTTATAAAATGATTGTTGAACACAATTAAATATAATTTTAAATAAATAAATTTATACAATTATATTTATATTATTATTTAAGTTCTTAATTAAGTTGATGTTATTTTTAATCGGATCATTAATTCGGTTAGAAAAATTATGAAAATGTCATTTATTACTTCCATCAATTATATTTATATTTACTAGGTATTAAGTGTTTTACAGAGTTTGTGTTGTCCTTAATTGGGTCATCAATTTTCGTAATTAAAATAAGTTATATTATTTGAGGGTATTTTAGTTTTTTCATTTTAATAAAAAATCAATTAAAATATGGATATGGAAGAATTTGAACTTGCAACAATTATTGAATTATTAAAATCTTAAATTTATCATTTAGCCAATATTTCATTTGAATGCATCTTATACAATTTTATTTTAATATGCATAATTTATTATTTCTATCAAAGTGTTTTACTGAATTTGTGTCATCCTCAACCGGATCACCAACTTAGTTAGGAAATTATAGAAATACTCTTCCATAATTAAAAAAAAAAAGTTATACTATTTGAGGATATTTTAGTCTATTCATTCAAACAAAAATCAATTAAAATATGCATGATTTAAACTCTCCCCGATGAAAGTTGTACAACATTAAAATTACCACCAAACACAAGCTCCATTTTAATATATTTTATACATTTTTATTTTAATATGTATAAGTTATTATCTCCATTAGTTGTATATATTTATACTATTGTTAATTGAGTTGTATCTCGAGTCAACTCATACTAACAATTGTTGGCAAAATCATGATATATAATTGCAGCGCATTTAGTATTATTTATCTTATGTATACGTTTCAGTATTTATTGTATACTATTTTTAAACACAAATTTATGTTTTTAACCTGTAATTTCTACACGCATATGCGTGCGATAAGATTTCTAGTATAAATGGAAAGCCCTAAGGTCTTCCACAATGGAACTTAATTTTTTTTTTTGGGCATGAGAACATTATAAGTAAATTTCAATTCCAATTACTTTTTAGATTATAGAAGTGGTTAAATTTCATTTTGATTATTATATTTCACTCAAATTTGAGATTTAGTTTATATACTTTAGTTTTGATATAATTTAATATCTCAACTTTTATAATGCTGTTATTTAATCTAAATACTTTATTCTAAATGACATGAATTTTAAGAATTGTTACCATCGTAAAAATTTATTATTAAATTCATGTTCGTTATAATGTTATTATTTTTTTGTTTTGTAGGTTCCAAGTTAATTTTATTTTTCAAAATGCCACACCAGTATAAAAGAATTCTAACAATGTTAATAAATGGACTAAAAATTTTTAATTAAAAAAGTAGATAACCTGAATTCTTGAAAATAAAATATGGAAATTAAATTCCAAATATACGAATAGTACAAAAATTTTGAAAAAATTATAAAATTTAAATTTATAATTAATTAATTAATCCAACCCACAGCATGAATAGAAATAAAAAAAAATTAAAAAAATTAACAAAAATAAATCCAATAAGTATAAACTTAAAATTAAACAAAAATCGTTCAAACTAGATTGATTTATAAGTCTAATCAAATCTTCAATTCAAACTTTAGTCAAAATATGCTCTTGTTAAAAAAGGTTTTTAACTGTTGAATTTGATAATTAGATTTATATTAGTGTTTATAATTTTTTTTTCAATTTTAGTATTTGAACTTGATAATTAAGTTTATTTTAATAATTAGAATTGTGTCTGTTATAACAATTTTACATTTTTCGAGTTAATGAGTCAAAAATAGATTTAGTAGTCGAAATGAATAAAAATATATAAATACTAAATTGAACTTAATCCGCAAGTTCAAGGCTAAAATTACATTAACCTTAACAATGGCTAACAAAAACAACAAAGGCTAAAAAAACGAAAATGGTAAATTACATTCAAGATCACTAGACTATTAGTGAATTTATCTGTTCATCACTCGAAAATTACAAAATGATAATTGGATTAATAAAAAATTTTCATTTAAATCATTGGACTATTAAAAAAAAATATTTAAGTTATTAGGTTTTTTTTAAAATCCGGCTAGCAAGTTCTAAGGGCCAATTTGATTATCAATATAGTGGATCAGTATCCATCGAGGAGTAAAACATACCTAGGTCCAAGTTAATTTCATGATCAATGCCAGAAATCAGAAAAGATTGTTGCTTGTATTTTCGTTTGCAGATTCATGATATTAAAAGTTGTTTAAAAAAATTTAAACTGTAGAAGAGGATGGGAACGAAAGCTTTTTATTAGTATAAACAGTTTAAATAGAGAAGGCCATGCAACAATAATTTTAACAAGTTAAGGATTTAAATAATTTTTTTTATAATTCAATGACCATTTTATAACATTTTAAAATTAAGTTATTAATAACTTAGGCCTCCTTTGGATCCAAATTTTGCATCAGTTCAGTGCGTTTTCTATTGATTTCTGTGCAACTGCTGCTTTGAAGCTCTTTGGATGGCCAACTTTCAGTGCAGTGGAAGGGAGTTCATCGCACCACACCCCAAAATTTCCACTGCTCTATTTCTGGCCAATTGAAAATTCAAAACTCCAAACGTAGCTGTCATTCCTTTTTTACCCCTTTTCATTTATTAATAAATTAAATAAAGAAAAGTAAAAAAAAAAACTTTGATGGAAAAAATAGAAAACGTTGATGGCTAAAGGAAAAAACATTTTATTATAAATTTATATTTTAATATTTTATTAAATAAATTAATAAATTCACATATTTTAATAATTTTAAAAAAGTAAAATAATTTAAAATTTTTTTATTATATATCAATTCTAATATGATGTCCTTAATAGTCATTTTTTATTCTCACCTCACCGTTACAACTGCGTTTGAATCCAAACACATACTTCACCGCTATTTCTAATCTCACTGCTACAATATCTAATCTCACCGCTATAGTAACTAATCTCACCCCCACCGCTGTTTTTAACCTCACCGGAGCTAAAGACACCGCCCATCCAAACTAAGCCTTAATCACATTCGGTGCAGTTTACCCAAGCAAAAATCACCAAAACCCTAAACTGGAATTTACTCGCGCAAAAACGCTAACAGCTCAAACGCTCTGTTTCATATCACACACTCCATTTTTTCGCCGTTATTTCGCAAAATACTCTCGCAAAAATACCACGGCGGTGGCCGGCGTAAACCAAGGCGGATCCGCCATGTCATCCTTACTTGAATCATGCAAGCTTATGGACCAAAGCTCCTCAGCTCTATCCACCGTCGCCATAGCATCTGCCGCCCTCTCCTGCGAGGCCGCAAGGGCTAACTTATCAGCTTTCGACTTGACCGATTCCGGCGACGGATCCGTTTCCAAAGAAGACATCGGGGTTTCTAGCGACATCAAAGTCTTACTTAACAGTTCCAAATTGGCAGTGAGTTCTAATAAAGGTGATGATAAAGTTAACACAGACTCGTTTTCTAAGATCCCTGTTGTTTATGGAAATGTGAGGGAAGCTGTTAAGAGCTTGCATTCTGTTATTCGTGTGGTTTCGAATTCGGGCGAGAAGTTAGGGGGAAAAGTACTGCATTTGTGCTTTGAATTGAGGAATTTAGGGGAGGATAGTTTGGAAAGAGTGAGATCGAATTTGGGTTCAGTTGGTGTTGAGGGTTTAAAGGGTATTTTTGAAAAGGAGTGTTTAAGTGAGGAAAGTTTGAGAAATGGAGTTAAACTGGCTGTGGAAGCTGGGCTGGAGAAAGATTATGTGAAGTTGGTGAAGGATGTGGAGTTGGTTTTGCGGATTGTATGGAAAATTGTTGCGTGGGAGGCTGTCAGCGCATTTTTCGTGCTTGAAGGTGTTGAGTTTTTGAATGAGAAGACTGGTGGAAAAGGAGGAGAGTTTGATGGAGGGAATGTGAAAGCGGAAAAGAAGAAAAAAAAGAAGGTTTTGCTTGGGAAGGGAACTAGTGTTATTGTGGAGATGATAAAGGATAGGTTGATGAGTAAGGGAGAGGGTTTAGAGAAAATAGTTGAGGAATTTTTATCATTTTTAGATCCAAAAAGTGCAGATTTTGATGGGTTGTTGAAGAAGGTGAAGGAGATTTTGGAGAGCAATGAAAGTAGAAGAATCCCCAAGACCCCTAAGGTAAAAAGCTGAACCATAATTCTTATTTCATATTAGCTTCAGTTATCATTTGTTGGAAATATTGCTTAAAACTATAACTAGAAGTAGAGCATTTGCATCTGGGTTGGTTTAGCTTCATTGATATTATAAACATTAAGAGAAGGGGAAAGAGTTTAAATCATTATAATGCAATAATCGTATGCCTTATTTATTCAGCAGAGTGTTTATGTTTCTTGGATGTTTCTAGGGTACTCGGGATTTTGCGAAAGAGCAAATGACAATAAGAAAGAAAGCCTTTTCTATTATAACAAAGGTTTTTGAGAGGCATTGTGCCACTGCCCTGGATACTCCTGCTTTCGAATTGAAGGAGACTCTTACCGGAAAATATGGGGAGGATTCAAAATTGATTTATGATCTTGCAGACCAGGTTAGTAAGAACTATCCATTAAATGAAGTCTTTTTCTTTTGTGTGAAATTTGTTTATTATGGCTGTTCCATGTAGAGAAGTTAGATGTATGGTTTATGTAGTTTTAGCTCTAACTTTTTGTCATATTTGTTTACAGGGTGGAGAGCTTTGTTCTCTACGATATGATTTAACTGTTCCATTTTCTCGGTATGTGGCAATGAATGGTCTCACCTCATTTAAAAGATACCACATAGATAAAGTTTGGAGAAGGGATAACCCATCTAAAGGGAGATATAGAGAATTTTATCAATGTGATTTTGATATTGCTGGTCAATATGAAAAGATGGGTCCTGACTTTGAGGTTGTAAGAATTTTGTCTGAAGTACTAAATGCACTAAACATTGGGGATTATGAGGTAAATTTTTGGTACTCTATTCACTGTCAGTATTCGATATTCAGCTTCTTGGTGTTAATTAGTGTGTATTTCGGTTGTTATACCAAACTTACAATTTAGGCTGACATACCTGCATGAGCTGTTATACCTGAATTTAACATTTTGCATTTTTCCAACTTAAAAAGATTTAGCATGTTTGTAAATTTCGATGTTTCATTTTTACAATTTTTGGTGAGTTGGTGCAGTTTTAGCATTCATTTTCACTAGCTTGCTTCACTGCTCGAAGTGCTTTCCAAATTGGTTAATTTACTTTTTATCTGCTTTTGACAGATAAAATTGAACCACCGAAAGTTACTTGATGGAGTGCTGGAAATCTGCGGTGTGCCACCAGCAAAATTTAGAACTATTTGTTCAAGTATTGACAAGCTAGACAAACAATCCTTTGAACAGGTTAAAAAGGAAATGGTGAGGACTGCCTCTATCTAGCATCTAAATTCTTGGAGAAACAGTGTAAATATACCTCCGTTCAATTATTTTTTCATGACATATACTAACTGTTCCTTTTTCTCTTTTTATCAGTGGATAAATTATGTGTGTTGCATATCTTCATTTTTTAGTTATTATCTTATTATATGTTATGATGGTTTCAATTTGAATTGTTCAATTATTACTTGCTAGGTGGAAGAGAAGGGGTTATCTGTTGAGACAGCTGATAAAATTGGCACTTTTGTGAAGATAAGAGGACCTCCTCTGGAATTATTGTCAAAGATTATGGGAGGAACTGAGGGTAGTGAGCTTCTTAAACACAATGCTTCCAAAGAAGCATTAGGTGACTTGTCCATTTTATTTGATGCTTTGTATAAATCAAGGTGCATAGACAAAGTGGTTTTCGATTTGAGTCTCGCCAGAGGTCTTGATTATTATACTGGTGTCATATTTGAAGCTGCTTTCAAAGGAGGTGTGCAGGTAAATATATTTTCTGCCAGGGGGCTATGAATGCTATGTACATATACATGAATTCTGTACTGGTTTTGTTTTGTTTTTTTTATATATTATCAAATATGTTAAGAGCTTTATAGTGGGTCAAGCCATACTCAAGTTTGAACTTTTATGTGATAACCATTGATGGTGAAGGTCGAAGGAACTACTTTCTGATTAGGAATTCATCTTTGGTTTATTCTTTGGAATTCTAGGCGGTTCTTTTAGATCCTCCCCCATCTCTGCTTCATAACCCAGGGTGATAGAGACTCTTACTCTGTTCTATTCCACTGCAAGAGTATGAAACTACGTAGAACTGTTGTACATGTGCGTATGTGCGCTTCATCAGCATAGGTTTTTAAGCCCATGAAAAACAAAAGAAACGGAGGTCAATAAGTGCTCCCATTTCCTAGTTTTTCTATAGACCTTTTCCCAAAAATTTCAAGAATGCTGTCATCATTGGACCTTTTGAAAATGTAACTTTTAACTGCAAATGTCATAACTTTTCTTTTATTTTGTTGGTTGTTAGCTGCCCCTTGATAATATGATCGAACTTTTTTTCAGGTTGGTTCAATTGGTGCTGGTGGACGTTATGACAATCTGATCGGGAATTTTGGCACAAAGCAGGTTCCGGCCGTTGGCATGAGTCTTGGAATCGAACGAGTGTTGACCATAATGGAAGAGAAAGCACAGAACCAGGTGATTTGTATTCCTAAGATGTTTGAGATATATATCCGTTAAGTGGGTGCGAAAGGATTCTCTTAGTATCATTTCCTTTGTTGACTCATTTCTTTTTGAAGTAACCATGTTTGACACCCATGTCCTATGTATATTAGGATACGGGTATGGTATGATCCTCCAATCATTGAAAAAGCTTTAAAAAAGTTCAGCATATTCGTGGCAAACACATACATGTATATAACACTCACTCGTGAGTCTACCACACACTTGTACTGACATACATACTTTTGGGACGGCACTTGCAGGCAGTCCGAGCCACGGAAACCCAAGTTTTGGTTGCTATCCTGGGGGATAAACTCGCTGTAGCTGCAGAATTGGTCAGTGAGCTTTGGGACGTAGACATCAAAGCAGAATACAAGGTTCATAAAAAGGTGATGAAGCACATCGAATATGCCATAGACTCAAAGATCCCTTGGATGGTGATCGTGGGCGAGCGAGAGCTGAATGAAGGGATCGTAAAATTGAAAAACATCGAAACTACCACCGAGGAAGCGATTCCTAGAAGTAATCTTGTTGGTGAACTACAGCAACGATTGAAGTTGGACCCATGAAAAAGGGGTCTCTTTTCCCTCTCATCATAATGCTCTTCTATTCTCAACAAAGGTAGAGATTCTCAAATATTTGTCTGAACATACAAATTTACTTTAGTAATTGTTGTACTGCAAATAGATCCCTGTACTCATGCTTTTGATTTTTTTTTTATTTAACCATAATTATATTTGAGGTTTTATACATTTTATTTTACTTTTGTGAAATTAATATTTCGTCGTCCATTGTAGGCTTTAACGTTGTAATAATTTGGGTAAACCTACTTTGTCAGTCAACTTTTACTTTGGCTGGGTGATCTAATATGTTTTTATTTTAGTTACTCAACTGTTAATTTTTTAATAATAATTAACTTGTACATGTTTCATTATGTTTATATTTTTATTTTGGTCATTTAATTTTTAGGTGTTTTCATTTTAGTCATTAAAAAAATCCTTATTTTTGAAATATTGGAGTAAAAAATTTATAAAGTGAATAAAGGTATAAAATAAAATAATACATTAAAAAGTTGTCAAAAATTGTATTTTTTATCACATTATTAAAAATATAAAAATTAATTCAATAAATTGTTGAATTTTTTTCTTTTAATAATGTTAATTCTTTTGTTATTGTAATCTTAAAATTAATTAAATTAATAAATATTATTCCTAATGAAGTTAACTCAATAATTTATATTTAATAATTGTTTATAAAATATAAATATTATATAATCTTGAATATTTTTAGTAAAGAAAATTTGTTACAATTAAAGGTTGCCATATGTGGAGGTACCAAAAATTTAGGAACACAAATGAGTTGTATATTTTAAAAGCTTCTAAGGAGCTTGTCTCCCTGTTGGCTTAAGCATGGAGACCGGGGGTGCTTAGACCAGTGGTCGCGGCAGCTTGCTTGCTAAGGTGCGAACTAGTGCTGGTAAATGAACGAACCTGTGAATTCTGGTAAATCAACTGACTATGAAGGGTTCCGATTTTATACGTACTGTAGCTAACCGTTACGCTTCTCAACTGCAACTATGTTACCCCCAAACTTTGGCCTCTTTTTCCTTAGCCAAAACCATCCACTCTCACATGATAACTTTTGGTTTCCACCCACGTGGCCACCTTCTCAACCGTCTCATTGATGTTTATGGTAAATCATCAAAGACTATCTATGCTCACCACCTGTTCGATCAAATTCCTGAACCGGATATAGCTTCAAGAACATCTTTGCTTTTAGCTTATTCTTTATCAGGCGACGTTAAAACAGCGCAGAAAATGTTCGAAGAAACTCCTTTGAGCATCCGAGACAGTGTTTTCTACAACGCGATGATCACAGGATATTCGCGCAATGAAGATGGTAATTCTTGTATTGAACTGTTTCGCCAGATGTTACGTGATGAATTTAGGCCCGATGATTTTACTTTCACTACTGTTTTAGGTGGATTGGCTCGTGTTGTCAATAAAGTAATGCAATGTAAGCAATTGCATGGCTTAGTTTTGAAGACGGGTACAGGGTTTTTTACTTCGGTTTTAAATGCACTAGTTTCTGTTTATGTTAACTGTGGACTAATGTTTGAAGCTAGGAAGTTATTTGATGAGATAGATACGAAAGATGAGTTGTCATGGACAACGATTGTTACAGGGTATGTCAGGAATGATGAACTTGATGCAGCTAGAGAGTTGGTCGATGGGATGAGTGAAAAGTTGGCAGTTGCTTGGAATGCAATGATTTCAGGGTACGTACATTGCAATCGTTATGATGAAGCAGTAGATATGTTTAGGAACATGTATTTCATGGGAATTAAAATTGATGAATTTGCATATACCAGTGTTATTAGTTGTTGTGCTAATGCTGGATTATTTCATCTTGGGAAGCAAGTACATTGTTACGTTTTGAGGACAGAGGCTAAGCCTACCGTTGATTTTTCGTTGCCTGTGAATAATGCATTAATTACATTGTATTGTAAATGTGATAAAGTGGATTGGGCACGGCGGATTTTTGATAACATGCCTGTAAGAGACATTGTTTCGTGGAATGCAATCTTATCTGGCTATGTGAATGCCGGTCGTATTGATGAAGGCAGGTTTTTCTTTAGTCAGATGCCTGAGAGGAACCATTTAACATGGAATGTAATGATATCAGGATTAGCACAAAATGGATTTGGAGAAGAGGGTTTGAAGTTGTTTAACCAGATGAAATCAGAGGGTTTTCAGCCATGTGATTATGCATTTGCAGGAGCAATCAGTTCTTGTTCCACTTTAGGAGCACTAGAAAATGGACGTCAACTCCATGCTCAACTTGTTCGTTTGGGGCTTGATTCAAGTCTCTCGGCTGGAAATGCGTTGATTACAATGTATGCAAGGTGTGGTGTTGTGGAAGCTTCCAATCTACTTTTCCTTACTATGCCTTATTTGGATTCAGTCTCTTGGAATGCCATGATTGCAGCTCTAGGCCAGCATGGGCATGGTATTCAGGCATTAGAACTTTTTGAGCAGATGTTGGAGGCAGGCATATCTCCTGATCGGATTACTTTCCTAACAATCCTATCTGCATGTAGCCATGCAGGTCTAGTGAAAGAAAGCCGATATTATTTCAATTTAATGGATAGGCTTTATGGAATAACCCCAGGTGAAGATCATTATGCCCGTCTTGTTGATGTGCTTTGTCGAGCTGGAAAGTTCCTAGAAGCAAATGATGTGATTTCATCAATGCCTTTTGAGCCGGGTGCAGCAGTTTGGGAGGCTCTTTTGGCTGGATGTCGGACTCATGGAAATGTAGATTTGGGGATTCAAGCCGCAGAACGACTCATTGAACTGATGCCACATCATGACGGAAGCTACGTGCTTTTGTCTAATATGTATGCTACTGCTGGGAGGTGGAATGATGCCGCAAACGCACGAAAACTAATGAGAGATAGAGGAGTACGCAAGGAACCTGGGTGTAGTTGGGTAGAGGTCGAGAACAAAGTCCATGTTTTCTTGGTTGATGACACAGTGCACCCTGAGGTGCAAGCAGTGTACAGTTATCTTAACAAATTGGTGCCAGAAATGAAAAGATTAGGTTATGTTCCGGACACAAAGTTTGTGTTACATGATATAGAGTCCGATCAGAAAGAACGTGTCTTGTCTGCTCACAGCGAGAAGCTTGCCGTAGCTTTCGCACTAATGAGGCTTCCTCGTGGAGCCACGGTCAGGGTATTTAAGAACCTTAGGATCTGTGGAGACTGCCATAATGCATTCAAGTTTATGTCAAAAGTGGTGGGAAGAGAAATTGTTGTAAGAGATGCAAAGAGGTTTCATCATTTTAGAGATTCCCAGTGCTCTTGTGGTGATTACTGGTAGGCACAATTTTTGTGAAATATGATTCATTTATAACTTTAATTTTTAAAAATCCTTGTATTAAACCATTAGATAAATTTATTTTAATATAATTTGTTTAAAAAAAATTCATGTCCTATTTCATTTTAATTTATGAAGAATATTTTTTTACTACTAATAAGTTGAGCATTAAGTAAATTTTTACATTTGCTATTGAACCAGATTATGTCATCTTTCTATTTAAAAATAAGCATAGATAATTATTTTTAATATTTTTAAGGGAAATCTTCTGAAGAGAAGAAAGAAAATCAAAAACACATTGAAAATATAGTAAATCTTGAAAAAAAAAAACGTATTGATTATTATATTATTTATTAAGTTGTGTCACACTTAACTGAGTTATAACTCAATTATAAAAATACAAAGATATTATTTTTTCAAATTATAATTAATGTTATTACGATGTCATTTGTCTTTTCATAGTTTTATAAAAGTTTTAAATGAAAAAGTTAAAATTATACATTAAAGGATTGAACACTTCCAATAGTATTAGAATATAAGTTTATTCATTATTGAGAAATTCTAAAAAAATATATTTTTTAAGATAAAATATTCATTTTAGTGTTACAAAATCTAATGTTTGTTAAAAATTTTCTACAAAATCGCATTTTTATATAATAATAAATAAATTTATATCTTATATCAATTAAATAAATTTAAATAATTCAAAAAATACAGATAACACAAAAAACACAATCCAGCACATGCTTCTACCTTTTTTCAGAAAAAAAAAATCATATCTGCGCAAAATCCATAAAATAGCAATTCGAAATTTATCATCCGAAGCTACAGTAAGAAGGGTGCTTGATCATGTATATAAAGAAGTAACCTTTTATTTTATTGAACTCAAATCTAAAATACATGCCCTTATAGTTTGCAACATTTAAGTCAAAATTTAGCAGCAACATGATCTTACAAACATTAAGCAACCAGCATGTCTAAGAACTATTTCAAACCTGCAATTTATTGGAATTAAAACCTTTTTTTTTTTCTTTCTGGAAGTACCCATTGACAAACTTTGTTTCATGTCCTTTTTGCTTCTAAAATCTTAAATCACAGCTTATGAATGGTTTCCATGTCACTTACTTCCTTAAGGGTCCCTTTTTCGACATGATCCCACCACTTGAACAAGAAATTATCCACGACAAGTCTGAACCATGGTGACAGTTTCAAACCGTCTTCACCAGCATCAGCTTTACGCAGTAACTCCTTCAGTTGGTCACGGTTCACGTATTTAGCCTCTGCTACCTCATCAGGGTTTGGATGAACATTAACATCTCGGACAATGAATAGGAGGTAATCAACTGCAAAATAATGAACAGGGTCATGTATATATACACAATGCCAATTGGTGGGCCAAGAAATGGATACAAAATAATTGTAACACCAGCTATTGAAATATTTGTAAATTGTAAACTGTAATAACTTTCCATCAAAACTTTTTTGTGGTTACTGATTGAGCATTAGCTCAGTTGGCATCGTTGCTATTGCAACAATTCAGAGGACGTAGGTTCGAGCATGCTTAAGCACGTATCTCCCTTAGATTTAAAGGCTAGGGGGTTATAGGCAAAGGTATGCTTTGTATCCCCAAAAAAACTTCTTTTGCGGTTAAAAGACTTGGAAGTAACCAAATACGCAAAACTTAGTGCTGAATGTTAAGCAGAGAGAGAGTGTAAGTATTACGTTCATGCTCGCCCCACTTGCCGTCAGAAGGTGCCTTGTAGAGCATGCGGCTCAGTGGGACGAACTGATCAACAGGAACATCTTCAGCAGGAATACCGAGCTCGTCCAAAAGCTTCCTTTGGGCAGCATTCCTCACCCCTGTAAGCAGAAAATTAAAGAAGGAAATAGGAAATTTTTATCAGCCACAGTAAGAAAAAAGTGCAGGTAGATTGAACAGGTGCAGAAGATATATACCAAGATGATTCTCAGAAATAAGCTCAGATTCACGATATAAAGGATGGCTGCAACAGGTGTTTGTCCAGACAAGAGGGAATGTTACCTTTGTTGCAGATCGTTGCTGCCAAAATACCCGAAAGGAAAGGCAAGTGAAAAAAACTTTCCACATTGAATATTTACAAAGCATAACTAGCATATGCGATGATGCTATCAAGCATATACATTTTGAATTGGCACAAACAAGAACAAAAAAAAAAAGCTATGCAATGTATTTGGTGTCATAGCTGGAACCAAATAGAAATTAAGAGTGGAGTTAGAGGTGCTAGCTCTCCACTAAGAGTGTGCTTGGTTAAACAGAAAAGTGGAAGGATGGAAAATAGGAAATATGACACCGCTCTCTCCAAATGCATAAAAACAAATCATTCCAAATTGGAAAGATAAGAGAAGAGAAAAAGAGAGATGTAAGTTAAGTGTTCAAAATTATGCATTTTCTTTTTTCTCATTTTTCAACTATACCAAGCAATGAATGAAAAAAAAAAGTACTTTTTTCTTTTAATTTTTTTTATTTTTCCTACCAAGCACACCAATAGAAAGAACAAATATATTCTTTTATCTTTCTACTTTACTACACCTTCAATTTTCCATATTTCCATTTTTCTTTCATCTTACCAGGCAAAGCCAAAGACCAGGAATAATATCCTGCTCCCCACTTTTTTTTTTTTTTTTTTACTTTCTCTTATTTGTTTTAACAACCATTCCATAAGTAAAAGCAACTGACCCTACAGAAATTGACTTAATAGTGGTCAGCCTGTCCAACTTCGAACTATTATCGATTCTCCTTTTACTTTGGGGTTTAGGACTAGTAAGGTTCTCTAAATGATAAAAAGGACAGCGATTTAGATTCCAAAAGCATGATTTCCAATGAATGTAAATGACAAAGAAAACAAGGTGAATAAATACACTCAATGGCATAACATGTTTGCTTCATGGTCATTATAATGCTGAAGTTTGAAACAACAGTTCTAAATATCTCAACTATCCATATTCTATCATGTTACCTGAAGGAGCAACTCATATTTTGTGTTAAACAAAAATACACTGAATGCTCTATGCAGCATCTTTCCAGTTAGAATCTTTTCCCACAAATGACCTGTAAATTTTCAAACCGGTTTTAAAAATGCAAAAATAAAGGCAACATACTGAAGAAATTGACTGCAGAAAAAGAGACTAACGTCCTTTAATTCCCATAATGCAAATGTAAAACACAAACTCAAAGATTCAGCATCCAGGCCAGAGATTCAAGCATTTTTTTTATCTTCACTTCTTAAATGATAAACAGAATAAAGGACCCACATGCACATGAAGTGATTCATCTTAGAGCCTAATGAATAAGCTCATTGGATTTACATAACAAAAGTTCTTGATAAAGATCGATGTTAAAGGTTTTTCTTTTTAATGTTTATAAAAGAAATTAAAAAGCATTAAATAATTCAGGCTCAGCCAATTGTATAACCAGGGTTTTGCAAAATACTGAATAAGTCTAAGGCTCCAGTGTACTAAGAAATTTCTACAAACAAGCTTTTCCATCTTATACTAATTGAGAGATCATTAATAGGCCCATTCTATATGAAAGTCACCGAAAAGTTTAATACTGGATCATCTTTCTTATTTCAACACCAAAACAACAATAATATGATTTCCACCATCAAGATAATATGCCAACTTAAAAATATTAACACTCAATAATTAAATATTAGGAGCAAATTTATCACAATCTCAACATCAATATACTCAGTAACAAAGCAGGACTACATTCAACCAGTGTCCCATATTTAATATTTGCATACAATCTCTGCTCAAGGAAAAGTGAAACTAATTAAATATTAGGAACACAATAAAACCATGCAGCTTCCTTGTGTCCTTCTAATCTCACATATAAAAGGAGGGCTCTTTTATTAACCATTTATGGAAGTCCTAAGTATAGCAATGGAGCAAATATATCATAATCTCAACATCAATATACCATATCATAATCTCAACATCAATATACTAAGTATCAAAGCAGGACTACATTTCAACCAGTGTCCCATATTTAATATTTGTGTACAATCTCTGCTCGGAGAAAAGTGAAACTAATTAAATATTAGGAACACAATAAACCATAGAGCTTCCTCATGTCCTTCTAATCTCACATATAAAAGGAGGGCTCTTTTATTAACCATTTATGGAAGTCCTAAGAAATTTTACCAGCTTTCATATGAACGTTTTACAACATATCACAACATAGTCTTTTTTATCAGTGATGGCCACCACAGAAGCTAGACTCAGCGGTGCAAATGCTATATTGTGCCAAACAAGAAGAAATTCAGAGGAAATACATATAAATAATAGCTAGATAGAGAAAATGTCATAATTCAGTTAATAACTAATCTTGTGACTGGACGGTTAACATAGCTATTTGGTCATCAAAATAAAAAGTTTCTTTCCATGACCAGATTACATCATATGCAGTCCATTGAACTTCAGGAAAGAGAAAGTGAGCATATACAACGTAGAAAAAGGGAGTACAAAAATAATGAAAATCAAAGTGCTATGCCATGGAAACTGCATCATAGACATTTTACTTACAGTTGTACTTCGATTCATGGCCAACAACATTATCACTCTCGTCCACTAAAATACATCTACAAGAAGATCGAAACAAAGGCCAGTAGGTTACATACAGTATGGAACTGATAAAAAATTCTGAAGCATATGTTAGCATTACATACAGTCAGGGTGCTTCTGTTTTTAGGCTTCATAACTGCCATAAAAAATAGATAGCATCCAAGATAATAATAATATTATTAACTAATTAATATGGGACTAGCTAGCAATATCATCCTATTCATTTTTTGCAGTCGATATATCCAGCCGTCAAAAGATGATCATCCAATAATATGAATAAAACTATGGTCATCGTATCAGGAATTTAAAAAATATTTTTCCCTTTTTTCGCTGATGTATTAAAATAATTTTCAGCAGTCAATATACAAATATGGCTCAAATTTTAACAGGCTCTGACACAATGAAAGAAAAGGGAAATTATTTCTCTGTTACAAAAGAGGTTCCCCAAACATTTTCCCTTTGAATCACCAACCAGAGTTACAAAAATTCCAATCTCATAAATCATTAAATCATGTAGCTAAATAAATTATCAGTTTAAGTCCACTTTCAATGCTTACCAGCGTTGAACACACATATACGTATGCTTTATTCTATACAACAAGTCTATGTGAAATTTATATGTATTGATAAAAGAAAAGGGGCAATTAAAACTGGGTTTCAATCAACAAACTTATTAAACAAGCTTAAATTTCAGTTACGTTGGTTGTAAAACGATAACATAGATTTTCAAAAGATAAAAAGAAAAAAAGGGAACCTAATGAACTCAGTTAACTTTAGCTTAAACTTCCCTTCTTTTATCCATCATTTTCCTCGGTAATCAAACATAGCATCAAACAGAAGGCAATGGAAAAATGGCAAAACCGTAAATAAGGGCGAAAAAAAGGGGAATCGGGGAAAAGTGGAAAACTCACTCATCCTCAAACATGAGGCGTCTTTGGACAGCGTCCATGCCAACGTCGGGAGCGTCACCCATGGTCGCGGTGGCGGCTGAAGCTTGGGTGCGAAAAGACGGGGATACCCTCGAGGAAACGAGGGAGGAATGGGGGAATCGAGGGGGAGGAAGGGTAAAAGTGGAAGAAAGGAAAAGAAGGCGGCGCGTGGGAGGAGAAGGGAAAGAGGAAGAAGCTAATGAGCGAGAAAGTGAGAGGGCGTATGGAGTATTTAAAAGCATAAGCATTTGTTGGTCTGTGCTGCTCTCTGCATATGCTCTACTCTGTCAATGGAATCGGCCAATTTGTTGTTTAATGTCTTTTGCCTATGCTTTATTCATTTTTTATAGATTGAAATTTTGAGTCTTAATTTCTTTTTTTCTTTAAAAGGGTAAACTATAATAGAGTTCCCTCAATTATGATTTTTTTTCTTTTTGGTCACTTAATTATTTAATTTTATCTTTTTTGTCTTCAATCGGGTAACGTAAATATTGAAACACCCAAATTTTAAAGAATAGTTGGGTAATTATTTTGCAACTTTTTATAGTTTAATGACCAAAAAATAAATTTACTAATAGTTGGGTGATAAAAAAGAAAAAAACCATAATTGGATGACAGCTAATATAGTTTACATTTTTTAAAAAATAGATTAATATAAATTTTAGTCCCTAAAATTGGTAATTAAGTCTACTTTAGAACATGGTATTAAAATTTGTAATTAGGTCCATTTTGGTTCTTAAACCTTAATCCTATCAGAATTTGATGGTGTGACACTCAGAAATTGTACTACATAGTCAAAAGTATACATTTTTTTAAATTTAGGGACACAAATGAAATTAATTGTCAAGTTTAAGTACCAAATTGGACAAAAAAATATAGGCACCAAATCTTAAAATTCATGTATTATTCACAAAAAAAAGTTAATTAATGTCGTTAACAATTTTGTGTCAATATTTAAATTTGAAATTCAAAAATTATAAGGATTAGGAATAATCCAATTAAAGAACATAGATTAAATTTACAACTTTTATGCATGATATAAGACTAATAAAAAAATTTTAATTGTTACCAGATCAATATTGAAATTTCAAAATTTACAAAATACATAAACTATATTTGAAATGTATAAAAATTAAAATTAATTAAATTATAACAAACTTGAATAAAGTATAGGAATTGATAGACTGAATTTTTTAAAAGTGAGAAAATTATTTTTGATAAATTCAATGATTGAAACATTATTGAAACTAAATTTAGTCAAATATTTTATAATAATATATAAAATTAATTTTAAGCAGTAAAAAGGTTTTTTCATAACTTCAAATGAAAATTAAAAAAGGGTAAATTATATCATTAGTTATTAAATTATGGGTAATTTTTTTTGTTATTTAATTAAAAAATTATAATTTAGTCACTGAATTATTCAAAAATTTTCATTTAAGTTATTGGGTTGTTAAAATGGATGCTATGTGGCTTTCTTTATTCATATTGTCTGCATCAATCGAAAGTTCTTTCTTCCTTTCTCTTTTACAGTTTAATTTTTTCACGAAAACACCTTTGGAAGTTACAAATCTGCAAGTCAAATTTAAACAACTTTTTTCTTCGGTCTCTGACACTAATCGTTAGATCGACTCAGGTCTAAGGTATGTTTTTTTACTTATCAATGAGTACTAATCTACCATACTGACTGTTGAATCGTTGCTTGGAGCTCGCTAGTAGAACTTTAAAAGAAAAAATTTAACAACCCAGTGACCTAAATAAAAAACATTTGAATAATTCGTAAACTTAAATGAGAAATTCGAATAGTTTAATGACTAAATTGTAACAGTTTTTTAATTAAAAAATCAAATTGATAACCTATAATTATAGTGACTAATTTATAAAAAAATTCTTAAATTTTACTGCGACAGCAAATATTTATTTAATAGATATATTGAAATAAATTGTAGCTTTACATCACGTTTTATTTCACATGCATATTTATATCATGTCATGTTTTAAATATTTTTATTATATTTGTATAATATAACCCACATCACATTAAAATAACAAATCTACTTCACATTATTCAAATAGTTTCATTTTTTTTTTGTCTTTGAAAATAGTTTCAATTTTTTAATTATTCTTTTTATATTTAATTTAATAATTTTATATACATTGTATCCAATTGAAAGTTTATTCAAAATTTATCTTAATTATTCTATTTAAACCCTTTTTTTATTTTAATTTTTAATTAATATAATTTTTAACTCTAAACTTGATAATTTTAGTACTGATTTTGGGTCCGCAATGCTATTTGAAATTGGCAAATAAGTTGGTTTTGGTCTCTGAATCTAGATCCTGTCAAAATTTAATGAGATAACAATTTAAAGGTGTGCCACATCGTCAAGGGCAAAGTGAGGAATTTCTTTGAGAGGGTCGGAATTAAGTTATATATTTTTACGATAGCAAAAATGTAATTTTACCTTTTTAATAGCTTATATTTTTATAATTTTTGAATGACTAAATCAAACTTTTATCATTTGAAGAGGGTAAATTGTAATTTTACTGTATACTAAATTTAAAGTCCATAAATATAAAAGAACTAAAAGTCAATTATTCTATTTTAGGGGGGGCGAGGCCCCTACCAATCCCCTAGCTCCGCCCTTGCACATCATCAACTAAAAATTTAGAGACTGTTGAGAGTGGGTCAACTCCTTCAAGAGAAATCTTTGAAATACCGTCTGCCAAGCAGTTGATCAAGCCCACAACAATCAAAAGTATTGTCCTCATGTTGAGATTTTGTCCTCGACCTTTGCAGAAAATAGTGTACAGTTCACAAAATGGGACGGCTCAGGTGGTGAAAATACAATCAAGTAGCTCAATTATTATTCACTGACCCTACACTAATACCTCTATCAAGTTTTATAGGTCATATCTCCACCAATCGAGCACCACCTTCAACATACACGACTCTCCACAAAGGCCACGGACAAAATCCTGATATAAGAACAATATCTTCAATTGTTGGGGGTCTAACAAATTACCCGACGGGCGACTTATTTTGAAGTAACTTGTTGTCAATTTATTGTACCGAAATGAACAAAAAAACACAGATACTAAAATGAATTGATTGTTAAATTGAAGGACCAAAAATTAAGAAGAACGATATAATCGAAACAATATTAGCATATTAATAATTAAATCAAATCACACATGGTAGTATTAGGTGTCATTTTTTGTCGCTTTCAATCCAGAAATTTCTGATTAAAACCGCTGACACTCTCCACACAAAATATTGGGTGCGATGCCATAATTTAAATTTCTCCCAAAATCCAAAATTTCTTTTGTTAATTTAGTGTTTAATTGACAAATGAAAGAATCATTCAAAATAGACCAAAAAAAAATAAAATTGGTGAATAGTTTTTAACAGCAAATGGATCAAAAGTGGCAGCTCCTATCTTTGCCCAACCAGCTTATTCCACGCTTTGTTCGTTTTGTCTTTTTAAGGCTTAATTGACGATTTGGACTCTAAAGTTTACACATTATTTATTTTGGTATCTAAAGTTATTTTTTAATTTATTTTCTGACAGACGTTAAAGAAAATGTTATAGCCAATTACGAAGTGTCACGTGACATCTTTATGTAAAAAATAAATATCTTTTTATCAAAAATATACACTATAAAAAATAGAAATAAGTATATAAAAATTCGGAATATATATAATTTAGAAAAAATATAATTTATAAAATATATAATTTTAAAAAATAATTGAAAATAAATTAGTTGAAATTAATAGTATTATTACAAAAAATGTAAAAAAAAAACTGTAAATTTTTTAAAGTTTAAAATAATTTTTTATAAAATTCTAAAATATATAATTCTAAAATTCTAAAAAAGCATTTAAATTTGAATTTTTTTTACAATTACTTGAAATTTAAATATATATTTTTTAATTTTTTAACATTTTTCAATTTATATATATTATTTTAATATTTTAAATTTATAATTATATATTTTAGAATTTTATAAAAAATATTTTTAAATATTTTTAAACATTTTTATATATTATATATTTTTATATATTTAATCAATATAATATATAATATTTAAAAAAAAAGTAGCATAGAGTTCCTTATACTGAAACTCAAATTAACTCTTTGCCCTTTTTATTGAAAAATAGGTAAATTGATCCATATATATTAGATTAAAGAGTAAATTTATCATTTCTATTAAAAATTTCATCAATTTCTACTATTAAAACTGATGTGGCTCATGTTGACGTATAAAGACTAATTTTTAACGGTAGAATTTGATAGAACTTTTAATCGAATGATTAATTTACTATTTGTTCTGATAAATAGGGACTAATTTATCTATTTTTTAAGTAAAAGGAAAAAAATAAAATCTAATTTATAATTTAAAGACCTCCACATTGCTTTCTTTCTTCTTTTGTTTTCATCAAAAGACCTCTATATTACTTTCATTGGTTAGAGAAAAGGATTCTTTAGATTTAAATTCGAAACTTAGAATCAATATCTTTATTTTATCAGGGTAGAGCTTAGAAGAACGAAATTTTCAGATCTAAATATGAGATTTAATATCAGCAAATATTTAAACAATATAAATAATTTATTTTTACAATTTTTTAATTATTCGGGTTTTTTTAATATATCAAATAAAAAAAATTAGAATTTTATATTAATTTTTATATTATTTAGAGAAGTGGACAACTTTTCAAAAGTTAGAGCAAAATCATTATATATATCAATTAATGATTTTATTGTAACGCTGATGTGTGTTATTTTTTCTTAAAAAAATATTGAAAATGTTTAGTGATGATTTCACGAGAGACATTAAAAAACTAATTCGTAATAAACCCGTCATCTAACATTTGGTTTCTCTCTCGTCTCTCCCACTTTTAAAATTTTATCTTACCTTTTCTAATAATCTAAAATCTTACCTAATTCCTTAAATAATTTAATTATTTTATTTTTCAAATTTTAAATTTTAGGTCTAATTATTAATATTATAAAAATTATTTTGTTAAATTTAAGTTCATCATAACATCATTATTTTAGTTACATGTTTACTAAGTTATTATTTTTATTATTTCAAAATATCACATCCATAATTTTAACCAAAAAATAAATTTAATTAACAATTAGATTTAAATTTTAAAATCTAAAACACAAATTAACTAAATTCCAAAAAATAAAAATATAAGGACTAAAATTTAATTTTTTGAAGAACACAAAAACTTATCACGTTTATGTAAATTTATTATATTTATTTTACCACCAAAAATGTTTTACAATGGATAATTTTTTTCCGATAAGTTCAAAATAGACTCTCTCTTTTTCTTTTTTTTTATCCCTTGAATTTTTTTTCCAATAGTTTCAGAATTCATAAATCTCGAACTAAGTAAAAAAAAATTATTTTTAATTTCGAAAGATATAATAATTTTGTTATATCTCTCTATCGTGTGAAAACGTGTCAACTTCTTAAACAGAGTTGACCTATTATTGACTATTGCCAAAAGAGATGTTCAATTAGACCACTCTCTCGAAGTAAAGGAACGGCACCCTCCCATTATCAAGGTTGAGTGTTAGGTGAGAACACCTCTCAATACTCTTGATATAATGAGGCGTTTATTTAAGTCTCGTACCGATAAGATCTCATAATATACGCTTATGAATATTCTTTATGTATTTGGCAAGATTGAATGCTTATCCTACCACACCACACTAATGAACAAGTGAATCTCTCTTGTAAATATCTTCTTATTGAGGAAGAAGGGATGATTTTCTAAATATTCTAAAGTTACTCTGAGCAACTATTCTCTTTCAAACAATCAACTTATCCTTTTGTTATTGTCTGACTCTCGACTTTTTTAAATGAACCGATATTCATAAAACCATCACTATCTCTTCATTAGCTTTTACGTTGTTGAACTCTACATCAACAAGTTTGAAAAATAATTAAGAATAATATTGTAATAAAAAGCCTCAAAATGGGGGTTGAAAATTTAGAAATATTTATTTTCGGTAAAGTGTTGATTATTTAGATGGAAATTTGTTTGTAGGAAAATAAAAAGTGTTATTTATTTTAAATAATAATAATTTTAAAATTTTATGTATTTTTTTAAAAAATAAATTAACTTCCAAGCTTAAAACAAAATTGAATAATTTGTTTTCTAACCTTGAAATTTAATTCAATTGCCAAGTAAAGCTCTCATTAGCACCTTAAATAACATGGATTTAGATATTAATTTCTCAAAAAATATTTTAGTTTAATTCAATTTGATCCTATCTATAAACAATTCTTTATCACGTGAAGTTGGTGGGTCAAAGAAGATAATCATGCTGTACAAACAGCAAAATGTTGTACATGTGAAGGATTTGTCCCCATTCCTTATTTTTATTTTTATTTTAATAATTATTGTTATTTTTTAAAAAATAATAATAATTATGGTCTGGATTTCACAAGATTTTTTTCTGAAAAGTAAGTAAACTAATCTCATAAATTATCCAAATTACAACACAAAAGTTGGAAGAGAATATTTTTTTTTAAATATTGAGAATATTGAGATCAAACTTTATAATTAGATAGTGAGAATATTTCTAATTTATTAAAAAAATTTAGAAAAAGTTAAAATACGCAATTAGCCCTATACTTTGAAAATTTCGAGATTTAGTCATTGTACTTTAAAAGTTAATACTTTTCTCAAATTAAAAATCTTAATCTATTCATTATCATCGCCGGTAATTTTCGTTAAAATCTAATAACTTAATGTGTTTATTTTTCTTCAATCGCATATCACATCAGACGAAAACAACCTAATCAACTTGTCAATTTGGTAAAATTTAAAGAAAATACATCTAATTTTAATGATTAGACTAGGATTTTTAAGTTAACAAAATAGATATAAATTTTTTAAAAGTAAATGGAGGGACAAAATATCAAATTTTATCAAAGTATATGGATTAACTACGAATTTTAACCTTTTTAAAAATAATTTAATTGATTTATGGAATTGTTTAAATTATTTTTAAAGGTGATTGTGAGTTGCACGCGACACACAAGTGATAAGATTTGTCGAAAACCTATACCCTACCATTTAGAGGTGTCCCCAAGCAATCTGTAGAGTTGGTTGTTTTTGAGGGCTTTGATTATTATTTTTTTATATATGAAAAAGGTTAAAAGATAGGAAACAAAGGATGAGTGTAATAAATAAAGCAAATTTCGATAAGATATTTATCGGAGTTCAATCATTAATATTTTGTATTCTAAATATTCATTACGAGAGTAGATGTTGATGCTCCATTTCTAAAGTGATGATTGAATTTTAACAATAAATGTTAACAATAATAGAGTAAATCCCGAACAATAAACACGATTAGCGTAACTCAAACTCAGACCATACTTAAAATAAGGAACACGATTAACCATCATACCATCACACACCACATTCAATTTTATATAAATCTTAATACAAGAATAATTCGTTTTGTGTAGATTTTAGTGCATTTACTTATTTAATTGTATTTATGTTACTTTCTCATGTTGGGGCCTTGGCATTGCTTTAATGGTATAATTTTTTTTATCCCCTTCCAAATTTTAATTATTCAATTTAACCATTTTTAGTCTTTTGGTTAAATAGAAAATATTATTTATGGCTCCTTTAAAAAATTTAATAATTCAATTAAAACTATTTTAACACAAAATTGGTTCCACAACTGGTGAAACAATAATTAAATAAATAATTTCAATGTAATAAAAAATATAGGGAGGGATCTACTACCATCAGTGTAAAATTAAAATAGTTTTACACGCTTCCATATATTTTTTGTATACTTAATATTTTCACGATTCAATTGTTATATTTATTGATATAATTATATTTATTATGCATATAAATTTTTGAACCAATCCGAAATATCTATCATATCAATCTAAAATACTATAAATATTATTATTTATTAAACGGTTGAATTTTTTACATAAATAAATAGTTAGAAATTTTTTGTTTATGTTAAATTTGAGGTGCACAATTTATATAAGTGAAATATGAAATACGATGGTTGTATCATTAAAGTATTAATCATACAAAAAAACCACGAAATGGTGTAAAATATGGATCCCTTCCCATAAAAAAATTAAATTTATAATCCAGTTCAACTAGTTCAATTGTTATTTTTTATCTCGAATTCCGATTTTTATCGGTTTTAAATAGTGTATTAAAAGATTAATTCAATCTTTTTGCCCGAATCAATATAATTATCGACTCTCAAACTAATTAATTCAATTGATCAATTTAATCCGATTCTTATTCAGCTGAATAAATATATAAAAAGTATATATTATATTTTATTATAGATTAATATATTTTGGCGGGCCATATGGAGTCAATTTTGCCGGTTCATAAACAAAAATAATAAGTCAAAATTGGCAGCCCATTAAGTCAAAGTGATACTATTTGATAATTCAGTTTTCTAAATTGCATCATTCAAATCAGACAAGATTAAACAAAAAAGAAAAAAGAAAAACCTAATGTAAGCATGCTAATGTATCTGATTTATGGATATACATCATAGTTGAAAATTTACAGAAAATTAGGTGCCCCAAATTTTAAATTTTCCCAATTTGTTTTTTTCAACGGTCAAATAGTCCCAACTCCTAAGTAATGCCGCCGTCAATACATGAAGTCCAACCTAAGTTAAAATATGCCAAATTTACAAGTCTTGACTTGGGCACCAAGCTTAAAAATTAATAATCAAGAATAGATTTGTTCAAGTGTCAAAAAAGAATGATTTAATTTGGATTAGGGTCGAAAAAGAATGGTTTAATTCGGATTAAAATTAGATCATAAAATATTGATATTGAATTAACAGAGCAAGTCAAGTGATTTTTTATTCAACCCAACCTAACCCAACTTAACTTTTTTTTTATATTTTCTATTATTAAAAATTATTACTATTAATTTATCTCGAAATTTTAAATAATTTTTTTTGTTATTATATTGATTTTTATTCGATGAAATATACAAAAGTATTTATAAAACTAAAATATTTGTTATACTATAAAAATAAGAAATTATAATTAAAAGCAATTGAAACAAGTTATAGAAATTATTTTTGAACAATTTCGTTGTGGTCATATCTGTTGTTTTTGATACAATGCTTAAAACTATTTATAGTTCCTTCTCAACTCTTAAATAAGAGAATAATACGCTTCAATACATTCGAACTCATATCCTTCTATACTAACAACAATATTCATACCAATCGAGTTAAAACTCAATTGGCACCAAATTATAAAATTAAATGAGGGTGTATTGATGAATATATTAGGGTGGGCAGATTTGATCTAAAGATTTTAATTGAAAAACCAACCTACGCCACCTTGGAACATGAATTTTTTTTTAAAATCTCGTTATATTAAAATTGTTGAGTTAGAAGATTTGTAGAGTTAAGGGTGTGATTGAACAATACAGAGTAATTGAATAAAAATGTAATTATTAGGGTAATATTTATATTTTCTTCTAATTACAATAAATTGTAATTTTCTAGACATGTTTAGTAGTATAATTTTTAATTACACAATTAACTAATTTTCATTTTAAAATATATTAATTACTACGACAAAAATAACTTTTGATAAAGTAACAAAAAATAAAATAAAATAATCATATGCATTGTGTTAGTCTAAAAAAGTAATTGATAATATGATTACAAATATATATATATATATCATATGCAATTTTATTTATTTGTTCTAGTTCGTATTTGTTGGGTTATTCCCTTTTAATATTTAACATGTGTTTCTTATCATCATCTGTTGGCCTTTGACCAAGTTCATCATTATTTGAATTTGAATTTGCAGCATCAAGATCTCCTTCTTTCATATACTTTTCAAAGTATGGATCATCCCTATTTCATCTATGATTGAAGTTGTGAAATGTGCAACATACTAGAACGATCCAATATTTTTTTTATGTTATACTAAAGTAATGTTAATACGAGAAATATTTTTGTTAGGACAACAAATTTCTTCTTAACCACGTTTTGAAACCTTGAATGTTTCAAATTAAATAATTCATAAGCTGTGTCTAGCATTATTATCTTACATGGTGTCATACCCCACGAATGTTACAAAAGTTATTGGATACTTTATAAAAATTATTTATAAATGTTATGTATTATAAACTTTATTATTTTTAATTAATTTACGTATTATAAAAATTGCTATAACATAACATAAGTCTTTCTCCAAATTAAGTTTATATGATTAAAGTTACGAATCTATTTGCACCTTGAACTCAAAAATTACATGGTAGATGCTAAGTATGCAAATACAAAATGTTTTATTGCACTATATTGTGAGGTACGATACCATTTGAGAGAATGGAACTAGATGCAAGCACCAGAGATGACTTACAAACTCTTTAAATTGAGATATTTTAGGCTTTGAAATGTGGTTGATAGGACAATATTTGTTGTTCTAAAAAATATTTCTTGTATTAACAACATCACTTTAGTTTACCATAAAAACAACAAAGTTAGCTCATACTAGTATGTCGCGTACTTCATAACTTCATTCATAAGTGAATTTGAGATGATCTATACCTCAAAGATAACATGGAAAAAAGAAAAAAAGAAAAGAAATATCGATAATTTTAATGATACAAATTCTGATGATGATGATGAATTCGGTTAATGACCAACATATGATGAAAAGGAGCTTAAGTTAAATAATAAAGAGGGAATAACGTGACAAACATGTAGCATTGTAATAATTAGATAAAATTACATATGCTAACATTTTTCTTGTTATTTTTATTAGTAATTACATTATCAACTAAATTTTTTATACTAACACAATATATATAATGACTTTATCTTAATTCTTGTTACTTGATTTTTATCATGCTAATAATTTTTTATAGTAATTAATATCTTTAAAAAGTATAAATTATTTAACTCTATAATTACAATTTGTACTACCAAGCATGATATAGGGAATTACGAAGTAATTACACTCTATCAGCCAAACATGTCTAGAGAATTACAATTCTTAGTAATTACAAGAGGGTATAATTATTACCATAATAATTACATTTTCATTCAATTACTCTGTACTGATTGAACAAATTATACTAAAAAAATATTAATTAACAATAGACCTATTCAAGAGTTGGATAATTTGTCCCGTACGATCAATTTAGCCCCAGCTAAAACTAAGTTTTAAGATAAACAAATTTCAACAAAATTGTATTTGAATTAGAACTTATTAATTAAATTAAATTAAATTAAATTATAAATATATATTTAAGATTCTAAATATTAGATGTTCAAAATTATATCTCGAGTCTAATTCAATTTAGAAAAGACTATAATCTTAATTAATAATACATTTAATTAATTTTTAAATTTTAATAGATGCGATAAAAGTTATATATTGATACAAGAACGTGACATGGAAGTTGGGATTGATTCACTCAACGAGGACGAAGAATTGTGAGATGGAGGTGGAAGTGTTGTAGGAAAACAAAATCAATTTGTAAAAGAGGAAAGTGAAAGGCTTAAGATGGAAAAGGAGAGAGTCGATTTGGAGAGTGAGAAAGTCCCCTCTTTGTTGAGGAGTAGGAGGGTTATCAGGCCATGCAATGCTTCCTGATAGGTTGATCTATCACTCATTAGTTATTTATAAGATTAACAATGCAATGTGAAGTGATTAGATAACAAAGTATGTATGTGACAAGCGATAGACACGTTGTTGAAGTGATTAGGTTGTCATGGATAGATGACTCACATGTTTCTTACAACATGGCAAAACAATTTTCTAATCGAAGAAAGAGATCACTAGCAAACAAGGTAGATGGCAGAGTCGAAATTCGATAGTCTAGTGGCATCAGGTGTTGAGAATATCCCTAGCAAAGTATCTCTGACGAGGTATGTGTAACAATTTATATCTAATTGTTTTTTTAAAATATTAAACTATGTACTAAAAATACATAAATGAACAGGCAAACTTGTCAACCGAGTTTTCAACAAAGTTTTCAAGGTTGATATACTAAAAAAGTCCTTAAACTACTATATTCTATTTAAATAATCCCTTAAATTATTTTTGTAGTTGAATAAGCCCTTATTCTATGATTTTCACTTAAAAAAGCTATTGATTTTAATATTAAATTAATTTTATTTTGAATTTTATGCTCTTAATTTTTTGTTGATGCAACGAAAATTATACACACTTTTAAATCAACATAAAATTTAAAATAGCAATGTAAAGTTTCAGAAGAGTGATTAAATGTTAGGTAGATAAGCACTTTCAAGAATTTTAAAAATATTATTTTGTTTTAATTTTAAAAAATATATTTTTTATTTAATAAAATATTTGCATCAACATAAAATGTAAATTAGTTTAAAAATTCAAAATAATTTTACACTAATATTAAAATTAAGGACTCTCATGGATAAAAGTTATATATTAAGGATTTATTTAACTAAAAAGTGGACTTGTTTAAACAAGGTATAATAATTCTTATTTAATAAAAGGAATTTTAAATTTATTATCTTTTAAATGATAATACTGACCAGCAGGCTGTCCTCGGCCATGAAAAAATCTGAAAAATATTTGGGCCGCAGCCCATCTTATTCTATATAAGTAGAGGTGTCGTTAGCTAAGCATAGTTTCAGTTAAATATATAGAGAGAGATGACAATGGGTCAGACCGAGACGGTTTCTTTCCCGCCCAACTCCGATCCAATTTATTTCTAGTATAACTCGATTTTGATTTAATCGAATTTAAATATTAAATTATTCATCCTGAACCAATTTAAAAAAAATTAAATTTATATTTAATTTCGACCCATCTAAAATGCCTGAACCAATTTAAAAATAAATAAATTTATACTTAATTTCGACTCGATCCAAAATGTTATAATATTTATTTTTTATTTTTATTATCAAAATAGAATAACCATTTATAATTTCTTTTATCTTTAATGATACTAGTAACTATTTTCTATGCATAATTATGTTAAGAGTAAATATTAATATAAATTTTATTATCATATATTCTAAACTAATAATACATATAAATGGTATCTTGATAATTAATTTGGGGGTAAAACAGGTTTTTTCTATGTCGACCCAACCTAATTAATTGAAGAATTAAACTTGTCCCGTCATGCTCTGAAGCTCAGTTTATTTTAAATAATTAACCCTACCAGCCCATATAGAAACTCATCAAGCCCAACTCTTTTTGCGATCCCAAGCTATTTTATTTATGAAATTAATATTTTCATAAACTTCACTTTAACTCAATAATTGAAATATTGAATTTTGTTTAACAAGTTAATGTAATTTTTAGCACATAAATTTAATAATTAGGTCCAAATTAATATTTAAATAATTTTTTTCGATACTTTTATTTGAAAAATATTAGATACATAATCTCAAATAATTAGTCTAGGGAGGAGTAGGGACCTTGACCCTTTTAAAATGGAAATTTCTCCTTTAATTTTTTTATAATTTTTTAAATTTTAAATAAATAATGATAAAATTGTACTTTATCTAAAAAAAAAGGTTTAAATTAGTAATGATAAATTTATACTTTATCTAAAAAAAACAATTTAAATCAATAATGATTTTTTTTAATCAAACAGTTACGATATAAACGAACTAATAGTTGGAATAGTCTAAATTAAAAAGTAATCAATAAAACTCTTGTGATTGAAGACCGACGTATATAATTGCATAAGATAAATCTTGACTCGAGTATTCAAAAATCAATATCTTCACTTTGATAATTACGAGCTAAAGCTTTATTCCCCAAATAATTTTTCTTTCAAACAGAATAATAGAAGAATCAAAAGAAGAATAAAACATAAATTTTAATTTAATTTGGGTATTGATTCCTTTTCTTAACTTTAACTAAATTAAATAATTATATAAATAATTTTAAAAAAATAAATAAAATATTTAAATGCATGTTTTAGGATATTATACAAATGCTGAATATTTTTCGTGTTTTTATTTCTATACTTATTAATTATTGTTGGGATTAAAAAAATTAAAGCTATTTAAATGAATATTAAAATAAATTATTTGCATATATTATTGAATAAAATTACAATTTTCCACTTAAATTACAATTAATACATGACTTGTAGAAAAGATAATGAAATATCTACTGTGCCTCAACTAAACAATTCTCATAACAAGAAACGTTTATTTTGTGATAAATCTCGATGGTCATATAGTCGTGTAGTAATTTTTTGCTTTGTTTTTTTATGTTTTTTTGTACGAGATAAAAATTTTATATCGAGAATAGATACAATTTTTTTTGCGACAGTGACAAACTTACTAACAATTGATACAAATTTTGAATTGCATCTATCGTGGACTCATGAGTGGGAACAATGGTAAAAGTTGAGGGCATTCTCGATTGATATTGTATAATGGATAAATTGTGAGTTTGGATGGACGGTGCGTTTAACTGCGGTTAGTGTAAAAATAGTGGTGGCCGTGAGATTAGATATTGTAGCTATACTGTAGCGTGAGACAAAAAGTAAACTAAATCCACCGCACCGCAGTCAATCGCCCATCCAAACGAAGCCAAAGTAAATAAACTTGGATAAATGGGAATTTTATGCCCACAATCAACACCATCAAACTCCACGTACAACTCCACTGCAATTAAAGGTTAGGGAAGAAGTAAAAAATAAAATAAAAAAGAGATATCAGAAAAGTGAAAATAGGTATTTGAGTCTAATCTCACTACCTAAGTATGAATGTGGAAGTTAGGGTAAAATCAAAACTATATCAATCAATGATTTTATAAGATTCTTGATGTAATGATTTCTTAATCTTAACATCTATTGGTGACGAGATTATATCATTATATCTCAATGATGAGAAAGATTTTATTAGTAAATTATGAAAATGTTCGTAATTGTGTCTATATAAATGATAAAGTCAAACTAATTTGCTTAATGGGCCTTGATGCTTACGAATTACGCGGTCCAATAATATTAAAAATAGACTAAATTAACAAAGTTAATTTGCCAAATAATTTTTTTTTAAATTTTTAAAAATAGGCCGTTTTTTGAGAGTATGTGAAAGTGTGTCAAGTTGGACGAACTTTTCTACCAACTATGCAGCTAGGCGTGCTTTCATATTCTTTCTCTCAAAACACACGACTTGTTTAACGAATTATTTTTTTTGGCATATTCAACTGACTTAACCTTGGAAAAATATAAAAAATATCATCTTTCACCTAAAAGTATTAATTTTCTTATTTAAAAATTACTTATATTTTTAAATCCAAGTTGATTATGTTTGTATCCAAATTAATTTAAATATATGATTTTACAATTAAAAACAGATAAAACAATAAATATTTTCTAAATAAAAATATATTTTAAAATGATTAATTTAAATTCAAATACCTACTTAGTTTGCGAAAAGATATATATAATTCAAATTAATTTTTATGAAAATTTGTTTTTCGTATAATTTGTGTCTTTTTTTTCAATATATTTTAAAATGATTAATTTAAATTCAAATACCTACTTAGTTTGCGAACAGATATATATAATTCAAATTAATTTTTATGAAAATTTGTTTTTCGTATAATTTGTGTCTTTTTTTTTCAAAAAAGAAAATAGGAAAAAGAACACATTGTTATTCCCATTTTCACCCCCTTAATATATTTTCTTTCTTTTTCTCTTTCATACTATTTTTCTTTTCACTTTCGTACACTTTTTATAAATAGAAAAAGAAAATTTCACATACATAAATAACAATAACTCACAATTATAAGATCTTTGTCTAAAATCTAGCATACCCCAATTCCTCTTTCTTCCCCCCCCCCCCCACCAAAAAAAAAAAAAACTCCCAAATCTAAAGAGAGACTTTCCTCTCCTCCGATCCTTTCTTCGTCTTGGTTTATGAGGTATTTAATTTTTTAGGTTTTTTTTGAATCAGAGATCTGGAGGTTTCCTTTTGGTGTAAACCAGATCGATTCGCTTTTGATTTGTTACATAAAATTTTTGGGATTTTTTTGATAAGATTTTTGGGAATTTTATGTTTCTTGATCTTTGTTTCTAGTTATTAAACTAATTTAAAATATATTTATTTAGGGTTTCTACAGCCATATGTTTTTTTTCTGTGAAATTTTTATTTTTTTGATGACTTACTAATTGGTTTTAATGTTTTGTGCATATCTACAGCTCGAAGGAGAAACCCACTCTCGGGTAAGTTTTTTTTTTTGCAAGATTTTTTTTTTAAATTTGTCTTAAATTTTTTATGCTATTGAAGCCAACATTCCTAAAGATAATACCTGGGCTAGCTGTAAATGCTTGGTATTATGAGTTCTTTGTGTTTATTGCGTGACATATGCTATGAATTTTTGAGGTAATAAGACAAATTTTATGTCTTTTGGCTGTAATTTTTGTTTTGGTGTCCTAGTCTATGAACATTTAATGCCTTAGTTTTCTAGAAATAAGCTATTATTTGATATTTACTCGAAATTCAAGCTATGCTCTAGTTTTTTAGAAATCAGCTTTTTATGACAATTTCTTAGAGTTTGGTAATTGATTATAAGTATACAAAGTTAGGCCTAGCTGCCTAGACATCCATTCTTTGATGTTTCATACCAAAAATCCCTAAAAAACTGCGCCTTTCTGTGTTTCTCTCTGAGAAAATTTGGTTTTATTATTCTATTGTTCAGGGTAATGTTTAATTTGTTTTCAAAAGCTGTGGAGTGCTTATAGTACCTTCACAAAATTGGAACTTATGGCTTAGATTGGAGCTGATGCTGAATTAATTTTTAACAGACTTCTCAAAAGTTTGTGTTTAAGTTTCATTTTATCTGTTGTGCAGTGGTACGCGGATTAAGACCCGCAAACGGAATATTGCTGCACCTCTGGACCCTGCAGCATTTGCTGATGCAGTAGTCCAGATCTATTTGGATAATGCTGGTGATCTGGTAAATGTCACAATATACATATTTTTAATCTAGGTTTGAACTTAAGCATAGTTTTAGACATACAGTTGGATATCTTACGCTTGTTGGTTTAACACTTCGTGTCATACAGGAACTTGTTGCCAAGAACCTTGAATCTTCTGATCTTAACTTCTCAAGATACGGTGACACTTTCTTTGAGGTAAGCTTCTTCCTTTCAGGTTAAAATATCAACTGTTTTGACATCTTCCTTTTAAAAAATGCATTAAGAATAGGATCTGCTAGAAAATTAGATAAGGGATTCCTCTTCCGTTGTGGTATATGCTTGCTAGGTGTTTATTGGGTTGATGTTTTGATGCTAACATTTGAAATTCCAAGTGTACATGCCTAGAGGTTTGATAACTTAATCAAGTTTGGCATTGTTAAGGGCCATATTTAGAGTTTTTGACAAAATTCTTATTCCTGAAACATGATTATGGTGATCCTCCAAATTATTATTATCTTAGGTATCTGCCTGAGTGTTAAGAGTGTCCGTTTTATAGTTTCTAATTTTCATGACTAAGTTGTTTCATAAGATAATTTTTGCAACTGGTGTATCTTAGTTTTCATTTCATTCTTTTACAGTTGGTATTAGTTAATTCTGCACAGGGCCTAAAAAGCTTTCCAATAAAAAAATAGTAAATCTAGATATTGCTGATTTTTTACCAGAGCTTGAAGTTCTTCAAACCTGGTTCTAATTGCTTGTTTCCTCCCTTTGCCCCTAGTGAAACTTAGTTCTACTGTTTGGAGCAATCTAAATTGGCAATTGCAGGTTGTTTTCACCGGAGGCCGCACACAACCAGGCACAATCAAACCTGATGAGGGGGAGCGTCACCCTTACTCTGTAATAGAGTGTGAGGCTAAACGTGAAACCATTTTGCCATCTGTGATCTACATACAGAAAATCTTGCGTCGAAGGCCTTTTCTGATAAAGAATCTTGAAAATGTTATGCGAAGATTCTTGCAGTCCTTGGAGCTGTTTGAGGACAATGAAAGGAAGAAGCTTGCAATTTTCACAGCACTTGCTTTTTCCCAGAAGCTATCAGGGCTGCCACCTGAGACTGTGTTCCAGCCACTGCTCAAGGACAATCTTGTGGTCAAAGGGCTAGTTCTTTCATTCATAACAGACTTCTTCAAGGAGTATCTGGTGGATAATAGCCTTGACGATTTAATTTCAATTCTGAAGCGAGGGAAAATGGAGGACAATCTTATGGACTTCTTCCCATCTGCAAAGCGATCCCCTGAAGGTTTCTCTGAACATTTCACGTAAGTTTTCTACTTTAAGAAAGAGGAATTGTGTCATTTTAAATTTCCATACATGTTTTGGTTATATCCTTGTATTTGCTAGTCAAACAATGGCATTGTGCTCTGTCATTCTACAAAAGCATGTTTATTGATTGTTTTGAAACTTATTCATGCCTGATTATGTTGATTTTCAGCAAGGAAGGGTTGGTGCCCTTGGTTGAATACAATGAGAAAAAAATATTTGAGGTAAAACTTAAGGAAATGAAGTCTGCTTTGACAACCCAGATAGCAGAAGAATCTGATATATCTGAAGTCATTGAGAATGTCAAACAACGTGTTAAGGATGCTAAATTACCTGATATTGAGGTTGTACGAATTCTTTGGGATGTAATAATGGATGCTGTTCAGTGGTCTGGAAAGAACCAGCAGCAGAATGCCAATTCAGCTTTACGACAGGTATGTGTTTTGTCTTTCTACTGTTTTTTCCCTACCATTGTTTGAAGAAACTCAATTTATCATAGGAGATGCAGGTATTTAGCAACACAATTCTCCAATGGGCGAACCCAAATAAGTACATGTGTGCCAGTCTTTGTTTCCTCTGAAATAAAATTTTCTACAATGTTTAATTTTAGCAAAAATAGGTTCATAATTGAAATAAGATAATACTAGTTGCATGCATGGTTTCGATTGTTGAGTATGAATTCTGGTACATGCTGGGTTGTTTTTTACTTGAATTTGTATTTCACTTGTAATTCTACAGTTTAGATAATACTGTTTGTTTGATATTTACGGTCTTTCCTCTCTTATTTGGACTGCTTTTGTGGCTCATTGCTTTTTAAATTCTACTTTTCTTGGTTATCAAACTTTTGCAGCGGTAGTTTTGCTAATTAGGGACAGTAGTGTTAGCTAGCTTGATCAAGTTCTTTCGTGTTTTCTTGGATGTTGTTTGATTTCTTCAAGAGGTTGAATAGATACTTGGTTTAAATTGATGAGCAAAGTGTAGAAATTGTTATTTTATAGTTGTGTGAAGGCATCAAAAGAGTATTTTTTCCTAAAAGCATTCTGAAGTGAAGTGTTGGCTGAAATTGACTATTTTTTGTGGACGCCTTCTCGTCGTATGGTTATGTTCTACTTGAATGCATAACTATCGGACCCGAGTTTATTCAGCTATTTTCATTCCTAGCATGTATCAGATTCTGATGCAAGGGACCCTTGTCCGTTAATTTCTTATAGCACCAATTATTTTTAGACACCTCAGGCTCTCCTTATATTTTACTTGTTCAACAGTTTTCAATTCCAGTGTATCTCAATTTTCTACCCACTGTCATTAAATTCTAATCCTGGCTGTAGCAATGCATTATCAAAAGTCGATGTAGTTCTGTCAGCTGGATTAAAAGCTATATGCTATTATTCATTGTCAAAGCACCAGACCAAGTTGTTGATTTGGCCGTGTTTTCTTGATAAAGGTCAAAACATGGGCAAAGCTGTTAAATTCGTTCTGCAGCAGTGGAAAACTTGAACTGGAGCTTATGTATAAGGTTCAGATGCAATGCTATGAGGATGCGAAATTGATGAAGCTATTCCCGGAGATTGTGAAGTCTCTCTATGACCAAGATGTCCTTGCGGAAGACACAATTCTTTACTGGTTCCGCAAAGGATCAAATCCAAAGGGCAGGTATATGTTTTCTCTTCATATTTTTGCTTTCATATCATTGACATGTACGAAATATCATCTGTGGTTCAGCTTAGGCCCTAGCACGACTGTTTGGAAAATGTATGAAAACCATTTTTATTGCCATCATCTTCTCATTTTCGAACCCTTAGCTTAATATACTTTTTTTTCTCCACATCCATATTATATTCCTCTATGTTTCATATATGAGCTTTTAAGAACGTATGGCGATATTATTGCAGGCAAACCTTCGTGAAGGCCCTGGAGCCCTTCGTGAATTGGCTGGAGGAAGCCGAAGAAGAGGAATAAGCGCGTCGATAATAATAGTGTTATCAACAATCAAGAAGTTATGATAATTAACCTTGTTATCTTTTCCTTGTCTTTATTAAGCTATATGTTTGCCGGATTCTTTTAACATTTGGTGTGTGCCTGCTAAAATATTTGCTGCGCTCGTATGCTAAGCTTAATGGATTATTAACTTAAATAAAGAAATATGGTGCTTTTTGTACCATCTCTGTTGTAAGTCATGGGCTCTTCTGCACGTGCTTTTGTCTAATCCAGTATTACTTGTCATTGCTTTGGGCTGTTTAAAGAGTATGCTGTGTTGTTATAATCGGATTCGACTAGCATACCGGTTCGGACAAAGAGATTGAACCGGGAATTAGACAAAAAATCAGCGGTTGAACTGAGTTATAAATTTTTTCAGTTTTTATGATTTTTTATTATTTATCAATTGTTGTTGAATTCGCGAGTTAACTTGAATTGGAAATTGCATTTGCATGTGATTTTAGAACTTTGGATATTTTTCCATATTAAAATATTTGATAGTTAAGGTGAACTATTTTGGAATTAAATCTGATTTACTAAGAACAAGTGGAGCTACATGTTTTGTTTGATAAAATATAAAATATTTTTATGTTAAAACTTTTTTTGAAAATAAATCTTTCAAGTGTTGAAAATTTTAAAAAATACATTTGTTAAATAAAAATAGAAATCTATTCTAAAAAACGAGTAACTTTTAGATAAATAACCATGTTAACAATAAAACAAAACAAAGTTAATTTAAATTAATATAATTGATTGAATAAATTTTTTTGTTGTTAACAAAAATAAAATAAAATAAAATAGTTTTTAATGTTAAATATAAAATGAAAAAGTATGGACATTTCTAGTTTGATATATATTGTTTTTGGTAAAAGTGTTATTGAAGTTGATGTTGTAAAGGGTAGATTGTATTTTGTTTATGTAAAAAATAATAAATTAATTAATGTATATTAGATTAAAGAATAAGCTAATATTTTTTTGTTAAATTTTTTATTTTTAAAAAATAGTAAATTGGTTTATGTAACTTAGATCAAAGAGCAAATTAGTATTTTTATTAAAAAATTTATTTATTTTTACTGTTAAAAATAACAAATTGTTTTATATATCCTAGATTAAAGACTAAATTAGTATTTTTATTAAAAAATTATTAATTTTTAGGATTAAAAAAATAATAAACATCAAAGAATAAATTAATTATTTTTAAAAAAATTTACTCATATTTATAATTAAAAATTGAGAGAAAAATTAAACGATTATACATTATTTTTACATAAATTTAAATCAATCCTAATTCTTCAATTAAATCCAAAATGTTAAAACCTTTATTTTCAAATTTCCAATCTCACGAAAGTTTTTTAACCAAAATTTTTCGTAAATCAATTTTAGGAAGATAACAAAAACATTTTTTTTTATTTTTCTTCCAAATTTTTTACATATTTTTATTTTTCAAATATCATATATCAAAATTTCAACTTTTTTTCTTAAAAAATAAAAACAAATATATACTCTGTTTACTAAATCCAAACAGATTTCCAGAAACTGCTACCATTGCAATATCCTTGTATTCACATTCTCTTCTAAGGTCAGTGGAAACTGAAAAATGGCGCTCTCATTTGCAGTTGTAGCTTCCTCATCTTCAATAATGTGCAAAGCTACTAACGCCAACAACCATTCGCATCTTCAAGACTTATCGTACATCAAACGCGCCGCCCTTATATCCGACAAGTCTGCTGGGTTTACTTCCCCGCACCCAAATTTTGGATGCGTTATTGTTACACCCTCGGCCGAGGTGGTTGGGGAAGCTTACTTGTATGCCCAAGGTACAAAGCCGGCGGAGGTTCTGGCAGTTGAGGCCGCCGGCGAACGGTGTAGAGGCGCGACCGCTTATGTTAATATGGAGCCTGGAGATTGCCATGGGGATCACACCGCCGTCTCCGCTCTTGTTCAGGTTTTAATTGCCTTCTTTTTTCCTTTTATTTTGGGGATGAATTGAAGAGGTTGTAGTATCTCATAGGGAAAATTGAAATAGCAACCACGTAGCAATGACTATAATACCAAAATTGATTTTCCCTAAAACTAGTTTATGAGTGAATGTGTTTTCTGCATTTACAAGGATCTGTCTATTTAGTTTTTATTACTAAATTTGCATGTTTTTTTGGCATAACAAGGACTGAAATTTAAGGCACTAGGTAATTTGTCAAGTGGCTAATGTTTGATAGATCTATTTACAATTATATAATCTGCTTTGATATTTCATTTAGAGGTTTTTGGGTGCCAGAACCTAAATGCCAAAGGGACTGAGGCCTAGGTCTTAGGTGCACCGTGAACTCCTCTAGAGTTAAAGATGAAGTGAAGTTGAAGTCACTATTGAATGATGAAATTAGGAGTAGATAATTCTGTAAGTTGGAGCCTTTGGAAATCTTAGAGACTTAATTTATAATTCTTTTTTAAGTCCCGGTTGCTTTGATCCTGTGTTGTTTATGATTTATTTGGCTACTTATATTATGTTTCTGAATTCCATGATTAGTTTCTAGTAGTTTCTTTCCTCTGCTGTCGCTTCACTTAGCAGAGATAACTTTTTTCCCCCGTTTTTTTCTTTAATTTTCATATTATTATGTCAGTTGCTAGATCATTGATATTCTGTAAATTAGGCAGGGATCACAAGGGCTGTTATTGGAATGAGGCATCCTCTGCAGCATCTAAGAGGAAATGCTATACGTGCATTTAGGAGCCAAGGTTTGCAGGTTGATGTTCTTGGAGAGGATATGCAAAGTAAACTTGTGGAGGTATAACTTTTAAACTGCATGTGGGGCATGTTTCATTTCCACATTTTTTATTCTTTTGCCTCACAAATCCTGCTGGGTAGAGTTTTGATTCATCAAGTTATTACCATAGTAATGTACACATTTCTTTCTTGTTTCCTCCGCTTATTTAATCTGTTTTCCTCCCTTATTTGGGATACGATGTTCTAACAATGATTTAACTTGCATCTGCTGCCCACCTGCATGCGTTTCTCTTATTGGAAGACTTATTATGCATACCTATAGCTCCTTCCATCTTTTATATCTCTGCAACTGATATATCTGGATCACAAGTATTGTTTCATCATTATGGTTTCCTTCTGGATTATGTACATCCTTGATCGATGTCATACTTGATCTCCATGCCTCTACCTTGTCAGAGGGAAAGGAGAAAACCATTATCTGTAACTGTTTGAAGAATATAAGTGTTCTGTTTGAAAGGTTTCAAGTTGATTAGCAGATTCAAAGCCTATGCTGCAATCTTTCTTTCATCACTTATGATGAATAGAGTTTGTTGATAAACGGTCTTTGGTTTACTGATCTGATTGGGGTTATGTATTCTATAAAACAAAGTTTCAGGAGAAGAAAGGGAATAGCATGTCTAATGGGAATGCATCGAGTTAGATGGCAAAGTATCGCTGACCAGGGATTGCAAGTTTCCAGAAGATTATAGTTTGTGAATGCTTCAGATGTCTTTGTGTTCATCATCTATTTTTTGCTGGTCTATCAATATTATGATTTGTTCTTGTATTCTAATGCTGCCTATCAAATGAAAAATGCTTTCCATTATACTTAGTATATCAGAACTTTGTATTGTAGGAAGCTCGAAAGGCATGTCTCCTTGTCAACTTACCTTTTGTTTATAGAGCTGCTTCTCGTGTTCCATTTTCTGTTCTCAAGTATGCAATGACCCTTGATGGTGAGTATTATGCATTAAATAAATTTAGTCTTTGTTTTATCCTTCATTTTTTTCTTTCACTTTAATTGAAGGTTGTTAATTGTTTTCTTACTTTTGAGCTAGCTGTTAAATATATGGGTCACTTCAGACAGTGTTTCTTGGATGGAATAGGTAAAATAGCTGCAAGTAGTGGACATGCGGCATGGATAAGTAGCAAGTTGTCTAGGAATCGAGTTTTTGAGTTACGGGGTAGAAGCGATGCCATTATAGTTGGAGGGAACACTGTGCGTAGGGACAGTAAGTATCATGAACACCACCTCTGCCCCTTTGGTAATAAGGTGGCGGGTTAACCTCAGAATGTTTGTGTATTCCCTACTAATTCTTTTATTTATGTAGACCCAAGACTGACAGCAAGACATGGAGGTGGGCATATGCCAATTCGAATTGTACTGTCTCAATCGCTTGATCTTCCTGAGGAGGCAAATCTTTGGGACCTATCTGATGTATCTACTGTAGTTGTAACACAAAGGGGAGCAAGGAGGAGTTTCCAGAGATATCTTGCATCTAAAGGAGTTGAGGTAGTGGAGTTAGACATCTTAAACCCTAGGGATGTAATGGAATATTTTCATGACCGTGGATACCTCTCCATTTTATGGGAGTGTGGAGGAACTCTAGCTGCATCTGCTATTTCATCGGGTGTAATACACAAGGTTATAGTTTGGTTTTTAATTTTTATTTACTTTAAAGGTTCTGCTGGATAGAGCTAATCATTTGGAATTCTATGTAGTCTCAGACCTTTCTCTTTCAATAGGATATCAATTCTTTCTCTGGCTCTTGTATGTGTTCAGTATCCATATTATGGATTATATGTTTTTGCCCTAAAAATTGGGTGAAAATGTCATTCAACTGATAATAATAGTTTATACCCCAACATCTCTGTCTAGAAACCTTCCGACTTCTTCAGGAAAGACAACTATGTGCCAGTTTAAGTCTTTCTATTGCAAGTTTTAGTCTGTGTTATGAATCAAGGATTCCTCAACCTCTTATGGCATAGAGATTTAATTCCAAATATTGCTTCTGCTACTTGTCTCTTATCCATTTATCATTTTGGCCTTCTGGTTGTAGGTTTTTGCATTTGTTGCTCCTAAAATTATTGGTGGGAAGAATGCTCCTTCTCCTGTGGGTGAGCTTGGGATGGTTGAGATGTCTCAAGCACTGGATTTGATTGACGTTTGCTTTGAGCAGGTTGGTATCTTTAATGTTTTTTCACTGTTATTGGTAAATGTATAAATAGAGTAGTGACTTTATAACAGCAGCATCAACTATAACAATGACAAAAGCAACAGCAAAAAACAGGAAATGCTATTTTAAGTTTGATGAAATGATTGGTTTATTTCATTGAAGCATTGTGTGGTATGATGAGTTAGGGGCAAGTCAGAAATTTTAGTCTATTTCCTCTTTTTCCTCAACTAGGTCAGGTGAAGTGTTTTTCGAGATCAATGTGTCCCACTTTTTATTTGTCTGTGTATTTGTTTCTTAAATGTTGTGAGGGAAAGAGACATTTTCTGGGGGGATGACATAAAGTACATTTCATATTATTCCATGTTCTGATTATGTTTCCTGTTTGTTGTCTTTGGGAATATGAAAAATTGCATTTCAAAGTTCAAACTAATAAATGGAGATAAATGGGAACATGTATTGCTAGGTGATTGTGGTGGTTCTTGTTATTATTATTATTATTATTATTATTATAAGTTCAAATATTTGAGCAAGTATGATTGCTATTATGACCTTTCCTCTGCATGCCCCATTTGGATACGTCTGTACAGCATATTTTTCTGACTTCATATTCATATTTGTGTTGCATCTTTTGCTTCTTGCATTTGAACGCAGATTGGACCTGATATGCTCATCAGTGGATTTCTTCAGCCTATACCAGATTTAACGCCCACTATTCCTTCAGAAGATGAAACCTTTGCTATTGACCCTACTGTTGCTCCTTTTGAGACAAGCATCATATTCTTCTATAAAACATGGGATCTTTATGGCGCCTTCTCAAATTTTTCTCCTCATCCAATTCAAATGCCCGATGAAGATGGTAATTATGTCACTTGGTTTAGCGTAGAGCATTATTACCAGGTATTGCCCATTATTTGGAAGCTCCATTACACGTAACCACGTTTACATTCATTAAAGCTCTCTTGTGCTTTTAGGCAAACAAGTTCATCGGAGTCAGCAATCCTCTAGCACAGGATTGCATAGACAAAATAAAATCAGCAAAAAGTCCAGAGGAAGCAGCACGACTGGGAAGGCTAACACAGCGGCGACACCCTCATCTGGTATGCTTAACTGAAAAATTCGAACATTCTTCTAGTCCTTAAGGTTGCTATTATTGCTTAAAACCTCATTCTAAATGTTACAAGAATGCCTATAGTTTCTAGTTTATTGTTGTATGCCCGGTTTTGGAGGAAATTAGTAAGCTCCAACATGTGTGCTCCGTTTGGGGTGGTTTGGATTGGTCTATACAGGGATGACCAAATCTGCTATTCATTCTATATAGCATTCAATTATGGACATCTAGTGGTTATGGTTTTTAATCGATTAGCAACCATTAAGAGTCCTAGAAATTGGTTTTGGCATAGAACGATACACTGTTATTTTCGGAGCTGCAAAATTCTGAAAATTACAAGTTATTCCACTTTTAACACTTCTAGGAAGTCTAGGATCCATCTTCTATCATATCAAATAGTTTATTAAGGCCAGTTGTGTCAAGGTTGCCTATCTGTCAGACTCTGACCACCTCTGAATTATGTTACTTCATTTCTGTTGAACTACTCATGTCCAACACTCATGTCCGACACACGGACATGACCTTCAAGGATCCTCCAAATACATGAAAAAAATTGGAGAAATCTGACTGTACCTGTATTGGATGTATATTTGTCTCCAACTCTTTTAAAGGTCTAGGATCTATCTTCTATCTATTATATCAAGTAGTTTATTGTGCTCCATTTTTCTTGAATAAAGCCAGTTTGGTCAAGGTTGCAAATTTGTCTGGCTGACCACCTCTGTGTTATGTTACTTCCTTTCTGTTGAAGAACCCATGTCTAACACTCGTGTCCAACACATGGACATGAGGATAGAGCCTCCTAGGATCTTCTAAATACATGAAAAAGATTAGAGAAATCTGACCGTACCCATATTGGACACATCTACGACACTCACACCCGAGTCTGAGTAACGTAGCCTTGGAGATTACAGTTTTCCCTGACGGAGCTAAATGATGCAGGTGAGATCTGATTGGGAAAGTGTGAAGATTGATGTTATGTATAGGGCACTAAAATGCAAGTTCTCGATATATCCTCACTTGAATTCCATGTTGCTATCGACTGCCGGGTCGGTCCTAGTTGAAGCTTCGCCTCATGACCTTTTCTGGGGTGGTGGGCGGGATGGTGAAGGCCTGAATTATCTTGGCAGGCTGCTGATGAAGTTGAGGTCAGAGTTTCTTGGTGAATCATCTGCTGCAAGTGAAAACACCTGCATAGCTTTATGATGTACATAAAAATGAAAATAAATGAAATTGATCCTGCATAGACCCACATTTGATCTGTATTGTAACAATTTATATTATACAAAGAAAGTTTAGGTTAAGTTTTGAGTTAAAATTATCATAGTATTGTTTTCGGTTGGAATTTTGTTTTCTTATTCTATCAGAAAATGCATTCGGTTTCGAACTTATTCAATTTGATCCCTTTTAAATTGACCATTAGTTTAATCATTATGTATAATTTAACTGGTGTACAAGTTTAAATATAGCACAATAGAAAACAAAAGTAGATTAAGAATTAGAGTAACTCCAATTTGTCAATATGCCTTTTAGAAAATTGGACCAAATTTGTCAAAGTAGCAAAAAGAGGTAGGCATTAGATGAGAAAATAATAAAGGGTAGATTTTTAAGGAAATTAAGTACAATTATAATCATAAAAAATACATATTCAATAACTATAATTACATTCAAATTAATGCAAAACATAATTGAATTGATCATAAAAATATATCCGGACTTAAATAAAAAAAATTAAACAAATCTATTACATAATGTGATTTAAGTCCAAAAAAAATCTAAAAGTACCTAAAGAGTTGATGCATTATTCGAGCCTAAACTTTGCAATCATTCTCTTGGATTTTTTTTAATCCAAATTAATTTTTAAACTTGATAATTAATCTAATTTTAAGGCTTAAACTAGACAATTATTTTCACATTCAAGTTTGATTTTTTTTTTCAAATTAGTCCATAAAATCCACATTGAGACTTAAATTTTTTGTCTCACATTTTTAAAGAAATGTTATGGATTAATTTGGAGAAAAAAATAATTGTCAATGCGAGAACAAATGCTAAGTTTGAGAATTAATTTTGACATAAAAAAAATTTACCCTAATGCGAAAACAAGAACAAAAATTGCCAATTAACCTAAAACTAATTAATATGGCTCCCTTAACAAATTAAAATCTATATAAATTATCTACCTCCAGCAGCTTCAGTGAAGAGCCAAAGCGGAAAACCCTAAAACAAAATGAAGTACAACCCTCGCGTCTCCTCTTCACGGCGCAAGAACCGTAAGGCCCATTTCACGGCGCCGTCAAGCGTCCGCCGACTCCTAATGAGTGCTCCACTGACATCGGAGCTGCGGTCCAAGTACAACGTCCGGTCCATGCCGGTTCGCAAGGACGACGAGGTCCAAGTCGTACGTGGAACATACAAAGGCCGGGAAGGGAAAGTGGTTCAAGTATACCGTCGCAAATGGGTGATCCACATCGAGCGAATCACTCGGGAGAAGGTCAATGGGTCAACCGTCAATGTTGGGGTCAACCCTTCGAAAGTGGTGATTACGAAGCTGAGACTCGATAAGGACCGGAAGAGTTTGTTGGACCGGAAAGCCAAAGGAAGGGTTGCCGCCGATAAGGATAAAAGTACTAAGTTTAGTGCTGAGGATATTATGCAGAGTATTGATTGATTCATAACAAAAAAAAAGGGTTCTTTTTTATGTTTTGCGAATTTCAACTTTTTTCAACTTTTGGATGGCTTAATCTTATTATGTTATAAATTTTGTGCTACTGTTTTTGCGATTTTTTTTTTCCTTATTTGAGTTTAATTCTAAAGAAAAACTGAATTTGATTTGATAATTATTGAATTAGGTTTATAGTATGAAATTATATTTTTATCCTTGTTATTTAGAAAAAGTTTTAAGTATGAACAGATTTAATCGAGTTTCTATTCAAGTTTGAGTATGAAAATTAATAAATAAACTTAATAAGTTTAATTTTGAGGAGCTTCATTAAGTTTTGAGTTGAACTCGAGTTTAAAAATTGATATTCGATCGAGTTGAAATCTAATATCTAGCGTTGAATTTTGTGTTGAGCTTGAGCTCTCAAATTTGTGACTATTTAGGTTTGGTTTGACTTGATTATACTATTAATTGCAAGATCAATTACTTTGTATTTCGAACTAAGTTGAAATAATTTGGCTAAATGGTACAAATTAAGGTTAAACTTGCTTTATTCCAATAAGGGTTAAACACTTCAAAATGATTAAATAAGAGTCAAATTTTATTTAAGAGTTAAAATACGAGTTTTCATAGTAAAAGTATCATGAATGTTCATTTCAACATGATATATCACATGTCATTATTTAGTTATTTCATTAATCAGATTAATTTTTAATAGTACAAATGATTAATGTATCCTTTAGTCTAATGTATAATAACTAACTTACATATTTTTTTAGTAATATAATATATTTTATCATTATACCTAATCATTTATTAATTTTTCCACAAACTTGAAGTAACGAAAATTGATTAAAGTAGGTAACCTAACTTGAGGATCAAACAACTTTAATAGATGTAATAAAAAAGATGTTCAACTGTAATTTAAAATATAGTCAAATAGCATATGTAATGCTTACTCATTTGGCCTTCCAATACTAGGGGTGAATATCTGACCAATTGCTTCCAGTGCTGTCACATCCCAACTCTCAGCATGCCGTACAATCAGAAATTAAAGTTCAACTTAGTTATACACAAATAATCATTTAAATAATTAAATAATGCCATTGATAAAAAAATAAAAGCTTTTTTATCTTACTTTAAGCTTCTCATCCAATTCATAGATGGTGCTTCCATTAACTGAAATAAGAGGCCTCCATGGAAGCTTCAGGTAGGTTCTGCAAATAAAGATACATATTAGCTCAAAAGTGACATAATAATGCTCAGCAGATATCCAACATATTTAAATAAAAGAACTTAGAAAAAAGGGTCATTTTTGAAACATAGTCATATTCGATATAAACGTGGAGTCCAAGTGACATAGATATTAACCAAAAAAAAAGGTTTAGCATGGATTCAGTTATCTCTAAACAATATCTACTTTTGTAATAAGCGATTTAGATATAATATAGATGAACCGGAAATTGACTGGTATATCGGTTCGGATGAAGGAGTTGAATCGGTTTTTAAGTAAATCTCTTAGAATCAATTCAATTGGTAGTTGAATTATTTTTATTTAATAATTTTTTACATTTTTATGAATTTTTAATAATTTATTTAATCAGGCTAGACAAATCAAAACCCAATGGTTTAACCGCTTCAACCACCAGCTCTGTCATAGTCTTATTCGTAGGCATCGGTTTCTAGAGTGATTCAGACACATTGGGATACTATGAATTGCAGCAAAACCAGATAGGATATGAAAGTGAAGCACCTTAATCTCCAAGTTGCCGCTACAAAATCTGTTTCCATGTTGGCACCCTGCAAATAGAAAGCGTATACCTTGTCAAAGGAAAACATTGGGAGGATCAAAGGAAGCAACCCAATAATGCAAATTTATAAGTAGCTGAGAGAATAAAAGCACAATTCAATGCCTTCTTGAAGAGACATTTTAAATACTAGGGTTCTAAAATATATTCAAGGTAGAATCCTTCTGTCTGGAGTAATGAAGACTTATAAGGATGTATTATGTGCTTAGGTCTCCTTGATATCCACTAGATAAGTTGGAAATAGTGCAGGTGGTTTAGCTAGTGTGTGAATCTTGGGTTTTAAATGTAAATGTACGCCTTTGAACCCAAGCTTAACCACCTCTGTTGCTTTCTATTCAAGCCATGAGATCGACAAAGGTTCTGCCTAAGCATTAAGGAAAAAAGGTTGGCTCTATGAAGGCCTTGAAACAAGGCGGTTCCCGTCTAGCAGGTCTTTTCGTGGTGTGAGCTTCTAATGATCCATATGAGATAATCAGAACTAGACCACATAGTATCTCTACCACTGGATAAAAAAATGGCTCTTGCTTGAAAATGAGCTAACTGCAAATGATCTTTTATATAAATAGAATTTATATGTGTGTATGTGTGTGTATATTCAGTTAAGTCGGTTCCAAATAGTAAAGAATGATCTACCTTCTCAATCTTTTGTAATCTAATTGAAGGGCTGTCAAAGAAAGGAACAAGCAATTTCAAATTGCGAGAATACAGCTCCTTACCTGAATTTACCATAGACCATAAATGTTATTTAAATTTTGAGACAGTCGAAGGTATTTTACCATGATTGATAGAAGAATCAAATATTAAACTGTAAAAGCATCATGCATGCACATGAGAGTGGGATGACAAGTAGCATTATCTAGGTATATCAATTACCAATTGTACTCCAAGCAGATTAAACTACAAGAAATGACAATAAACTGATTTCATGCTGATATATGTTCTATTTTTCATATATACAGAAGTAAACGTCCTTAATTGTTGGAGATATGTTGGAACAAATAGTTCTATCAAAACTAAAGCTACTCATCTGTTTTAAGCAAACGGGTTCATTTAGACAAGCTAGTCAGTACAAACAAACATATAGTATCCCAATAAATAGTTTTCACAAGAAAAAGGTAGTGAAACCTTTTCGTTTTAATTCTCCATCTTCAAAAGCATTTCTAAGATTCTCATGTAATATATTGTTGTAGAAATTCTTGTTAGTAGTTTTCAATGTTAGTATAAGGACTCATAATGAAGAAAAATAGATTTTCTAGAAAGTTGCTATGTTATGGAAAAATGTAACTTGTGCCATAAGTTATGTATTGAGTGATTAAAAAACACAATGTGCCTATATAAAACACAATAATGTTATTTTCACTATTCTGTTTTTGTTGTTTTAAAACTTGTATTCTAAAGACAAAATTAAAGCCTTAACAGCAATGAATCACGCTCCAAGACTATATCTTATTTCTCTCAATTTTTCTTTCTTGCACCACAAGTTTTCTAGCAGTTCTCTACAGAAGTTTGATAGCTTAGCTACGCACAACTCAATGCTCAATGGATTTATTCCATCAAAACAAAACGTATTCAATCATTGGATTTCAATATATCTCAAAGGTTTTTTTGCGTTGATAACTCCTTAGCACACCTATTAAATGCTATACCAAGAGCAATTAAAATCTTAAAGAAAGTGACATTAAAGCATGTCTTAAAAGCCTTATTGTCCCATTTTCAAACGCTCTAACAGCATATGTTGCATCTGACGGGGAAACTTCCGTTTTTATTAGAGTTCTAGTCCACTGCACAAAAGTTTGCATACATTTCCAATTGAGTGTCAAAAAAGACATTAATAAACATTCCAACATGCTAGACACGGCAATATAAATCCCATTTATGACATACAACTTTGATTCATCTAACCTCGGAATCGAATAGTAGGATCTTCAAAGAGACAATCTTCAGCATAGATTGCAGAACTGAAATTTCCTGAACAGTAAGTATAAAATACACCATTTTCAAATAGATTATTTTAAGTAGCTACAAAACTGGTAAAAGTACCATGAAAGCCCTCGTGCTTGGAGTCAAATTGCATTTTGCCTCTTTTTCTAAAAAAATGGGCAAATTAAGTCTGTACTTTAAATTGAAGAGCAAACTAATTATTTTTGTTAAAAATTTCATCAATTTTTACTGTTAAAAACTAGCGTGGCTGATGAAAAATCAGCTTGTTATACATGGTGTGCCATGCTACCTCATGTAGACATAGAAATAGATGTAATTTTTAATAAAATTATTAGTTTACTTTTTATCTAAGTTACAAGAACTAATTTATTTATTTTTTTGAGTAAAGGGAGCAAAATTAAATATTTAGTGCAAAGGTAATTTTACCTTACAGCATGAAAGGTAGAAAACATAGCAATGGCTATCTTAGGCTTTTGCTATTTTCCTATTACCATTTGCCTATGGATAGTGACTGTTCAAGGACGGAAGAACAGTAAGAAGTCTATTTAGATACACATATTTTTAATAACTAAAGAAAATCAACAATATAAAACATCTTTCGAGAAAGAAATCACGAAAATCACCCCCCCCAAAAAAAAAAAAACTTGAAAGATCATTTAAAATTCGCAGCAAAATTAGCAAAATAAAGAAAAATTAATCAAAAGTATACCTGTAACAAAGTAAGCATTCTCATAATCAGCTTTAAGGATTCTTAAAACATCATCAATATCGGAGGCTGAATTTTCATCTCTATCCTCAGTCTTCAATTGGTAATCAGCTCTTCAAGAAAATCAAGATGGTAAACAAAATTATCAGATCATTTTTAACCTCTAATTTTGTTTTGCCTTTCAAAAGAAAGAAGGGGGGGGGGATAAAAGTTAAATTACCTGTTGCCTTGGGCAGAAGAAGAAAAGAGCCTAAGCAACTCAGTAACACCACTCACTGCCAGTCTTAAAAGCGGCGGCGTTCTAGTTTTATTTTCATTTTCCGGTGAAACTGAGCAGCAACACCACCGTGCTCCGCCGTGGACTCTGTGTAAATTTAACGGTGATTGACTGGTGGTGCGGTGGAGATGTAGAATCGGATTTGGACCACAAATTCCCGCCATTCCTAACTCCCTGCTTATTATGGGCGTTTATTTTTATTTTTTAAAAAATATTAGGAAAATTATAAACCTCACTTAGAGTGTCCACTAAAATTATGCCACGTAAGTAATTTGAAATGAAAAGTGAGAGCTAATTTCACTAAACATCCCCAAATTATGGTCTTCATTTTAAATTGGTCTTTAGATTTTAAAAATTTCTAAGGACATTCCCAAACTTTCAATGTTTTATCAATCGAGCCCTTTCATTATTAAAACTGTAAGTTTTATTGTTAAATGATATGTCAAATCTTATGTAACTAAATTTAAAATGAAAATTAAAAAAAATAGTGTCAAATAACTTTTAAAAATAAAGAAAACTGAGAACAAAAAATGAATGATAAAAATTTTGTAAAAACTTTTAAACTAAGGTTTTTAAAACATCTATTTTTACCATATTCATTTTTTTAATTTCTTTTTAAAGTATGTTGCATAAGATCTTACGTGTCATTTAATAGTTGAATTAATAATTTTAGTAATAGAAAGACCTAATTGATATAATCCCAATAATTTAGAGATGTAATTAGAATAATTTGAAACTTTAAAAATAAGTAGAATAAAAATTATAATTTGAGAATATTTCGCTCAAATTTATATAAACATAAACTACCTTTCGCCCGGCTCCATTTTCGCAAAACATTTTAAATTGGTTAAAATATGCTCCAAGTCTATGTACTTTTCACGTATTTGAAATTTAGTCCCTCTAATATTATTTTAAATTGGATAATATTTTATTTGGCACTTGAGTTTGATTTCATTGTTTAATTTGATACCTAGACCAAATGGAATCATATGAGCCAGTGAATGTTTGACACATATGCTCTAGTAAAAAAATGCAAGTACGTAATTGGGACAAAAGAAAAAGCTTAGGTATCAAATTGAACATTAAAATCAAAATCAAGTACTTAACTAAGACAAATAAAAATATAAGTATCAAGTTGAAAAAACTCAGGTACCAAAATGAATATTGAAGTCAAACTCATGTACCACCAAATTGAATATTGAAATCAAGTTCAAGTACCGAATAGTATATTAACCCTTTAAAAAAGGGATGATATAATTTTTGGCCTCCAAACTTAGCAACTAGGTTTATTTTTGTACTTGTATTTTTTTCTACTTTGGCACTTGAACTTGACGACTAGGTCCATTTTGATCTCTGAACTTTAAAAATATAAAAGTTTGGTGATGTATGACTTTGAGATTGTGGCAAATTATCACTTGAAAATTAAAAAAATTATATAGATTTCAAGTGATGATGTGGTATAATTAGAGTGTCGCATTTATTGTTTTAATGATTAAATTGGTGGTTGAACAAGTCAAAGCCGCCTATTCCCGTTGGATTGGTTCGACCGCTGGATCAACAATAATTAAAAAAATAATTGAAATTCTAAAAAAGATTATTAAGCCATTTCAACCTATTCAACTCTTAATTTTCAATTTTTACCAATTTCAATCAAAGTTTGGGTCAAATGATTCAACCCCTTTGTTTAGACCATTATGCTAATCAATTCTCAATCCGTTTGATTTGGTCATGTTCCAGTAACACTAATCACATAATCAAATCTTAACAGAATCTAAATTTAGAGACCAAAATAGATCTAACTATCAAGTTCAATAACAAAAATGGATAAAAGAAATACCAAAGTAAACCTAGTTCTTTCACACTCTTGTATAGCACCCTTTTATATCTAAAGACATAGATTACTCACCTCTAAGTTCTTCTCCTAAGAACTTACGCAATAAACGAAACGTGTTCACTCTTTCAAATGCACTCACGAAATAAGTTCCACTATGATGAGTGCTCTAGATACTCAACTACGAAACCTATACAAGTCTCTCAAATATATAAAAGTTCAAGACTTACTAACATATTAAAGATTAAATACAATCCAATCCCTATGAAACAACGATTAAAATATCAAAATACAACATATTAATAAAGATTAATAACACCAATAGTATCTCGATCCAAACTCCACAATCCAAGTGATTCGTTTACTTGATCCGATCCAATTCAATTTTAAGAAAAGTTGCTTTGAATAAATTGATCTTCATAGTTGAACATGTATATTTCCACAACATCAAACATTATTCAACGCTTAACGATTTTATTTCGAAAATTACCAACTTCAAATACTACAAGTTATAAATCTGTTGCAATATGAACCATAGTGACCACTTCAATTGATTATTCGTTAATCATTTCCAAATCACGATGATAATAATATGATAAAATTATATAATTAAGTATTAAATATCAAACAAGACACTTTATTACGAACTTGAAAAATTCAAATTGAGGACTACTATAACAATTATAATTTTTCTATGCTTTGGTAGACGACAAAAAGGGTCATTTCAAAAGAATTTGGACGTCATGTGAAACATTTATAAAGTGGATGCTTAGTTGTGGACTTTCCATTACGATTAAATGCCGTTCATTTAATGATATGTAACCGGAACACGATTGAGGTTGACAAGTTTTAGGACAATGATGGAATGCCTGTCAAAATAATATTTTACATTGAATTTTCTTTTTCTTTTTTTTTTTTATCAAAGCATCGTAAAGATAGATGATGGCGATAATGACAAATTGATTCTTTTTGATAAACCATTAAGGTATGTATAAGAATTTTTAGAGAATGATCTTCAACAATCGTTATTGATTACAGATAGGACAAATTAGTTGTGGATGTTATCTTAAATATATTATCTAAGCTTTATATATTTACCAAAACAAAAAGATCATCGATTTTACTCTTATATGTATGATTACCGTATACTTATTGAAAGACTAGTACTTATATAATTTTATCCGAAATTTTATTAAAAATGAGAAAATATAAATTATTATCCATAATAATAATAATAAGAAGAAGAATAAAAAAGACCATATAACATCTCTAAACTACAGTGCTCGTTTTAAATTGGTCTTTAAATATCAAATCATTCTAATTATGTTAATTAGGTCATTTCGTTATTAAAATAGCTAATTCAACCATTAAATGAGATGTTAAATCTTATGCGATATAATTTAAAATGTAAAATTTGAGAAAAAATAAATATAGTAACAAAAGAGTTAATAAATTTTGTTTTTTGTTTTAAATCTTAAATAAAAGCTTTATAATAATTAGATTTTATTATTTAAAAAAAACCTCTAACTAAAGAATGACCGGTTATAATCAATAAAATTATTATTAATTAGATAAAGTCAGATTCATACATGGTATCAATAGCACACATAGTTATCTAGATTTGGTTGGATCAAGCTCGAACTTTAAATATTAGAGCACAAGTTTACTTACATTTTAAATAGGGTTTTTTTTTCTAATTTTATTTTTCAAATTAAATATTTTATTTAAACTCTCAAATTTCGATCAGTAAGTGTGGTTTTCATTCATTACAACATAATGGTAAAAGTATCATGGAGGACCTTGCACTAGGAGTTGAATCGCATTTTGCTCGTTCCACTAAAAGAAATGAACAGATTAGTTCTTATACATTAGATTAAAGAGTAAATTAGTATTTCTTATTAAAAATTTATCCATTTCCATTGTAAAAATTGGTATAACTAACAGAATAACAAAATAATTATATGTGGTGTGTTACGTATACCTCGTGCTGACATACTGTAACTAATTTTTAATAAAAAATAATAATTTACTGTTAAAGTTGCAGCTCTAATATAATATAATATGAAGTTTTTTTGGATAGCCTTTATAAATATAATATAAAATTGTGATGGAGTCAAAAAGGTAATATAATATTACTTTTCGGCTAAAAGAATATATTAAATAATTGAAGAACATTATTGTGTTACCATTAAGCTTCTCTAATATACATTATCCATTTATATTTATTTCAAAATCTTTTGGCATTTCCATAATTAATTAATGTTCCTTTTTTATATTAAATTAATGAAAGCTTATCCAATCCATTATCAAAATATAAATATAAATAAAATATATATCATCTAACTTGTAGGTCCATCATATTACATTAAGTGGTGAACATGGAGAAACATAGAGATTAGTAAAAATAAATCAAATTAATTGAATTTTAATTCGATTGGTATTAATGGTATTATTGTCAGTATAGAAGATCGTGGGTTTGAGCTTGTTGAAGCGTATTATCATTTTATTTAAAGGTTGAGAAAGGGTTATAGGTAGTTTTTAAAAAAATAAACTATTTTTTTTACTGAAATTTCAATAGAAGAAAAGTTGAAATTTTGTGGAAATAAAATTCTTAATATTACATGAAAATAAAAGTTGATTAGAATATAGGTAAACTACATAAGGTCATTAAATTATTAGTAAGTTTATGTTTTGATCGTTAAGTTTCAAAATTTTATAAAATAGTTATTAAACTATTTGAAAGTTTTTTATTTAAGTCACAAAACTATTCGAGAGTTTTTATTTAAGTCACTGAGCTGTTAAGTTTCTTTTTAAGTTAGGCTAACGAGCTCCGAGTGACGATTTGAGGGTTGGTTTGGTGGTGCACTCAATGCTCATCGACGAGTAGAAGACCACTCATTAATTATATCCAAGTTGATATGGCAGTCAGCGTTGGAGATCGAAGGAAAAGACAATGAAGACCATACAACAATAATTCTAATAACCAGTGACTTAAATGGAAAGTTTCAAATAATTCAATGACCATTTTATAACTTTTTGAAGTTGAGTGACCAAAACGTAAACTTATAATATAATGAGTTAATTGCATCATTAATTTGAAGAGGGATTAAATTGCTCTCAACTCTATAATATAAGGATTTCTTGAGTAGTTATTTCATATATATTGATAATATATAATCTTTACCACTACTAAATATGCAAGATATCGGTAGATATTGAAATTGGTGTGTTTCGATGTATTATTTCAAGTTTATTAATATTTTTAAATATTTTTCATATATACATATACACATATAAATATATTTATTATATGCAAATATAAAATATAAAATTATTGATTAAGTTTAATAACTTAATTAAGCTATAATATTTTACTTTTAAATGTAATTATAAAAAAATCAAAATAATAAAAAATTTGTATCAATCAATATGAATTAGTACACATTAATATAAATCAATATTGGCCGAGCAATCATAACACATTAAAAATTTAACTATTTAATACCGATTTAAGACACATTATAATATAAAAAAAAATTATTGATGAAGTGTAACTTCATAGATGACAAAGTTCGACCACATAATCTTTTACATAAAAACATTTTGTCACACTGAATAAAAACTCATGCAATGTTGGAAAGATATATGAGACAGAATTTGTGATGATATTCGTCTCCATCGCATTCAGACTTGACCAGCGCCTGGTCCAGCCCTTTAATGTCACTTTTAACAATACCCTCTATTCACATTCACCACCTTAGCAAAGCAGTTAGGAAATTTTTTTTTTATGTCACGCATGCAACATGTGAGTTGAATTTAAAAATAAATAACAAAAAAGATCTTCTAAATTTTTGGTAAAATGAATATGATGTTAAACTCTAACTACTTAATTTATTGAAGTTGGTGAAAGAGCTTAGCTTTCAACTATTTGGGTCAAATCAATCCTCTACTTTTTTCTTTATTTATTGTAAAAATGCTAACCACATGTAAATTGGCAAATAAGTTGTTTTCAAAGAAAGATTTTTTTAGAAAAAAAATTTAATAAAAATAATTAAAAATAAATTAAGTTTTAATTGAGATGATAAAATCGAGACATTGAGAATTATTATGATGCTTAAAGTTCAAATTGCGGTCTTATTTAAATTTTATATAAAAATATAAAAGATAAAAAAAAATTCGTAATGATTTTGTTACTTTATAAAAAGAATAAGTTTTGATAATTTTTTAATTAAATTGAAACCCATTTGATGATTCATATAAACTCAGTCAAATACTTAAAAAATAGTATAATAATTTTAATCTGTCGATGATGTTTTGGTTTAGTCGCATGGTTATCGTTTTTGGGAATATTGAGAATTTTTAAATTTTATTTTGTGTAAACCATGTTTAAATTTTCTATCCATATTCATTCCAGTTTAAGTCTTTTCATTTTTAAATTTTGATTATATTTTATAGGTTAAATTTTACTATTAGTTTTTATATTTTGATGCAGTTATTTTTAATCTCTTTATGTTTTTTATTTTTAAAATTGTAGTATTTACTAAACGGTAGTTGATAAATTTATTAAGTTATGCTATTTTTAAAATTTAAACATATGTGTAATGTCGTGTTAAATTGCTATTTTCGCATATTATTTAAAAAAAAATCAGTTTATACATAGTACAAAATTAATAACAGAATTTAACTAACTAGATTTAACTGTTACATTTTAGGTTATGATTGAAATTTTAAAATTTAAAAAATACAAGAAGTAAATTTGATGAAATTAAAATATAAAAACTAAAAAAATGAGTGATAATAGAATTTAATCTATTTTATAATTAAATATAGGAAATAAAAAAGTTTGGACAGAAGTGGAAAATGACCGTCTACAAATCTCAATTTGCCCCTAAATAAATTTATCCTTTCCCATTATTTATCTATTTTTAAAAATGAAATCCCCAAAAAGATCTCATATAAAAAAATAAAATAAAAAGCAAATTGTTGTTTTCAATTTACTTAAAAAAAGATAGTGTCCCAAATAATGTTCCCACTTGTCCAAAATTCCAAATTACGTCTCACAAGAAGACAATAAATCCAAATATTAATTCGAATATTAGCACTTTTATCCTTTAATCCTAAGTGCAATAAATTCAGAATTAGTGTTTTTTTTTTTGTGAACATGTGAAGCCATCATACATTTAATACAATCAAAATAGTATAATAATCATAACATGATATGTTTGAACATAATTAATAAATTACGTTTAATATATTTTTATTTGCATTTAAAAAAATAACAAGATCAACTCTGGGTGAAGGAGGTCCCTTCGGTGGTGGAATTTACTGTTGCTGTCGACAGGTGGTGGGTGGATCCACCGGATTAGTTCTCAGAAACTGGTTGTTCTGCTTCGCTTTTTGTTTCTCCTATGGTGATGGCTCACTGATTAATTTTCTAGACAAGGAGACTTTTTGGTTTCTGTTTAGGGGCTTTGGTAGAGAGAGTATTTGATTTGCTTTTCTTTATTTTCCGTCAACGTTCCGTTTTATGGTATGTATTTTCTTTTTTTTTTTTCCTTTTTTTTTTCTCTATTTGGTCAATTTATGAATGTACTCTTTTTTATTAAATGAAAGCCATCTTTTCTCAAATAAATTTTTTAATAATTGATGGATATACTATTTACATTTGAAATATCAAACTCAAATAAAATATATAGAAAATACAAAATTTAAAAAAAATATAAAGAATTCAAAAAATAAGATAAAATAATTTAAGGGTTAAATTTGTTATTTTACCAATTAGAATTATGTGTCATAAACATTAAATGTCGTGATTAATAATCCTTAATTACTCACTTTCGAAACTGATAGAGATTAAATTGCTCCGATTTTCTTTTGAGAGGGATCAATTTCCTCAATATTAAAATTGAGAGAGATCATAAAGATATTTTGATCTTTTTATTTTATGATTTATTTTCTTTTTGCAATATAATTAATCAAATTGATTTATTATTACATTTTTAAGTAAATATATTTTTAATTTATTTAGTTAATGCAAAACAATATCATTCAAACTACTTTCTTTCTTATATGATGTATGTACGGGTTGATTGTATATATTAATAAAATTATAGATTAATTTTAATTTAATACTAGAAATATAAAATTTAAAAGAACTGGTCAAAGTAAAAACATAGAAAAAGATATATTAAAAATGAATAAATTAAAATATTTATTATTTATATAATTGTTGTGGTCATTTATATAGATTTTAACTATTATGTCAAAAAAATATTTTAAAAGTTAAAACATGTTAATTTTTTATAAACAAAAATAATAAATATGCTAAAATATTAAAAATTTTGAAAAAAAAAACACGTTTTCTAAAATTTTGGGTAAAAATTCAAACATTATGTTAAATTTGGATATAATATATATATTGAAAAAAAATAAAAAGTTAAAAATACATTAAAGTTTGAAAAGAAAACCTTCAAATACTCTGTAATTTTATATTATATCATATTTTTAATATTTCATATAATTTTAGAGTTATTAATATTAAAAATAAAATTTTGGAATTTTTTTATAACTTTTTGACTTTGTTAAGTTTTTTTATATTATATTAATCTCATTTGTGAAAATTAAATTATTATATAGTTTGTTTTAATTATATTTTAGATGTGGGAACAATTTGAAATTTTTTTATTTTACTAATAAAATAAAATTTTAAATTATACCCTTAATCTTCATATTCTTTAAACTTTTAAAATTTAATCATGTTGCTTTTATTTTTTAAAATTTAATCTTTTTACTTATCGAATTTGAAAACTAAAATGTGATTGATAATTCTATTAACTAATTTCCTTTAAATTTCAATATGTTACATTATAATATTCAAAATTCTAGCTTTAAAATACCAAAGCCTAGTTGATAATACATATTTAAATTTAATAGAAATTATATAATAGCGTTACCAATTGCACTTTAATTTTTAAATCAGATTTAAAATTAAAATTAAAATTAAAATAAAATGTAAAGTATTTAAAATAAATAAATATTAATTAAGCATAATTCTAAATTTAATCCTTAACATTTACATTTTTTGTCAATTTGAATATTATTTTTTAGCTATATTTAGTTATTAACTTAAAAAAATTAAATCATCTATAAAAATAGAAATATTGAATAAAATGTTAATCTTTTAATGATGTCAGTGTTGTAACCCGTGTAGTAATCCATGTGTATTTTATGCTAATAAAAGATTATTTGTCTTATATGTCACGTTAATAAATAACTTGAATATTATAAAATATTAAAAAATATAAAAATATAAAAGTTCATTAAAAATTTTAAAAATATATATACGTGGATTGCCATGCAGATTGTCATGTTTAAAAAATTAACATTTTAGTTGGTATTTTTGTTAAAAATATTAATTCGACTTTTTTTAAAATATTGATAGTTAAATTTGACTCTTATTTAAAGGTTGAGTACGAAATTTAGCTTAAAAACAGAATAAGGGGCAAATTGATGTAAAATGTAAATATCAAGGGTTAAATTTATCATTACTATGATATAATTATATTTATTTTTTATATTTTAAAAATTAAATTATTATTATTTTAGAAAATAGAAATCAATGGATTAGATAAGTTTTCCTTATTTAATTTTTTACATTTAAAGAAGTACTGGGGACAAGTTTTGTTGGTAGTTGCGGTTATTTCTCTGTGATTAGTACCTGCTGCCTTTGCCTTGTTCTTTCTTTGCTGTTCCCCTTTCAATGCCATGTTCTTCTTTCTCTCTCTAAAACCCCAAATATCTCTCTCTACCCTTTTTCACTCCTTTCCCATTCTTTGTCTTAGCCCCTTTTTTTTTGGGTTTTTTTTAGCTGATCTTTGTCCATGGATTTTGATTAGCTTTTCTGTTGATTTTCTGGGAAAAAAGGTTTGATCTCTTTTGGGTAGTTTATGGTGGAAATTATCAGCACCTTTCTCAATTCTTTTCTAATGATTGACAAATTTATGAGTTTTTTTTGTTTTAAATTATTTGTTTTCTGATTAAGATAGGAAAAAAAAAACCCAAATTTAAGATTCCTTTTTTTTTTCTCCTTTTTTGCAAATTATAAAGTTTTTCAGTCATCAATCTTTATTTGTTTCTTTTTATCTTTTGGCCGATTCTGAGATTTTTTTTGTTTGTTTTTTATTGGGAAAAAACCCACTTTATGAGATTGAATTTGTTAATTGATGTGGTCATTTAGATTGAAACAAGAAAAAGGGTATCTGGAAATTGTAGTATAAGATCATTATTTTAGTGATTTGAAGGGCAAAAAAAAAAAAAACTCTCAAAAAAGGGTATGTTTATTTAGCTGCGATTTCAATAGGGTTTGCTTTAAGATTTAGAATTTTAAGGTGTTTAAAGAACAAATTCAAGGTATACTATCAATCATTGAATTGAAAAAAAGAAGAAGAATGTAATAGAAATTGAACATTAGCTAGAAAAATAAGAAAAGGGGGTGTCTGTTTGAACAATTAGTGACGGATCCATCAAAAGAAACAGGGGTTATTACTGTGTGGCTGGTCTGGATTGCATATTAAGCATTATCAGGGCCCTCAGAATGGGGTCCTGCTTTTCTGCTGAAAGCAGGAGCCCTCTCCCTGGTTCGCCTTTATCTCCACATTTGGCGAACATGAAGAAGAGGAACTCGAGGAAGAGACTCGGTTCTCGAGGCTCTTCCTTCGAATACCGTAAGGACGAAGCGTTGCATAGGATTCCAGGGAGGTTTTTCTTGAATGGGTCCACTGATGTTGCTTCACTCTTTACTCAACAGGGCAAGAAAGGAACCAACCAAGATGCCATGATTGTTTGGGAGGTATAGCTCAGTGTTTTAATCTCATTTTTGCATTAAGATCTTGTTTAGCAATGAACATTTGATTTATATGGTTGGTTTTATGTATGATGTTTCCTTATCTATATAGCTTTAAAATCAATCAATTTTATCTTATATCTCTTCTTGTATGAATGAACTACTTGCCAGCCCCATGGTGTTGGTATCTTTTAATGTTTTAACTTGGTTTTTTTGCATTAAAAATCTTGTTTAGCAATGATCATTTGGTATATATGGTTATGTATGATGATTACTTGTATATATAGCTTTGAAATCAAGCAATTTTATCTTATAATTGTTCTTATATGAATGAACTGCTTGCTAGCCCCATGATGTTGTAATATAATTTGTTGGTATCCTTTAATGTTTTAACTTGTTTTTTTTTTAATTAAAAATCTTTGTTTCTATCAAGCAATGGTCATTTTGATATATGGTTGGCTTTGTGTATGATGTTTCCTCTTGTATATAGCTTTGGAAGCAAGCAATTATATATCTTATAATATAACTTGTTGGTATTTTTTTAATATTTAACTTGTTTCTATCAAAACAATGGCCATTTGATAAATATTTGACTTTATGTGTGATGTTTTCTTGTATGGCTTTGAAAGCAAGCAATTGATCTTTATACTTCTTCTTGGTGTTATAATATAAAATTGTTGATATCTTTTAATGTTAATTTATGATTCCCCTTTTTTCTTTTAATTTGTTTATGTGCCTTTTAGGTTCTTTGTTGGTTTTACGACACTTTTATCTTTATTTTAGTGATGGAAATCTCGTGTGAGAGAGAGGAAGAACCAAGGGTGAAGCTAGAAAATTGTCTTAAGAGGGGCAGAGATGAATGCAAATTTATCAATATACTAACTTGTAATTTTTATATTTTGAAGGGGCTACAAGGTATAAATTTACCATTATAATGTTCCGTTTCTCATTTATCAATGGCTGTTGTTTCCCAGAATTTCGGTTCGAGAACAGATACGGTATTCTGTGGTATTTTTGATGGGCACGGTCCATACGGTCATTTGGTAGCAAAGAGGGTGAGAGACCATCTTCCGGTAAAGCTGAGTGCTCATTGGGAAGCTAATGTATCCAGTGAGGATGTTTTTAGAGACTTCGGTTTAGGAAGCATGACCTCTGAAGATATGTCTCTTTTATCGGTTGACAAGGAATCTAGGCCTTCCATAGATTTTCTGGAATCAGAAAAGCACCCCGATATCTTCGAGACGCTTAAAGAGTCTTTTCTTAAGGCTTTCAAAGCGATGGACAGGGAACTTAGGGTGCACCCAAGTATTGATAGCTTCTGCAGTGGGACAACGGCTGTAACTTTAGTCAAACAGGTATAGAGCTGCAACTTTTAAAAGCTTTATTCGGAAAATCATGTTACGATGTGTTTTTTAGTTAAATCATAATTGTCTTGGCTTTTTGTATAGGGTCCATATCTTGTCATTGGAAATCTTGGGGACTCCAGAGCTGTGTTGGGTACGAGGGACAAAAACAATATGCTTACTGCAGTTCAGTTAACTGTTGATCTCAAACCGAATCTTCCTGGTATGTTTTCGAGTTAGTTATATGTAAGTGCACGCTATTATCAACTGCATTCGTGTTTCGTATTATATAAAACTGACAGCGATTCTCTTTTTGGAACTTTTGCGTATCCGCACGTGTAATAGAATTTGTGTCATGCTCTCCATAGCATTTCTCATGCCAACGCATCTTGTTATAACGTGTAATGTTGAGCTCGTGCTGAATACTTTTTTTTTAACCTCTTTACAGCTGAAGCAGAGAGGATTCGAAGATGTAAAGGTCGTGTATTTGCTCTTCATGATGAACCTGAGGTTACCCGAGTTTGGCTACCAAACAATGATTCACCTGGCCTTGCCATGGCTCGGGCTTTCGGAGATTTTTGCCTAAAGGATTTTGGCCTGATCTCGGTGCCCGAAATAACTTATCGGCACTTAACAGAAAATGACGAATTTGTTGTCTTGGCTACAGATGGGGTAACGAGAATTCTTATTCAAGATATCAAATGTCATTCGGTCTGTGTCTTGATTTCTAACGGTTCACTTCAATATTTTGCAGATATGGGATGTCCTTTCAAATGAAGAAGCAGTAGAGATTATAGCATCTGCCCCAGCTCGTTTCTCTGCGGCTCGAGCATTAGTTGAGGTAGCAATCCGAGCTTGGAGATATAAATACCCAACTTCAAAAGTCGATGATTGTGCTGTTGTTTGCCTCTTCCTCGATTCTAATTCGAACCATTTGTCGACCGCTTCTAACGGCAATACCGAAGTGCAGCCAACTTCAAAGGACCAACTCGACAATGACATTGAGGAAAACAATAATCTCGATGTATTGACCCCTCTCAACCAGTCCGGGACCACCAGAACAGAAGAAGAAACATCCCTAGAAGGGAATGAAGACCCCTCGAAGCTGGAGGATATGAATTTGGACATAGGAATAAATTGGTCTGCCCTCGAAGGGGTGTCTCGTGTCAATACGCTCGTTAATCTCCCGAGGTTTATTCCGGAAAAGGAGGAGAAGGCTGGGAAGTAAAAAGGTACCTTGCTTTTCCCTTGGATTAAAATTTTTGTAACTTTTCTTTTCCATGCATTTTAGTGTGGGTAGAATTGGAAATTTTTGTAAATCCAGCTCTATCTTATATTTTATTTTTTTTCCTTTAATTTTTATTATTTTTATCATTTCAAGGTTCATGTGTGATTTGTTGGTAACTTCATATGCTGGTAATAAATTTGTTGACAATGAAAGCTTCTTTAGGGTTTAAATTGAGATGATATTCCATCCTGTTCTTTTGTTTTTTGCTTTATTTTTTGAGGGTTTAAATGTGCCACAAGTCCCTTTTATTTCATGGAATTTAGTCATTTTACCTTTCTGATTTTAAAATTCAGGTTAAACTATGAACATGTTAATTAATTTTTATTTGTTAAATACAAGTTAACTACAAAGTCATTTTTTAATTACATGTTTTTAAAGCGAGTTTTTTTTTTATTTAAAAAATGTTACAATAATAAATTTACTATAGACTTAAGTTTTGAAATTTTAAAAGTTAAAAAAAATGAAATTCCATAAATAAAAGTAGAGGTACTGAATTTTGATTTAAACTTTTTTTTAGCTTTTGTAGTGTTATTGTATATGACACCTGTCCATTATATTGTTTTCTTTTTTAATTTTTGAAACTATAAGAGGATGGTTAGTTTTCAATTCTAATCTCTCTATCTTTTTGAGATTCTATAATAATTATCAATTTTCAGTTTTGGTCCTTATGCTACACTTAAATTTGAGATTTAATTTTTGTATTTTAATTTAACTTAATTTAGTTTTTTAATTGTTTTTATAATACCATTAGTTAATGTAGGTTAAGGTTTTTTTTCTTTCTTTAAAATGTCACATCAACGAATTTAAACTTAAAAGATATAATATCTTTTAAATTTTATACCATAATTTAACTCAAAATAATTAACTAATGCGAAGCATGGAAATTATACTAATTGTTATATAAAAGCTAACCAAGACAAAGGATCAAACTCTTACTCAAATAATCTTAATTTGGTTAAAATATGGGTCTTATATTTTTTACATATTTGTTTTAACAATTGAAGTTAAAGTTTGAAAATTGACCAAATTACCAAATTACCTTAAGCTCCTAATTAAAAATTGTGTTCTAAATTAACTTGATTAAACCAGAGAGTAAAAAGTAAAAAAAACCCCAATGATATTATTTCATTGATTTTAATTAGAAAAATGGGGGAAAAGAAAAGGGTATATTTGGAGATTGACAAAGAAGTGCTATCTTTTCTTCAATTTCATCCTCATATTGGTTTATGATCCAACCATCGGCTATAAAAGTCTAATGCTTCCATTGGTTTGTATTCCGGCACTGTATGCCCTGCTCCCTGCACATTTAAACACCCTTCATTTCTGATCTCATTTTTCCAAAAAAATTTACAATAAGACCCTAAAATCGTTCTATTCATTCGAGTTATAAATTTAAATTCAGTTAATTCATACAATCATTTTTAATAATATCGAGTAAAATATTTCCGAACCTTGATGGTTAGAAAGGTAATGTCATGGTCATATCCTTGCAAGTACCTGCAGGACATAAAACAATATACACTGTTTAGCTTCTTGGTGAATACAAATATTAATTTTATCAAGGGATTAAAAAGGAAATTGTACCATTTTATCAAGGGACTAAAAAGCTATATATGTATAAATATAGATTAAAAGAGAAATTACCCAGAGACTTGGCCATTAGACATCCATGATCTCCATGGAATAATAGTCTTATATCCGAGTGACCTGGTCCAGGCTTGGGTTCCAGTGTATGGCACACACATATCATGGTCTCCACTGCGATTAAAACTTAAAGGGTTAATGCACTATTGGGCCCTTGAATTATACTTTCTTCTTCATTTTGGTACCTAAACTATCATTTTTGTATCATTTTACTCAAAAAATTATTGATATCCAAGGCAAAAATGATAGTTAAAGAACTAAAGTGGGCAAAACCGGATATGGTTTAATAGTGAAATACCTGTAAATAAGTGCTCGATAACCTTGGAGTGTTAGGGTTTTATGGTACGGAATCATACTCCCAGCATCATGGTTATAGCTTATTCTATCGGTACATAACTCCCAAGTCCCGGATACATTTTCCTGCAATGACTCGAATTTGCAAATTTAAGATTGTCATTTTACATTACGACCGTAATTTAAATCCCTGATAGCTTACTGGTTGGGCATGAATAGCTTGCCTAACTTTTGCATCATTCAACCATAGCGTCGCAACTTCATCATTCTACAAATACGAAAAGAACGTATCACTATATGTCATAAATAATAACTAATTAATCCAATGATATAACTTACGAAACAGGGGACATCGCGGCTGTTCGTTTGTGCTAGTTCAGGCCATAAAGGGACGATACCATCCTTAACCGGTGCTCGAAACGGCCAAGCACGACCGAACATCCGAGTCCTCACAGGAAGAGGCTTCGATGTAGCCCCTAATTGTTGGAAGCTAACTGGCAAGCTTTTGTTTCCTTTTGAGCCTAGTTGTGAAGTAGGATCATGGTAGCAAGGTTCAAGGATGTCATAAATGTTTAGGTCGGAAATTGCCTGAAAAGTGTTGCATACTTAAATTTTCAACGACGCGACATCATTTGATAGTAAACTTTTGAAAAAACAAATACAACTTAAAATTGGCATATATTCATAACCTCGTAAACTTTTTCTATATTTTCGTCACAAATCTTAGAAGGGTTTGAATAATTTTTCCCACAACTAGATTCAACTCCCTGCAAATAGTTATTATGCATCGTATCAGTGTTAGATTATTTGCAATAAACTCATATTATTCATCATAATATTAATCGATAATAAAAAAAATTAACTTGAATATAAAATAGATAATAGAATTATATATTTTCGGTATATCAAATATAATTTTTGGTACCTGAAAAATATCATCTGAAATAAGGGCCATCCGATGTGTAAAGGGGACTAGAGCATTGCCATCAAAAACAGGGTCACACACCCCATTTCCCACCATGTAACCCTACATATATGCATTTACAAATTCCTCAATTTTAAAGGTTTTTTTTTGGTTAAAAAAAAGTTGTAATTTAATAGAATTATTGCAATATATACCTTGAAATTTATTGTGGGCTTTGCACCAACTTTGATCCCTAAAACCACAAGGTAAATTATTATCATACTAATCAAGGTTTAATAATGCCTTACATGGACTAACCCTAGTGGCATAAAGTGCATATAATATTTGCAGGAGTCTAACTAAAATTTTCAAAAAAAAAAATTATGGATTTAATTAAAATTTGGACGGTTTAGTTAAAATTTTGAGAGGATTAATGAGAATTTTTAAAAACGTTGGAGGGTCTAATTAAAATTTTTGGAAGGTTTAATTAGAATTTCTAAAAAATTTTAGGGGAGCTAATTAAAATTTTCAAAATTTTGAAAGGTTTAATGAAAATTTTCCAAAATTTTGGAGGGACCAAGGTCAGTTTAGAGTCCATTGATGTTCCACCCTTGACTATCAACAAGAAGGAGATTACCTTTCACCACTTCGGAAGAAAGAGTGGGCACATAGATTCCGGCATAAGACTCTCCGGCAATATAGAACGGATTGCTAACAAACTCCGGATAGAGACCAAACCACTGTACGAAAAATTTAATTCCTCGATAATTAATCACTATATGTTAAGGATTCAAATAACGGTTGCGGCAGGATGATAAAATAGGATTTAAGTACCTTGAGGAGGAAGGCATGTGTATCGGTTGCGGTTTTATGGTCTCCGGTTATATACTCGCTTATATTCCAAGAATAAGAGAACCCGACACCGGCCGGTGAATCTAGGTAAATAATATTTGAGACCTGAAAAAAAATGGTAAAAATATAATTAACAAAAGATTACAAATACTAAGATTTAGTTCTTTGGTTTAAAGGGGGTGTGCCATGTAGTGGTTGAACCTTAGACCAACTATACGGATTGAGATGTAATGTGGGAAGGCTTCCTTTGGGGCTTCCCTCTTGAAAATTAAAAGGACCTGCAATGAAATTATCCTTTTTTTTTTATGAGTATGGAAGAAAATTATTATAGTAAATTTAGAAAAATCACACATATTAAACCAATAAAGAAGTTATTTGGACCTTTCACTTTTTTTTTTCTTATATATTCGTCTATTTAATATATATTCGAACCTTGTTATTGTCCTTAAAAAAAATTCGTATATACATGTGATATTTACCAACTCTATTAACTTGTAGTTTATATGAAGTTTCGTGATTGATCTAATAGTAAAAAATGTTTACTTATAAAACTTATCTGAGTTTAAGCCTTTAGGGAATAAGTGATAAGTCTTTATTTGGATAACTCTTTTTGAACTTAGTGTATGCATGTATGGTATGAATAAAACTGATCATGGGTCAGGTCACCTACCCAAACCCGAAGGCTCGTTTGCGCAAAAATAAAACCTATTTTTAAAACGAGCTAGACCTTGAGCAAATTCTTTTTAATCATACAAGTTTGTCCTTACTAGTATATTTAAATATTAACTCTCTAATCATATTATACCAAAAAAACAATATTTATAGTTTATCTAACATATACCCTTTATTTAGTAGGGTGTGATGCATGCCACAGATGTGTTAATATTAATAATTTAACTCATTTTCGTACAAATCCACGAGTCCAATAATAATTAAATAAATAATAAAAATTATTTTAACCTTCAATTATTTTATCTTATTTTTTCGTTTTTCATCAATTCCAAATGATTCGTTCGAAAATCAATTCAAATATTTTGATATCTAATTAAAGTATTTTTATAATAAATACATATATTCATATTCAACACCCGTATCTCGGCTGTCAGATGATACAGCTTGATTGATGGGTTCATATATTTTTTTTAGAAATTGAGGAATTAATGGCTTATGATACATAGCTTTCTATACATATAAAAGAACAGCAAAAAACTAGCTGTCCTAATTTGATAAAATTATAGTAATTATTTTACGACAGATCGAAAGCAATCAATTTTTGCATCACTGTGAACTAAAAACCACACACATCTGCTTATCTATATATAAATTTGTGGCTATTTATTTTTCTTTCAATATATATATATTATTTTTCTCGCCTTAATTTATGCAATAATTAGATTTAAAAAAAAGAAAAAGAAAAGGAAAAAGAAAAAGAAGACTTAGCTAATTGTAACAAAGACCAGTACCACATATTAATGGTACAAATTATCTCATGAAATATCTGAGAATTATAATTTTGTCTTTATTACAAAATATCTACATTAAAAGAAAGTTTAGTATATAAATATAAATATTGTCAAGTCAGCCCTTGTATTTTTCCCATTTATGAAAATGATTCCTATATTTTTTAGGGGTTAAGATAAGAAAATGATGTTTTTGAAATGTTTTTATTTCTTTAAATTATTCCAAAATTATGTTTTTCGTAAATTTAATTTTTTAAAAATTTTAAATTTTAGAATTTAGATTTAATTGTTAACATATTTAATTTTATTATTATTAAATTTAACATTTTGATATAAAATAATCAATCTTAATTTAATAAAAAAAGTTTATAGTATTAACAATCGAAAAATGTAACATATTTATGTTTGGTCTTTACTCTCGAAAGAATACTTAATTATGGTCTTCCGCAATATTCATACATGTATGAAGAATAAATTGATACGTATTTAGTAAATTCAATACATTTAAAAAGAATCGAATCGAAAAATAATTAAAAAAAAAAAGAGTGGGGGCTAAAGGAAAGTACCATGTTCATAAACAAATCCATCAAAGCTAGAACAACCTGGTCCACCATTTAGCCACAACACAACTGGATCCTTCCCTGGGTTTCTTTCTGAAACTACAAAGTAATAGAAGAGATTCTTCTTCCCTATACTCACATATCTACAAACACCTTACGATCATTATTTTACGATTTTAATTCTCGCCGTCGGTGATTAACCGCTGTAAAACAGTAAATAAGAGATGAAAAGAAGGGGGAAAAAAAGTTACCCAGAATAGTGTTTGGATGGAAAATCACCATTGAAACCAGGTAGGTGAGTTATAAGAGAATCATTTGGAGCCGCTTCAATGAATGTACTAAAAAGCAATAACATGCAAAATGAAATGAAAGAATACATGTTATTATCCATGGCTACTAGGCCTTTGTGCTATAGAGAGCTATATGAACATAAAAACTTCTTATATACACTAGAAAATGTAAAGAGAAAAGAGAGAAATTATGGGGATTGATTTTGATAGGGAAAATTAAATTTAAAAAAAAATAGAAAGAAGAAGAAAATGAATTCAATGATGGGTACAAAAAAGGAGCTTTTAATTTATTATTATATTAAAATGGGTAAAGTCAAGAAATTGGTAAACATAAAAAAGCAAAAAGTAAAGATTGGCAGTTGAGACAATAGAGGGATTAAAATAAAATAAAATAAAATAACAATCTTTTAAATTTTGGATTTAATAAAACTGTAGATTGAGTATTAAATCGATTTGCATCGTTGTTGTATCGTTGTTGTTGTAAGTTCGATAAGTATAATGCTCTTTCAATTTAATTAAAATTTTAAAAAATAATATATTTAATTTTTAAAGATATTTCAGTGAGTAAATTTAGCATATTTTAAATTTTATTTTATATTAATTAATTATTATAATTAAATTAGATATCTATTATTATATTTAAGTGTTTTATTGAGTTGATGTCACCTTAATCGGAAATTTATGAAAAATTTATCTTTTTTTAAGAGTAATTTTATCTTTTCATATAAAATAACGTTACATATTTTTTTTAGAATAAATAAAATTAGAAATTTGTCACTTTGTTTATATACAAACATCGTGTATTAAAAAAAGGTTTAATTTGTCCCAAGTCTTTATAGCTTTTAGACTATGAATTGACTTTAAATTTTTATTTTCTTAAATTAATAAAAATAATTAAATTTTATAGGTTGTATCAAACAACCCTATATTATGATTCTTATTTTAAATCAGTCCTTAAAACTTTTAAACATTACAATTACATCATTAAAATACCGATGTTATATCAATAAGATCTTTTTGTTATTAAAATATTTAATTTAACCGTTAAATGTACATAAGATCTTGTGTGACATAATTTAAAATAAAAATTTTAAAGAAAAATAAATATTGTGAAAATTTTATAGAAACCATTGTTCATTTTTTTTCGAATTTATTTTATTTTTTATTATTTTCTTTAAAGTTTTCGTTTTAAATTATGTAACATGAGTTTTTGCTTGTCATTTAATAGTTATATTAACGGTTTGAATAATGAAATGACTTAATTAATATAATATATTTAAGGATGTAATTAAAATATTTTAAAATTTAAAGACCAATTTAAAATAAACATTGTAATTTAAGAATGTTTAGTGAATTAACTCATTTTAAAATTTTAAAAATTCTAAATAAAAAAGTCACAAAGTCCTTAAAATAGATTTAATTGTAGGTTTAAATAAAATGTTTCAAAAAAAGGACAAAAAGAGAATCAGAAATAGCAGTGTGGTAAAATAATGAAGAGGCAATGAAAGGCTAATGATGAGTGTACAGTGGGGGACGTGAATTTCAAGGTGGGTTCTTCTTTTGTTTTCTTCTTTGGATTTTTTTTTTTGTTTTCCTTTCAATACTTTTTAAGGTAAATTATTTTGTAGGTAATTTTAAAATATTCTCATTTTTATTTTGGCCGTTTTATTTTCTATTTTTAATTTACTCAATTTAATTAAGATAAGTATTCGAGTTAGTCATTGTTATAAAAAATTTTATTAATTCATTAACGGATTATTTTTTTAATTTTGATTAAAGTTAAGGACTTCTATGTAATTAGCTCAAAACACTTTTTTTTTGTTTATTTGCAACAAAAGACTAAAGTTTGTAAGTTTTCTCTTTTTCCTTCTTCTGTTTGTTTCCTAACAAAAGTAACAAAGGAAAATGAGGATAATTTTGACTCTTTTAAAACAATCCAACTCCACTCTCATGAACAATATCTAGTAAACGAGACCATTGTTAGTCGTATTAGTATTAAACACGCAAGAAACAAAAATTAAAATATTAAAACTTCAAATCTTTCTTTGATTAATATTTTAACCAAAAAAACAAAAACTCTCTCAATTTATCTTCAACTCTGTCATTTTCTTTTAATTTTTAAATTATAAAAAAAAGTTGAGAATGTGGTTGGAGATCATCTGAATCATTTAGTTTAGGTTCTTCTTCTATGGAGGCAATCACGTCTTAAATGTCAAAATCTCTTATTTTAATGCTATTTTCTCTACGCCAATGGGTAGGGTTTTTTTTTTTTAATTATAGTAAAATTGTTGATTTTGGTGTAGCTTGTTGCTGAAATATTTGATTGTGTAAATATTATTGGATTGATAAGGCTTGCTTGATTTCCTGAAAAATTGATTTTGCAATACGAGCTTATTACCAATGGGTAAAAAGAACCCCATGGCAAACAACAAGGCTAGAACAAGACAAGAGAAATGGTGATGAGGATGTCAAGTTGAGGTTGAGTTTGGGGTTGGGTTGTTTTAAAAGAGTCAAAACTATTCTCATTTTTCTCTTTTTACTTTTCCAAGGAAACAAACAAGAAGAAAAAAGAGAACTTACAAACTTTATTCTTATGTTGCAAATAAACAAAAAAAAAAATTTTAGACTAATTATAAAGAGATCTCTAACTTTAGTCGAAAGTAAAAAAAAAAATGTCACGTTAGCAGTTAGTAGATAAACGGAGTTTTTAACAGCAGTGACCAATTCGAACAATTATCTTAATTATTAGTCAAAAGTAAAAAAATATCACATCAGCAATCCATTAGTGGACTAACAAAATTTTTAACGACAATGACCAATTCAAGTAATTACCTTAATTATAGTGACTATATTGACAAAAGAAAAATTAAAGTGACCAAAATAGAAACAACTTATTTTAGAGTGACTTGCGGTGTAATTTATATTAGTTTTTATTGGATTTTTTTAAAGAAGTCTGTTTTGAATTTTTAAATATTACTACAAATGATTTTTTTTCTTTTTAAATTTATCACGGTTATCGGTATTTTACCATATCGGTCTATATGGTTAGTTACGTACCATTTTGGCTTTAAAATTACTTAAAACGTTATTAGATAATTGCCATAATTACTTAATACCTTTAAAGAAAAAAAAGTTTTATCTTGCCCTCATTCGCATTCATTTTTTAAAAATAAAAAGTCGTTCTTTTCGAAGTAAGTGAATTTGAAATCTATCGAATAGTTCGAGTTTTGTCATTCCTAAGAAAAAAATGTCTCATTTACAAATATTGTAGCCAAATTAAAAAGAAAGTCAAAAGAGGCCAAACATAATTTACCGTATTTTTAAATATTTATTCTAAGGACTAAAATAAATATTTGAAGAATTTAGGGAGCCATACATAATTGATGATGCAGATTTTTTTTTTGAACTTTTTTCTTGATTTTTTAAATTAATTTTAATTAAAAAAATTTAAAGTAAACGTGTACTACGGTGAAAATTGTCAACTCTAAAAGTCTATTCAAATTTTCCATCAACAAAAGAACAATTTTGCTAAATTTTGTAGGACTAAATTTATCATTTTATCTCTAATTTGACGTGACCTTTTTTAACCTATTGGCCCTACTTTTTTTGTATAGGTAGATAAATATTAAATATTTTTTTTAGATGTAAAAAAAAACCTTATTCCAATGTAAAAAATGGCTAAAGTATAATACACATTTAAAAACAAATGTTATGTGAAACTAAAACATATTGACCTTAAAATACACATTTCAAAGGTAAAAAGTCTAAATAATCATTGAATTTCACAAAAAAAATATTTCATTTTCCTAAATTTTGTCCACACAAAGAAATACTAAGAATATGCTTAAAATTTTTTTTATAAGGGTTTTTCCGAATATACATTTAAAAAAAAAGAAAAAAAAATTCTGAGTATTGGTGTATATAATTACAAATTTACAATAATTATAAGTATGAAAATATATATAATGAAGAAATTATTTTGGGTATTAAAGGGTTGTCCTTAGGAACTGTACAACAAAGTAGAGGACTGCCAGAAACAATGCAATTTGGTATACATCTCTTTGGAATCCATCGTCCCTTTGAAAGAACTGCTCACACATTATCACACAAATTATGTAAGACACAAATACAACATCTTCATCACTACATGTTCAAGTATTTTTGAAATTGAATCGATGATCCAACACATCAGACCATCGATTTTTGATCTGATCAGTTGAAAAATCAATTATCTTTTAAGTATTTGGATGGGTTAGAGCAGTTGGTTCTAAGGAATTGGGTTGGGCTGGTTGGACTTTTTTCGAGTGGGTCATTAGTTTGGGTTATGTAAGAAAACCGGTTCAAATGGTTTTTTATTGATTCAACCGGTTCACCGGTAGCTGTTGAACCCCCAGTTCTAAGTAGTTTGCTCTAAAACCAGTCTAATCCCTTTGTTCGGGCTGGTGTATTGGTCAAGGTCCAACCAGCCAGTCCGGTCTAATTTAGACTACATTGAATAAAACTTCGCAGTCAAAAGTGTCGAGTATGATTATGTGTCTGAGAAGGGTAAGTTCAAAATTTTACGTATTTTCGGATATTTGGAGAAACATATCCTATAATTCATGTATGATATGTGTCCGACATAGTTGTCGAGCATAGGTACGTTAAAAAGAATGAAGAGTCCGTATAAATGTAGGTTAAAACTCATCGAGGTAGCTGCTCAATCAAAGCCTCATGAGGCTGTTGAGGCCAAACAATGAGGATAGAGTCAACTGCCGATGTTATTTCGACTCTTCATTTCCATAAAGTACTCATGCCCGACACCTTTGTATGATACGTTTCATTCATAAGAGTGACACTATGATTCTCAAAATCTGACACTCATCCTTCTACATAGGTGGTGAAAGGAGGTTGCATTTTACTGCAATAACTTAACTCACCTTAGATGGGTCACCGGAGGGGTCCGGGTAAACCTCCGTATTCTCTTGCTTAGTTGAAAAACGAGTCGACAAGTCCTTGGCTCCATCGCCTAAGTCCTTTGCCGCTTCGACGGTGGCAAAGAAACGACGGGATGTCCAAAAAAATGCCTGAGCAATGATTGATGAAGATGATAAATCCCACAGCTCTTCATGTTCAATCACCTGCCCACTAATTTGGTTCAAAGTGAACTGCGAATTAACTCTAATTATCAAATCACCGCCTATGCCAGCAACGAAAGACTTCGGTTTTCCTTGTATTGTCCATTTGATGTTGAGTACGCTCGTCGATAGCATCACCATTTCTTGCACTCTCTGGAGTAATATGAGCAACAAAATATCAGTAATTGAAAACCGATAGCACGTTAGGACACATAAAAGTTTACGTACCACAGTTGGATTTTCTAAAGCACCGGTTATCCAAAGTGGTCTCTTATACTTCTCACGGCCAGTGAAACTTCGTACTGGATCCTGCATTACAACGGTGTCATTAGTATTCGATGAAACGTAAATGTTTGAACACGACAAGGAGAACAAAACCGAACTTTAAAGAACCTTGTATTTGACAGAAACAGCGTATGTTCCGAGTGCACGGTTCCCTTCTCGGAGCTCTAGGATGTCACGTACGAGTTGTCTTGCTGTTGATTCGACTAAGGGACTACTAATGCATTCGAACTCGTTGCAAAGCTCGCCAAAGTCCATCCCATCAACAATCTTATCGCTTTCCAATCTCTCATTGATAGGATCAGTAGTAGACACTTCAGTCCTGCTAGTTTCATTTGTAACTGCAAGACATTGGAAATAATCAATTCATGTTTTTTGTACTACATAAAACACCTTGAATTGTTCAATTTGACAACTAATTTTTTTTTTGTCTCGATTTGGTACCTCAGTTTTTTCAATTTGATACTTATGTTTTTTTCTTTATCCAAATTAAGTACTTGAGTTTGGCTTCAATGTTCAATTTCATACCTAAGCATTTTTCTTTGTCCCAATTAAGTATCTATGTTCTTTTTGCTACAGCACACAGTCAAAAATTCATCGGGGCAAATGATGCCGTTTGTTCTGGGTACCAAATTGAACATTGAATCCAAATTTAGGTGCCAAGTTGAACATTGAAGATAAACTTAGTACCAGATGGTATATTAACCCTTTCAAAAAAGAAAAGTAAGACTAAACATTGTTTTAGACTCGGAGTATACAGTAATACATAATATAAGCAGTAAAACATACATATTTCATGAAAAATCCGAGTAATATAAAATAATCGAAGAAGACCGCAGAACAAAGTGGATTCTAGATTAAAATAAATAAATAAAACACAGACCTCTGAGTAGAAAAGGGTGGTGATGATGATGATGATGAGGATGGTGAAAAGTGAAAAGGGTTTTGGGAATCCGGAGGTGGGGATTGCGGCGGGAACCGGCGGAGGCAGAGGCGGTGGGCGGGAGAGAGGAGGAAAGGGAAGCAGAACTCATATCTGTGTCTTTTTCTCATTCTGTTTCAAGAATGAGTGGCTTCGGGGGCTTCAATATTTTTTTCGATTCCCTTTTTTTTTTTTCGATTTTGTGATTTTTTTCAGTTTTTTTTTTTAATCTGCGGATAAGGTGCGATGAAAATTGTCTGTCGTTTTGAGTTCAGACACGTCTACTTGTTTCATTGTGGTCGTCGTTGCTCTTACCATGGGACCTGCCAGCCAATGCTACTTCCCCATTCTTTATTTTCTAGTTATATTAATTGGACATGCTACTTCCAAGTATACCCGTACGTTGGTCGGTTCTTAACAAAATTATAAACCCGCTTTATAGATTGAGTGGCGGTTAAATTTTTATCAAAACCCAATATAAATTATAGATGTTAAACTCGAGTTAGGCTCGGTTTATATTAATTTTATTTTATTTTATTTTTATATAAAAAAATTAAAAAATATATAATACATCAAAAATATTAAATTAAATATTTTCTAATAAATTAAAAATAAATTTTAAAAATTATACTTAAATAATATTAAAATAAGTGCAACTTAACAAATAAATATAATATTCAAATAATAACAACAACAACAAAATAGTAAAATGACAGGAAAACAGTAGCAAAGCAACAACATTTTTTTTTGGCAAATTTGGGCATTGGCTAAAAACTCTTACATGTGGAAAACGGACTTTATTTTTTGTCCAAACTCATTTTTTAGGACTATATTTTTGTCTAAACTCTTTCACTTTTAAGACTGGCTGGATAGCCCAGCCTATGGACAAGTTTACTTCCAACATAATTAAATTATCAGTAAATTTATGTTTTGATTATTTAACTTTAAAAAGTTAAAAAATAATTATTAAATCATTTAAAAATTTTCATTTAAGATACCAAACTATTAAAATTGCTATCATACAAAATATAATTCAATAAGGATTTTTTTATTCAATTAATAATTAATAGGAATGAAATATGAGTAAGCATAATGGTCAAAAGAAAAATAAAATCAAATGATTTTAGATGTTTGTCTATCAATTTTTTTAAAAAAAATATATAATTAAAATATTTTTTATATTTTTTCCATCAAATAATTTGAATTCCATTAATTTGATTAATATGGTAGCATGGTTAAACAGGTAAGAACAAATATAATTCTTCTCAAATTCAAATAATTTCCTTTTTTTTTTTATGTTTTATCACCATAAGGGAAATTAAGTATTTGGAAGGCAATTTTACAGCAATAAAGTAAGCATATCTTTAATTAAGATATGCTAATAATTGATATTTATAATAATACAGAAATTGGAACAGAATAATGTTTTGTATAATTAATCTAAGCTATATAGAAAAGGGAAGTAAAGGAATAAAGTATGAACAAAAATGCTAGAATTCCTCCAATGGTAAAACTTGATGCTGAACTAACAACATGGTATCCAACACTATACTCTGTGTTTCCATTCTTCACTTTAACACTTGAAGTGCCTATCATTCACCAAAATATAACTTGTTACCATCTTATTAATAGTCTCAAACATAATGTAAATGTTATAAGAATCGCTGAATCGGGCCAAAGTTGAACTTTTAGTTTTCGGTTTAATCATTTTTGTTGAGGGAGGTCGATTCCTGGAAGAGATGCTTTTAAAGTGTTGTACATTCAGAGCTGACGATTCTCTTAATAGGTTGGTCCTATCCCTGAGTTAAGTTAAGGTTTTGTCTCTTAATTCTGTCAAGAGCCCAAATTAGAAGTGGGGTTTACGGAGCAAGAGTGACTTGTTGAATCAGATAGTTCATTATATATGGGTCACCTATCAAGGAGATGTTTGTGTTGTGTGCTTACTAGCGTTTAAACTCTTGCTTATATGGCATCTAAGGGTAATATTAGCATACACTTCATTAGATGTTATATAAGGAACAAAGATTTAAACCCTACTTTTGATAAGTGATCCATGCGTCAATCTAACAAGGCACTCTTGCTTAGTGAATTTCGCTTTCGGTGTGAACTTATGTCAGAGTTGAAGACAAAATTATGTCTCAATTTGAAGACATTACTTATCAATTGAAGGATCTATCAACTCCAGAAAAATGACACTTTAAAGACTTCTTCAGAAATTAATATCCACTCAGCTTTTTTAAAAATAAATTAATAATAATTAATAAAAAAGGTAAAAGTTTGAAATTTTAAAATCAATTATATTTAACCAGTTTTTCTCTGCTGGATTTTTAGTTTTTATTGATTTAAAACAATTTTAATTATTTTTTATAACATATCATTAATTGAATTTACAATTTTCGATTCAGATCTCGTTGTGATAATATTACGTAATGTAAAAAATAAACAAAAAATAATTGAAGAAATCAACAAAAGTCGTTTAACAAGAGGATACTCACAATTATATTCAGTCCATCCAATGGTCTGGTTTTCAATATCATATATGACCAACTTATTAGAAAGCACCAAATCTGCATTTTCAAGAAATTCAAATAAATTATAACATAAACTATTTTGGTAATCATAATTTTGTTTTGAAAATTTAAATTTCGAGTTTGGTATGTAAAACGAAAATTTTTAATTATATTAATTATTCAAATTAAAAAATAATATTTATAATAGTAAATTAAAACATACCTCCTAAAAGAATCATCTCCTCTTCATTAGTAGATTTAGACCCACCATCTTGCCAACCGATACACCGCATATCATTCTAAAAAAGGCACATGAATATGTTAATTAATATTTTTTAAAACAGATTGATGGTCGAACAATCAATCCAATTGGTTTAAAAGACATAAATTATTAAAGAAATTATAAAAATCAATTCAACCCGATTCAACTCTTCATATTGATTTGTAAATCAACTAATTCTTTTACTTCTTATCGAATTAATACTAAACTGATTTCTTGTTCAATCAATCCAACTTAAATAACATTGATAATTAATGTGTAAAATTCCCAGACACAAAAATCAAATAAATTATCTAAAACCCACAAAAAGAATCTAACAATTGGTTGCCAAATAATAATAACAACAATCATGCTTTTGGATCATACAATTAAATAAACTTTTTGTACTTACACGAAATCTGAATAGGTAATCATGTGGATAAACTGTTAGAACAAGAGAATCTTTAAAAAGGAGCTTTATCACTGGAAATTCATCATCAACACTGCAACAACACAAGAAATGAAGCAAAAAATGGATATTATTAGTAAACAATAAACTGTTACAACAGTTATACCTTGTATTTATTTAGAGATAAAATTATATAAAAAAATCAAACCTGATATTAAACAAGTTAGAGAAAAAATAACATTTACTCCCTGAATTTAGTAACTTTTTTCAATTTAGTTCGTTAATTTTTTTGGGTTCATATTAGTATTGGAACTTGGTGACTTTTTCTAATTTTGGTCCCTGTGATGACGAAGCACTATGAGATTATGTCATTTTACCACTTAGTTCATTTATAAAAAAATTAATAATTTTTAGGTGAAGATGTGACATGGTATCAGAGTTCATTGTTAGCACATTGACTACAACTGAGAAAAGTACTAAATTTCAGGATTAATATGAACAAAAATAAAAGTTTAGAAATTAAATTGAAAATAATTACCAAGTTAAGGAATTAACTGTCGCTCTATTCTTTATTTTAAGGTTCATGTTTATTCATGTATATATGATTGTGTATATATATAGAAGAGAGTATAATAGTAGTGTCTTACTTTTTGTCATACTTAAAACAAGAAAATTGGCCCTCTATTTTTTCCATTTCCAATGACTTTCCGGAGGTAATCTAATTAACAAAAAAGAACATACAATGTAATCAGTAAAGGATTAATGTGAAAATCCAAGTAAATATAAGGGGGGCAATTGATACAAACCTTTTGAATAACCTGTTCGTGAATTGTGGTTGGAAGATAGGCTAAGGTTGTGCCACTATCAATGATTGCTGCATTTTCATCAATACTACCAAAAAAGCTTGTTTCAAGCTTAACTATGGTATCTCCAATATGTACTTCCTTTAGTGTAATTTTGTAATGTGACCTATAAGATTGTTCATAAAAAAGAGAGAGAGTATATTTATCAATTTATAGACTATGAATTCACACTTCATAATAATAGGAATAATTTAACAAAATAAATTAATAATTGGACCGAATTTTGAAATATAAAAAGTAGAGGGACTATTTTATAAAATATATGATGGCATGAAATATATACTTTCTTTTCTTTTCTTTTTTTTACAATTGGGAATTTTTTTTTCACATTTAAATAAGAAAAAAGTTTGACATCATATGAACTAAAAAGTATAAGAACTAAAACCGGTCAAATTATAGTAAGGACTAAATCCTTCAAAAACACATAATTTAAGGACTTTGTATAAAATTTGACCATCTTGGAGCCTAAAGTCCTAAGTAAAATTTTTTATATAATAAAACCAAATTCAAAGATAAATTGATAAGTGATTAATTTATATTGGAACCATAGGTACTGAAAAAAGAAGTAAGAAATGTAAAAATAGATGACTTACTGTCCTGCAATCATTTTAGTTTTATTCATTTGAGGTCCTACCACTTCACCAATTGCAAAGATTCCACCTCCGTCCACATTATCCAAACAATGTGCGAATTTATTTTTCACTACTCCGTTTTGAGCTAGTTGTGAAATCATGGATGAATTTGCTTGTCCAAATCCAATGATTCCATCAACTGATTCACTTGATGTAGTTGTCTGACCAGCTCGTTTAGACCCGCACCTAATTGAAAAAAAAAATGAAAAAGGTACTTAAAACTCTAAATTACATTATTAACAAAAAAAAAACTATAGTGCATCAAAATATGTTCCAATTCCTATCATATCTAGGGATAAAATTGAAATGTAAATAATTCGAGTTTTGTTATTCGTAAATAATCTATTCCTATCATATCTAGGGGTGAATCTATAAAAGTTTTTTGAGAGGTTGGGATTAAGTTATAAATTTTGATAAGAGTTAAAATGCAATTTTACTATTATATTAATTAATATATTTATAATTTTTTAAAAGAGTAAATTATTATTAATTTATAATTTTATACATTTCAAAAGATAAAAATTATAAATTTATAATTTTAAGAGGATGAAGACTCCTGTCTGCCCCTCCCGTCACCCTTGATCATATCAAAGTTACCCTGTAGCAATCCTATACTTAATAAGACATCATTACGTAATTCTACCAAAGACTCCTTTATATACACTTTTACCCACTGTTGAAACTCTCTCCCACATTTTCCTCCGCAAGAGAACCCCACTTTGGGGACTTTTGAGAACTAATCTTCTCTCCCTCTTTTTTTACTATACTCTCGTGATCACTCAGCTCTATAATTCTTTATTTTTCAAAAGTGAATAGTCATCAAACCTTCAAATCTGAACCTTGTATCAACAAATCCAAATTTATGAAGATAATAATAAAATCATTTCATCCACGTGTTGAGTTTTAAAAGTTAAAAAAGACTTTTTATTTAGATTTTTTACTTTGATTTATCAACCCACCAAAATATTTTACCCTTTTAACATTACATTTACCAGGAAATATATATTTTAACCTCAAAAACTATGCCAATGCAAACAAAAACATTAACCAAAGAGCACCAAAGTAGAACCACCCATCTATTTGCACCTAATTGAGAATAGGAAATGGATTAGAAACATATATATATATATATACATATATATTCTTAGGTACAAATAAATGGTCATTTTCAAATGAATTCATGAACATTTTAATTTTTTAATAAACTAAGTATTATTATATGCGGTAAAAGTAACATAGAGGACCCTGTATTAGAATTCAAATTGTATTTTGCTCTTTATATTAAAAAAAAATGAGCAAAATAGCCATTGTATAGTAGATCAAAGAGTAAACTAGTAATTTTGTTAAAAATTTCCCTATTTTTTTAACAATACAAATGAATAAGATTTTTAACATAAAAGAATAATTTTCTCTTTAATCTAATGTACATAAACTAATTTATCTATTTTTTTAATAAAGCGAACAAAATGTGATCTGACTTCTAATATAAAAACTTTCATAATATCTTTACCCATTATACGAATATACCAAACAAAGGGCGAGCAAAAGTCTTCATCCACAAAATTCTTAGCTTCACCCATTATTATAAGTAGCATGTTCATGAACTAACCCGAATACTATACTCCCGTTTGTGGGTGAAGTTTGAAGGTTACCAGTCACTTGCTGAAGTTCTATGGTATCTTTTACAAAGTATCCACCATTTGAGGTCCCGTCACCGTAAGTAACATAGTATTCACATTGAAGATCAGGCTTACAATCTTTGAGTTTACCGTCATGTGCAGCAGCACAAAATTCATTGTTACAATAAACCAAACTTGAAGTGGATGATTTCTTGTGGTCATATTGTTTTAATGATATCTGCAATTAAAAACAATATTAAATAATTAAACTCTTCATCATAGTTTAAAAAGAGATTAATAGATATGAAATTATTAAAAAGGGAACATACACCAAGATCACTTTTTTCTGGACATTTGTCACAACCAACACAATTAACCCATAGAATGTCACTTCCTGTATCAACTTGTACATGGTATTCTTCTAATGGGTTACCGATTTTAAGTTTTGCAAAATAAAGCCTGAAAGAAGAAGAGTTAAGTTTTTAAGGCAATGAAAATAAATTAAGCAATTAAACTTAAAAATAATAGTCACCATATAATTTAAACAGCTGAATTTTCTAATGCATAAAGATGAAAATAGAAATATGAAGGTAAAAGTACTCCCTAAAAATATATAATTAGTCTATATGTTAAATCAAATAATAAATTAGCTGTTTTGTTAAAAATTTAATTCATTTCTACGGTTCAAAATTGATCCCTATACATCAGCATAATGTACAAGTGGCATGTTACATATCACTGTTCACGTCAGTTTTTAACAGTACAAATAGATGAGATTATTAACAAAATGGACCAATGTGCTCTTTGAACTAATATAGAATAACTAAATTGTCTATTTTTCTAGTAAAGACAATAAAATACAATCTGATTACTAGTAGGACATCCATAATACTTTTACTAAATATTGAAAATAAGTGAGAAAAAATGCCTTCTTTTTAGTAATTTGGACATTATTTACCCAATTACTATTAACCAAACATCAAAATCTAGTGGTCAAATTCCTAACAAAAGGTCCATGTACTATGGTTTTTTATGGGTTTAGTCCTACTAAAATTCAATATTTTTAATCTCTATTTCTTCGAAATGTGTATTTCAATCTAGAGATATTTTTTAATCAAATGATTTTAATCAGTATTTTTACTAAAATGCTAAAGTGTTGTCACATTATTGTATGTTTTAGAAAATTACTGAGAAAAAGTGATTAAATACACCAAAGTCGCATAATACAATGACCTTTTACACAATTTAACCAAATCTAGCCAAACCAAATTGGTAAAAACACCTCTTTTTTAGTAAATTGTTTTCTAAAAAAGTTGTGAGCAACTATAGACTAACAATAAATGCTTTTTGTCAATTATACGTAATTTTGATTTATATAATAATAAATTTAGACTCAATCCTTACATAGGCTTAATTTGTTATTATATGTACAATTGCCTACAAATATTAATAGTGTTTAGTTGCTCACTTTGGACTAGTCAATATCAAAATACACTGAATTCGCATACTACAAGGACTTTCTACAGAATTTAACCAAATCTAGCCAAACAAAATTCACGAGAAGAATTTCTTGTTTCCTCAAACATAAGATTAAAAAACAACAACAAATAATAATTTATTGGATGAAAATAATTCATAAAAGAATTAAAAAAACAAAAACTAACCCAGCACCAGAAGGATGACCATCACCACCTAAAGGCACATCAACGTCAACGGTAGAGAGAAATCTGCCATGGCGACGCATATCATGAGCTTTCATAGCCCTTAAATGATTTCGTTTACCTGCAAATTTATGTTTTACATCAAAAGTGACAACATTCCCATAAGCACTACAACCAAATTCCCCCACCAATGCCGCCACCAGTGTCACCGCCGCCAATGCCAATCTCCTTAGATCCATTTTTACTGCCCCCAAAAGAAATGTTTTAAAAAAGTTATTGCTCCTCCTCCCTATCTCTCAATACATTCAAAATTTCGGGGGTTTATTTTATTATTTTATTAATTTTTGTTATTTTTCTGGTTTTTTTTGTTGTTTTATTTTACAAAAGGGAGACAAAGAGATAGAGAGACAAAGAGGAGGAGAAGGAGGCCAAGGCAAAGGCCAAAAGCCATGAAAATGGAGGAGGGAAAATGGTAGGGAAATAGGCGTTTTCAACGGCGATTTACATGCCTTATTTGTAAACACCATATCCATAATTCAATTTGTATTTTTTTTAGAAAACTATAAAAAGGTTTTTCTTATTTTGTTCATCCACAAGTTTTTTTAAAAAATATTAATGTTTTAACAATCATTTTAATTCAGATCACCGACTAATTAATTTAATCAATCGTCTCGATTTAAATAAATTATCAAACACATTTAAAAATTAAAAATTAAAATTTTCTTTTCTACTTTTTAGTAATTTCTCAGTAATAGGTAGTTTAATTTAGAATTTGATTTTAAGTTGGTTGTTTTAGAAGATTAGATAATCTTTTTTAAGATGATTATTATTCCATAACATAAGTTTCTTTATATTCTTTTTTTTTTAATTTATATTCTCTTACAATTACAATAAAATCTAATTTTTTAAATGATTTTATCGATAATAAATAATTATACATCTTAATTTTTCAGATAGTACGAATTATAATTACATAATTAAATTCTTAAATATACAAATGTTTTGAAAATCACGATGCTGCATAATTACTCCTAATTCTCCTAATTCTCAACTCATGAATTAGAGCAACTAGCAAAAGTAATTATAATCAATTTAATAATTTTGAATTTTATGATACGCAAGTACTTCCCATGGAGAGATTTCTCTCTCTCATTTTACAACCCTGAGGCGCCTAGTTGTTCCGCCGCTCATGTGGTCGGCAACCTAGTTGACCGCCACAAATTGCTCTTTCTTCCTAGGGCTTCTTGCCTCTTCGTTCTTTTCTTTTTTGGCACTCTCCTTTGTTCTTGTTTTTTCCCCTTCCTTTTTGCTTCTTCCCATCACGTATTTTGTTAGGCCACGATCATCCTCCCCGTTCATTTTTTGGAGTCGCCATGGGCATGCCTTGGGGCTGAAGGTTTTCGTCTTCGGGGCCTCGTTAAGCAAGGGCGGTGTGTCTCTTTCATCAAAGAGGCTCCCTTTTGATGGCTTGGATGACCTTCCGTGGTGGAAAGGGAGTAGTCATCGGTAGAGGATAGCAAAAATCGATTTTAACGAAAAAACAAAAAACCTGACACTTATTTTTTTTCCGGTCTCGATTTAGTCAGTTTGGACAGTTTTGTCAATTTCATTATCAGTTTAACTGCTTCTCTCAATTGGTTTTCGGTTTTTGAATCCTGAAACTGAACGAACCAAAAAAAACTAACTTATATTATATATACATATTTAATTATTTAAAATATATTTATTTTCATAATAAATAACAAATATATTTAATTTTTAATTATTTAAAATTGGAGTCAGTTAACTGCAAAAGCCAACCGAATTAACGGCAATTCAATTTAATTAGTTTTATCAAGAAAAGTCAGCTGGTTCGGTCTTAATGTGTTAAATTCGATTAAATTTGTTCCAAAAAAAAAAACCAACTAAACCAACAGACTAAACGGATTGCTCACCCCTAGTCATGTCCCCTACATGGTTGTTTTAGGTCGCGACCACGATGTCATATTCGGTTTTAGGCTGGTAACCCCAAAAACCGCCATTGGGGTGGGCAGTATTGACGCTGCCATGCTATTTTGTTGTGCAAGGCTGGCTACTCCCTATAGGATACAAATGGTGATTTCTTCCTAATGTCATGTGCTATTATATGGACTAGTGATGCACCATTTGACTGTTAGGCTCCTTTCTGTGATGATTCCTGCGCAGGGCAAGCAAGGATTTGACAAAGGACTCCCACGCCCTATGGTATTTCTGATTCCCATAAATAAGCTGTCGATATTACCGGCAAAAGTTGAATGAAAAAAAAAAAAGGCATGGTTAATGGTATGGAAGTCTGAATCAACATCCTGTCACATGTATTGCTTGTTAAAAGCCATTTATAAATCAAGAAAGACAACAGCAAAATGATCTGTCACTAAATGCAATTACATTTATAAACTCATGCAACCTTCTGAACCATAAAACCTTTATAAAATAATAAGCTACCACCCCCCAAAAAAAAGAATGCTACATTATAACCAATCTAAATACCAAAACTGATTCAATTGACTCGAGAGATCAAAATATATCACAAAAGGTCAATAACACTTTCATGAATAAGCACTACATAGTTCAAAACTGTAAGGCACCTCTAACCTTCACTTTGCCAGTCCGTGCATCCCCAAATGCCCACCGCACGATGCATTCATTAATATCAAGACTAAATAAGCAGATTCAATGGAAGTGTAAGAAAATGACCGGCTAACAAGAAAACTACCTTTCCATGGAAGTGTATCGATTTGATCAATGCTTATGTTTGTTCTTTTTTGGATTAGAAGAAATCATTCCGTATGCTTTGCGTCTCGACTCTGATATGTTGGTTGCTTGACGACGCTTTTTCTTGCCATGTTTTGATGACTCTGAATCCTCCAATTTTGTGCTCTCATCTTCCTTTGATTGCTCGGCAGTTTCTCTTGACCTTTTCTTACTGACCTTTTGATGTCTTTGCTTCTCCTTGAGAAGTTCCTTAATCCTCAATTTCTGCTGGTACCTCTTACTATTGGGTACCTTCCATTCCTTATCTGTATATGGTGCAAGCTTCTTTAAAGAAACGTATTGATTCAATTCTTTCTCATCCAAAGCTAGTAGCTCACTAGGCTTCAACCCGAATCTATTAGGTTTGATCTTGACATATTTAAATCTTGTTTTCAAGTCTCCAATTGTATCCTCATAGTCCAAATTATAGAATTCCTCCCACATTTCGTTTAAAGCTTTCTGAACGACAGACATTTTACGCTTCCTCTTCCGCTTACCTTCCTCAGTCTCCTCTTCCTTACTTTCCTCGTCATCTTCTTCATTATCATCACTTTCGTGTTCTTTGCCCTCGTCATCACCATCACCATCATCTTCTTTTTCATTTTCATCTTCATCTCCATCTTCATCTTCATCTTCATCTTCAACATCATCCTCTCCTTTTTCTTCTTCCTCTCCTGAATCATTATCGCCACTACTCTGTAACTTGTTCTTATTCCTCTCCCTTGCAGCCAAGAAACCATCATGAGACTCTAGCACATCCCATCCTTTAGGAAGTCCAAGCAACTCATCCTCCTTATCGAAGTCTGGTTTTTCGATTCTTTCACTATCACTATTTAACTCAGCATCTTCGTCATCATAATACTTCTCATCAAATACGGCCTCCATCATCTTATCATACTCATCAGGATCAAACTCCTCCTCCAAATCCTTTGCACTAAACGGACAATCGTCTTTGTTAATCCCTGCAATCTCCATAACCTTCTTCATTCTCTCCTTAATTTCTTCCTTCTTCAGATTCTTCAAATGCTTCAACTCCTCCTTCCTTTCCATTTCCGCAACCCTCATTCTCTCCTCCTTCCTTTCTCTTTGCGCCTTCCTCTTGCTCTCCTTCTTCCTCACTGTCCCCTCTACTTTCCGAGAATACCCTATCACTCTATCCTCCGCATTCTCCTCGTGCCTAAAGTTATACTCCATCTCATACCCCTCCTGTCTCTCAATCTCCTCTTCATCCCTCAACACCTCATCCACTATGTCGTTATCAATCTCAAGATCCCCGCCTTTCCTCTCCTTATCGATCCACATCTTGTTCTTAAAAAACTCCTTCAAGAACTTCGAGTTCTCATCGATTTCAGCATCCTCCCCGAAATATTCTTCCAACTTCTTAGAAAATTCACCATGGTTTAAGCCTTCTTTTCCCTCATCATCCTTACCCTTTTTTTCCTTTACTCTTAAGAAATCTCCATCATCTTTGTTTTCAATTTCTTCAGTTGCATCCAAAAGAGCCTTCTTTATCTCTTCTTGTTCTTCATCATAAGTCTTTACCTTCTTCTTCGTCTTAACAGAAGCATCCTGTTCATCGAAATCAGGCCCTTCTTCAATCAACTGCTTTGCAACCACATCTTTTAAATACATTGACTTCTTATCTTTCTTTTTTCCCTGCTCGGTTTCTTCTTGGTCCGATTTGCCACTTTCATCATCATCATCAGACTCAAAAAGCTTCACATCTTTTTCCTTCAATTTTGGGTCCCGGCTTCTCACCTACATGAAAACATTGAAATTTCATGACAAAAAATCACTAATAAATTGACAAAAATTTCAATTTTCACACCAATTAGCAAAAAAAAAAAAAAAAACACTTTTTCCTTCAATTTTGGATCACTGCTTCTCGCCTACATGAAAACATTGAAATCTCAAGATAAAAAGATCACTAATAAATTAACAAAAATTTCAATTTTCACACAGTTAGCAGAACAACAACAACAATGATCTCAGATTACTAAAACAAGTATTTAATTCAAAACCAAATCAGATTAAGTGATTAAACTCACAGACTTATCAAAATTACAAACATTCTAACTGCCGAATGCATGAAACTTTAGTACAGTTAGGTTATCGCTTCTTTTATTCCCTAAAAACGAATCTAGATGATAATAAAAAAGCAATATCATAACAAAAATAGAAAAACAACCCTAAAAAACGACACTAATTAGCCTCAAAATAACTTACTTTAAAAAAAATCAAAAAGAAATTCCTTACCCGAAGTAGAGCTTTAAAGAAATCTTCATCTTTCGCAATTTGGTCAGTAAAGTCTACTTCATCGTCGTCGTCGTCATCATCATCAGAAGATTCTTCATCAGATTCTTCAACGTGACCTTTCTTCTTGAGCTCCTCGTACCTCTGTAGATCCTCCCGCTTCTTGTTGTGCTCGAATCTTCGAGCATAGTCTTTGTTGATTTCAATCTTCGATATGTCGTCGTTTTCGGGACCAACATCGTCGTTGAATAGTTTCATACCCATTGTTTTTGGAGCTTTGCCTTCCCCCCTCTAACTAAAAAAAATTGGGAATATTATTGATTTTGGGAAGAAATTTTTGAGTTGAGTTAAATTGAATTGAGTCGGTGTTAGAGAGTAGATGGGCGGCTGTCTAGGGCTAGTTCCCTTGAAAGAGGGATGGGAACTAAAAAGAGGAAATTAGGGTTACAGTGGAATAGTTTTTTGAATAATTTTTATAATCCGTTAGATTTTATGACCAAAAAAATATAATCCGTTTGATTTTGATGACGTTGCATGATAAAAGTTCAATCCAATCCAGCAATATGGGGGGAGAGATACATCTCACGTGTCCAACTCAATACCCTCCACGTGTCCTATACATGCTATATTTTACATGTACAAAATCCAAAGCAAGCAAAACACAAACCCTAACGGAACCTAGAAAAGCTCTTTCTTTGGCAGTGAAAATTGAAAATCGACGGCGAAAATGTTGAGGCTGGCGTCGAAACGGTTGCTTGGGCTAACGTCAAGGGAGATCCCGTCACGGCCCGTTCAGATTCTGCCACGTCTTTACCACGAAAAGGTCATCGACCACTACAACAATCCCCGTAACGTCGGTTCCTTCGATAAGAACGATCCGAACGTCGGCACCGGTTTGGTCGGAGCTCCTGCTTGTGGCGATGTTATGAAGCTTCAAATCAAAATCGACGAGGAATCGGGGAAGATTGTTGATGCTTGCTTTAAAACATTCGGTTGTGGATCGGCGATTGCGTCTTCTTCTGTTGGTATGCCACTTTCTTTTTCTTTTTCTTTCTCTTTTTCTTTTTCTAATTTCAATTTTCGATTGCTAGGTAATGAAATTTTGTTTGATTCCGGTGCAAAATTCATGGAAAAAAGCACTGATTGACTAAAATTCCGTTTTTGCACTGGAAGTAAATAATTACTTTAAAAACTTAAACTAAAACTTTTTTTATAAAGAGAATGCACGATTTATCCATAATATTGAATAGAATGATTATGTTAAATTACTGTTCCATTTGGTTAATTTTAGGGATGAAGAAAGCAATAATCTAAAACCAAGTGTTTGTGTGTCAATGTTATTGAGAGGGCCTAATCTATTCTATGAATCATATGCAATATTTTGTAGCTCCGACATCATGACAATGGCCTTCAAATTTTGTGAAAGGAGCTATGAGTACCTTGGTTTTTAATATATGTAGTTTTTTTTTTCTCCATGTTGCAGCTACTGAATGGGTGAAAGGGAAAAGCATGGACGAGGTTCTTACCATTAAAAACACGTAAGTACGAGTACCCTGTCTCGAATTAGTCTATTTTTATGAATTCGACTCATATCTTCATATTTACTTGGACTCAGATTTGGATATTGATCCAAAACATCTTACCTACATGTTCATGTTTGAATATGCGTGGGACATGGTTACTTTATGAAACAACAAAGAGCTTGGATAACATAGTTTCTTCTAAGGATGTTTTGTAGTTTTCCCATTTTCCCCTTTCTCTTCTCTTTATTTGCTTATCGGGTTCCATGTTTATATGTGGTTTGTATATTTTATCTTTGGAATTAGATAGGTGAAATTTGGTTATCTGATATTGAAACTGGTTAACGCAGTGTTTGGGAACTTAGAATGATAGATTTGGGTTTCAAGAAAGTGAATTTGAAATCCTTAATAGATAGATAGGAATTTTAAATCCATGTTCCTAAATTAATTTAAACATATATATAGCAAATGAAATCGAAATCCCTCACATGATTAATTTGTTCCTGCTTTCTCTTCTTAGATCTCGTTTAATTTGAACTTTTTGTGGTTAGAAAGGTATGGTCATAATTACTTGATGCTGTAGACACAATTCTGGGTTATGCTTGTTAACTCTTTGTTGATTTAGTACTATAGAATGTTCTTTATTCTCTATTTACAAATGTTTGAAGTTTTAGTTTAAATACTGTTGCATGATATATTATGGTCTGATAGTGGTAATCAAATCATAGAAAATGGATGTTTTACTCAAATAAGGTTTCTCTGAGGATCAAACCATGCTATAACTTGATGTACTGAGCATTTTTGATTAATTTCCAGATTTTGATTTAATAACAACGTAAAAAGACATTTACCTAGACTTTGACCAAGTTAACTATAGGGAAAGAAGAAGATATTTGATGTGATTGCTAGTCTTTCATTGCAATATATACGGTGTAAATTGTTTTTTGATTCCTTACATAGGTAACTTCAAAACATCAAATAGTAGTTCTAAGGTGATTATATAGATATATGGGTTATTGTTGCCTAGATTTTTTATTTTCTCTAAGCGTTCCCTTGTCTTAACACTTTTGTTCGAAACATATTTAGGTACGGGTAAAAAAGTATGATCTTTCTTATGTATAAGACCAGAAAAAATTGAGCGTAGTCCATAGAATTACCCAAAACAGAGCATAAGCTAATTTATAGCTTCGTGGGTTAACCAGCTGATCTGTCTGTACCCTTCTAGGTTTTAAGGCTATATATTTTATTAAATTAATAGGAAATATAACATATTGTAGAAGAAAAGAGGTAAGGAAATTTAAGAGTGATGTCCAAGAATGCTTGTTTTGTGTACCCGGGCATGTAGATTGTAGGGTATACAACTGAGGCTTTGTTTGCTGTTAATACCATAAATTGAAAACAGATTTCCCTTTTAAATGTTTCTTTCAATCAAATTTACTCGAGCTGGACTACAAAGGTGAGCATTCTATATATTTTTTTTTATTCTTTCACTAACATAAACATTGCCAGGGAGATTGCGAAACATCTATCACTTCCACCGGTTAAGCTGCATTGCAGTATGCTTGCAGAAGATGCTATAAAGGCAGCCGTAAAAGACGTGGAACTTAAACGTGCCAAGTTGAAGGGCAATTCAAGTGCTGATGCTGCTAATGCACCCATCGAGAAGGCTGCTGATGCCTGATGTCTGTTTATATGCCCGATTGTAAAAAAGTCTGGACGGTTTGCTTACAGAGAGCATGTAAGGTAAGACTAAAATGAAACCAGGGGGGACATTATGAGGACACATGAATGTTACTTGTTTGGAACGTATGTTTTTGTTCAATGGAAAAATTATGTAAGTGAATAAATCATTGGCCCAATGCGTATACTATAATTTGTAATGTTCAATGTTCCTAGTCTTCTCTTCTTTCCTTGTTTGTGGTTTTGGCAGTGTACCATATTTGTTCAAAAAGTCGAGAATTTTGTGATAAGAAATAGTTTGCATTTGAGATATTTTGGACCAATTTTCTTTGCTTTTTTCCTTTTTATTTATAAGTTGAGTTTGGTCCAGATTTATTCTTTAATTTATTAAGTTAGTGTTTCAGTTGGATATACTCAATGTGATTATTGAGTTGAACAAAACCTGTTAGGATGTCTAAAATATATTTTTTTAAAATTTGCAAAAGAAGAGTGCAGTGAACATAATATGAAATGATTATCAAATTAATGTATTTATTAGATGCTAATTTGGTGATAGAATTTAAAATGCATGTAGTTAAGCAAGGGAAAAGGGCAATATGCTAAACGCATTGTGATTCGATGAAGTCAAATTAATTCATATTAAAATGAACTGGTTTTATCATTTTTCTTCGTACCGTTACCATAGTCGGTGTCCGGTTTTTCAATTTATTCCATCTGACTGGCAGGTTTGCAAATACATTTAGATTTTGGAAATGGGGCTTAAAGGGATTAGGGCAATTTCATTAATTCATGCTTGAATTTGGGTGCTAAAATTGAAGCTCAATTCTATATGGTTTAATTTATTTGCCTGTAAAGATCCATAACAACAAATTAATGGAAAAGAGTGGTATAATTTTTTGCCCTTGCCACTTGTACATATTTTCAGTTCATTTTTTGAACTTAAAAAATATAAAAAAAAATTGATTGTGTAACATAATATCATACTGTCATATCATCACTTGAATATTTTAAAAATTATACAAATTTTCAATTGATGAAATAGTATAGTCTTAAAGTGTAACTATTATTGATTTAATAATTAAACTGTTGATTGAACGGGTTAGATTATAGGTTTTCAATTCAACCAATTTCATATTTAATTGCTAAATCAATAATAATCAAATTAATAATTATAAATAAAAAATTTAGAAAGCCAATTTAACTTGTTCAATTGTCAATTTTTGTCCATTTTTATTTTTATCAATTTGAAATAATTTCCAAGTCAATCGAAGGAAGTTTTTTTTATTTCAATTTGTTATATTAATTAGTTCGCATTCACCTGATTCAATCTTGTTCCAATAATATTTGGCTATGTCATCAAATCTTGATAAAATTTAAGTTTATAAACAAAAACAAATGTGATTATCAAGTTCATAAATCGAATTGGTACAACTACCAAATAAACTAAATTTTCTAAGTTGAGATATAGAAAATTATATCATCTCTAATGGAAACATCATAAGCTCAAAACCAGATTCAATGGGAAAAAAAGAAGACAAAAATGGAACAAAATGCCATTCTTTGTATCATAATTAGATAAACTGATAAACAAATGTTATTCAAAATTACAAAGCCTGGTATTTATATAAACTATCCGAGGATCGCCATCATAACCTAACCTGATTTTTTTCCCCCAAAATTCAATAGCAAATTAATGCTATTGCTAAAAACATCAGATTTTGGACCCCTATAATTTAAATCTAAATTTATCATATGCTGCAAAAGGTTAGATTAAAAACAAACCAATAGCTATGAACCAAAAAGGGTCAATTAGTTAAGAACAAAAAAAAAATGGCCCATACATATATAATATCCCACTTTATGTATCATTCCATACTGTGAATGTTGGGGTACCATGGCATACAGCCATATTGCTTGACCTTTGTGCAATGGTGGGAACTGCTGTGGGCACCCAATTGTTGCATGGTGAGGCTTGACTTGTTGATGATGATGATTGTTGTGAAAGGTAGTACATGCTCCTCGAATGATATGGATCCGATGATGTGTACACGTTTTCGTACCCGAGTGCTTTCACTTCGTTGTTGCTGTTGTCTCCGAAATCGTTGCTTTGGTTTTGGTTGGTATCAGTAGGAATGACTGTTCCTAAAGGGATAGCGTATCCTCCGTACCCGGCACCGTCGCTTACGGTGTTGTTGTAGATGACCGAGTTGGTATTAGAGCCGGAGCTATGTTCCATTGAGGAAGATTCCATGGCCATTAGGTTGTGTAACACGGATGGTTGGAAGAAATTGTGGGTGCTTCCTAGTTGGAGTTGATGGAGATCGTGGAAGGCGTGATCGGGGTCGGAATCTTGCTCTTGTTTGCACCAAATTCGTTGTCCGTAAGGGTAATGCATGCTGAAAGGTTGAGCTTGTTGATATGCAATGGTAGGCCATCCTGATGTACCGTAAGTGTTGATTCCGTCGGGTAAATGCGTATTAATGTTGTCACCGTCCGACCTATGTACCATATCCATAGCCATTTCCGCTTGCTCAACGTCTTTCAATCGTTTGGCGGCGCCACCGATCGGTAACTGACTGCTTTCTAGTATGCTCTTGACGTCATATCGACTCATATCGAAGTTGGTTACCGCATTCAGTCCTCGGAATTTTATGGCTGCAATGTCATAGGCTTCTGCTGCCTCTTCTTGTGTACCTACATTCATATATACATAATGCATCATCAAATATCGGTCCTACAATAGTTTAACACATGATACGAATGATTAAAAATGCATAAATTTCAAGTGAATCATAGGTAGAGTGGCAAAAGGACATGTATCAAGTCTCGTTAACATCAAGTCCGAGCTCGATTCTTAGACAATCTCTACCCCTTCCCCTTATTAAAAAAAAGCAAGTTGTGGGTAGGGACTCATTTCAGAAAGGTTTTCGAGATTTCATCCATCCGAAGTCAATAGAGTACCCTTCAACGGGCCAATATTGTGTCTTCTGACTCTTTCGAGAGCCCCAGTTAAAGGTAGGGTACACAAAGCAAAAATGCCTTGTTCAATCGAGTAGTGACGCACGGCCTCCTACTAATAACGTTTGAGCCCGTGCCCCTTAAATCGCAAGTGAAGGCCATGTACGCTACCAGTTAGCCAAGGCCGGACACCATCAGAAAAAAAAATTTCAAAGTGCCGTCCACCTAAAACCGACTAAACCTCCAACAATGCAGAAATTTGAAGTAAACTTACTGAAAGTTCCCAAGTAAAGATCTTTATTTCCTGCGACTCTTCCAATCCTTGCTTGCCATCTTCCATGTTGATGGTGCCTGTTTTCAAGAGTTTTACACGATATTTCATCATCTGATTCATTAACATCACATAAAAACATAAACCCAAAATTCGAAACTTAAAGAAAAAATATACCTTGTAACACCTCTATACATGGAAGCTCCTCGAGAAAATCCACTACTCTTTCTGCAACAAATTTGAAACACATAAAGCTGTACCATTATTTCATGCATTTGTAATATTTGTATATATAAGTTTTGTTCCATCAAATATATATACAAATGCCATTGTTTATATAATGCTATACCTTCGCAGTGAAGCAACATACTCCTGCCTTGTCATGTGCTTCATCTCTTCCAACTCTTTTTCATAGTTGCTAATCTATAAAAAAAATTGAAAAAAAGAACATAATAAATAATTAATAGTAAACAAAGACCCTTAAATATAGGCACATAATTTCCTATTAATGGGGAATTGGGCATGCCCTTTTAGGAACACACAACAACATTGTATATTATATCAAATTTTGAAAACCATTGAAGCACGCACTGGAGACACAGTTGCATGGAAGAAGAAGCAAGAACAAGACAGTGCTTGTAATATATATACACTTACCGGAAAATTAGTTGTTGTAGTAGTACCCCAATACTTCAAAGCTGCTAAATCATAAGCCCTAGCTGCTTTTTCTTCTTTGTCATACCCTCCTATAAATAAAAAAATGAAAAAAAAATATTAGGCCATGAAAGGGAATATATAAAGCATTTATTTATATATCCATTTTGTTACCTACCCAAATAAACTGCAAACCATGTTGTTGATAGCCCCAACAATCAGTTTCATGTGAAATTTTGCAGAAAAATGGAATCAATGAGTTAGTAAGTAATAATAATATTAGTTTATTGGAAAATGGATGAAGAAACAAATTCCAATGCCCTTTGTGCGTATATATAGTGATAGAATTAAAGAAATATGTATTATTAGTGAATGGAAAGACGATATACCTTGTCTTCCTTTACGACTTTGTCCTTCTCTTCTGCAACTATTATCCCATAAATGAGCTTCATATCTACCTGTCCATCTATGTCTACAAATACCCAGAAATTTAAAATAAGAACCCTAAAGTTTTTACAAGGAAAAAGTTAAAAGGAAAATGATGATAATAATAAAACCTGGTTACACCACGGTATATGGAAGTTCTTTGGCCAAAAGTGTCGATAGATTTCCTTGCCACCGCTTCATTGGTGCCGGTTTGGGTGATTTCTACACCTGTTGACGGTGGTTGTGGTGGTGTTTTCTTGTTGTCAGAGGAAGAACTCTCTCCACCGCTTCCACCGCCGCCGCCACCAGTGCTCATCGAAAGAGACAAAGACTGCGGTGCACCACCTCCGCCGCTGCCTCCACCACCGTTGTTTTTAGTCTCGACTTGTGTCGGTGGTGGTGCAGGTTGGTTTCTTAACCAAGTTTTGATCATGGATAAACCTATGGAGTTGCCGCTATTGGTATTACTATTACTGGCTCCGTGAGTAAGGTTAGTGTTGTTGTTTGTACTGTTATCCTCATCACCTCCTCCATTGGTTGTCCTTGCGGTGGTGGTGGTGTAAAGAGGGTATTGACCGGTGGTTGTATCGTACATGGTGTGACAGCCATGGTTTCCAAGGAAGTTTTCAAGCTTTGGTTCTTGGGTATTGCATGAACTACCACCCATCACCATTGAAAGCTCTGAGCCTTTCATATTCCAATCTGCAACAAAAATAAAATGAAAATGAAAATGAAAATGGGAAAATATTAGGGTTTTTTATATGAAGCTAGTTAGTACCACCAAAGCAAACCTTGGGGTTGATTGCTGTTTCTATTGAAAGCTTCAAGTATGCCAAAAGGTGGAGGTAGATTAAGAGAAGGAACCGATGAGTCTCCAGAGAGATCGAAGCATTCGCCTGAGACATCGGTACCGGAGATACCATCAGAGTTGAAACCGAGACGGGAAACTGTGGTTTGAGATTGATGATGATGATCAACAGGTTCTTGTGGTGATAAAGAAAAGGCTAACCAGTTGTTCATGGAAGCCATAACAAAAGTTATAACGAAAACAAAAAATGAAAGATTTTTTAGTGATTTCTTTTTATAGTGAAATGATGAACAAAGGGAGATGTGGAACTAGGTCATGCATGAAAGTTGAAACTGTAAAGAAGATTATAAGAGAGCAAAACTTTGAAGGTGTAAATAAGGAAGAAAGGAAGAGGAAAAGGCCAAGAAAATGAAGAGAAAAATCATCTCTTTCAAACAAAGAAAATGAAAGATTTATATAAACCCACACCCTTCTCTCTCTCTCTACTTGCACTTTTCTTTTAAACTTCTCTCTCATCAACAATAATATCATAAATGTAAGAGGGCAGTCATAGGATTGTTGATTTCACTCCTCACTTACATTAATATAATACATTATTTTCACATTCACGAACTCCGGATACGAAAAATATCAAAATATATATATTATATTATTTTTTATACATATTTTATTATACGAGTTACCAATAAATTAATTTAATTGGTAATTTTTAGTCACTTACGTGATTTATTTTTTGTAAAGAGAGAAAAATTATTTGTACGTATTTTTATTTATTTTTTTATAGGTGTTTTTATAATCAAATAGTGCAATACATTTATAATAATTAAGTTTTTTTAATGTTATTATACTAGTAATCAAACGAGGCATAAATGATTATTATTGTATAGGAAAAAAGTTTCACGAACGAGTTTAGGATTATGTTAATTAACTTGTGTTTTTAGAGGGTAGAATAATTAATTTATTTATGAATTTTTTTTATTTTATTTGAAAGTGATAATTTCTCAATAATAAAATTATAAAAGTGTGAATACATAGATATATTAAATTTTATATAATATAATATTTATAAAAAAAATGTATGCAAATAAGTGGTGTTTAAATTTCACTAACAAAGTTCAATCAATGGTACATACTACTTTTAATTAGGGTTGAGAAAAAAAAATCAAGAAATCGAAAATCAATATGAACTCAAGGTGTTTAAATTATTCACGGAAGATAAGTTAAAAAATATGGTTATTAAATTCAAAATGAGTTCTATTTTTTATTTAATTATTTTAACTTTTATGATTAAATTGTAAATATTTTGTATTTGAAGTAGTGAAAATAACTTTAAAATACTATATAAATAATTATTTTTTAAATACTATATAAGAGTTATTGAATTTTTCATCTTGAAAGAATAATTTTTTAGAAGTATTTATAAAAAATACATTAAAACTTCACCAAATAATGTCATAAAACAGAACTCATTTTTAGGAGTGAAGTCAGAAATTTTTTTTTAGGGAGGATTGAAATTAAATTATAATTTTTACGATAGTAGAAATATAATTTCATCATTTTAATAGTTTATATTTTTATAATTTTTAAAGGATTAAATCAAATCTTTATCATTTTTAGGAGAAAAAATGCAATTTTACCTTTATTAATTTAAAATTTTAAATTTTTAAAAAGTCTAAATGAATTTTTTTCATTTTAAGGGGGTCAGGCTCCTACCAACCTTGAACTACGCCCTTGCTCATTTTATCAAAATAAGTTAAAAGAAATTAAATACTCGATCAATATAAAAGAAAATCAAAACAAACTAAATTATCATAAATCATTTAAAAAATTTAAAAAAATCCACTAAAATCAACTCATCTTATTTTTTTGAAGTTATAAAATTTCTGAGTCAGAGTATTAAATACAAATTCTTCTTTTATAAATACAATTATAATATATAAAAAAAATTACAAGAATATATGAATCATTTGACCTACTTTTGGTTGAGAAAGGGAGTAGACATATATTTTAACGGGTATGTAGAGAAACCATAATTGAAGAAAGTAAGGAGGTGGCCAAATCATTTATAAAAGGGAGATTTCATATGATCTTTTAACAATCCCTCTCTCTCCCTTTTTTATTAGGTTTGTGTTGAATCTTTATATAAAATCAAAATATTTTTTTTAATAATATCATACATTATTTTGTATTATGTTTTAATTATTTTTATAATTTTATATCTATACAATGTAATCACATTGATACTAAAAGTTAGTAAATATTATTGAGTAATTTTATCTCGTATCTTATTGATGGGAACATTTAGGTATTTATACATATTGTTTCTGTTCACGACATGACCTTACTGTTCATGACTTGACCCACCTACTCTTAGGACTAACATTCTGAACGGACTTCAGGTATGTTGGACACGTGTTTCGCTCTGGGTTGCCTGCCAAACCACGCGGTCTCCCTTCTGCGAGCTCCTTGAGTATACATGAACTGAGACTGCAACCTTCCCTTAGTTCGTGCGAACTCTCTTTGAAAGTTGGGTCCGCGAGCTCCCCTCACTATCCTCTCATAGTTTACCTCACACTCAATTGTCTGGTAGGACCTATTTGGGTCACGGGTAGGCGACCTGAATCCTACTTGAGATTCGGATTGGTGATCATTGATGTATAACAAATATATATCTAATTATTTCATACATGTATAAATGAGTTAAATGGGTAACACTTGCCTTTTAGGAAATAGTAAAACAATTAAAATTTTAAGTTTTCTTAAATAAGAATATTATATTAAATACTATTAGTATTTTTTTTATGTATCAAATATTAACCCTATAAACACACATTAGTATAAACATAATAGCTTTCAAATACTAACACTAAGCACACATTAGTATGAACATAGTAGCTTTTTTCTCACTTGACATGTTTCTTTAGAATTAAAAATGATGTTTTGGAATTCTCGTGTTTAATCTGATGGTCAAAGGATATTTACTCGTAAAACTTATTCGGATTTAAGTTTTTGAAGAGAGTACGTGTTAAACCTTTATTTGAGTAACTCTTTTTAAATGTACGTAGTGTATGCGAGTGTGATGTAGGTACATCTCTAATGCGTGTGTAAATATTAACCTTCTAATTATACCGTACTAAAAAATAATATTTTTTATGAGAGAGACAAAAAATAATAAAAAGGGTAAAGTAAAAGTTAGGTTGCAAAATAAGAATATATTTATAGAATAGGGTAAGTCAAGAGCTTATCTTGATAGCTTTGAATTTGGTAGATAGTTGAAGTTATTTTATATATAAAGCAAGGCTTCCAAGTGGTAACACATGGGTCTTAAACTATGGGAAAACCCATGTGGTTTCGTAATCTTCAAACAAAACTTGTAGCTGCTAGCCATCCTTTATATATTCAAACATCTATATATATATAATAACATTCACACCAGCTCTATAAGGAAATATCAAGAGTTATATATATATTCTCACGTGTGTATAAATTGCTAGAGGAGTGTCACTTACAATTTAGTAATATAATTACACTTATTACTATAGGTGTTATACAAGTAATCAACAAGGAGGAGAGTGTCAGTTTATTTGTGATAGATGAAGAGTCGACATTAGGTAGAAGGATAAGTCAGGGAAGGAGAAGGAAAAGTAGTCTATAGGGTTGTTGTGTAGGGTTTCAAAGAAGAGCAAGTGGATCCTTGGTCCTTTACAATTTTCAAAGATTTAAACTATAACCTTTTATTTTTGGAGAGGTCATAATTGAATTTTAAATTTTAGGAAGGGTGGAAATACAACTTACCATTAAGTTAATTTAAAATTTTTCAGTTTCTAAAAGGATCAAAAGGACAATTTTATTTTATTTTGGAGAGGCCAGGTCTACCCCTTTAGCTTGGTCCTTATTTATAACTACTCTATTATTTTCTGTTTTATTCAATAATAATGTGAGTGTTATCATTCATTAATAGTATATGAAATTATACACGGACGGACAATACATCATATATATATATATTACTTATATGATATTTTTCATGAATAAAACATGAAATAATTATGTTGAAATTAACAAATATAAATAATATAAATTGTTATTAAAAGTTTTGTAAAACTAAATTAACATTATAATGATGTATGAAGATTGCTTTAGAATAACAAAATAAATATATAAATCAAGTAAAATAGACTTAAACTTAAATTTTGAACACTAAAACAGATCAATGAGTCAAGTTAGATCATCTTGAAAAGAAATTTTGGGTTTCTTTGGATGAACATTTATTTTCAATGCAGTGTATTTAGCTTTTTTTATCTCACACTACAGTATCATTATATTGTCTAATTTTGCTATCATCGATGTTTTTACACTAATCTCAAATAAATATATCGCCACACTCAAAGGAACCCTTAAATTTGAAGTTTTTATAGAATCGAATTACGGTCAAAATTGACTCAAAATAAATTTGGATAGATAATACGTTTAGTTACAATTAGAATAAAAATAATAACAACAGTAAAATTATTTACTATAATAATATTATAACATAAAATAAAAAAATAAACTAAACGTACCGCACTTACCGCCAATCTAAATTTACATTTCAACATTCAACACCATATATATTGTAGGTATAGAAATAGGTATAAAATAAAAAAGAGACAAACTGGGGAGAAGAAACCCACACCCATTAATTCAATGCTGAGTTGTACACTCACACTGCTAGTCTTTTCATTGTCAGTCTCCTCTACCCCCTTTCCATTGCTCCCTATCCTCTTTTTTTTCATTTATAGGATTCATTTATTCCATGTTATCATTTTTTATAAAATATTTATTCAACATTATTATTCCATGTTAAGAATTATTTATTAAAAATTATTTAATATATTATTCATAAAAGAAATACATACATCTCATGCACAATTATCTTATGTGAATTTTATTTTTTTAATAATTTAATTATAATTTTTTTAGATAATGCTTAAAATTATTTATAACATCTTCTCAATCTATAAATAAAAAAATAATACACTTCAATGAATTCGAATCTACATCCTTCTACATTTATAACAATACTTATACCAATTAAACTAAGATTGAATCAACAATTTCATCCATTTATTTTTCATATTTATTTGATTTTATTTTTGTAACTATTTATTTGTAATTATATTTATAGTATAATAAGTGACAGAGTAGTAGACCCCTTGAAAATCATATCCCATAACTTTTTCACATTGCATCCATCAATCACTATTAGTTTAGTATTATCCCAAACTCCTAATCATCAAACTGCTGTTCCCCCCGCATCAAACGGGCTCTCTCTGCATGCTTTTCACTTTCCAATAATTCATCTATTTCTCGCTTTTTTCAACTTAAAAAAACAGTAAATTTAATTGTAAAATTAAATAAAATATGGTTAATAAATAACTTACCTTATTTAAGTTTATGTTAATATCGAGTTTGGGGTTTAAATTTAAACAATTATTTTCTTTACTTTTAATAGAAAAATAAAAGAAAAAGATAATTACACCATACATATACAAATTATATTTTAAAACATTCTAATTATATTCTAAAGTATTAAGGTTATATCAATAAGGTTTTTCAATTATTAAAACTGTTAATTTATAGTCTGTTTGTTTTACTGAAAATAACTTCTGAAAAATCACTTATTTTCCTGGAAAAGTTAATATCTTCTAGTGTTTAGATGAATTTATATAAAATATTTTTTGTTGCTTGACAGATTTCTTAAAAATATTTCATAAAAGCTGTTTTTAATTAAACAAACGTACATTTGAGATTTTCTTATCTTTTCATTGTTTAATTAAATTTATTTTATATCTATAAATTTATATTTTACATTGTTTTTGCATATATTAAAAATATTTTGTTAAATTCAAGTTCATTAAACGTCATATTTTAGTTACATGATTACCAAATGAGTATTTTTTTTATTTAAAAATGTGACATCAACAAAATTGACAAAAAAATTTAACAATGTCAACAATTGGACTTGATTTTCAAATTTAAAAAGTAGAGAGACTAAATTCTTCAAAATAAAAGTAAAGAGACTATATTGCAAATTCGTGAAGAATATATACACTTGTGACATATTTTAACATTTATACTACAAAATATTTATTATTTTATAATTGTAATAAATATTTAATATTAAAATATTAATATTGAATATTTTCAAGTGAAGAATATTATTAAAAATTATTATTTTAAAATTTATTATTAAAATAAAATTGAAATATTAAATAATGTATTAAAATAATTAATTATATTAATAAATTATTATATGATTAAATATAAATTATTAAATATGTATATTTAATAATATTAAAAAATATAAAATTTTATATTAATATTTTAAATATTTTTAAAAATGAAATAAAATTTATTATCATTATAATAGTGTTAAGCTTGACTTAAGTTAATTTTTATATAAAAATAAAATTACCTATAGAGGAGCTCTTTTTTAGAAACTAATTTACCCTTTACAAAAGGGTAAGTTATTTTATAGGAAAAAGGGTTTTTTTTCTGTTGGCTTGTAAGTCATTTTCCTTTGACCAAGTTGTTTTCTGTGGAACAAATACAGAAAAATGTAGAAATATTTTCCATAAAATATTTTATATACAAACATACAGACCCTTAAACATTTTATGTGTGATGGTTTAAAATGAAAATTTTGAAAACAGATGAATATTATAAAAAATAATGATGAAAATTTTGAAAACAGATGAATATTATAAAAAATAATGTTGTCAAAATATTGACTTTTGAGATTTTCGGATCTTTTACGAAAGTTTTATTGTGCACTATTTTTCTGATTTTATTTTATTGTTAGTTTTTAAATTTAAATTTTATGTGGTTGACATGAATTTGAGAGCCCTAAAATGCATTATCCTTCTATTTATAAGTTAAAGAGGAGTTATAGATAATTCTAAGCATTATATAAAAAAGAAAAAAATATGGTCAAAACTTATAATGAAATTATTCAATAAAAATTAATTGTTACGAATGAAAAATAATAAATAAAAAGAAGAAGAAAGAAAGACAAAAATCTAAACATAAAAACTCTACTCTCATAATTATTAGATGATTCATTGTTGGTGGAAAAATTAAGCAATAAAAAAGAAATTAAATTATTATATTAAAATTTCAAAAATTATAGAAAGCAAAGCACAAAAAGGAGATTGTAGAATCTAGTGTTTTATTTATTAAATAAAAAAGATGGAGAAGGGTTTTGGTGTTTGCACCCTTGTCCGACGACATTAACCCTAGGCTTCCGGGTCTTTTTTTGAGTTTATTTCATTCTAAAAAAATTTCTTCTTTTTTATTTTATTTTATTTTTTTGAGGGACAAATTGGAAGAAGAAAATCTAATGTTTGAAGGATCCAAATGTAACTCTCTCACATCAACCCCTTTACACTCTTTGCCAATTATTTTGTGTTCTTTCTTCTCTCTCCTCTCCATTTCCATTCCCCATAAGTTTAATATAACCTTTTCTTTAATTTAGTATTTGTTTTTTTACTCAATTTGATATTTTTTAATTTCGTACTTATTTTTTTTTTTAGGTTTAATTTGGTACCTAGACTTATTCAATGATATACAAATTATCCTAAAACATTAATGATGCTAAAAAACCCGTATTATATCACAGAAATATCATCAATATTAAAGAAAATCCGTATTACAAAATTATACTTTGAGTTATGCTTAACGAATTAATATTGAATAAAATATAATATTTCTATGAAACCAAATAAAAGAAATTCATTATTTTAAATTAATAAAATGTAATAAATAAATGAAACTAAAAGTAATTGAACATCTAAAATACAAAAAAGAAATACCATGTCATTGGTCACATGTCAATTATACATTGATTATTTTTACTACCTCATAAAAATAACATTGGTAGCGTGTTTGAGTAATTCATATAACATTTGACAAGTTCAAGTGCCAAATCGGATAAAAAAAATAGGTACCAATATTAGGAAAAAGTGTTAAACCCATTAACCATATTGGAACAAAAAAAAATTTAAGTACCGAATTAAGAAAAAAGTGTCAAGTTCCGGTATCAAATTAGAAAAAAAGTATAAGTTCAAGTACCTAATTGTATTAAAAAAGTCTAATACCAAATTAGGAAAAAGTGCCATGTGCAAATACCAAAAGTTATATTAAGCCTATGAACTATTATTTAAGTTTCCGACTCAATATTCATAATTGGTATGGTGGTTGAAGGAAGTTCACCTATAGAATTCACTCAAGTTCAAGCTTCGAGGAAATAAGTAGTAGGCCTTTATTTGGACAGTTTCCTTTAAAAGTAATGCGAGTATTAAACCCTCTAATTGTACAGTACCAAAGAAAAAGGTTTTCGACTCAATTAGTACTAAGTGGACGAGACACTAATTCAATTATAGAATGACTAAAAACCCATTTTTGTTACAAAATAAATAAATATTAATATAAACATAGTTTTATAAAATATTATTACAGAAATTTAAACCTAAAATATTATATCTTCCGAAGTTTCAACTTACCCCTTGCAACTAAACCTAATTGGGTTTTATGTAAATTTTTATAAATATATATTTACTTGATTCGTGAATAAATGTAAGAACAAAATACATTGCAATCACGTAAATATATATTCAAAACTTGGTTAACTTAATTTTCTTTTGTGAACCTGCATGGCTTTGCTTGACCAAGGCATGCATGGGCTACCTTTGACCTAATTGCTAATGTCCCCCTCTTTAGTGTTTACCCTTTTTAGTTTTTATCTCCCCCTATATTCATAGAAACATGTTAAAAAGTCCCCAATTTTATTCCTAGTATCATTGAGGAGGTGGCTATTGCGATTAAAGTTATTTAGGGTTCGTTGTTGTTGATATAATAATGAAAGAATAAAGAAAAAGTAGTAGTAATTGCTATAGAGGTCGGTTCATTCAATTGAGATGAAGAGTTAGAGATTATGGATAATGGTGGAGAAAAGAACGTAAAAGCTAAGGGTTAAAAGAGTGCTGATAGAGCATAAAGTTAGTATTATTGAATGGTGGAGAAAAGAATGTAAAGGCTAAGGGCTAAAAGAGTGTTGGCAGAGTATAGACTTAGTATTTTTGAAGGGTTGATCAATTATTCATTGCTTTTGGAGGTATTTATAGGCAGGTGTTTCATATAAGATAGTGTTAACGTATTGGACTTGTCATTCAGGTATCATTACGGAGCGCGTGAGAGGGATGCCTTCGATGGGATGAGGATGCCTTTGACAAGATAGATTTTTTCATTTATTCTAACTTAATGGGATAAAACAATTAAACCCACGTAATGTTTAGTGACCAACAACTTCATGTTTTCAATAAAGAGTAAGTCACTTGTTGCCCAAGTGGTCACTCTAAAAAGGTGAGTATTTAGGTGGCCTCCCAAATTGTTGTTGGCAAGCTTACTGCTCAGGTGCCTTTTTGGCTTGCCACATATCTTAACGCGGATGATGCATAACAGAGGTTTTCTAATTATTTTGAATTTGAATTTATTTTTTATCAATTGTAAATATTTACATATCTATATTAAATACTTAATTGAGATAATAGTTAACCAAACATACGTGACATCAACTTAATTAAATAATGATTAAAATATTATTATTTTACAAATTAAATTATATTATTAATGAGTATTTTGAACCTAAAATAATATAGTATTAAATATCATTGATTTATCATTTCAACTAATAATTTTTGGGTTTTTAAATATTCAAATTCGGGTCTAATTGTGAAATATGAATGTTGAATCCCGATACCTACATATTTGTAATGGTTAAAATATATGGGAAGTCCCTGTAGTATTAAGACTAAATCAAACTGATCCCTCTATTATATGGGGAAGTGAAGGTAATAATAAATACATAAATAGTTAAAAAGTGGGGGAGATAGATAATATTTACATAAAGGAAGAGAGAGAGATTGATCTCGAAGGGTGCAAAAAAAAAAACAGAACAAGTTTGACCGTCAATAAAGGAATCAAAGATATGGTAAACACACATGGCCTCTTCTTCCCTTTTTTTAAATTTATTATTTAAAAATAAAACCCCTGCCCTCTGCTACCGGCACTCTATTACATAAATGTTCTTGGTAATCTCATCATAATCATGCATGCCTCTCTCTTTTTTATATATTTTTTTCTCTCTTTGGACTCTTCAATTTTCACCCCCCCTTTTATATATTTTTAAATAAAATTATAACCTTAAATTCTAGGGTTAAAGAGACAGAGAGAAGGATGCTAGTTTTGACTGAGGATCACCACCGTCTTCTTAGGGTTACCAAAATTATCACCTTCCTTTATAAGTTCACACATATACCTTTCGTGCACTTTAACCTTTTTTTCTAATTTAAAAAATTTACAAAAGTTATGAGTCGATTGGTATTATTGTTACAATATTTTAAAAGATAAGTTTGAAGGTGTTTATATAATCCAATTAAGATCGACATTGTTATTATTACGGGACGACGTAAATTTAAACACACTGAATTTAAAAGTTAAAAAAGAGTTATCAGTATTTTAGATAAAATAGATTATAGATAATCAACAAGTATTAGATATAACCGTAAACACATTGTACTTCTAAAGAAAGAAATCACGTTTAAACCCTGAAAATAATATTATTAAAAGAAACAACCATGAATCACGGAGGGATTATATAAATATATACTACCTATTACATTATTAAAATTCATCATCATTGTTAGAGACATACCTATGCACTAGAATGTGGATTGGGCCAAGCTTATTCATCTTTTGAGTCTAAATAATCCATGATTTTTCTAAGTATCTTAAAATAAATATTTTAACATTTTATTTAAAAATCATTTTCATGATGGAATAAGTTGATTTTTTTTTTAAGTTGGTTTGGGTTTTGGTAAAAAAAATTATTTTTATTTTAGTTATTTTAAATTATATGTTTATTTTCATCCATTTAAGTTAAATAAAGTTGTTCGTAAACAATAAATGAATATGCATATATATACATGTTCGTGAACATCAAAAAATAATAAATATATACTATTTTTAGATATGAAATGATAAAATAAAATATTAATATTTAAATTATAAATAAATAACTAAAATCACACAAATAAAAAAAATATTACTAGTTATATATCTAACAAGAAACTAGTTTTATTTTAAATTACTTATTAAATAAACTTTAAACATATATAAACGAATTTATTCGTAAATATAAATATTAATATGAAAATATTTTTAATATATAAATAGTGGATTGAATTTGGATGTGTATTTAAAGTTTTGGCTTAAAGTATGATTTTGCCCTTATTTTATATTATTTTTTTATATTGATACCTAATTTTTTTAGGGTCTTAGATTTGTACCTAAAGTTATATTCCATTTAGGTCAACAACATTAAAAAAAAAAAAGCAACTGAGATGTGGCACTTATTAGAACACAGTATGTGACACTTCCAAACAATTAGCATGCGACATCACATGACCATTGATCGATGTTGATTGACCAGTGACTAACATTAAATTTATGAAATACAAGTTAAAAAACCACAGTTACTAAAACTGGATCAATTTCTATATTTATTCAATTTATAATTAGTTTTATTTTTTATGACGTAAAAAATATTTTAAATAGTGAAAATTTCTTGAAAAATACTATGCGAGAGTTATTAATTATTTTTTATTTGATTAACATAATTTAAAAATGCTTATGAGAAAAAAAATTGGAATTTTAACAAATAATGTCTCAAAACCATAAAACTAAATTCATTTTGTCAAAATAAATCCAAAAATTCAAAATTCAAAAGTAATATGAAAACATTAAAAAGAAATCGAATCAATCTCACCCCCCCACCAGTGCTAACTGAATTTTAATTTGATTTGATTTTATTATTTTTAATAATTTTTAATTTTTTATAAATTATATATTCTTATTTTTTGCAAAAAAAATATAATTTATATATATTTACATATTTTAATTTTCAAAATTTATATTTTTTATGTTCTTTTAAAAAAAACATTACAACTTATCAATAGTTTATATATATACAATGAATTTTTACATTCTTTTATAATTTTCTAAATTTTAACTAATTTATTTCAATTATATATTTTAATTGTTTTTAAATTTTTAGAAATTAAATAAATTATTTTAATTTTCTATTGTTGTAGGTTGGGGCCATAGATGATGGGCGGCCCATGAATAATGGTGGAACGTGAAGGCAATGTAGTAATGTGCATGCAGCCCATGCAGTGTACGCAACGACTCCATGCTTTTTACATTACAAATCAATCAATTATTATCATTTATCTACAAACAACAATTTTTGTTAAGGAAAAGTCGGTCAGTGAATGGCAGTGCCACTGCCACTGCCACTGCAATTTCCTTTCTAACCCATCTACCTACTCCTACCGCTATTCCCACACACACATGCTTTTATCCTATTCTATCTTTTTTTTTAACGACCTCGTTATAAATTTTAATTATATATATATTTTTTATATAATACTTAAAATTATTTATAATTTCTTCTCAATCTATAAATAAAAAGATAAGGTATTTCAATGTATTTGAACTTATTTCTTTTTGTATTAATAATAATACCAATACTAATTAAATTAAGACTCAATCGACTCTTCTATCTTATTTCTAGATAATATTTTTCTATTTCTTTGTTTCAAGGTGCTTAATATCTTTCATTTTAGAAATCGAATAAAAATATTTATTTTATAGTGATAAATCTTAGTTAAATATAAATGTAATTTAACAAGTGACTATGAAACTAATATTTGCATGATTTTATTTACAAATTAATTTAAATATGAAAGCGAAACACTTTTTCCTAAAAATCCAAACTATATCAATCAAAGGCAGAAAACAAGGTAATTTTGCTGTAAAAAGAGTAGCTTATAAGGTTAATAATGTTATAATATAGGGGTTTATTAGGGGTTCCGGTCGTGGTGACAACAAGACCGGGAAAATGGAGGAGCCGCCGCCCACTTGTAAAATAGCCACGTGGCATGCGGTAACGTAAATTATGGTGAGAAACACTGGTAGTGGCCAACCATGGTGCCTCCCTAGGACGACCTTGCCTCTTGGGAACCACTGCCTCATAATATATTTAAAATAGGGTTAATCGATTGGATTAAATTCTAAATTTATTTTAGTAACACAGTCTGTTTTTCAACATATATGTTAGATACAAGCTGCTTAGTTGAAAAAAGGAAAATTAAATTTAGTGTTTAATATTTACATATTTTATTAATATTTTTTTTGGATTTAATTTAGCCCTTAAAAAAAAAAGACAAAGTTAACCATTAATCTTTCAAACAAGAGTTGAATTGTTATTATTTTTTAACCAAAATACATTAACTAATATGTTATATTTTTAAACATGACGACGTGCATAACAATTCACATTGCATACTTCATGCTATTTTTTTTCTTTTAATTTTTTGAATATTATGTTTTTATTATTTTTAGATTATATGCTAGCGTGACATGTAAAATAAATAATGTTATATCAATATGAAGCATACATGGAACTCTACACGTGTTGCCATGTCAACATTGTTAAAATATTAATGTTTTAGTCAACATTTCTATTTAAAAAAAAAGATTTGACTTTTTTTGAAATGTTGAGGTCGAACCAATTTAACTCAAAAAAATAAAAAAATAATTTAACAAAAAATATAAATGCTAAAATCTAAATTTGACAATAATACTAAAAATTGTTTATGCAATAGGCTCAAAATTTTATACTCAAACTTATGTATTTTTTAGGTTCGTGGGTATGTTATAATAAGGTTATATGTAATATTCATCATTGTTTCATTCTATGTAAATCATGTTTAAATTTAAATTTCATAATGTATAGATTTTAGGGTTTAGGGTTAATTTAGAGTTTGAATACGGTTGATGGTTCACATTTCGAGAGCCAAAAAGGTTTTCTTCCAAGTTTTGCTAGTGTGTCAAGTTCTTAGTCCGCAAATGAGACATGCCTCTAATTAAAGACTTTCTTAATTTGCATAACGACCAATCGATATAGTATACAAGTGACAACAATATCTATCTTTTGACGGAGTTGTCATTACTAATGAACTGGTTACATAACATGATTTTACCCTGATAAGATTATAGATTATATCTAAATAATAAGTCATGAATAATTGCTGAGTAAGGTCAAAGTATACCATTAATGTGGTTGATATAAGTGCGAAAAAATTGGTTAGACATTCTACTCTTGTTGTCGTTATAAAATGACCGACCATATACACTAATAAATAATGAAAGCATAATTAGTTGATAATTGTTGTTGAAATTAGATGGTCTTCTAAGTTCAAATTTCCACACATACAGTGATAGTCAGACCCAATGGGTTTGAATTTCTAAATTTCTTTTTTTATTTATCGAGGCTCCACTCATACAAATCAAAGTTTCATGTTACTATTTTTTAAGAATATTAAAATAACAGATTATTATTATTATTTGGAAAATTATTTAATATATGGAAATTAAAAATTCTACAACTAAAATTAGAGTAATGATAAATGTGACTTACAGTATATTTTAAAATCTTTAAAATAAAAAATACGACATTTATCACCATTTTAATCCTCTTTTTCTTAAGTTTTACTTATATATATATATGAATTAAGTTAATTTTGAGAAAAAATAGTCGAGTGCTCAAAATTAAGTTTTACCATTCATAAATTTCATGTTTAGGTTTTTATGTTATTTTAAATTCAAATTCAATCCTACAATGGAGCGAGATGAAATTGATGTTGTCAAAACCATTACTGCTCCATAGTTTTTATGATTTGTCCTATAATCTTGAAAATCACTACCAACTCACTTTACTTCAATTTAATTTTTACAAACACGAAATATATGGGTTTTCAGAATACATTTTTATATCTTTACTTGTCTAATAGTTATATACAAGAGTAACATAGTAATTTCATATAATAAAATAGATGAGGCGAAATAAGCAATTATTATAACCATTTCATGCTCACCATCCACTCTATCTTACATCCACATTTCAATAAAAAATCATTTCATTTAAATAATATCAATTCAAAATTCATTAAACAGTTCGGGTTTTTAATATCAGTAATATTGTATATTTATAATCTTCACGTTGAATAAAATAATTGTTGTAAAATTTGCATGAGACCTTCAATTAAGAATGTAGTGTGCATATATATATATATATATGAATTAAACTACAAATTGTTTAATACTTTAATTCTCTTGGAACATGTTTAAGTTTTTTAGGTGAACCCTTATTTGACCTATTAATTAATTTCCTGTTTAAAAGAGGGATAAGATCTTAAATTGCCGTTTTAATTGTCTCTTCTTTCCAAGGGATGACAGATTTGACTATGCTTTTCTAGTTTCTTAACTTTTAATAATCAAATTTTATCTTTTACCCTTTTCTTTTTTTTGTCTCTTGTGTAGTGTTATAGGTAATTTATTATAACTTAGAAAAAGGAAAAGAAAATTATATATTAATTGTCTAATTAACAAACTCTAAATGAGAACGAGACTCGATTAATATGATATTGTTATAAGTGTAGGAGGACATGGGTTCGAGTGCGCTAAACCGCATTATCCTCTTATTTAAGTATTGGAAAGAGATTATGGACAGTATTAGATGTTATATATATATAAAAAAAAAGGCAGATATAATAAGAACGTATAATGAGATTGATGTCAAAAGAAAATCTAAATGAGGAGATGCACATTAATATAATATATATGTATATGTAAGGCTAAGTTTGTGTTTTATAGGTTGTGTGAATATATTCTTTTAATAATAATATTATACACAATATACATTTTTTAAATTAAAACATAATTATAATTATAATTAATATATCTAAATAAACTATAAATAGAGTTGTTATTTGTAATTGTAAATGTGTATCTTCAGTTTTATCCTATGTGTATAATATGTATGAATTTTGCTCAATTTTTTTCGATTTGACTCAATTTTTCATTAGTTGTGCTTTATACTTGATTTTATATTATAATTAAGCAGGTATATATTTATATTTTGTATTGTACTTATAAATATATTATTTTTGTACATATATAAACTACAATAAGAGTCGAACATTATAAAGCTATCTAATTTAGTTGTAATGATGGTTTTAACTAATATGTATTGAATCAAGTGTTAAGAAGTTGAATATCGTGAATAGAGAAAACAAGGATCAGAGAACAAATCAAAATATAAAAAAAAAGGAGGAAAAAGAAAATAGGGTTTTTACACTAGAGAGAAGAAAAGAAAGAGTAGGGAAAAAAATGAAGCACGAAAATCAAAGAAAGGGTGAGAGTGAGTAATAATAATAAGGAAGAAAAAGACAGAGTGGGATTTATGCATCGGAGGAAATGGAAATGAGAGAAGCACCCGTGCCTTCTTGGAAATGTATCCCCTCTTCATTTTTATATTTTATATATTTGGCTATTTGCCAATGCCATGCACCCTCTTTCTCTTTCTCTGCAATCTTTATTTTATTGCACTCCCATCCATGCAGTGTTTTCATTTTTGACAAGAAAAACAACCCCTCTTGTACCTGAAAAGAAGGAAGATATTTCCAAGAAAAGTAAATGCTTTTATTAAAGATGTAAAGTAAAGAGAGAAGAGAAAAATTCTTTTGTCCCCATTGTTTTTCTCCACTCCATTATCATAATAAAACACCAGTCTTAATCTCTCTGAAAATATTGTAATGGGTCACTTTTCAATCAGTACTAGGCTACTTGGGGGACAATTTTTTTACCCGTAGTGGGTTAAAGCCCAAAAGAGCCCAATGATTAAAAGTCAACTATCATAATATAAACGAGCATACAGTTGACCATGTCAGTCAAGCAGATCAACTGGACAATGCTCACCATCCAGTCGAAATGTTAAGTACAGAACTCTTCAAGATAGACTTTAAACTTTTGACCTTTTCCTATGTATAAGGGCGTCTCTTGAAACCTAAGCTTTGATGTTATTGTAATCTTGTGTGGATATTAAGTTTGTTAGAGTTTGGAACTGCCAACCCAAGTGATTGATAGGACCTGGATCTCTGACCTGGACGAAAAATATTCGTCTACAAGTATATTCAGCTAAGAACCTCGTGGGAATGTTAGATGTTCGCAAAGATAGCTCACGCGAGAAGCTCGCAAGGGGCACTCACATAAGCCTTGCAGAAATAAGGTCGTGAGAGGAGAGCTCACATAAGCCTAGTAGATACAAGGTCGCGAGATACGTCTGCAAATGGGATTGCAAGCCCTGCAAGGGATCCCCACTCATGACTGGCAGGTGCGAGGTTCATTAGGGGAGTCAGTCCCAAGATCAGAAAGGACCGCGTGATCCGCATGCAAGTGTCCAATAAGCCAAGAGACTCCTAGAGAATGTCAGCACCAGAGATAGAGAATTTTAATATCGCCGACCCAAAGGCCGAGACAAAACAGTGGACCCTATTGTGAACTGTAATAGTAGTAGTAGGAACATGTATAAATACCCCCTATATTTTCCGTAATACCATACGAAAAAACATTACTCAACAAAGCTCCTTGCTCCACATGATATAATCTCATAAAATATAATTATTTGTTGAAAAACTTTTAGGGTCTATTTGGTAGGGGTGAGCAAAATACGATTCGATTCGAAAAACTCGATAAAAAAATCAAATTTTGAATTAAATAGTTCGAATTATTTGAGTTAATTAAGTTATTCGGAACAACTCGAATAAAAAATTAAGTTTTTCGGTTTAACTCGAATATGAATTACACAATTCGAGTTATCCAAAAATCCGAATAAGAAAAGATAAAATTACGTCGTTTTGATAAATGTTTACATTTTTAAAAGTTAAAATTCAAAATAATTAAGTTAAAAGGCAAAATTATGTTGCTTTGATAAATATTTGCCCATTAACCTAAAATACTAAATCATTATATTATTCATGTAGTTAAATACTCTTGTACTTCGTCTACTAGTTAAATAATTGGTCCATCTAAACACAACATTAAGTATAAATAATATGATTCGTTAACTCGGCTCGATTTGACTCGAAATTTTTTGACTTGATTCGATTCGATTTGAAAAAAATTCAAATTGAGTTTGGTTGCTAAAATAGGATTTGTCAACTTGACTAACTCGAAAATTTTTTACTCGATTTGACTCGACCGAATGCTCACCTCTACTATTTGGACAGTACAAAGCAATTGAATGAAAGTGTAATTACTAACGTGATAATTAGACTCTCTTGTAATTACAAAGAATTTTAATCCCCTTGTATTTGACTTATAGAGTGTAATTCCATTGTAATTCCCTATGTCATATTTGGTTGTATATATTGTGATTATACAGTTACATAATTTATATTTTTAAAAAATATTAATTATTATAAAATTATCGATATGATAAATATGATAAAAATAATTTATAAACTAGTAATAAAAATTAAAATCAAACCATTATATGAATTATGTTGGACTAAAAAAAGTAATTGATAACAAGATATGCAGTTTTATCTAATTATTTAGTTATATTTGTGGGATTATTCTCTTTTTAATGATTAACATATGCTCATTACTATCATTTAATATTATTAATCGAGTTCATCATCATCTGGATTTGAATTAGTATTATCAAAACTATTAATATCTTCTTCTTCCATGTATTTAACCTTTTTTGTTTTTTACACCAAGGTAATTTTAATATAAAAAATATTTTTTTAGAAAAATAAATATTTTCTCAACCACATTTCAAGGCCTTAAATATCTTAAAGAATCTATAAATTATCTATAGTACTTGTGCTTGATATCATTCTCTTAAATGGTATCATACCACACGATACATTACAAGAAAACTTTTTGTATTTGCAAAATTAATATCGACCTTATAATATTTGAATTCATAATTCAAATAGTACGTGGCTTTAATTATAAAAACTTATACAAACTTAATTTTAAAAAAAACCTAAACTAAATTATATATTTCTTATAATACACAGATTAAATAATTTTATAACATATAACTTTTATTAAAAAATTATGATTTATCAATAACTTTCATAACACTTTTTAGAAAGTTATTTTTTATAAGTTATGATAAAAAAAAGTCATGAACATTTTTTTTATAAAGTACATTTTTTATAATATATAACATAAACATATAAATAAGTTATATTCATACTTCTAAATCATAAATTTTTATAACATATAAATTATTTTTTCATAATAAACCTTTTAAAAAAATTTAAAATTTAAAAAATATAATCTTTATGAAATACATAAATTATTTGAGTTTATAGTAATTTTTTAATCATTCCTTACATTCATAATAATCATATTTACAATATAATTTTTATAACTCATATAAACATACTTTTTTACAATTAGATTTAACTGTTATTACTCCAATTCTCACTTATCCCCTAAAAATTAAAAAAATTAATTAAATATTCTAATTACACCAAATTTGATAAAACCCACCAATTATAATTGTTACCCAAACATATCATCATTATTTATAATTACACACAATTAGTAGTGACTTTCCAAAGAAACAGATATCAGTTGATTCATTGCAATTATTTCTGTATTAATATACATCTCAATAATCCGAATATAGACCCTTATTGTTCTCACTTGCCATCTTCAATTCATTGTAAAAGAAAAAAAAGGGATCATTCTTGAGTTAATTTTGGTAGGCGGTATATACTGTGCCCACTGAAGCTCACATCACCTGTTAATGAAATACTGGACCTTATGACCATCCATTTATTTTCTCTAATGCTTTTAAACAAGCATTAACTTTAATGTTCATATTAGCTAAATACATGAATAGCTTCCCTCAAAGTGGACATCTCTTACATGAAAGTTGAAACTTGAAGGCATTGAATCCGAATCTAGAGATTAGAGGGTCACTATCATGCTAAGCTTAATGTGTTATATGGTTAGTATGAATGATGCAGGGCTTTGAGATAGGGAGCCTAAAGAATTGTACCTTTTCACAAGCCTTTGAATTTGCAACTTTTGGCATGACAAAGATAGACTCTTTTACTTCATTTTACAGTTTATAAAGATGTCTCTTTGAGATTCATGACTATCTCTTTTAACAATATCGTTTTTAAGATTTGAACCTAAATTCTCTCTAAGAGTGCAATATGCCTTACTATTACACCCAACACTTTTTGATTATTCTATCACGGTTTCATCATTTACATCAATTACCTAACACGTGTGTGAAGCAAATGTGGTTATGTAAGTGCCTACACAAGCTTAGAAAGGTTATATTTTTCCTTTGATATAACCTTCTTCGACACCGAATTGGAAAGAAAGATATACCTTGATTGTATTCTCTTGAACAAGTAAAGTCATGAGCATAAAGACCATACTTTATAGGAGCAAGGGTTGTTTCTGACTGCTAGAAAAGAATCTATATCCATGTATAAACTTGAAATTGACACTCATATTGGTACATTTCAGTCAGTATTTTGATTTTATTTGCATGATCATGAAAAATGTTGACAATAAAAATAGATACAATATAAACGAGTAACAAGTTCTATTGGTTCAAAATAGTAGATACATAAAAAATTCTAGTTTGAAGAAGCATTTACCACTTTCGAAGTCTTCGATTGCTTCTTGATCTTCTGTTCGATTCCCAACCATTTTTGAATAAGTTTAAATACAGTTTGGTCACATAAAAGCCCACGATGAGTGGCAGCCACTCCTACTCTCTCAACTGCTTCAAATCTATCTGCCTGAAAGACCGAAATGTTTTAGTTCACTATAGCATACTACTGACTCATGAAGTGATGATGAAAACCACTTGAAATACCAGATGGAACGGTAACAATTATACAACAAGAATCATGACATTGCATGCTATCGCCTTAGTTCAAGCAAGAAATTGTTCCTACAATATTTATAAGGATTCTAAACTACTATACGTATAAGACTTTCTATTTACTTTTCTCGTGCATATTTTGAAAATCCGACATCTTAGCCAACCCGAGAATGTTGAGCACTTCCACATAGTTGTGCTGACATGGTTAACTATAGTTTAAATTTTGTTGGATACGTTATCCTGGTTCTCATGTCATGATGTAAGACAACAAGATAGATTTTTTAAAGCTTAACACAGGGCAAACTCGGAACGTATAACAAGCAACGGCAAAAAGGAACCTGAACTTGGATGCCGTGTTAAGCATCCAACTTAAAACCAATTGTTGTTGATAAATAGAGAGGTCTAATTGGTTAACTATAAGAAGTATAGCAGCTGTCTAACTGTAATAAACTCTACGGTCCATTTTTTGGCTGTAAATAAAAATCAAATCTTTTTTTTAAGAAGTGATTCCAAGGACCATCACAAATTTTATATAAATAAGTTCAGGTAAACATAAGAATGAAAAGAATAGTTGAAGAGAGTAAGTACCATTGCGGATTCTGTAGGAACAGTTCCATCTCCGTCCACATAAGTATATTGAGGCTGGAATGAACAAGCAAACGAGTATATCAACAGTTAGTATACAAGGGTGGAACTTCGAGTTTGATGAATAATAAGCAAAACTGAGAGGAAAGTTTTGAGTTCAAAAGACTAAACAGCAATCAAGTTTTAGCAACACTTCTTTTACGTTCAAACACTGGGCTAAAGGTCAAGATTATTTGTCCCAAGAGGATATTCTCTAACATAGAATTTATCACCGTAAACATGAACACAGGACTCACCATTGTATGACATATTTCTGACAGGTCTGCAATTGGTGACGTTTCTGTACCATAACTGCATATAAATGTCATATATGTTAAAAGCCGGCTTTGAGAACAGATGAAAAGTAAATTTCATTTGCTACAGACACACTGGTCCTAGTTAAAATTCTACCGATATCAAATCAAATAATGCTTCAACCCCAACACTTTCGTCTGAACTTTTTGTACCATCCTAGGTGTGAAAAAATTATTTAACAAATTCAAGGATGATATCTACCGATTCATGGATCCATAAACTATTCATAATTGCATGTTTGAAGTTGAAACAATAGCCTTTTGCCACATCAGGGGGGGACAATTGGTCAGGACGAAAGTGTTGGAACAAGTACTATTTTTGCAACAAACCATAAGAATCAATTGAAATTAAATGGTGTTGCATATGACATAAGCTATATTTGATCTTATACCGGCCTAGGATTAATGTGTGGTGGTCTCTCCACCTATTGGGGCTATTTCATCAGATTTTTTTCGGTAGCTTAGGGTTTGTTTCGGGTGAGGACAGGGTTTAAGGGTCTCGGGTCATTGCTATTCTAAGTTGAAGTCAGCCTTATATGCAGATAAAGTACCTGTCTCAGCAATCGGTCAACTGAAAGTAGCTAAGAAAGTCCAGCCTAGGTATAAGGCCACCACAAACCTCAAATGTAACTGAAGTGAGCTATAACACCAATTATTTCTCTGCCTTGTATGTAGGTTTTTGAAAAACAACTGACAGTATCTAGCTCATCACTTGGACCATAAATACTAGGAAACAAACTACAAATGGAGGAACCATTATTAACCTAGTTTTTATAAACACGGCAAGGCATCCAACCCAAAACCAAATGGAAAATGATTTGGAAACTAAAGGACTGCTTGAGTGCTTGTTTCATGAAGACTTCTGGAAAATGGACTTTTTTCCTGGAAAAGTTTGTACATTTTGTAGTCTGGATGATTCTATTTAAAACATTAATGGTTGTTCGACTTTTTCCTAAAATTCTGCACTGATAAAAAGGGATCAATCCCTGCACTAAAGGAATCAACCCTTTTTTTCTTTCCTTCAACTTCTATTCATAGGAGGTGGATCTCCGTTTGCTTTGCTTCAGCTTCTATACAAGAAGGTATTGCCCCTTCAGAAAATAACTTGTGCTTTTCAAAAAACATGAGAGATTTTCTGGAGAAGGGGTATTTTTCCATTGACTTGAGTTCTTTTTCTATTGGCCAAGCTTTTTTTCGAAAAATAAGCACAGAAAATACAGAAATCAATTTTCAGAAGTCACTTAATGTGAAACAAATGGACCCGAACTGATAAAGTGATTCAATCACATACCAAACATCAAAAGGTGTGTCAAACGATGAGCCATAAATGTTATAGAAGCAAACCCCACTTGGTAGTTTCGCATTGTTGATAAGTTTGCGTGTCCCGGCAGCCCAATTGAGAATAGAAAAGTTGAAAGGTAGAGCTATTGTATTCCCACCATAATCTAACTGCAACAGCACCGACAATAAAAGTGCCAGAAATAGGTAAAATAGTACAGTTTAGATTATAGAAAGCACAAAGAAAAAATGCAAAAGAAAAACCACAAACTCCACAAATCTTTTGCAGCAGCAAGACTAAATTTAGAGCAAAACACTTTGAACAGACATGAATGGCTTTAAAAGATCCAATCATGATTTAGTAAACATATCTGGAGTCCTAGTCAGGCTTATATTACAAAAGATAGAAGAAACACCCTTCTTAGAGAGGGTCTCAGCACTCAGCAGCGAGAAGACGTACAAGTAAAATTCCATTAATCAACTTCTCTTTTCTAGTAAATAAGGTGTCAGAAGGATAGTACATTGTGTTTCAATTGAGAGAAGCATAGAGAGGAACTGTTACTGATTTTGAACAGTAAAGGGTCAAAATGCTTACAGTTTAATTTGTTTTTCTCACTTATCTCTAGTTTAGTTCTACAGAAATTTGATGCTAGTAAATTTCCCTCACGTAACTTGTTCCCTTAACTATTAGTCTTCGTTGTGATGTTCTTAATCTTAACTCAATTCCCATAGGCGTCCTATATAAATAAGAATAAACCTAGGCTGAACTAACATTTATAGGATGTTGAGTTTATAGAGAAGTATTTGTCAAGGGATTCATAACCTAGTACACAAATATTCCAACATTTAAGTACAATTTTCCTTTCTTTCCAGTAGGTATATACTTAAAGAAAAATACATAAATATTTATAAAAGACCAAGCAAATCCCAAACTAAAAATATCCATACTCATGATCCTAGCCAAGATAAGTTTCATAGCTTTAAGCACAACCAAGAAAGAGGAATAACACAGTGAAAAAAGGTTCATCACCTTCATTTCAAGAATTTATAGTGTTCTCAAGCTATATTGAAATAAAAGTTAATCACCTCATTATGTCTTAACGCTTCTTTGAAGAGACTGATGCTTTCAATAGGACTATAGGACTCCAGTTTCACAGAAGTTTCCCCATCTTCAGTATGCCCTCGCCAGACATTAATTTGAGGTTGCATTTTCCAGCTACAATATGGATTTGGCAACATCTCATACACAGATGGGCACTCAACCAGCTACATACAAAATAATGAACATAAATATATAAAGCCAGATCAAACATTGGGGTCGAATTTCATCCTGTGTCTATAAAGCATGTGAAGTTGTCAACTAAAAGTCTCAACAATGTTGACAAAGCAGCTTAACCGTATATTTCAGTACTTAAGGTTGTCAATGATTGTACCCTCATCATTAGAACTAAAAGTTCAAAATTTTATCAATAGACCACACGGTTCTTTGATATTACTTCCACTAATACACACACCCTCAACTTAATTTATTAATGCAAACAAATCCCTAAGCATGCATATCAGCTAATTATCACACACGAACAGAATATTCAGCAGGTTAGTTGATTGAAGATCTGACCAACAACAATGAAGAGAAATAACTAATGATTGATATCCACCTCCAACACTTTTAGCTTCTTTCTTGAAAATCAAATACCCACTAGTCCACCAAATACAGAATCAACTACTCTGAATATAGAAATTACCAGCTGATGCATCGTCCATCTTGATACAAAGAAGTAGGCTTCGAAACCTTCAATAAACTGCAATCCGGTTAAGAGAGCATCATTGATGCACCCCGGGGCACCTGTTAAGCTCAGAATTCATTAAAAATAACCATTGGATGTTACAGGAGAGATGCAAAACGATGGGAAATTTTACAAACTCTAGAAATTGACGTAAAGTCATTCAAGTTGTCAGATTATATTCCAGGTTCAATAGCCTTGTCACTAAAGATGTTGAGATACAATTTCCTTGACATACCATCACAAGAGACCAAGAAAATGAGGAAAAGGATTATCCAGCTCAACTAAACTAGCTTTGGATCAGTAGTTAGTCGAGTCAAGAAAATACACCAATTCAACCTTAGAGTCTTGATATAAGGGAACCCTAAATCATATTAGGCCAAACAGAAAACCACATAAAGGGGGAATGGCAGAAGCTGTCGCTGACAAAAATGTAACAAGAATGGATGAAGCGGAAATAATATCATTAGAAACTCCGCTAACAACACTGGCTAACATTAGTATGATTCTCAGCCAATCTACTTTATAGATGTAAACAAAGCTTATAAGAAAAAGAAGTTGAAAAATGAATAGGAAAATTAAGTACAATGTGAAAATGTATGGATATTTTGAGTTGAATCGTTTGTATTACATGCTGAAGATGAATTATCCAAAGGAAGCTGGCACATGTGCACCAGCATGATTTCATCAAAAACAGGAAGAAAGCAGCTGACAAATAGTATATCAAATTCTCTGTCACTAATCCGTTTAATGAAATGATGATAAGCTAATTACCATCATTTAGAAAGCTTTATATTTCAAGCCATTCATGGGGTATTTTCTAACAGTTTTTCTCTGCAATAGTAGTGAAGTACGTATGCAACTAAGAAGTGCAAGTGCAGAAATTTAACATACAAAACTTGAAACAGCATGAGCATCCAATATTACTGCAGCACAACATCCTACACCTCTTTTTACGACCTTGGAACCTTAGAAATTTTTATATTTTAGATTTATTACTATACAAAACTCTTGATACTGACAAACCTCTATTAAATAAATTTGGTTGTTGTGGTTTTTGTATCTCTACGGAAGCAAGCCAACATTTTCTGAAGAATCTAAAGTAGTCAATTTGCCAAGTCATGCCAATCATATATGCCAAAATTTGCATTACGGAAGGCTGCAAATTGCATGTTCCCAACTCAAACATTTGACGTGAAACAAAATTACCTTGGAAAGGGCATGCGATAGTAATCCATTTATTTACATATTTGGAAAATACCTGCCATTAAACAATAGTTTATCACTTCTATCAAAGAAATGGAATGCAAGCAATCCTCCATTGAAGAATATAAACTTCAACAGGTAACATGTAATTTATAAATGATTGTCAAATTTTCAACAGCGGCATGACAAAAACTGCATACTTCATTATGAAGTGACATGAAACACATCACCAACAGTCCTCCCATTGAATGTGAGATAATAGTAACTTTTCTTCCTCCAGAAGCCTTGTAGGCAGTTTCCAACTTAACTTTGAGACCATCCACTAACTTGTCAATCCTGACAACAATTTAACATGCATCCATGAAACTGACATCTGTGCAGAGTAGGATCAAGGAATTTTAATTTTAAGACATGATCATATTTATAATAATAATAATAACAATAATAATATAATAATAATAATAATAATAATAAAAGAAGAAGAAGAAGAAGAAGATACAGAATCATTTATATAACTAAAAGTATCAACCTCAACCACCAAAAAGTATAGCAGTTGAAAATGAGTTACCTATTGCTTTGCCGGAAATCATAACCATATCCAAACAATGAGGTTCCCTTCTTATACCCACATCCAACTAGCATATCAATCATATCGTGAAAATGATAGACCTCACTGAAATGTAAAAGTTTTATAACCTGGAGGATCAAGAGGTATAAAAGTTTTATGACCTCAGTCAGGTACTTTTTTTTTATTTTGGAAATAAAATGCAAACAAAAGAATTGTGTTTAAAATAAATTATTTCATCAATTTTTTTTATCAAGGAAATATACAACAAAATAGTAGAAAAACTGGTTTTACCAAAGAAGGATCCAATATATCAATTGCATATAGTCCATAATCATCATCAGGGACCAAAATCTCAACGTCCTCATCCAATGATTCAGTATAACCTAAAAATAAAAATACATCAACTTCACACAAGTGCTATTATGCCACAGAAAAGCTTCATGTAAACAAATCCTAAATAATAATAATAATAATAACAGCAATAATAATGGTTAAACTGATCCAATATTGAAATGAAAATTTACTTCAAATGGAATAAAGAAATTATCCATTAATATTGTACAAAATAGAACCACAAAGAACATTATAAGAGAAGAGTGAACAGGTAAAGATCACAAATAAAGACTTTTCATTATGAACAACCATGAAATAAGGACAAATAATTTATTACTAGAAACAAAAACAATATAAACAGGTTTATTTGTGGTCTTTAGTTACTGGTTTGCAGAAAGCAGTCATTTGAGAGGCTTCAGCTATTGGAGGTTCTAGGGCCTTGGTCTCGATGAAAGGTCCTATAGCAGTATAGCTTATATAAACTCCAGTAAAATACCTTGTCGAAACAAATCAAGTTTCATTATATACTAATTACTTAATAATTGCAAATCTTTCCATGCCTTCATTAAGATCCCAAGACTTAAAACTATACTGCATAGCATAAATTCAGGATTACTTTGCTAGTGAAATATCAAGTTTAGGTGATATACAAGATATAAAGAGTGGAAGTTTCATACTAAAACAAGCTCAGCATTTAGATCTTTAGACTTAGAATTTATAATAGTAATAATATAATATTATAATATTATATTACTAATTGCCTGAAACAAGGAGCCAAAAAGTACTCTGATAAAGATATTCCTTATCTATCTGATGCTTATTTGTCTGATCTAAAACAAAAGCATTGCCAAAGGTTTTATGTTTAAACACTTAATCTCCTACATGATAAACTCATATTCTCCTACAACAACTACAAACCACCGAGGGATGGGGGAAAAATAAAGTAAAAATGGAGGAAATTTTCCACACGGAATGAATTTAAAAAAAAAACAATCTGATTCAACTAAGATTGATTTTTAATTTTTTTTATGTGTTCAGTCAAACCAAGTCAACATATATAAAAATACCATACTTAACTTTACCCCCCAAGTACTTTCCGCCTAAAAAAAAAATTTATTCATTAAAAACAAAAAAACTTAGTATTTGTGCAAAACCCAATTTCTATCCTTCGGCCCTTTCTTATCTATATCTGCCGTTCATCCAATTTCCCAAGAACCAAACAGAAAACCAGAAACCAATATACATATATATAATATCCAAAACCCAAGTCTATGTAAAAGATGCATGCAAACACCAAAATAAAAACAAAAAAAGCACCTGTTTTAGGATTATAAAGAGACCAAAGCTTCTTCTTGAACTCCATATCAGAAAACAGGATCCGAACCCAAACCCGAGTCTCGAATTCAATTCCAAACAACTTCTTTTTAGAATGAAGAATGGAGCCTCCTATTCCGGATACAAGCAGAACCGGATCTAGGTCCGGTCTGGTATCGCCGGAGCTTTGGGAACCGAAACATGGGCACAAACAGTCTCTCAGCATCGTCGGTTATATTTTTTTATTGGATTCGGACTTTGACTTGAGAGAGAGTGTTTTGAGTAGGATTGGCATTTATAATTGTGAAGAGAGAACACTCACTTAAAGCTTTAAAAAGCCACATTAAATAAATGTAACGATAAGACAAAAGTAGATTAGATTTTTGCATTTATGTCCTCTTATTTTTACTTAATTCTTATTATTTCCCAATTCTTTTGTTCTTTTTGAAATTGGTACCATTATAATTTTCTTTTAATTTTAAGTGGGATTATCAAATTATTATATTTACATTTTCAATTAAATTTTTTATTCTTGTTAGTATATTTAGAATTTTTTTTGAACCGATTTAATGGTCGAACTAATTAGACCACTAATTTTCAGTTTAGTTGATTCGATTAGTTCGATTTAATTAAAAATTTATTAAAAATTTATAAAAATTAAATAAAAATTATTAAAATAAAAATAAAAATTCAATTCAACCAATTCAATAAGCTTTTTAGCCTAGTTCAATTGGTTTTGAACAATATTGCTGTAAGGTCTCTTTATTATAAGCTGGATATGATCAAATTAGTCCTTTAATTATTAAATAGATCAATTTAATCCATGTACTATTAAAAAGAATCAAATAAGGCCAAAGTGCAACAAAGTTAACATTTACTATTAAATAAAAGAAAGTTGCTTAGATTTTAATTCACAGTTTTGTTAAAAAAGCTGACATATACATGAGTACAGGAAAAAAAACTTTCGATTTGTGCAAACAATATTAATAAAAAAAGTCATACAATAATAATTTTAACAATATAATAACTTAAATAAAAATTTTTAAATAATTTAATATCTGTTTTGTAATTTTTTAAAGTTAATAACCAAAACCCAAAGTAACTAATAGTGATTTTTTCATTTTTAAATAGATAAGATAATTGTGTAGTCGGAAAAACTTATGAAATTAATTAATTTGACCGATAGGTGAGACACAAGCCAAGAAAGTGACGGATGTTAACAGGTGTCATGTCCTTTTACCTGCGTTTCCTTAGCCATTCAACTACTACAATGATGTATCTCTCATCTTCTACAACCTACCTTCTTTTTTTCTGGCATAATAACTTTTTTTGCCCTCCAATTTATAAAAAAAAATCTTTTTAACCCTTCATTTATTTTTCACCTTTTAGCCCTTAAACTTACATTTTTTATCAAATCATCCCAAAATAATAGAAAAGTTAATATTTATTAACGTTGCTGATATGACATACACTTAGATTGCCATGTGGATGATATGTGTATTTAATTAATTTTAAAAAAAACTAAAATATTTGTTTATACTTTTAATAAATTATTTTAATGATTTTTTATTTCTAAAAATAAATTATATATTTTTTATTTTTAAAATTTTAAAAAATTAATCAAATGATGATGTGTCATCTATGTGTATGCCATGACAACAAAATTCAAAACATTAAATTTTGCATCCATTTTTAAGTAATTTGACAAAAAATAAATTTAAGGGCTAAAAAAAGTGAAATTTTAAGTGGAGGGCTGAAATAAATTTTTATTTTTTGTTAAAGTTTAAGGGTTAAATAAATTATTATACTTTTTTCTTTAAAAAATAATTTTGTTTAAGAATTTGATGAACTGTTGTAAATTGGTTATTATGTTTTAAGTATATGTACTATTCTTAAATTTGATTTTTTTTTGTTATTTGGTAATGTTAAGTATAGTCTTTATCATTCACATATTTTGTCATTATTATTTTTTAGTTAATTTTAGTTATTAATCTTTTAAAAAAAAGTTAAAATAAATTTTTTTAATGGAAATTATGACTAAAGCATTAGTTTTTTAATGATGTTGGCGTGATAACACATATGTCAGACCATGTGCACTTCATGTTAATATGACACTATGTGTTTTATTAATTACCCTAGCGATAAATTAAAAAATTATAAAAATATTAAAAATATGAAGTATATGTGGATTGACATTGTCGAAACCATTTTTAAGTTTTGAAAAACGTGGATTGACTTTAAAAATATGGAGTCGCCACCAATTCTTTTTTAGGTGTGATTGGGCCACCCTAAAAATGATCGTTTTAACAAAACATTTAGGCCAATTAAAACAATGATTTTTTGGTCTGCTAAGTTTGAGAAAATGGGCTCGGGAGTTGGTTACGTACGAGGAAGGATTAGCACCCCGTAACGCCCAAAAATTGGTACCTATTTGATTAGTTAATGTCTTGGTGTCAAAATTTGAAAAGACTTTAGAGTACGATCCTTTTATTTAAAAGAAAACCGGAATAAATTGGATAAAATGTAAAGACCTATTCATCTCGAATGAGGAAAATGCCATATCCAGTAAGTTAGTGTTTAACATTTCAGACCTTCGGGACTAAGTTGGTCTTCGATTTTTAAAATTCATATATGAAGGTTCAAAAGAAGGATATTCGGTCCTCCGGGACTCATGAAAAATTAGAACTCAGTAAGTTAGAGCTCAATCTCTCAGAACTCCCAAATACCGAACGTTGCCTTGATTTTGGAAATCACTATCCTCAATATAACGCGATGCCACACCCAGTAAGTTAGGGTGCAACGTCCCGAATTTCAAGAATAGGTTTTTATTTGAACCTCATACAATTAGATTTAAGAAGGATACTCGATTATTTAGGTTCAACGAGGAAAATTGGAACCCAGTAAGTTAGGGCACAATCCTCCCGAAGTCCTAAATATCGAATATTGCCTTTATTTTGAAAACAATCGAGGATAAATCTTTGAATAAAAATGAATTTGGGGCGGTTGAAACTTAACAAAAAAATGATAACATGCAATATGAAAATATCAGTATAATAATAAGCTTGACAATGTATATATTAATACCTAGAATATAGTGAATATAAGGAAAATCAACAATAATTATAACAATAGTAATAAATATAATTGTCGAAACCATCTTTTTGAAAACGAGAATCGACTTTTGAAAACAAAAGTTGAAAGTCGCCACCAATCCTTTTTTGAGGTGTAATTGGGCCACCTTATGAAACATTTTGGTCCACGAATTTTAAGAAAACGAGTTCGGGAGTCGGTTACGTACGAGGAAGGATTAGCACCCTTGACACGCCCAAAATTGGTACTTAATCGACTAATTAGTGTCTTAAATGTCGAAAACTAAAGATTTAGACAGAGTTCAAAATACGATCCTCATTTTATTGGCTTTTAAAACATTTAGGTAAATCAAAATGTGTATTAAAGACCATCTCACATTGAGGTAAAATATTACATCCAGTACGTTAGGACACAACATTTTTTACCCTCAAATGTGATATTGCCTTTAAAACGTGTGTTTTAGTTTTAAGAGGATATTCGAATACTTAAAACGAATAAAGAAAACGAAACCCAGTACGTTAAGGCACGATTCTTTGAATTCTTTAAATACCAAACATTGCTTTCGTTTTGAAAATTTTTTAGAGTGAACCGATAAAGGGATATTCTGATATTCAAAACAAACAAAGAAAGCGAAACCCAGTATGTTAGGGCACGATTCTCTGAATTCTTTAAATACCGAACATTGTCATTATTTTAAAAATGATTGAAAATAAATCATTGAATGAACGGATTTGGGTAATTTAAAAATTTAAGGAACATGATAGTATGCAACATAAGAAATAACAATATAATAATAAACTTGATAGTGCATGTATTAACACCTAAAACATAATAACCGTAAGGAGAATTAATAATAATAATCAAGACCATAGTAAAAAAAGATAACATAATAAACAAGACCATAGTAAAAAAAGATAACATAATAAACATAGCAATAATGATATTAATGATATAAAAATATATAATGGGAATAAAAATAACATGTTAATGATGATATTAAACACAATGATAAAAGTAAAATTAAAAAAACCATACTACATTAAGACAAATAACAATAATAATATAGTATAAAAAAATGGTAATAATAGCGGTGGTAATTTTTAATAAATAATAGAAATAATATTATAACATGATAAGACTATTAATAATTACATTTAAAGGGAGAACGAATATATATATATATATAATAGTATAAGTAATAATAGGAAAAAGGTAATAGTAAACAGTAGGAATAATAAAAAAGGGTATAACGAACTATATTTAAAATAGTTAACTTTTAATAAAATATATAAAAAGATTAATAATAATAATATAATGATTTAAAATAAATAGTAAAAAAACAGTAAAACAAACGTAATGTAATAAAAATAATAAATAGTGGTATAATAAAAATAGTATAACAAATAATAGGATAAAAAGGGAAAAAAAATAATACTACAATTAATCGTAGAATATAATAAAATAGTAATAATAAAATAAAAACTAAAAATAATTAATTTTATGATAGAAGTGGCTAAAATAATTGAAATAGGGCGTAATTGAAAATAAAACGGGATTTTTGGGGCCAAAACCGCAATAAAAGAGAAGTGGGGAATCAAACGCAGAATTTACCCATGAGGGCAAAAAAGGCATGGGTCAACCCACCTCAAACGGTGCCGTTCCCATGGGATCAAATATCCCAAAACCTTATTATTTTGTTTGTGGCTCATTTGAGCCGAAATCAGAGGGAGAAAAGAGGGGTTTTCCCCTTTTCCCTTCGCAAGGGCATAGATCGCCCATCGTCGCGGCTCCACCTTCCCCAAACGCACACCGCGGTGGCCGACGAGCCAGGTAAGGCCCTCTTACAATCCTTTTTTATTGTTATTTTTTAAAACTTTGTTTTAATATAGGAAAAAAGGAAAAAAAAAAGCAAATTCGTAACGAGGGGTTGAGGATTAAAACTCGAAAAAGAATAAAAATTCATAATCACCTTTGTTTCTATTGGGTCGTACTAAAATATTACTCAAAAAATCTGCTATATCTCTCCGTAATTTCTCTTTATTTCCAAAAAAAATCCCCCCTTTACGGATATCTCGGAGGTGTGGGAGCGTGGCATGGAGTAGCGCACGATTCGGAAGCTTGGCGCGCGTCGTACGCTGCTTGGTCTCGAAGCTTGCGGCGCCGATTTCCTTCTGCAGCTGGGGTTTTGGGTTGGCTTTATGTTTTGTGTATTGGGTTGAGAGATGTGGGTTAGGTTTTGGGTAATCTGTTGGGCTTTGGGTCTGTTTTGTATTGGGTTTTAATAGGTGTTTTTATATTTGGGTTTAGTTTTTTTATTTAATTTTGTATGTGTGAGCCTGGGCATAAATTGGGCTCAACAATAATAACATAACAAACATAGCAATAAAGACATTAACGATACGAAAATGCATAATAGAATTAAAAATAATATGCCGAATGATGATGTATATATATAGTGATAATAGTAAAGTTAAAATAACAATGTTAAATTAGTGAAAGTGAAAAATAATAAATAATAATAATTTAGTATAAAAAATATTTGATAAAAAAACTATGGTATATAAAAATAATAAAAATAATATAGTAAGTCTATTAATAATTATATTGAAAAAAAACTGTAGCGAAAAATATATACATATAAAAATTATAAATAATAATAGTAAAATAATAGTAGTAAACGGTAAAAAAAATAATAAATAAAATATAATAAGTATAATAAACTATATTTAAAATAATTAGTTTTACTTTAAAAATATATATACGAAGCATATAACAAATATATAAATAAATAATATAATAATGTGAAACATAACTCAAATTGATTAAATTAAAGGAAAAAAATAAAAAAAATCATGAAAATGATATAATAAGTATAATAAATAATAGTGTAAAAAATAATATAATAAATAATAGGAAAGTAACTAAAAAAATGATAGTAAAAAAATAAAATAGTAATAATAGATTAATAATAATACCAAAAAAAATTAATTTTGTGATAAAAGTGTCTAAAATAAACAAAATAGGGCTTAATTGGAATCAAAACGGGAGTTTTGGGGTAAAACATAAATAAAAGGGGAAAGGAGGATCACATTGGAGCGCGCGTGAAACAAGGGGGCTTAAAAATGTAATTTACCCAAATTCCTGAACCTAACATTTAATATGGACCAAATTAAAAGTTGCATAAAATTGATGGGCGAAATCAAAAACAAAAGTGAAGCAAATTTGGGCAGCAAGAAAATGCACGGGGATTTAGTGCGCAAATTAACCCTTTAAGGGCAAAACGCGTGGGCCCCACCACTTTACAAACGAGGAAACCCCTTGCCCCGAAAGCAATTTGCTGCAATCAAAGGAAAACAAAAGGTCTCAGCCCCTCTCCTTCTGCTAAGGCGCAATAAGCGCCCATCATCGCGACCCTCTCTCCACGCGCACGCCGCAACGGCGGCCGGAGAACAGGTAAGGCCCCCCGATTTCCCCTTTGAGTCTTTGTTTTATTTTTTAAAGTAAAAGAGGAAAGAAAAAAGATTCGTAACAGTAAATTAAAAAAATAGAGGGAAAAAACTATCATCATCTTGTTTCTATTTGTTTGAACGAAAATTACACTTAAAGATTTCCATATTTTTCTGATTTTCAAAAAAAAAATCCCCTTTTACAGCTTTTCGTATGGCTTTTATAGCCTAAGGAAATAAACCGAAAAAAACAAGTCTCCTTTTGTTACTGTGCTTCTTGTTGTTTTCTGTTGTAGGTATAGTTGCGAAAACCTCGGAATCGCGAGGCATGGCAGAGTGGGACGCTGGTGAGAGGCGTGCGGCGCGAGGGCTCAAGCAACAGCCTTGAGTTTCTGTTTGTTTGGGTTTATTTTTGGGCCTATGTTTCTTGTATTGGGTCACGGCATAAATTAGTGTGTAGTGTTTTTGGGTTTGGGTTTGTGAGCTTTGGGCCCGGGCATAAATTTGGTCCTACGGACATATTTAAAAATTTAACGTTTTAGTCAATATTTTGGTTAAAAATAAAGCAATTCCACTTTTCTTGTCTTTAGAAGATTGAGAACCAAATTTAGTTCAAAAAAGAATAAGGGTCAATTTGACAAGAGATGTAAACATTGAGGCTAATTTTATCATTATGCCTTTTTATTTAAGGAATTTAGTCTCCTTACTTTTTAGATTTCAAAATTAAGATTCAATTGTATACACCATTAATGTTTTTCTGATAAATTTAAGTTCATTATGATGTTGACTTTTTTATTACATAGCTACTAATATGTATTTCATTTATTTCAAAACATGACACCGATGAATTTAATACGTGTTTCATTTATTTCAAAACATGACACCGATGAATTTAACTAAAAGGCATATATAATTAAACTTGAATTTTAAAATCTAAAAATTATAGGGACTAAATTCTTAAAAATAATAATAGAAATACTAAATTTCAAATATAATTAATTTAAGAACTCGTACAATATTTTAGCCTCGTAAATTGCATGAAAAATTCAAATTCTATTCTTATTATTTTCTATTAAAATACGTAAAATTATACTACTATTAAAAAAAACCTTGAATGAATACTCGACTAATAGAATCAATTAGGGTTAAATTTTCTATTTATTTTATCAAGTGAAGTCAATTGGATTAACTTGGAAGGCACGTCCAAGCAAAGATCTGCTAACACAAACATGAAGCTGTAGAGGGTGTATTCTAAAATTTCATTGCAATATTCCTTTGATTCAATGGTTTTTGTTTGGTAAAATTTCTTGCTAACTCCCTCTATTGTAGAGTTCAGGTCAAATTAGTGCCTTTATTATTAAACATATCAATTTAATTCATGTACTATTATAAAGAATCTATTAATATCAAATTGTAATGGTTGTTTAAAAAAATGTTACGAATTTGGTTTTTTCTTTTCTTTTCTTTTGCAGTTAAACTTTGAACAAAAGATTTCATTTGTAGAAAAAAAAGTTTTCAAAATATTAATTCTGTTAAATAATACATAAGGTTATTCAAATAGTGAAGGTTAACTTTATTGAAATTTAGCTTTATTTTGAAAAATTTAATAGTTCAATGACTAAATTAATCCATTTAATAATGGAGGGATTAATTTGATAATGTCTCTATAATAGAGGGACCTGTCAAGTACTTTCACTATTTTTTTATTTGGTCAAATTCTCCATTTTAGAATTTAATATTTTTTAATTTTACTTTTAAAGATTTAATATTTATATTTCTCTAGTTTAAAAATTAAAATTCAATTGATAACACCAATATTGTAAGAATCAGATCAATGGTCAAACCACTAGTTCTAGTTCAATCAATCGCATCATTTTAGTTCCGTAAACATTAGGCATCACTATTAAGTGATAATTGTTTTATGTTGAATTTGAATATATGTTATCAATTTAACTTTAATTTTAAACCAAATATTTGAATATTAAATCTTAAATCAAACAAATTGATATATTAAATTTATACAAGAAATTTGTTTAATAATAAATATAGGTGAAGTGATGCTATTTTATTTAAAAATAGTATAAAAATATGAAAAAATAAAATATTAGATAAAAAATTTATTTGATTGCTCTAATTTGAAAAATACTTATTTTTATCTTTTTAAAGTTTGATTAAAAATTCATTAACCCTTAAAATTAAAGTTGTTTATAGGTCGGGCGGGATTCGGATTGATCTCTAATAAAAATTTAGGCCCGATTACTAAGATTGGGCCTAACTTAAAATCTAAAAAATAGGCTTAAAATTCAGGTCCAGTCCGACCATTATTATTTTTTTAATATTACATTTTTATATAAAATTATTTAAAAATTTTAATACACCAAATCTATTAAAAATATTAAAATAAATATTTTTCAATAAATTACGAATAAATTTAAAAAAGTTTTTATACTTAAATAACACTCAGATAAATACAATTTAACAAGTAAATACCTTTAAAATAGTAATATAATTAATAATAAAATAATAAAATAGTAACAAAAAATGGGAAAACAAAAAAAATTCAGAGTTTTTTTATTAAAATTTCAATCTTGACCCGAGCAAATTACCTTAAGTGAGGCTTAGCCATTTTTTAAACAATTTTATTTTTTTATCAAAATTTATTTTTCGAAATTATATTTTTACTGAAAGCATTTTCCGCCCATCCACCCAAACAACTCAACCTACAGCTAGTCCATCATTCCCGTAAAACTTATTTTTGCTTAACTCCACCAAAAAAAAAGAAGAAGCTAATTAGAAGCAACCGGAAACCGGCCTTTTACCGTTATGGAGCTTACAGGGTTGCTCTTGCTCCCTTTCTTTCTCTATCCATTTTCCAACATACCACCATTGAAACAAAGCAAGTGATGACATTCCACCGCTAAATTCTATTTTCCTCCATAACCCCAAAATGGAAGCCATTTTAAACCCTCTTTTAAGCTCACCCACCATTCAAAAACCCACAAATCCATTCCATTTGTCGAACGTCAACAAAGCTCCATTTTTGCTATCACTGACTCATTTCACGACCACTTCATTTCCTTTTTCTGCAATTCTCTCTTCCCCTCCTCCCCGTTTCACTTCTTCTGGTAAGTTAATCTCTTAATCCAACTCTTTTTGGCTACAAAGACGTTCAGGTTTCAATATGTTCTCTTCGACTTTCTGCTAAGAAAAAATTGTGGATTTCATTTCGTTGTTGTTGCGTGTTAATGATTCTTTTGCAATTCTTCTGGTAACTTGACTCCAACTTCTTATGGTGGCCACAGAAAACGAATTATCCTATATGTTTCTTGGATTTTTTGGTGAGAAAAAAATTTGTGGGTTTTATGTCCTTCATGCTGTGTGTTTGAGTTCTTTTAATTTATTTTGAAAGCATATTAAAATTACTATGTTTTCTATTTTTTCCCTCTTTCATAACCAAGATATCCTTCGTATATGTTTTTACTGTACATAAAGACTGATCTTTCGGCTTCTTGTTGCCCCTCCTGACCCGATTTCTCTTCTTATGAGTGCAATGTGCTACTACCGCATCTGTTGGTTACTATGTTTTCTTTTAGCATATTAGAAAGTTTGAAATTTTAGCTGACATGTTTGTTTTTTGTTTTTAACGTATGGATTATTAACTCAGTTACATATGCAACTTCGGACAGCCAATTGAGTGAAGGAGTAGAAACCAGTACAAGAGAATGGGTAATGCAAGGTATGCTGTATAGCTTACTAAATTCCAATTCATATATTTGGGGCTGAAAATTTTGATGTTTTATAAGATGTTGTACTAGGCCAGTAATGTTATTCAAATGGCTGTTTATTATATCCCAGGAAACAATGGTCATCTTCTTGCTTAAAATAGCGAGAACCAGTTTGAGTTTTGCTCATTTAATCTTATTTTATGCTTAATGTATTAAGTTTCTTATAAAGGATTTGTAAATCTAACATGTATGATTGAGAAGATGTTGAGGTTCTTCTTTGGTTTTATAGTGATTAGTCAGTGGCGGAGCCAGAATTTTTTTTTTTTGGGGGGGGGGCAAAATTAAATTGTATGCAATTTCATCATTTTAATAGTATATGTCTTTATAATTTTTAAAGGATTAAATCACATTTTTATCATTTTTGGGGCCAAAGTACAATTTTACCATTACTAATTTAAAATTTTATAAATTATAAAAGGGCCTAAATGGAAAATTTTCTATTTTAGGGGGGGCCGGGGCCTCTGCCAGCCCCCCCGGCTCCGCCACTGGTCATTGTAACCACTGCAAAAGCTGCAGTTTTCAATGTAGATGAAGTTTCAAAGATAGCCATTCTAATGGAAATTGTAGAATCTCTGGTTTGCAAATACTAATAAAGGAATTAAACCTTCCTCTTATATCTTGCTCCTGAATATGTGACTTAATAAGGAGCCATATGCTTGCTTGTCAGCTAAGGATTTAGAGTTTGCCATTTTTCAAATGGCTCTACAAGCGGTAAAAGTACCATTGAGGCCCTTGTACTAGCGTTGGAGTGCATTTTACCCTCTCTACTAAAAAAAATGAGTAAATTAGTCCCTGGCATGGCTAACAAAATAACCAAATGGTGCCACGTGGTGTGCCACGTGTACCTCATGCTGACGGTCATGGACCAGTTTTCAACAATAGCAATGGATGGAATTTTTAATAGGACTAGTTTGCTATTTGATCTAATATACAAAGACTATTTTGTCCTTTTTTAGTAGAGGGGCAAAATACAATATCTACAGGGACCTCCATGGTGCTCTTACCCTCTACAAGCTGATTAGCATACGGCCCTCTGGAAAAGAAAATGTTAGTTTTGGTATAACTATTTAAGGTCACTATTTTATATGATCTTTGGCTCCTTCCTTGTTGAATTTTTATTTCCTATCACTCGCCCTTAATGAAGAGATAAAAACAGTTGGATTTTTCTAATAAGCTCAAGCAATTTTTGCTGGATTAGGATTTAATGTGCAATATTTGTCCTTTCAGGACTAAAACTTCATGCTCTCTTTCTTCAACTTGGCTTTCAACTTGCTTTTTCTTATGCTACTTCCTTTTCAACTGCAGTCTCATCCGGTATCTTTAAGATGATCCGTGCCATTTTATTTTGATAAAGAGATTGTTGATGTTATCGTTAAAATGTATAAAAGTAATGATGAAAGTTTGAAGAAAATTTCAAACTGATAAAAATTTTTTCCTGATACAATCGAGAGTGTTGATTAGCCTTTTATGACCCCCTACTGAAGGTCCTGCTTTTACCTTTGGATGTGATGCAAGTTGGATTTGCACATTATAAATATTGCTGATAGCATCACTGAATTATCACAATAATTTTGACAGATTTTTATGCTCTAAGGAAAGATGTTGAAATGGCCTCAGAACGCGTTAATGAAATTAGAACATCTGCTGGTATGCAGCAATTAGAAAAGGAACTCGTGGTTCTGGAATCAAAAACAGCTGATAGCTCATTTTGGGATGATCGTGCCAAAGCTCAAGAAACTCTTTTGGCACTGACTGATGTCAAAGACAAAATAAATTTACTCAATGAATTTAAAACGAAGGTATGAATTTCTTGTTAAGACCATTTGACAGAATGAATTTTCCCTTTTACATTTTGACTTGTATAGGCATGTAGTTGTTAAAATTTAGGCATAAGGACCTATTTGGCTCTCCAACTTTACAAAAAAGTCAATTTTTAGCCCTCCATTTAAATTTTCGCCTCTTTTAACTTTTGAACTTGTATTGTTTGTGAAATTACCCAAAAATGGATGGAAAAATTAACTTCTGATAACTTTGCTGGTGGTTCACGTGTAATCCACATTAGCAATTAATTAATTTTAAAAAAAATTGGAAAAATATTTTTATACCTTTTTAATAATTTTAATAATTTTAATAATTTTTAATTTCTATTTTTTTATTTTTTAAATCACGTGTATGCCACATTAGCAAAGTTAACAGATGTTAACTGGCAAAAAATTAAATGGAGGGCTAAAATGACTTTTTTTTTGGTAAAGTTGAAGAACCAAATAAGTCATCATGCCTAAAATTTATAGCTGATACTTATCCTAATTAAGATTTTGATGAAAATGTGCTATACTGGAACTTGGGAAAGTACTACTTCCTTAATATGTTTTGTTTATATAGTGTACTTCATATCATACATTGGATGCAGGTTGAAGATGCTGAAACTATAGTTAATCTAACAGAGGAGATGGACTCCATAGATGCTGCACTTCTAGAAGAGGCTGTCAATGTGATTAAAGATCTAAATAAGGCATTGGACAGATTCGAGTTGACTCAACTTCTTTCTGGTCCATATGACAAAGAAGGTGCAGTCATCTCTATAGCTGCTGGTGCTGGAGGCACCGATGCACAGGTAATATATTTGATACGGCATGAATGATTTATGTTACTATTTTCTTGTCCAATAAAACAATGATGTTCTCCATTCAAATTTTGTTAAATGTCGGGGGGGTGTATCGTTAGCCTCTTTTAGTTCTATCAAATTTGAAAATTATACCATATATAATCAGTAAAAAAGATGAAAATTAATTTATGGTAACTTCCATATATAATCCCTGCTTAAGTGTAAGGACAAAATAAATCTGAAACAAAGAGATGGAGGATAACACTACTTAACACTTTTAGAGTTAAATTCTGCTATTAGTCCCTGTAGTTTGCAAAAGTTGTGGATTTAGTCTCTGTACTTTTCGGATTGGTAAATTTTAGTCCTTGTATGTTTCAAAATTTGAAATTTTACTCTTGGCCCAAATAGTAGCAGTTAAATCCATTTGGTTAAATTTAATTACTAGTCCTGTACTATGTGTACCGTTGTAGATTTAGTCCATTTTCCCCAATTGGATCATTCTAACTCCCTATACTTTTCAAAATTTGAAATTTCAGTCTTAATGCAAATGACAGTCAATAATCCATTAACTGGAATTTTAGAGAGTAATAAGTTGACATAACATTACACATATGATAATATGTTAGGCATATCAGATTTTGGAAACAGTAGAACTTTATTGAATGAATTTAACAATTTTTGTTTAGTGAGGACTGAAATTTTAAGATTTGGAAAGTACAGGGATTAAAATGACCAAATAACAATATAGGGATTAAATCCACAACTTTTACTAAGTACAGGGATTAATAACAGAATTTAACTTAGAAAAAATGAAAAACAGTGAATAACAGACATGAACAAGGAACAAGGAACAAGGGAACAATTTACATTGCCTCTAGGACCATTTTAGACACCTGTTTAGAGACTGATTTGCACAGGGTGAACTGGCCCTATCTTGATAAGGTGCCAAGCCAAGAAACCTATCCTAAAATGGTGTGGGATTTATCAGCATTTCAGCTATAAGCATTTTACTATATAAAAAGACTTCTATTATGGGCCCTACAGCTGGTATAAACAGTACAAATGTTTCAGATATTGGGGTTTAATCTAGTTCTTCTAAATCAAAGCATCAACCATAGACACATCCCACAACATGAAACTGCTGCTAATATTCAACTTAAATTCTTTTAATTCAAATTCAGAGGGTTTATATTCATCCATATTCAGATTCACGACAATCAGCGAGTATGAGGACTTAATTGTGGATCCCCGAAGTTAATTTTTTATCATGGGGCCTGATGTACCACTAAGCTTTATCTCTGTTTACTTTTGTTGAGTAAAAATATTGATCCTTTCCAACAGGACTGGGCTGACATGCTTCTCAGGATGTACACGAGATGGGGAGAGAAACAGAAATATAAGACAAGGGTTGTTGAAAAGTCATTGGGAGAGGAAGCTGGGATTAAATCGGCCACAATTGAAGTTGAAGGCAGATTTGCTTATGGCTATCTATCTGGAGAGAAAGGAACTCATCGTATAGTACGACAGTCTCCTTTCAATGCTAAAGGTCTTCGTCAGGTAACTTCTGTTATGCTTTGTTGATTGTTTAGAAAAGACTCATCCTCTTCTTTTGTGGTAATTGTTTTTAACCATTCTTATCCAATAATTAGATGATCTCAATGACCAACATTCGTTATTGCTTCGAAATTTCTATAATAAGTGGTTAATTTTCCTGCATCTTTTACTTGTTTGCATTTTGCTTCTAAGCATCCATACTGTGAGTGGATTTGTTGCACTAGGAAGATCATGTACACGGTAATAGCTGCCATGAGATGGTTGTTTTGATACTTTGCCTGAAAGACTTGTTCCATATGTGATGGAAGTTTTTTTTTTCCCTCGGTTGATGGAAGTTCAATACGCTTTCCGTGAATTCTTTCAAGAAAAGCTATGCTATTTCATACCAGTTTGACTGGTATCCTCTTGCCAAACAGAACCCTCTCTTTTCTTTTTCCTTTGAGAAAAAAATCTTTGTCTTCCGATAACCTCGTAGAGACCTTTGGTTTAGAAATCAGGTTGTTGTTGAATCTTTTATCATTCACATCGAACCCTTGCCTCCGTTTATTTTCTTACGTTGGATTATATACAGACAAGCTTTTCTGGTGTTGAAGTAATGCCTCTTCTCCCCGAAGAGTCGGTAGACGTTGAATTACCTGAGGAAGACCTTGAAATTTCATTTTCAAGGGCAGGAGGGAAAGGAGGTCAGAATGTGAACAAAGTTGAAACCGCCGTTCGGATTACTCACATCCCGACTGGTGTTACCGTTCGTTGCACAGGTTTTTCACCTCATTGCTCTTCTAGTTTCAGTTTGTTCAAAGATTTATCAGGATCGTTATGATTTTTTACCGTCAAAAGCAGTTTATTTGAAAAGCAGCATTTATCATTGAAACAAATGTTACGCATATTGCAGAAGAGAGGTCGCAGCTAGCAAACAAGATCAAGGCTCTTAGCAGATTAAAAGCCAAGTTATTAGTGATAGCCGAGGAGCAACGTGCATCTGAAATCAAGCAAATAAGGGGAGATGCAGTGAAGGCCGAGTGGGGGCAGCAGATACGAAACTATGTATTCCATCCTTACAAACTAGTGAAAGATGTTCGAACTGGGTTCGAGACTTCGGATATTGTATCGGTGATGGATGGTGAATTGGATGCCTTCATCAAAGCTTACCTTAAATATAAACACAGTATCAATGTATCTGCAACTGCAACTGCGACTGCAACTACAACAGGGGCCTAATTAAAGAGTTTAGTGATTCATGATTAACTTATATATGATACCCTTTTTGTGTATGTAGGCTCAAATTCTTTGAGTTATTTAAGAATAACAGCGGCTCGGATATTTGTAATTTTTTAAATATTCGGAACGACTTATTTTATTTGTTATCCGAGTCCATTTATCTGCTAACCATTCAAATAGTACCATATGAATCTTATTTAATTTGTTGGATATATGAATATGCTAAATATTTAATTTATTAGTCATTTTATACAATAAAATTATAAAAAACTTATCGAAGGCTTGCTTTTTTTTCTTTTTGACATAATGGTGATAAATAAAAAGATTTTGAAACTAGGATGTAGGATGTATTTTCAAGTTACTTGAGTTTGACTTGAAAAAATTGGAACTCAATGCGGTAATTATTGAGTTATCAATTGAGCTTAATTCGACCTTAGTAATACTCGGCTTGAATGGGTGGTAGATTTTATCGAATTTTTCAATTCTAATATATATATTTTTAAAAGTATATTATTAAATTAATTATTGCCCTCATATATTATTAACTTTAAACTTAATTATCAAGTTAAAGCTTGAGCTTGAATACTTACTAGATTAATCGAGTTCAAATACAAAAATTGATAAACGAGCTTAATCAAGTTAAAGTTTATATCACAAACTTAAAGATAGATGTTTGATTGAGCTTCAGCTGAGTATCGAGTTTTGAATTTCGAGTTGAGCTCGAGCTCAAACTTGCCGGTATTTGGATTTAGCTTGGCTTGATTACACCCTCTGAAAATAATATGGATAAGGAGTTGAATGGGAAGTTTTGAAACTATACGGGGTTCTAAATTATTTATGTATAATTATAAGTATTTTCTAGAAATTTACCCCTGAAATATGTTGGTTTGGATTTGGAAACAAAAAACAAGGAAATTTGTTGCTTCGTTTTGGATTAGAATGGTTAAAAAATAAAAAGTCCAGGGGTCGTATTAGAAAATTGTAAAATCAAGTTAAAAAGAAATAACTATTGGGCTAGTAAAGTTCGGGACAGGTGGAAGGTCACTACTGGTTAGGGGCAAGAAATAACTATGGTAACAGTCACACATTGCAAAATACAAAACCAAAAAACTTTCAGATTTATACATTATAACCCTACTAAAGAAGTAAAAAGATCTCTCCCGGATCTATTTCTCTCTCCATATCTCGGCCATCACCGCCACCACAACTCGCTGCCGTAGCCACTGTAACCTGCTCTCCAAGCTGGGGTCGGTGGTCTTTCTCTATCTTCTTATATTTTATCATATTCTATTCGCGTGTTCTTTTCTATCGTGTCTTCTTTGATTAAAAAACAATAGCGAATCTCACAGCACCTTTATGGCTTAAAAATGGCAATGGGTCTGTCTTGTTTTAGCTTATTTCTGTCTAGGAACTAAAACCCACCCTAGGTTTTTCGTGGTTTGCTTCTTCCTTTATTTTTCGAAACCGATTTAGAACGGCTCCTTGAATTCGTGGGTTGAGCTGGTTTCTCATTTATTTGTTTATTTAGTTTGGGTTTGCTTTAACCTACCTCTGAAAGAAAGAGAGTGGTGGGTATTTTTTTCTTCCTTGGTTTAAAGCTTAAGGGTAGGTAAATTTTGCGTTAATTGTGTTCCTCGGTTTATCTGGAATTTGTATGTAGTTATTGTTTGGGGTCCTTGTTATTGATTAATTTCCTTAGGGAAGGGTAAGGAATGAAGTTAGTTTCGTTTGGCATATCAGGGTTCTTGTGAGAATTCATTATGATGTATTGTTTTGAATTTTGTTTTTAGTAATAACTGGTTGGATGTTTAGGTCAGTTGCTTCTAATTAGCTATTTTTGTTTTTACTTTGAATTTTTGGTGTAGAGTTAAGCAAAAATGAGTTTTACTGGAACGATGAACTAGTTTGTAGAGTAGGTTACTTTCAAGATGGATGAATTGCATGTAACTTCAGTTCTGTCTAAACGATGGTTTTTAATTCCTTTTAATTTTTTAGTATTTTCATGCAAAGGTCTTTTGATACATGTTAGTTGGAGTTAGTGTTGCTAGATTTGAATTTTGCTGCGTGGATAGTGCAAATTTGAATAAAATAGTCGTATCTGGTATTTATTTGGTCACCTAATGAATCCCTAAATGCTTTGTATTCTTTTTTGTTCCATTTTAATTATAGTTGAAGAATCTTTTCCACTGATATCAATTATGGTTTTTCTTTCCATTAATTATTTGATGAGTTTAAACCAGATTTCTTCTACTCGTCTTTGTTTTGTTGGTTTGTTGCTCCACTCCCCTTGTGTAAGTCCTGGGTGTTGGGGCATGTGCGCCTTTTCTTTCCTTCAGCTTGATTGAGAATTAATTACTTATTAGGTAGATGTAGCTTGGTTGGGACTCCTACCTTAGGAGTTCCAAGGACTATTGGCTGTCTTGCATGAGGCTGCTTTCTACTTTCCTATGTCATGAGAATTTGGCTATCAGTCCTTTCTCTTCAAACTAAGAATGGAAGGAAATATATTATTTGACCACAAATTAAGGTGATAGTTTTCATTATGCTATCTTATACTTTGATTTCAGATGAACTATAGCTAATCAGAAAGTTGATTCAAAATTTGAACATTAAATCATGCGGTTTTGGATGTAGTATGGTGCAGAGGAAGTAAAACTTGGTTGCTTATTGTCTTCCAGTAAATAACATTTAAATTTTCTATGTTCTTGTTGGTTGAGAATCTTCTGTTTTGATTCTGATTGAGGTCAGGTCATTTTTATCAATATAGTAACACTAAATCATGTGGTTTTAGATGTAGTATGGTGCAGAGGAAGTAAAAATTGATTGCTTATTGTCTGCCTATAAATAACATTTTAATTTGCTATGATCTTGTTGGTTGAGAATCTTCTGTTTTGATTCTGATTGAGGTCATGATCATTTTTATCAATATAGTTAAATTCTTTGTTGTGAATAATAAATCATTTTGAATTATATGAACCTTTGCTAAATCTGGTTTGATTTATTTTATTGTCTATGCTTTTTATTGAAATTCTTTGTTTTTTTCTGGTACTTAACTAATTCATATATTTTTCTTTGGCTCCCCCCCCACAGCTCTTCCCTGTGCAAAATATGATATAGGTAGTGCAGCAACATAATGGCTTCTAAAGGACTGAGGCCTAAGCTTGAGCATGAGACAAAAGCTAGGCGCCAGAAGGTACTAGTGCTTTGGTCTCTTGCAACTCTTTTCTTGTCTCATATATTGTTAGTCTTGTTGCTCTTATCATCATGCGTTGTTCACATCCATGCTTATGCTTAGCTCTAAAGAAGTTTAGAGGTGAAATCTTTGTGGGGGTCAAAATTTATATTATGTGCTTGATTGCATGAACTTTTTGTTGTATTAGTTTCTAAATTGCACTTGGCTAGAAGCAATTATATTTTCGCTATTTTTTTACATTAGCTATATCAAAAGGATAAAATTGTATTTATAATTGAGGAAATATTGCATCAAAGCATTGATAATTGTTAACTAATTAGATGTGTATTTTTTAGCACCTTCTTGTAGTTATCTAATGGAATCTATGAAAAAAAATCTAATAACTGCAAGTCTTGATAAATTAAATAATATTTACATTTTCTTGTTATTTTGCTTAATTAAAAGTGAAAAGATCCATTCATTCGTGATGGAAATGCTTTTTCTTATTGTTTAAGGAAAGCTGAAGAGATAAAAAAGCAATATTTAACAATATTATTGTTAGGTGTTCAACTCTTTTGTTTATAATTTGGATTTCAATCATCAAACTATGGTAGGATGAATGATGGCATTTTTCTTTTCAAGATGTTTAAGATTAGAGCTAAGAGAAATAGTGAATCGGTCTACAAATACTTATATAGATGCATTTTGCACAAAGTTACAAGTATGTACTTTAGAGCAAATGTTTATACTAACTCTATTATACACTTCAAATTTAATTAACCCTAGGGTCCTAATGAGACTTTGTAAACATGTCTTCTAACTGAGCGTGAGAACCAACAAATTATGATGATTTCCTTAGAAAGTGACTCCTAATGGAAAATTAGGTTAGATTCAATGTTAGAGCAATTTGATTGTCACATTTCATAGTTGCAGGTGTGAAATACACAGTTCTTTAAGTAAATATATTTTCCATAACAATTTACGTGTAGTTAAGGCCATGACTTTAATACTCAACGTTTGCACTTGATCTTGCTACAACAATTTGCTTTGGATTCTTCCATGAATCCAAATTATGTCTGATAAGCTCACAATACCTTGTAGTAAAATGTTTATTAGAAGGAGAGCTTGCCCAGTCAACCTTTGTATAACAAATTACTGGATAGTGCTCATGATCTTGACACAACAAACCTTTACCTATAGCTCCTTAATGGATCGGAGAATACATACTATAATTGAATTCCAATGACTTTGATATGGTGAATGAATCAAGAAACTGACTTGGGGGTAGGTTAAGGACAATATCCTTTTGAAGATGAGAGTAATGTAAAAAAAGCGCATTTAAGAGAATAAGGCGAGAAGTTGAGACTTGGGGGTAGGTTAAGGACAAAACCCTTCAAAGGTGATGAATAAATAGTCTCTTTAGGAAACAAAAAGGGAAAAAAAAAAGGATTTGATGATTGAGAACCGAAGATGGCATACGATTGATTAGATAATATGAAGGACTAAACCATCCCAATAAAGAATAGGAACTTGCATGTGTAGGAATAATGTCAAACCAAACTCAATTAAATGCCTTTTTTTTTACCAATTATCCCATATGTGAGAACAAGAAATTAGTCTAGCATACTTTGTTGAAACATATAATATTGAAAATGATGTTATATTCAAGAGCATTGATGCATTCATAAAATGCTAATAGGTATATCTAATTGAGTTTGTACTTCAGCACAAAAGGAGGCAAAAATAGAGAACAACTTGAATCTACCTCATGTTAAATAAAGCCATGTCGTTTGAAAAAAACTTTCATGAATGTTACAAGATATTTGAAACCTAATTTTGGAGCAACAGACTAGGATCTTGTATGTTTGAATGAACTAACATAAAAGGACTCTAGTTAGTAAAGAAACATGACCTGCCCTGAATCAATCATCTTCCCACTCCTTAGATCTTGGAAAGTAACAAAAGTAGATGCAGAATTAAGAAGACATAATACAAAAGATATGGATAGTGAAAGGAAATGGTTAATAGATCCAATGCTTGTTGAGCCATCCATAAAAGTAATAATTGGTAAAATTTTCGAGTTAAGGCAGAAAACAAGTAAGGATCACTCATCATATGTTTTTTGGCATTAATGTCAATTACCTATGGACATAAGGAAGAGGAAGGCTGAGCAAGACACGCGACAACATTATCTGCTTGCGCAACCAATGCTATGGGGTTGAGTGGATTGTTGAGCTGCATGAACTGTATTTACTATATGAACAAGAGATCCAAAATGGGTATACGAACAGGTTCAAGCACCAAATTAATAGCGTCAGAAAAATTGTAGTGAATAGCTGTCGTTGCTCTTGCTGCTTTGTCAAAACCATATTTAAAGGCATAAGCACATTAAATTCAGCAATGGGAAAGTTGCAGTTTACCAAGCATTCTATCTTCATTATCATGTCAATGCTAAAGAAAATCACCAATATTGTCATAATACGAGCAGCATCACAAGTGTAAATTTGGCATGCATGACTTCAAACCTTCGCACATAAATGATAGTTCAAAAAGTAGATCTAAGAATGATATCAGAAGACTACTAAGGTATGCTTGATGATTTAGCATCAATATGTTCCTAGGTTGCACAGTTAGTTTAAATGATAGTTAATGCATCTCTAGTTCAATTATAACTATAACCTTGGTCAAGAAACCGGGTTTTTGTTGCACTAGACCCCTGTGAATAATTTCGACTGTTTTATTTTTCATTGGTGATAATTGGAGTACTATAGAAGTGGGGAACAACTTATGAATAAATATCAAGTAACCATGTCGGATGAAAAATTGGATGCAATAGAAGAATGAATGGAGCTGCTGCAGGCTCCTGCAATGGTGACTTCTACTTATTTATTTAACGGCTACTTGAGTTTTCTCATTGATGGCTTTATACCATGTTGAGATTAGAACTAAGAGATGAATTGGTTGTGTCCTTAGGGTTCCACCCGCATGCACACTTTATACACAAAATTCAGACATTTATATAATGTGTCATAATGGAAATGGGCCCACCTAAATCTTAAATTTTACCTTTACAATAATTAAACCTGTTGGAAAACAGTAGTGGTAGTTAATGTTTGGCTATCATGGTACTTGCATTGAAGGTCATAAGGCAATACTGATTTTTAGTCTTTTTACATAACTTTTCAGTGCCTTCTGTTGTTAGAGGTTCAAGACAGAAGAAGAAGCTTATGTTTAAGCAATGAAATTTAGTTAAACCTACAATAACCTGAACCAGTTCAGTACTTTGATCCGAAAACTAGTTTTTTTAACCACCTCATTTTGTGTCCTCAAAACTGTCCTTTGAAGGTTATGCTCTATTTTTTTTTCACTTAAGATGATTGTTTGGTTGGCTATTATGGCTTCGTTTGGATGGGTGATTGACTGCGGTGCGGTGTATTTAACTTACTTTTTGTCTCACGCTACAGTATTGCTACAGTATCTAATCTCACCGCCACCGCTATTTTTACACTAAACGCAGCTAAATGCACCGCCCATCCAAACTCACCCTATGCCTCTTCATCCTTTCCTTTTGGAGCAAATTGTTGTTTTGAACTGGTGATTGCTATGCCTGGAGTAGACATGATGATCCTTTTAACAAGTCATTCCTTTTACTTTAAACTGTATAATGCAGTATCTTCTTACTTTTGAAGGAACCACTGTTGGTATTTTGGTGATATGCATATATTGAATGTTTGTTGCATGTAGGAGTCCTTGCTCTGCTAAAGATGACCTCTCTCATAAATTATGCATATTGGCATGCATGGAATTAGTTGATTAAGGATACTGAGTGACTGTCCTGATCTTGTATTGCCTGTCAAGAAACCTCCAGATTTAACTTCAGGCTGCTTAGATTTTACGGTAAGAGATTGTGTAGCTAGTGTGTGTTCTAGTATTGATTATTTTTTTGGTTGACATGATTTTAGGCTCTTGAAGCGCATAAAGAGCCTCAACGTCCTAAAACTCACTGGGATCATGTTTTAGAGGAAATGGTTTGGTTGTCGAAGGTAATTTTCTAACTTATGCCTCTGAATGTTTTCATTTTTCAATCCATAAATCTAAAATGTTATTTTGACATTTGTACTCCATATCTGGATGTCTCTATGTTATTTGCCTGGATGCTTGTCCTTACAGCAGAATAAGAAAAGTTACCATGCTGTCGTCTCTTGCTAACTAAATTGGATTTTAACAGGACTTTGAGTCAGAGAGGAAATGGAAATTGGCTCAGGCAAAGAAGGTTGCCTTAAGAGCCAGCAAGGGCATGTTGGATCAGGCCACCAGGGGAGAAAAGAAGTTGAAGGTTTCTTTTTCTCTTCCTAAACTGAAAAGTTGTTCTTTAACATATCATTTTTTGAGGATGGAGTTTTGTTTGTAGTAGAAAATGTATCAAAGGTAACGATATGATTGAGTTGGCATCAGTTTACCCTGTTAATTTGTTAAATCTAGTATGCCATTGTGATCAGGAGGAGGAACAGCGGTTGCGGAAAGTTGCACTTAATATTTCGAAGGACGTGAAGAAATTCTGGATGAAAATAGAGAAACTGGCAAGTTATAATCAGTTGGTCTAATCTGAATGCTTTCCAGTTTCTTAGCATCAAGAATCTTATTTTTCCATTTAAATTTGTGATTCTAGGTGCTTTACAAGCATCAGATGGAGCTTGATGAGAAAAAGAAAAAGACACTTGATAAACAACTTGAATTTCTTTTAGGGCAAACTGAGAGGTCGCTTTCTTACCCTAAATTTCATTACCTTCATTAAGGAAAAGTGAACTTATAATTGGTTTGGACTTTAGGTACTCAACAATGTTGGCAGAAAATTTAGTGGACCCATACAAACCTGTGCAACAACATCCTGCTCAAAATCAAATGAACTCGCCTGGTAAAGCAGATATGAATGAGATTGATGAACCCTTGGACTTGAATGCTGGTAATCAGAATCTCATAGTTTTACCTTTACTTGCTATTGCCTTATCAATGCCATATCAATCTAAGTAATTTAATTGCCTGCCTCATGGAACCTCTCCTGTTATGATTGCAGATGCTGATGAAGATTTTAGCATACACTCTGATCAAGAATCAGTAAGTATTTTTTAATTTAGAATCTCATCTTCTTTTTTATGATATGTATGCGTTTCTGTTCTTTATTTTTGTCGTTTTTTCTTTTTTAAAATTTTGTGCAAAGGGCATGTTTATGTTGATCCTGTTATACTATGTCATATTTAACCAATGAGAAATGTTTACTATTGCAATGGGATGCTGAAGTATTCTTTTACTAATTATATATTTTCTTTTAGAAAATAATGAAAAAGGAAAAAGAAAATTATAAGTCTGTTGGACTTGTGGAAGTTTCTTGGTAGTGGGCATGTAAACAGAAAACTTCTATGAAATTCTTATAAAAAAGAAAATTTTCTTTTAGTTAAAAAATTCCTTTTTCTTTTTATCTTTTTTTTCTCTATGTGTTTTAATTTAGTTTGGATGTATGCTTTTCTCCTTTTTTATTTTATTGGCTATAACAATGCACTTTATGATGTACCCTGTTAATATTGTGTCACTCGGAAAGTATTAAAAAAGGATTAAGAACTTTATGGAACACTGAGTGATGTAAGGGACATGATGGAGTTTATGTTTTTACTAATTTTCTATTTCCTTTAGAGAAATAGTGACAAGGGAAAGTAAAAAAGGAAAAGGTTATGGGTCTTTGGACTAAAATGGAATGACTTAATCTTTAGCTCTGTAAGCATAAAATTTCTATTGAAATTCTTGAAGGTAATTTTTTATTTTTGTAAATCATCAAGCTTAGAGTATCTGACTATTTTTTCATCATGATCTTGTTTTAGGAAGATGATGAGCAAACACTGGAGGATGATGAGGCTCTTATAACTGCTGAAGAAAGACAAGAAGAATTGGCAGCTTTGCACAGTGAAATAGATCTTCCACTTGAGGAGCTCCTTAAGCGATATGCTGGGGAAACAGGTTACATGTTAACTTTATACATTATTCTTTTCCTATGTTCGCTTTGTAGCAAACCGGGGGGGGGGTAATTTTTTTGTGATATGCCATGTTATGGGGAAAATTCTGAAAAAGGCTCCTTCATATGAGCTTCCCATCAGCTTTAATGTTACACAAAACATTACAAAACTTGTAATAGTTTGCGTAATGTTCTGTGTAACAGGAGTTACACAAAATAGTACAATATTTGTCATAATTTGTGTAATTGGGTAATGTTTTGTGCAACTGAATAATATTTTCTGTAATTACACAAATACACATAACATTACCGAAGTTGTAATAGTTTTTGTAATTACATAAATATACAAAACATTACAGAAGTAGTAATAATTTTTGTAATTAGGTAATGTTTTGTGTAGTTGGAGCTTATGGAAGCTTATTTTAGAATGCTCACCCTAGAACTTCTCCACGTTATGATATAGATTAGTGGCTGCATTGTTAGTTGTTTATTCTTTTTTTGGTTATGATGATATACACATGAAGTGTATGATGTGTGTGCTGCCATTCATTGTGCCCTTCTTTTCACACTTGTATTGTTGGTTATTTTTTGTTTTTTGGTTACAATGTAGTATGTTGATCAATGTAAGTTTTCACAGCTGATGGAGAAGGTAGTCCGGATAATAGGGAGGACAGACATGAGTGTACATCAGGGCAAGATGATAGTAGTAAAGGCGAGACTTTGTTTATAAATGTTGTTACTTGTGCTGTATGTATCAATTGATCTGCTTGAATTTCTGAAATTATAATTATAATTTTAATCTTCACAGGCAATGGAAGCCTTATTTCTCCTTCCACTCCTTCCAGTAAAGTTGAGACAACCAACTTGCTTGTTCGTCGTTCTGTAAGTTGTATGTGTTTGTGGTTGTTGTTGTGAATTGCAAAGGAAGTTCACGACTCAAAATAATGTTTATTTTCTGATTTTAGAAAGAAAGCAATGGTGGCTTGTCCAAGTCAGAAAACTACTCATCAGATATTGAGGCATCCTCCCCCAGAAATCTGTCACAAAGCTCTGGGGAGCTACCGAAAGATGTTTCATATGATTTCAGTGACGAGCAGGTTGGACAGCATTAGAAAGTGGCTTTCTCATTAAGTTGGTTCTTTGTCCCCCCCCCCTCTCTTCTCCCCCTTCCACTAACCTTTTGGTTTTATGCAACTGTTAAGTGTTAATATAAATTTTTATGTCAAATGCTAATCTTTTGGTTTTGTTTCAACATCTGCAGGAGGATGGTGATTTTACCCTTACTGGAGAAGAGACAGTACATCATATGGTATCGTACTTGTTTTCTTTTTCCTGGTTATGGATTTTTTTTCATGTTCTGATGCCAAGGAAGATAGATTTTTCTACTGGATAATTGCAGTTTTTGAATGCCTACATGAGAATGCATATGAGAATAGATTATCAGTAGCCTCTTGCATGCTAACCTTGTAGTTAGATTGTTCATTTGGTTTAAAAAGAAACTACGGCTTGCTAGAGTGACCCTGAAAAGAAAGAGATTTTCACTTTCAAGTATGCATTCTAATTGCAGTTTTCTTCCTTCATGTTTTATGAAGCTTTCTTTTGCTTTTGCAATGATATGTTATTGTATTTATTCCATTGGTTGAACATATACAGCTTTTAGAAATGAATAACTTTCATTCAAGATATCTTAACCAAAAAAAAATTGCCTAGATTGTATCTGATATTTGTGAACTGTTTGCGTTGTCTTTGTCTGTATGTCGGAGGGGTTAGGCAGGTTTGGTTGGGAGAAGAGAAAAGGATATATCTGTTTTTAACAAATGAGTGCTTTAACTGTTTTAATGGTACCCATGGGTCTCTTTTGCTTGGTTTAAGATTGCTATGCATTTTTTCTAGATAAGCCACCATATTATACAATAGCGGCAAGGCACAGCAAGTCTTTAGTACTGTTCATCCTTCTTTCATATAATTTATTGTTGACCTTTCAAACCTTTTATTTCTGAAGAAATCAGAAATTATAGGCTGTTCTGCAAGGTAGCAAAGCATATCGGTATATTTTCCCCATATTTAGTGTTATGAAGCTTTCTTCTGTGTTGAAATTTATATTGCTACTCTCTTTCCCCACACTTCCGTACGGGTTACTCACATTTTATATTGTGAGGGGTTACATTTCTAAAATTATGGTATCTACTCTGATTTCATTAGTTAAAGTCGGAATGGATAGAATAAGTTACCTTGTTTTAATTCATTGATTTAGTATATGTTTTTTTTTTTGTTAAATATGATATATGTATGTGTCTATATGGCTTCCTTCCTTTTTTTTTTCTCTCTCAAACAAAAGTGAAAAGTTCGGGCAGCTTTTTTGGGTCAGGAAAATTATTGGTGTATGTCATTGTCCCTTTGGCCAGAATCGGTTAAGATAAAAATTTGACCATTTATTATTGTTTGATGAGACTTTGATTCACATGCCTTCTTTCCTTTTTATTTTTTAATTTCCAATGGCTAGGATGATGAGACAACACTGTTGGAGGAGGAGGAACTAGCAAAAGCAGATTCTAGCAATTCCATAGATGAGGTAATGGGATACTCAATATGGCATATATTTATATGTATCAATTTCCTGAGTTTATGGTTAAAATTTCTTCAGTTGTTTGCATCCTCACTTTGGCTGTAGAAGTTTCTTGTCCTATTTCTATGCTGTTAAACATTGCAGCTCTTATGCAGATTGCCTTACTGCAAAAGGAGAGTGAAATTCCTGTGGAAGAATTGCTTCGAAGGTATAAAAAGGTAGGTTAAAGAATTGTTTCTCTGTTTCGCTGGAGCATTGCATTTCCTGTATCTAATTTTTTTCTTTATTCTCCACTCTTATTAAATAGGACTTCAGTGCTGATGATACGTCTGGAGATGAATCGGACTATGCCTCAGCTTTTTCAGAGGACATCTTGGATTCTTCCACAATGCATCAAAATGTTGAAGCTAAGGAGGAGGGTGTTTCTAAGGATGAAAATCTTGAATCCAGTGCTCCCGAGGGAGTTGAACATCCTCCCGCAGAAAAGGAAGCAGCAAGCCCTGATAGAAAGTCAGAAAATGGAATGGAAAGTGAGAATAGAATTGCTGATGCTGCTGCTGCTGCGAGATCAGCACAACCAACTGGCAATACATTCTTAACTACTAATGTTCGTACAAAGTTCCCTTTTCTTCTCAAACACCCCCTTCGCGAATATCAGCATATTGGCTTGGACTGGCTTGTTACTATGTATGAGAAAAGGTTAAATGGAATACTAGCTGATGAAATGGGGCTTGGAAAGACAATCATGACAATTGCTCTTCTTGCACATCTAGCTTGTGAAAAGGGAATATGGGGTCCTCATCTCATTGTGGTTCCTACAAGTGTCATGCTTAACTGGGAAACTGAGTTTCTTAGATGGTGTCCTGCCTTCAAAATCCTGACATACTTTGGAAGTGCCAAAGAGCGCAAATTGAAGAGGCAAGGCTGGTTGAAACCAAACTCATTTCATGTATGCATAACTACTTACAGACTGGTTATACAGGATTCCAAGGTCTTCAAACGAAAGAAATGGAAATACTTGATCTTGGATGAAGCTCATCTTATTAAAAATTGGAAATCCCAAAGATGGCAAACTCTTTTGAACTTCAATTCAAAACGGCGTATCTTGTTGACCGGTACACCTCTGCAGAATGATCTCATGGAACTGTGGTCACTAATGCATTTTCTAATGCCCCACATTTTTCAGTCTCATCAAGAATTCAAAGATTGGTTTTGTAATCCTATATCGGGCATGATAGAAGGACAAGAAAGAGTTAACAAAGAGGTTGTTGATCGTTTGCATAATGTCCTCCGCCCTTTTATACTGCGCCGATTAAAAAGGGATGTCGAAAAGCAGCTTCCAATGAAACATGAGCATGTCATATATTGTAGGCTCTCAAGACGGCAGCGTAACTTGTATGAAGACTTCATTGCCAGCTCTGAGACACAAGCCACTCTTGCTAGTGCCAATTTTTTTGGGATGATCAGTGTTATCATGCAACTGCGAAAAGTCTGTAATCATCCCGACTTATTTGAGGGACGACCAATTGTGAGTTCTTTTGATATGGGTGGTATTAATATCCAGTTGAGTAGTTCTGTATGTTCAATTGTTTCACCTGGTCCATTTTCAACTGTAGATCTTAAGGGTTTGGGAATTTTATTTACTGATATCGATTTTAGCATGACGTCTTGGGAGAGTGATGAAGTAGAAGCTCTGGTTACTCCGAAAAGTTTAATAGAAGAACGTGTTGACCAGGATAATCTTGAGGAAATTAGGCCCTTGTCTAGACATAAGGGGAACTTGCACGGGACAAATATATTTGAAGAGATTAGAAAGGCTTTAAGAGAAGAGAGGCTAAGAGAAGCAAAAGAACGAGCAGCAGCAATTGCTTGGTGGAATTCTTTGAGATGCCGGAAAAAACCAGTTTACTCGACAACATTATGTGAACTGGTATCTGTGAAGCACCCTGCATTTGATATTCACCGTAAAAAGGTTGACAACCGATCCTACTTGTACTCCTCTAAGCTTGCTGAGATTGTTCTTTCTCCAGTTGAACGCTTCCAGACAATGATTCATCTGGTTGAGTCCTTCATGTTTGCAATCCCAGCAGCACGGGCCCCAGCTCCTGTTTGTTGGTGCAGCAAAACAGGAACTTCTGTGTTCCTGCATCCAACATTTGTAGAAAAATGTGCTGAAAACTTGTTTGCCCTTCTAACACCAATTAGGCCTGCAATTGTCCGTAGGCAGGTATATTTTCCAGATAAGCGATTGATACAGTTCGACTGTGGTAAGCTACAAGAGCTTGAGATTTTGCTACGAAGATTGAAGTCTGAAGGTCATCGGGCATTAATATTTACCCAAATGACCAAGATGCTTGACATATTGGAGGCTTTCATAAATATATATGGATATACTTACATGCGGCTGGATGGGTCCACTCAACCTGAGGAGAGGCAAACATTAATGCAACGATTCAACACTAATCCTAAAATTTTTCTTTTCATCTTATCAACCCGTAGTGGAGGAGTTGGTATTAACCTTGTTGGGGCTGATACAGTTATATTTTATGATAGTGATTGGAATCCTGCCATGGATCAGCAAGCTCAAGATCGCTGCCATCGAATAGGACAGACACGTGAAGTGCATATCTATCGTCTAATCAGTGAAAGCACCATTGAAGAAAATATTTTGAAGAAAGCAAATCAGAAGCGTGCCCTTGATGACCTAGTTATACAGAGTGGAGGGTACAATACTGAATTTTTTAAGAAGCTTGATCCCATGGAATTGTTTTCGGGTCATAGGACTCTTTCTGTTAAGAGTCAGAAAGAGAAAAATCTCAACAGTGGCATCAAGGACTCTGTATCTAATGCTGATGTAGAAGCTGCTTTGAAGTATGCTGAAGATGAAGCAGATTACATGGCATTGAAGAAAGTTGAACAGGAAGAGGCTGTTGACAATCAGGAGTTTACAGAGGAAGCCATGAGCAAGGTGGAAGATGATGAGTTTGCAAATGAGGATGACATGAAGGCTGATGAGTCAACTGATCAGGCTGGATGTATGATCACTTCAAATAAAGATGACGGGCTAATATTGAATGGCAGTGGTTCTATTGAAGACAAAGCTCTTATTCTTGCTAGCAAAGAAGATGATGTTGATATGCTGGCTGACGTGAAGAAGATGGCTGCTGCTGCTGCAGCAGAAGGACAAGCTATCCCATTGCTTGAGAATCAGTTGAGACCAATTGATCGATATGCAATCCGTTTTCTGGAAGTATGGGATCCCATTATAGACAAAGGAGAAACGGAACCTGAAATTGGGTTCGAAGAGGCAGAATGGGAACTTGATCAAATTGAGAAGTACAAGGAGGAAATGGAAGCTGAGATTGATGATGATGAGGAACCTCTAGTGTATGAGAGTAAGTGTCTTTTCGTTCTGTTTGTCAACTTCTTTTTTCTTTTGCATGGTATGTTGTCTTATTAAACTTTTGAAGTTTTCTAATTTTTAAGACCAGTTGGAAAATAGGGCGAATTACATTGTTTCCTTTTCTATTCATCCTCAGCATGAAACAAATTATTTGGCTCATATGATCTGCATACCTTCATGGTCATACAGTTCCACTTTGTACATCAAAAGTATTCGAAATTGTGGAAAGTAACTAAATTTATGACCTTAGTTGGGTCTATCTTGAAGCTGATGCCTTACTGTCAACCCTTTTCAGAATGGGATGCTGATTTTGCCACAGAAGCTTATCGGCAGCAAGTTGCTTTGGCTCAACATCAGGTAATTAAATTTTTATATATAGCCGTTTAAACTATTTGTCATGATTTATTTGAGGTAGCTATTTTATGTTTCCTAAATTTATACCTTGTAGTTAATGGAAGAACTAGAACATGAAGCCAAGGAGAAGGAAGAGGCAGACGAAGCAAATTTTGACGCAATGTAAGATGTCTCTTGACTCTTAAACCCAAAACTTTTGAGCTAGCACTCCTATTTCCTTTTTATTCCTGCATGATTCATTAAGATGGTTATTTGATACATTTAGTATAAGATTCATCTGCAATTGCATTATTTCACTATACACATATAACTCGAATTGTAGTGGTAGTTGCTTAATTTTATCTGGTAAATTTGACAGTTCTACTTTGTAGTGGATGATATGTTTATCATATAGGAATCTTATCAGCACCTTTAGGACTTGATAGAATCTAGCGCATGATTTCTGTGCCTAAAGATGATACTCTATTTAAAATGTGAAAATTTTAGTTTACAACTTGTATTTGGATTTTTAATTAGCCAAAACAGCCTGCAACTTTCTAAATTTATACTCTAACTAGGACTTGCAGATGAATCATGACATTCTTTATAGATAACAAGGTAATATGAGAAAAGTACCCACAAATTAGTGATTCATGTTTCTGAAATTTGAGAAGTAGAACTTCTAATGGAAGGAATTAAAACCTTATATGTACTACTTTTGGATCAAAATTTCAATTTTAACCTGCTGTCTACAGGAATGAAATGACTAGTGAACCTAAGGCAAAATCTAAGAAGAAGAAGAAGCCGAAGAAAGCAAAGTTTAAATCTCTGAAGAAGGGATCTTTAAATTCTGAAGTGAAACCTGCAAAACAGGGCACAAAAGCAGAACCTATATTCATAGATGACGATGTCGACTCGCCAGAAGAGCTCTCTTATTCTGATATTACACCACCCTCTTCAAATATGCAGAAAAAGCGTAAGAAGATTGAGATAGTGCATGATAGTGAAGAAGCGAAGAGCTCAAAGAAGCCCAAAAAACTTAAGAAGCCTTCTGAGCTACATCCTGGTGAATGTGTGGAGGTAAAACCATGTGAGAGCCTTTCTGTTGAGCTTGAGCAGAAACCTGCTAGTAGGAGCAAAACTGGAGGCAAATTTTCCATTACATCCATGCCCATGAAACGAGTCTTAATGATAAAACCTGAGAAATTAAAGAAGGGTAATATCTGGTCTAAGGACTGTGTTCCATCTCCTGATTCTTGGTTGGCACAGGAGGATGCTATTTTATGTGCAGTTGTGCATGAATATGGCCCAAATTGGAGTTTGGTTAGTGACACACTCTACAGCATGACTGCTGGTGGCTTTTACAGGGGTAGATACCGCCATCCAGTTCATTGTTGTGAGAGGTTCAGGGAACTAATTCAAAGACATGTTTTTGCTGCACCGGACAGTTTGGGTAATGAAAAGATCAGCTATGCAGGCTCTGGGAAGGCTCTTCTTAAAGTAACAGAGGTATGTGTTTGTGTGTGTGTGTTTGGTTGGTGAAAAGAGGACAAAAGCAAGAAATAGGGAAACATTTGATGCGAGCATTGTTCTGACTTGTAAAATTTTAATGATCACCTGATTTAAGGTTTCGTTTGTGCCCACTCAGTGGCAACAATAGGCACTAGACTGCAGTAACTGACAAATAGCTTAGAACTTTTTTAGTCAGCTTGATGTTCATCTAGTAGATTACTTGGGATTGGCCAAAACAACAAAAGCTTTTACTTACTGTCTTTACTAGTTTTATTCAAATTTGAGGTAAAGCCTGGTGTGCTGAATAATGGCCAGCTCCAATAAACTATGAGAAAACTTTTGAAGTTGATTTGTTTCTGTCTCTTTTGAGCCTATTTAAGCTCTTTTGATGCATATTTTGGAAGGTTCTAGATTCTAAATAGATTGTTGAACTTTTACATTTGGTTTCTGCCAGCATTGTTCCCTCGATTGGGTTTTTTTTTTTTTTTTTTGGGTTGTATGGGCAAGCCTTTCCTGTTTTCTACCATTTGTTGTCACATTTTCATTGTTGATAGTCCTTTATTTAAGCAGTACTGGTTCTTTTGTACATTTTTTTCCCCAAAGAAGTCCCCTATCTAATTGCAGTTAAGTTTCTCGGCCCTATATGAGTATCTGAAACAATTTTGCATCATTAGTTTTCATGGTTCCCTGATGTGCGCTTGTAGTATTAGATTTTGTAGGGTAAAATATAAATTAATTTAGCCTATAGTTATCTATGAACTTGTAGGCTTTGTTATTTATTCATTTTGGGAAAAAGGAGGGAAGGAGGGGCAGTACTTAGAGAGTATTTAATGTGGTTCTCACCACCCAGGTTCTTTTGTAAAGCAAATTCTTTTCCCCACACTTCCCCCAACCCATTTTCCCCCAGTTCATTCCCCCCTTTGTCCCCTATTTACTGGTGTCTCAGGGCTGATGTTTTATAAACGAGTTTTCTGTTATGTTTTATGTGCTTATTGTGATGGTGACTTAATGTGTCATTAAATGTTAAGTACGTTTTCCGAATTAATTGGTGTATGATAGTCATGAAGCAAGAAGCCTGACCCATCATATATCATGGCAGGATAACATTCGAATGCTGTTAAACTTTGCCGCTACACAGCCAGATCATGAGTTGCTTCTTCAGAAGCACTTCACTTTCTTACTTTCATCTGTGTGGAGGGTGACGCATCATCCTGAACATCGACAAAATGTTTCATCTGCTCGGAATGGTGTTCGTTTAGGGGGAAGGTTTCTCAGTCCTTTTCTTGGCCACACACCTCAGCGTTCTGCACAGGAAGCAGCACAGAGGATGAAATTCACAAACTTGCGGGAGTGTAGCAAGTTGTTATCAGCTGCATTGCATGATGCGAGCAATAGACAATGGAGTGAAGCAGGTTTCCTCTCTGACAAAGAAGATTCTCAGGTGATTGAAGAAAGTTTAGAGATAACACTAGAAATCCAGAGGGAGAATGATGACTCTATGATTCCATTCCCACGGGTAATGAATTTATCAGTATATGGCCCCAATCCTGCTACATCTATAAACAAGATTGCTGGAGAAGACCATCTCAAAGCTTCTAGTGTTTTGGCCGAGAACCGTTTCAGGTATAGCTGCTTGCCTTATTTACAAATTAAGTACCATGGTAGTGAATCATTGGCTAGGAGTTATTTAGTCTGAAAGAAGCATTTGTCCTTGTGAATCTCTTGCGTACTATTTCAGATTGTCAGTTCATATCAAAATGAGATGACAATGACATTAGTTTCAAGTCATTGTTTTGTAGGGCATGCTAGGTTCCATTAATTGATAGGTTGCTGATCTGTAGAATTATATATTGTTTTGCATTTTTGTGTACAGTTTTTTGTTCGTTGATTGCTAACCAAGCAGAGTCGTATTCTTTTCTCAGGGCTGCAGCTATGGCTGGTGTCGAAGGTGGTCAGCATTGGGCTTCAGCTGCCTTCCCAGCTAATGATTCCAAAACACGGTCAGGGTCGAAATTGCAGTCCTTGGGGAAGCACAAACTGCCTGCATCAGACACAGCCAGACCTAAATCAAAACTGAAGAAGGCCTCAACGGAGCATAGTGATGTACCTAACTTACATGCCGTGCAAGTATTTCAAACAGTATCAACAATTGCATCAAAAGACCCCAACTTAATATGTGACCCAACATTGGTCACTAATGACGGCAGTTGGACCAATGGTGTTGGCAGCAATTTCTGTTCAAGCATGGATGAAGCCTTTCCATCGGAAGTAGAGAGCCTTGATATAGTCCCGCACAATTATACCCCTGGCTTTATTTCGGGACTCGACGATTGTTCAATGCTCCCAGACTATACTGAAATTGGATAAAACTGCTTGAGATTCTTGGTTGAAGCTATTATTATGATGGATGGAGAAAAAAGATGATTGTTTGAGCAAAAAACCTAGATCCTCCCACCATTTTTGCTGTGATGTCTGCTCGGGGTTACACATTTTGAATTTGACTCACCAGTTTTGGGTGCAATTGGAGGAGCGAGAGGCTAGGCTAGGATAGGGTAGGCATATTTAATATAATATATATAGCATTTAATTTAATTTTGTAATTAATCTTGAGAGGGAAATTTGTGCTAATTTATGTCTTTATCTAGGCTTTTGGTTGATGATGACATGTAATTTTAGATTTTGGAACATTTCCTCTCCTAGTCAAAACTGGTGGTAAAAAAGAAGAAGCTAAAAATAGGTTCTTGCAAGTCTCTCATATGCAGTTGCCACTCTTTTCTAGCTTTTGATGCTTTTCAATTAAATAGCTTTTAAATTTTTTTTAGAACTAGAATGTTCATTGATGATTCCATATTTGGGAGAAGATTGCCTAAAATGTAAATTATCTCAAAATTGGTTATGCATGTATACCAAGATGTAAAAATTCTCAGTTGTTATGGAATTATATCTTAATACATTCATAATTTTTATGACGAGTTCTAAATTTAAGATTACTCTCTTTTATATTTTATTTAATTTTTATCAAGGGCAATAGTTGAACAAAATAAGAGTTCATTGTATGAACATTGTGGCTTATTGGTTGGGTTCAAATTATAATTGCATATAAAAATCATGTTACAGTTGCATTCAGAAATAATTCATTGCATTACATAAAGTGCAAAATTCGAAGTCATTTTTTTATACATTCAGAACTACTCTTTATGTATAATTTTTTCAATCCAGAAAAATGTGTTTTAATGGATTTGGACTCATGTTTTTTCTATTAACAGTGTGATAAAGCTTAATTGAAAAAAAAAACTAAAATAAAAGAAAAGAATTCCCCCCACAAGAGAGGGCCATTAGAACCCTCTTTTTCTCTTTAAAAGAAAAGAAATACAGTGATAAGCCATAACAAGTTAATATAATTCTCAGAGAGAGAACCCTAAAAGTTGGATTAGGAAAGCTAAAATAAAAATAAAAAAAGTAATGTTAAAGAAGATAGGCCAAGGTAGATATTTGGATACAAACATGGCAATGATAGCAATTATAGCAATTGCTATGGCATAATGAAAACCCAGGGAGCTGGAATTGGAATTGGGATTCAAATTGGAAGTGGAACTGGGATTCAAATTGGAAATGGAATTGGAATTGGGATTCAAATTGGAATGCGCATCCCCAGATGTCGATAGGCACTGCATTTTATCATCTTCATGCCCCTCAATAGGGTTGTCCTCCACTACCCATTTCATTGGAACTACCAAATTTCTGTACATCATATATATATATATCAATAATATGTGTTATGGATATTAAGATTAATTTTAAATATGAAAAAGAATAATTATAAGATAAACATACCTTTTGTTACCTCAATTGAGCTTGATAGAATATTTATTTTTAATTTTAAATGTATTTATCAATTTTCATATTCAAATTAATTAGACTCTTATATGTATTTAAGTTAGAGTTTAGCTCAATATTTATTTAGAATTAATGATATACATTAAGATAATAATATATATTAAAAATGAAATGTCACAAATCATTTCAGTAGAGTAGTAGAAGGGAAGAAAGATAAAAATGAAGACTTACCCTTCCGTGCATCGATATCTGCACCTACTGATCTTCTCCGCTGTATATTCTGCAAATAAAATATGGAGCTTTTGTGCAACCTTAGCTACATCCAACAATGGCAATACATCCCAAACCTTCAAAACTTGAATGACCCACTCGGAATTCTCCTTCACCGTTTCCAGTTCCACACTCCAAACCAGACTCAACTCACCATCCCCTATTAAACTCACCTGCAACAGCCCAAAACAACACCCATCATCATCCCCCACTATCATCTTCTTCTTCTCATCATCATGCCATCCACTAGCAAGCTTTTCCATCACCTTAATCGTCTGTTTATGTACCTCTTTATTCTTTATGTTAGACATTGATTTTTTCAAGTCTTTGCTGAACCAAATCTTCCATTTTGCATGCTTGAACAATGGAGAATCCATGGTTAATAGAATGTCGAATTGTTGAAGGTCGATCAAGCTTGTGGTAATGGCTTCATTTAAATGCTTGTCTTCGTGGGCATTGAAGAAACATCCCCTTGTTTTGGCGTCGAGGACTAGTTTGGTCCATACTGAATTGCTTTTAATGAAGGTTGTTTCGTTCCCTAATATCCAAAGGCAGTGCCTGCATGAAGTGGTGATGTTAGTCGAGCTTGGTTTAATTTAATTTTAGTTCCTCTAATATGCTATAATTCGGGGTTTAACCTTTCATATTTTAATTTGACATAATTTAGTCTCTATTTTTGTAACGGTATTAATAAATCCAAATTGATCATATATTTGATCACACAATCCAAGCAATTATGTCAATTGAAGGTTCAAAGCTATTTTTAAAAAGAAAATTCATGCAGTCTTTTTTATGGCAACAATTAATGTTATTATCCATTTGAACCTAGAGTTATAAAAATAGATATGTCCAAAAAATTAAATCTCAAATTTTAATATAGTAGAGGGACTAAAACCATAATTATAAACTAAACTTTAATCTCAATATAGAGAGAAGGGGAATATATACTAAGGGTATTACACTATTAAGTATTTGAGTTTTTCTTTCAACTGAGTTTGACTTTAATGTTTAATTTGCTTTAATGTTTAATTTAATTTGCTTTAATGTTTAATTTAATATTTAATTTTTTTCAATTTGATACTTGAGTGTTTTTTTATCTCATTTAATATTAATTTTAATACAGGAGTTTTTTTTATTAATTAAGTACCTTTTTTTTTACAATGGCACACATGTCAAATATTTATTGGGCCACATGATGTTATTTAATCTAGATGCCAAATTAAACATTAAAGCCAAATTCTTTGATCTGGATACCAAATTAAACATTAAAACCAAATCCAAGAACCAAACTAAGAGACCAGAAAAAGCCTCAAGTAACCAAATTGAACATTAAAGCTAAATTCATGTATCAAATTGTATATTAACACTATACAATATTACCTTCCACGTGTCAAAGAAACATTTGCCCTCTGTCGATTAGACAGAAAACCAACAGCTCCATTTAAGTTAGACCTAACAGTAGAGATGATTAAGACATCTTCTTCACCTCCTTGGAACCCATCAACTGATCGAACCCTAACACTGAACCCACTGTCTGAAGAAGAACAACATCCACTGTATGTTTGTTTAAGCTTCTCTTCTATTGCATGTACTTGAGCTGTGTAGGGTGATATAACCCCAATGCTCACCCTTTGTTTTGTGGCATTGAACTCTGTTAACCAAAGGAAACAAGTTATATAACTATCATAAAAGCAGTAAATTGAAATGCTCTTCAATGATTTGACTTGTTTTAATGAATATTGTTAAGACATGAAACCAAGGGTGAAGTCAGGACGAGGGGTCAAAATAAAATTTTAAAAGCTTAAGGGATAAAGGCAAAAGAGATTGAATATTTTAGAATTAAAAGAGACCAGAATTGCTATTACACCATTTAGCTAAAAGGCTCAAGATCGTTACCACCCTTCTTGCTTCACCCCTAATGAGAACTCTGTCGTTTAACAGCTCTCGCCATAACATCATAACTCCTTCGCTCCGCCTATTTAGCTTCGTTTATCACACTACCTTCGTCCCAAGCACTATTTCGCTAGGGTTTGGGGAATGCGCAAGTCAACCACTCTTGACAACTGATTATTTCAACAAGATAATCATTACTCTTCACCAACGTATCTTATAGATTAAATAATGTCACATTACTCACCTAATAACGATTTTGAAAAAGATTAAATAACCAATTACAAAGAAACACATATCCCATGAGATCAAGCTACATAAGCACCTCTCCCTCCTCGAGGAGGATGTTGACCCATTTCTCACCCTATAATCTTGTCTTGCGCCTCTCTCAGACTTTCTCTTTCCTTCTCCTTTTTCACCACTCACGCAATATAACTTTTCACCCTAACAAAATAAACCATCCTTAATCTTCACTACACTTTCTTCCACACTGTTTCTTAGCTATCAGTAATTCACACAAGCTCTATATATGCACACTAGATTATAGTACACTCACAATTTATATGAAAAACAGAATTACATAATGAATATATTTAAAAAAAGTTGATATAAATAACTAACAAGATTTTAGTTAAATGGTAAAATAGAAATGTTGAAAGCCATGATTTCAAATCTTATTATATGTATTTATATTCTTATTTTTCTATATAAAATGACAAACATACCCTTAAAATAATATAATTTACTTAGTAAAATAAGGGTATTTTCATCCTTATACCTTTGAAGAGGATTCCAACAATGCTGCAAACCACTGCAACCTCCACCATATTCATTTTACTAAGAAGATGACCAAATTGTTCCTTTCCATATGCTATATTAATGAATGAATAAGCACCATACATATTCCCATGCAAAAAATCCTTCTCATGGCTTCTATGTTTCACTATTGGAGCATCCATAATTAACCCATCATAAAATTCTTTATTTGGAAATGAACTTATAGCTGGATGCATCCTATATTGAACATTGAACAAATGTTTCTTTTTTCCTAATAAAACAAGCCTTTCAAACATACTTCTTCCAAATTCAGCTTCACCCGAAATCTTGCTTCGTATCATCGCCGGAAGTTGCCGTTCGTCTCCTACGAGAACAACTTGGCGCAAACCGGGAAGTTGGAACGGAATGATGGATTCACATTCTTTGAGTTGAGAAGCTTCGTCGATAACCAAAAGGTCTAACTCTTGTGTTCTTTCGGTATGTAGTTTCGATGAGCTCGACGCAGTGCAGAACAAGAGGTACGCGTTGTCCAAACACAAGTTTTTGATCATGAAGTTGTGTATATATTCCGGAACTCGGAAGGAATGAGCGAGTGATTCGAGTACGGGCAGGCAGGTTTTTGTTGCGGTACTCAATCTTTCATCTCCGTAATCGTAACGATTCAACAAAGTCTCGATGGATCGAAGTAAATTGAGAGCTACCATCATGTCGGTCACAACTTGTAACGAAATTCGAGCAGTTGGTAAGTGAGTGTATAAGTTTACAACACAAAATTTGAGTTGCTCATTGTATTGAAAAAATCTCTTCTTTATAAATCCTTCTAAAGTTAAAGGATCATCCATTTCATCTTGATTAATTCCAAGCTCTCGATGTGTTACGTATCGACCGTATTGTCCTCGTGGATCTTCGAGTAAATCTATCATCGATGATAAACTAGCGTTCCACCCGGTACTCGGTGAAAAACACTTTTTCAACATCCCAACACGATAGTCTAGAAATACATGGAGTAAGTTCTCATGATCATCCATTCCCATTCGTTCGCTACTCCCAAATAAAACTATATCTCCGAGTCCATATGTTTCGTATTCGAGTGTCCCAGAAACTAATCTCGTAACCCGAGATGCCAATTCCATTACCGCAATGAGCGTCGGAGCGCATGTAATCGCTCGGCATTTCATTCTTAGAAGAACTAACAACAATAAACCAACTGTTTTAGTCTTCCCTGTCCCTGGAGGACCCCATATGAGCTTAACATGACCATTTTGATGGTTACATCTCCATGTTTTAATGCAACTTGTGATCGCAGCTTCTTGGGAATCATTTAAATTGTAAGATTTGATCGAAGGGATCATAACCGAGTCTTTTTCCGATAAGCACACGGCACATTCTTTTTCGTCCTGCAAAGAAAGGTTTAGATTTCAAGCATAAATACAGCTAGAAACAATAAATTTTACTTACATTCATTTGAATAACTTTGTTGATTATCGACAGGTCCGCTAGCATCGGATTCGGGTGCAACGCGTTCCATATACGAACATTCGTCGTCAAATTAGTTAAAAACACAAAGAAGAGATCAATGTGTTTGTTTCTTTGCATATCTTGTTCGATCATGATTGGTTTCGATGACCGAACAGAGAGTTTACTGTCATCTACGGATTGAACATATGCAAGAATATAAGGCATTTTCGGCCTGTTCAAGTCGCTGATGCACGTTGGTTTTACATCGGTTAACGCGGCAAGATCCCCGGCCTGCGGTTTATATGTTACTAAACCGGTCTGATTAGAGTTCCCAGGTTTTCCCAAAACAATCTTGTAAGAAAAATCTGTTTGGGCTCTGTAATTTGTTTCGCTTTCGATGGAATGAAGTTGATACGAAGATGCTCGAGACAGCCTTGACATGGCCGAGAGCAAGTCTGCATGTATTTCTTCAACAAGAGGAGCTACAAAGGAGCTATAGTAGTGTGCAGTGGATGTGAATGTGGTAGGGATCTTCTTTATCTGCTCAGTTCGATTAAGACATCAACAAATACTTAATTAGTAGCGTTTAGAGGAGACCAGGAGAAAGTCTGTGAAATGCCATCCGCTGAAGGCCGAAAAATCTCTCAGAGAGTAGATATATATATGTTGTATGATCTATTGAACACAATGTTGCCTTTGATACTGTATCAAAGATTCAAAATTAAATGGCATAATGATTTATTTTACAAACTTTACAAAAAAAAATCATTTTAAAATTTTAAATTTTAAAAATACAAAAAAATTATAAAAATTATTTAAAAAGTACTAAAATATAGAAAAGTATTTTTTTTAAATTAATTAATTGTTAATGTGGCATGCATGTGGACTGTCATGTCAGCAAAGTTAATATACATTAATTTTTCTATCAATTTTGGGTGTGATTTGACAAATAATATAAGTTTAAAGGTTAAAAAAGATAAAAAAAATTTAATGAATGAATAAAATAACTTTTTTTATAAAATTGAAGGACCAAATAACTCATTACGTCAAATTGCATCTTTCACTTGAAAAATGATCTACGAATATTTTTTTCACAATAAATCATTAATATTTAGTATGTTTGAGTTGTATTGAAGAGGAAAATAATTAGCTAAAAGTTGGATTGTAATTACATGTAATAAAGGTCATTTTCCCTTTACGAGGTGCCTTTTCTCAATGGATAAAACTGTAAAGATGTTTTCAACTTTGAAATAGACAATACCTCATCATGCGTATAGTATAATAATCCTTAATAAAGTTTGCCACTATTACCCTATAATGTTTGAAATTAGACGAGTATTGGATGTAGTTTATATGTTGAGGAGAGATCGACCCTTTCTAGAAAAGTCTGTAAGGTATTGTTTGTCTAAAACTGACAAATCTTTTAATGGGTCATTATTATCCAACTTTGTCGAGAATCCAAATGTCAGAGATGAGGTTTACAAAGCGAGAATGTCTTGTCAAATCGAACTATGCATGGTGCACTACCAAGATATAAGAGCATCTCACACTTGGTAAGAGAGCATCTCACACTTGGTAAGATTGATATAGAATATATATATATAAATAATGACAGTTGCAAAAGGTAAATGAAAACCTGGCCTTTGTAAAGAATAGGATTGAGGGCATCCTGAATGGACCAAGAGAACACCAAATCCATCAAAGTAGCCGCTGTGCCCAAACCAATGTTGTCCATATGAGATGCAAGTTGCTTTGACTGAAACAATTTTCCTTCAAATATTTTTGTGTGTATTAATTTACATTTAACAATCTCAGAATTTGGGACTTGAATCTGCAAAAAGGAATAAGGCTATACGTCAAAGTAGAAGTAAAGTTAAGAACCCAATCCTTTGGCAACTAGCTTGCTTCCCACATTTGTTCTTTTGGTTTAACTTTCACAGATTTAGAATTGTTTTTAAAGTGATTCAAGTATCGATTCATTCATTTTTCAGGCTACTAGTAATATAATTAATTCATGTTTATACAATATATATGGGGAAAGAATTTTGGGACATTTTATGTTTTTCTTAAGTAAATAACCTAAAATAAATGGATATAAGATATTAGCTTATTCAAGATTTAACTATCTAATAATAAATTCTATAATGTTTCTAGAAAAAATAAAGGACTATGAATATAAACATTCTTGCCAAGTTTTGTTCTCCATTCCTTTTATTTTTATTATAATCAAAATAAAATCAAGCCTTTCTTTTAAATATAACTACGGTAATTATATTCATAAAATAAAATTATTATCAATTTAATCCTTAACCTTAATTTCTTTTTAGATTATTTTTATTCTCAACTTTCAAATCTTTAATCAAATTATTTAATTTAGATGAAAAAGTTACTATCTTTTCAAATTATTTTGATTTTCAACCTTCAAATCTTAATCAAATTATTTATTTTAGATGAAAAAGTTAATTAAACCATAAAAAATTTAACCACACTGGCATAATAGTCCACATGCACTTCATAAATTAAAGATTCTAACAAATAACAAATTTCAAAAAAGTTCATAGAGCTCTTAAAATATTATCTATCTTAGCAATAAAACACACCTAGACTACTATACAAGCAGCCACATTAATGCCATTAAAATTGTAGCAGTTAATTTTTCATCTAAAACAAGACAATTTAACTAAAATTTGAAAGTTACAACCAAAGTGACAAAGTAAGTAAACATTAAGAACTAAATTTATCATTATGCCTAAATAAAATAAGATATAGTTTTGAAGTTAATAGGAATCTAATTTGATAGGGAAAGAATTCAAGGCAAAACTGCATAAGATAAAAAAATTAATGTTAATGTTTACAATGATCCCTTGAGTTTAAAGGGAAAATGATTTAATAACAAAATAAAAAATAAAAAGAGTATTCCTTGATAGAGGAAAAGGAAAATAAGAATTCTGTAATCCACACTAAAAATATTTTTTATATTCTCTTCTATTAGTACTTAGTATAGCAGATCTTCAACTTTGATCCAAGCATGAGATGAAGTAATTATTCTGGATGATCTGTATTATATCTTCACTCCGAGTCTGAGTCAACCTAAAAGAATGTATAATCCATAAATGTTCCTGCAATTAAAATATTTAGAGCAGTTAATTATATATATTTATAGGCAGATATATAACACACTCCACTTTTGATATAATGTCTATTTCAATCTATAAAATCTCCCCCACACCTTTAAACTGAAGGAAAATAAGCACACCCTTCTTAGGATAACAATGCCAACAGGCTCAATCGCCTATAACACACCTCACTTAAATGACTCAAAGTTTTGCTTAGTAGAGTGGAAAGAAAATTGAAAGGATGGAAAGTTGAAAGAGCAGAAAACTAGAAGGATGGAAAACATAATTTTTCTTTCCATAGATGTGCTTGGTAGGAGAAATGGAAAAATGAAAAGAAAATTACATTTTCTTTCTATACATTGGTAGAGTTGAAAAATAGAAGGAAAGAAAATAAAACATTTGAAAAACATAATTTTGAACTAACATATACATCTCTCTCATTTTCTCTCCTTGCATAATTCCAATTTGGAAGGATTGATTTTTATGCATTAAGATGGAAAATGCTCATCTGCCTTATTTTCTTTCCTCTCACTTTTCTTCCAACCAATCACACTCAAAAATTTATTTTCTTTTCACTTTTCCATTCCCTCCTCCCATCCCTTCACTTTTCCATCCAATCAAGCATACCCTAAAAGAGAACCAAACCTGATTAAACACTAGAGCCTGAATCAACTCAAACCTAAGGTGACCTGGACTGGAAACTGAAGTTGCATAAATTGAAATCCTACAAGTTCTGGATATCTCCAGGTTTTTCCATTGTATGTACAAGATGAATTTAGTTTGAAGGCTTTTTTTTTTTTTTTTTTGAAACTTCACACATTTTCTCAAGGCAAAAAGAGGAAAAAGGGAATGATAAAGTTTTAGACAGTGAACAAAAGAACTTACTTATAAGAAAAGCCAATATTGCACATAGATACCGAATTTATGCGAACCTAAACTGGAAGAAGTGGTCCTTTTTCCTCATTAACATGGTGGCTAGCCTGGGGAAAAAAAAATAGAAAGTGCATTAGAGAAGACCATTGCAGAACAAAGTTCAAGAGAGAATAAAAACAGTCGATGAGAACTCACATTTTCACTAACATCAGTCATATTTGGGAAGGATGCATCCCTAGACCTGATAAGATACCAACAAGTTAGAATATTTAGTTAGCAGTTACTTGAATAACTGCAACTTCAGAAGTAACTGTCATACAAAATGTTATGGTGTGCATAAAGCAAACCTTTCATTAGAAAATTTAACTGGTAGGCTCTCTTGTATGCTTTTTTTTTTTTTTTTTAATTCTCTTGCACTAAATGCTATAGAAATGCCAACAGGTGAACTAAATGTGAATTTTCAAGAAATTAGGGTAGCACATAGTGTCTATAGATCATCATAATCACTCCCAAGCTTTGAAATAGTTAATGACAATCAAACAGTCTGAATAAGTTCTCTGATAAGTGTGCAGAACCATGGATATACTTTTTAACATATGAAAATGATAGCAAAAGCTTGATGCAGGAATGAAACTTAGCAATAAGTTATATGCTTGATACCTTAGGCTGTACTAAACATACTAAATTAGTTTTGTCGTCTCATACAGTGGGAACACACTAAAATCAAACAAATTTTATAACTTTGTTTTTAGTCAGGATACATTCATTGACTCTAATAAGGTTACCACTAGTATGGTCAAAAGACGGAGATGATGCCTCATAAATTTCACCTCATCACGACTACATGGCTTGTCTAAGTTATTTTAATGGTTTATATCACAAAATGAAATGCCAAGGAGCAGATTATAGGATCTTAGTTTTTAAAAAAATGGAAGAAGAAGGAAGCTCAAAAAAATCTAATGCTGTCAGCCTGGTTAATATTACACAAGGAAATTGAAGAACCAAAAGCATAACTATTTGTGTGGAGAAAGAACATTCGATCCAATTTTGGAGATAAGCCTTTTGTTAACCCAGTGGCTGATTTGCTTATGGAAACTATGTTTAGACACGAGAGAAATCAACGTGATATATCATATGTTCACATCAGAAAAGCATCACGAATGCAACAGAGTCCAATGCTCGAGTTCTTTGGGAGTCTTTAACTCTTAATAGCTCTCATTATTCTAAGGCCTCTTAAGACCGAAAATAATCTGTTCACCTTAACCCTCCTTTCAGAGTGCTCAATATCAGGGTCAGAAATAGACCAGACATTTCTGACTAGTGAACAATAAGAGAAAAAATGGACCTTCTGAAATCAGAGATCAATTAATGCCAATATCTGAAAATAGAACAGTTTCCTACTGGCCACAAAAATATCCTGCAGGAGAAAGGCATACCTCTGGCTGTCTATGCTTTCCACCATTTTAAAATTACCACTGCGTTGTTCATCTTTAACCTTTGAATATGATGAAAAGAACTGAAGGCAACAAAATGTAATATGATTATAAAAAGCCCCTATCATCAAAGTGGCAGCAAAGAAAGCATAACAGGGAAGGAAATGTAAAAAAATATATAAACTGTGCCAAAATGGGCATAAATGGTAAACAAAAGGAAAATTGTGAGCATTAGAGCTTATAGAAGCTAAAAGTACCTGATGCATGGAGATTATCACAACTGAGATTCCTAAAACAAAATTTATGGTCAGGGTGTGACCAAACAGTACAGCAGAAGCTATGCCAGTAAAGATTGTGGCAATAGTTGAGGAGTACTTTTTCAAGATTGTATCTGCATGAACAGGAAACTGCTTTTAGAGAAAATAAATTATGAATAATATAGCAGCCCATTACAGTAAAAGAAAATAAATAAAATGTGGTGCCAGTGAGCAGCAACTCAGCAGGAAAAGAAAAAGGTGAAATCTAGGGAAAGGTATTAAAATATGGGAAACTAGTTTGACAACATTTCAAGATAATCAACAGTGAAGTGTTGTATGACAAAGTTCAGTACAGTCAGCATAGCATCGCTTCACATGAATTTCATGCTAAAGGGACTGAGAGAGAATTCATAAAAAGTGGTCCAGATGTTGCTTGACCGAGGAAGAAAACACCTTTTACTCCTTTACCCACAAAATAAAGAAAATGATACACCCACATTCTCTAAATCTCCTTTCATATGCCAATTATTCTTAAAAATCATGATTATAATAGACTAGACCTTAACAAAGCCATCATATCATGTTAAAAAGCAGGGACAGAATGCCTAATTAGCAAAATATCTTACCAGTTTAAGGCTTTGCTAGGTACGAATGATAAAAAAGAGTGAGGGTGGATAATTTGTTAATCAAATGGACAGATTCATAACCAATTTTTTACTTTGTAGCTTAACCATTAGTCTAACATATTTTCCATCCTCATCCTTTTCCATCCCTCACACCAAGCAAAGCCTAAAGGCTTACCTGTTATTCAGTTATGCAAAAATTTACGGATTTTCCCCTCAAAATAAACTGCAAACCAGTGGGTTCCAGGTGTCTTCTTTAACCATGGCTAGTAGATGCTACAAGGTTTAGATGATCTCTCTTTCTTTGTTTCTTTATTATTATTATTTTTTTTAAGCCATTGGTCAGGTTACATGTAGGTAAGCACTAACTCAAATATTTTTCCAAGTACTTACTAAATTCAGTGTTTTCCAGCAATCCGTTCATCTTCTTTGCCTTATTTTTCTCTCAACTAGAAGTCACAAAATTAACAAACTTAAGCAGTGAAATTTACCAGCATATTTGAAGAAAAAAGATGATAAGATCCCTTGGGCTGCATTGTTGCATATTAAAAGCATTGTAGCCTTCGAATGTCCCTGCAGGATATCCAAGCTACTTGGACCTAAAAGCAAGCAGGTCATCCAATTACATCAGCCAATCAACAAAAAGGATTACGAGTGTGCTGAGCATTTTAAACTGCCTCTAAATGGCAATACTCAGCTCATCGAAGCTTCATGCCACCAGATACAAACAGTAAATTCCAAGCTTAGTCTATGTCCTACCTTTAAAAATTGCAATTCCCAAAATGGCTAGGAAATTGAACATGGCACCATATCCATAAAGAAATAAGTTCTGTGAAACACAAAAAGCAACCACGAGTAAATGGATGAGTTAAGCTAAAGGTAAAAGACCAGAAGTGTATAACCATTTACTTGCTTTCATTAAATTACTTATAATTCTCCCAGAATCTATACCTAAGACTACTGTCAGAGCCTTTCTTTACCTTTTCTCCTAGTTATTACTAAGATTCAATGGTAAAACCCATGAAAAATGTGCCATTAACTGCATCACCAGGCTCGCTCTCGTGATTAAAACAAATAATATCAGTACAAACTCACCTGGTGGTATATGCTTGACTCAAATTGGCTCTTCAAAGCATACTCATTGAAGACTGATGCCAGGGATGGAACAGTAACCTGTATTAATGTCATTGAGTTGAATTTCACAGTGGCATATTCTCTAGCATAATAGATACATTTAGATATTATGCACATAAATAAACATAAACAACACTGTGATACCGATGTCTTCGCAAGATGAGGCACAAGTACCAGAATACTGCAGAGTTATGATTTTCATTGTTTGTGCTTTACAAGTCTTTTGGTCATATCTGGGCTTTCCTTCACTAGGTTTTTTTAGCATGCTCCAGCAACCCAAATTTTATCTGATATCTTTAGCAGTTCATAGATGTTTACAGCATGAAACCTGAACTATCTTGACTCCAAAACCCAAATCCACAAAATACTTTTATTTGTCATTTATCAATGTATTATTATTTTTTTATTATTTCCATTTATACATTAATCATTTCTAGGGTAGGATAATCATGACACCATCATAATATTTGAGTAGGCTTAGTAACTTGTTTTGATCATATTTCCATCAAAAGACATATCTAGACAGATTATAAAATATGAGAATTTATTTGTGAATTCAGACAAGTTAACACCATATTAATTGGCTTAATTTTTAAAAGATAGTAATGGATTTATACATACGGAGAGTTTTTAATGATTTAGAAATTTGGTGAAACTAACACCTTAAAGTGCAATGGTTAACTAATACTATAAAATCTGTCACCTTAAAATTTGCATTCATTATTTTATTTGTCTGGTTTACTACAGCTGAAGATAATTTTGTTAAATCTGTTCTAACTTTACTTGCTTCAAAAGACAAAAGGTCCAAAACAACCATTTTATATACATTTTAACTTATCAAATCAGAAAATTATTCCTTATTTGCACTTAATTTCATTACTATCTTTTCTTAAATTTGGATGTAAACTCACAAAATCTCAGCCAAATATTCCATTACCTACTGCAATACACTGGCACCCCTTGTTAACTGCATAAGCTATGTTTAGCTAAACTATAATCCGTAAATAAGCAATTTATGGTTTTCAACACATGAGCCATGCATCTCAGCAGTTCTACAGTATGTATCAGATCATTGCAAGATGTAATCCTCTGTAATAGAGGCAATTCAAAAGGTTTGCATATGATTAAGTAATGCAAATATTTTAACAACTTACAAAAATTAGTGTGTATAAGTATGCGCCTGTTGCAACTGGAAGACCAAATGAACTAGCACCCTCTGGTAAAGACCGCAACTGATTTATACTAATTCCAATAAGCAACAAAGCGAGAGCCTCCCACTGTTAAAAAATAAAATCAACACCGGAATATGCAGATAATTATAAGTCTCAGTTTTGGAGAACTGACTGTGATAGAGTGATGAGAAAAATCATTAACCTGAAGAATGGAAAACTTCCGTTTCATAATTATCTTTAACAAGATAGCTATTACCAAAACCTGCATATGTTGGACAGCAGTGAAACAGATTCACTAACAATCTAAATATTCTCAGAGAAAAATCAAAAGAAACAGAAGGAGCAAGTGCGTGGTACTTAATCTTTACATGGGGAAAAGAAGAATAAAGTTAGTTTTCACCAATGAGTTTTAGATACACTGAAAAGAGTTATAAACTAACGGTATTTAGGATTCATCACATTCATTTACTGTGATGGATACCCGAAAAAAAAAATGAAATTTTAAAGCATAAAACTAACCAAAATTGCATTTTGTTAGAGAAAAAAGGAGATTGACTAGAACCAATATTTAAATAATCATTAAGCATAATGTATTATGCTACCTTCAGGTTGCTAAGCATCTTCACTGTCGCAGGATTGAAATAAAGCTGCAATGAATAAACAGCATAATTATAAGAAAACAAGTATGACAAAGAAACACCAAGCTGTAGAATATTAATAATAGCTGTGGATAATTGTTTACAGAAAGAGCAAAATTCTATAGAACCAGGTCATGCATAAAAGTAATTATGATTATATTATTACTATTATTAGTCAAGTGGCATAAAAGAAGCAAAAAGATCGATATTATTATTCAAGAGACCACTGACATGAAAAACTTCAGATTCAAGTCATAAATGGTGGTTCTCAAAATTCTATAGAATCAGGTCATGCGTAAAAGTAATTATTATAATTCAAGAGACATAAAAGAAGAAAGATCAATAAGAAAACGCCACCTGCATGATGAATTTTAGGTAATTATTAATAGCATAAAGTAGAGCTGGAACTGCAAGAAGAACATTATTTCGAGCAGCCTGTAAGGTTGAGAACAAAGAGAAAGGCATCTTGAGGTCAGAAAGAAGTTACAGATAAATTAAACTGTAGAAACAAAGGAAAACAATGAGCTAAAAAGTTCAGAAGGACATAATGCTGCATAAAGATGGTTCCTTAGCCCAAAATGAGACCGCATTAACAGCCAAAATGAGACCGCATTAACAGTAGTAGAATATTTTAGTTTACAGAAAGCAACCTAAACACACTTTTATTAACCAAATAAGATCACATAAATGGCAGCATATTTCAGAGACCCGTAATGTAAAGGAATTAAAACATCTCACGTATTTAGAACCCAAAAGAATAAACTTTTGAAGGTTCAACGGTACCCAAACACACCTACACATCAGAAGATGCAATTATAAAACATAAACAAAACTTCCAAAATATCTTAAGTGTCAACTAAGATCACAAAGAACAATCATGTTGGTATCTCAATTAATTTTGTTATCTAGCAGCAGAAAACATTCAGTTAAGCCAAATTCTTATCAGTTTCAGAGTTTTAGTGCCAGTAAGATATTATCCCATATCATTAGAACAAACTCCAAGAATTGACATTTCAACAGCCACTAAGTGCAACAATTGGTCCTCAGAATAGCCTACTAGTTTTAACCACAAGTTGCAGCCTATAATTCTAAACTCAAGTTTGGACTATTTTTCATTTCTTCATCAAAAGCTTATAAGAAGGATGAATCATAAAACTGTCAAGATCAACAATGCTGCTAAGAATCAGTGATGAAATTAATGATATGGAAGCTAATTATACAATAGTGCTCAGAATAGTGGCTTATGGAACTTTCTTACCTGAACTAGTGCAGAAACTGAGAGAAGAGATTTTTCCCCAACTTTCTTATGCCGAGACTTCAAAGAGAGGGACAGAGAGTTAAATAAGACCAATAATTAACTTCTAATGAAGAAATTTAATAAAAAAAATTGGCAACATAATTTGATAAAGGCTAATTAAAGGCCTTGGACTTCCATTAATCATATGAAACGAAACTGCTCTATTCTTGCTGGATACTAACTGCAGCCAATTGAACTTACATAGGCAAGGTTAGTAACTTGCCAGCAGAATCATTTAACTCCTACTGTTAAATAAAGTAGGAGAATTTCCAAATCAGATACAAAACAGCTTATAAAAATAATTGATGAATAAAATGCATGATGAATTTGAAATAAACAATATATATAAGAGAAACAATGGTTGAAATAAATATGCATATAAGATATCCTAACCAAATTCTCCAACATGGCATTACATGCTTTAATAACACCTTGACATTACATCCTTTAGGAATACTCAAGTTTCTACTCAATCATTGTTGAGTTGAGCTTGAAGGCAAGCAAATCGACCTATCTAACAAGCCCAATTCGAGTATTCTAATGCTTGAGTCAAGTAACTTGAAAGGCTAATTGATTCCTTTGTTATTTTTAATATATATTTTGTTTTAGTTAGTATTAGAAAATCTCAATTTGAATTCGAGCTCAAGCATAAATAATGGAGTTCAAACTAAAGCATGGGAATCTAACTCATTTTTTAATATGTATATAGGATTTTAATTGAGCCTAATCAAGCAAGCTCGAGTAGTTCGCTTTTTATCCCAAATTGAGCAAGATCAAGCATTTCACTTTTTATCTCAAAACTTTACAAGTCAAACTCAATCAAATTTGAATCAAGCTTCTAGCCTCGAATTCAAGTCAAACACAAGCTTCTTACAGCTTGATTACACCTCTAATAATTAACTAAATCTGATAAAATCAATCACTCGATGTTATTATATATGTGTAGTTTACACATGGCAAGCATATAAACCGGTTTGTAGATGCATTGCTATAGGATTGAAGTCCATCATTATACACTAAAATTGCCATACACTAAAGTTGCCAAACATATTTGAGGTCAGCTTATTCTAAATTTGCCAATTAACATAAAGCTAAAAATACCTGGAACAAGAGCATAACAATGGCGAAAATAACTTTGGCCACCTCAATGAGAAAGTTAACGCTAATGGGACTATACTTGAAGCCCCCATCCACCTTTGACATATAAACCAATATGGGCTGCAATAATTTAATACATTTATGCATATAGTGTTAAAAAAAAAAAAGACAGCACCAACCGATATTGCAGATTGGAGAAAAAAAAGGTGTTTGATGGTTAAAAGAAACGAATTTGACCTGAAAACCGACCAAAAGGCAGTCACCAGCAACCAAAATAACATTGAGGAAACGAGTTTTGGAAGAAACAAAGGTACGGTGCTTGTCGTAAGCCCTGGATATGGATTTGCTAGCCGGTGGTGCTATTTTAGAATGGCAAACACTGCATTCTATCATCCCCACCTGCTCCTGTTCCAAAACCATAGATACCAATAACAATAACAAGATTTTTTTAAAAATCTAGAAAATATAATCTGAAGCGGGAATTATCAGAAATTGGAGTGAAATTCGGGAAGAAGAAGAAGAATTACCTGAGCAGAATAACGCGAAGCTAAAAAGGT